>NC_056591.1:2024908-3239181 GCF_018340385.1 Cyprinus carpio
TCTTAGACAGTGTTCTAGGTTATTACATGCAGAGGTTTTAGGTCCTATAATTAACACCTCTGTTTTTTCAGAATTTAGCTATAAAAAATTACTCATCATCCAGTTTTTTTTTTATATATTGACTATGCATTCCGCTAGTTTTTCAAATTGGTATGTTTCGCCGGGCTGCGAAGAAATATAGAGCTGCGTTTCATCAGCATAACAGTGAAAGCTAAAACCGTATTTCCTGATGATATTTCCCAAGGGTAACATGTAAAGCGTGAAGAGTAACAGCCCTAGTACTGAGCCTTGAGGTACTCCATACTGCACTTGTGAACGATATGATACCTCTTCATTCACTGCTACGAATTGATGGCGGTCATATAAGTACGATTTAAACCATGCTAATGCACTTCCATTAATGCCAACAAAGTGTTCTAGTCTATGCAAAAGAATAGTGTGGTCGATAGTGTCAAACGCAGCACTAAGATCCAATAGCACTAATAGAGAGATACAACCACGATCAGATGATAAGAGCAGGTCATTTGTAACTCTAAGGAGAGCAGTCTCAGTACTATGATACGGTCTAAATCCTGACTGGAAATCCTCACAGATGCCATTTTTTCTCTAAGAAGGAATATAATTGTGAGGATACTACCTTTTCTAGTATCTTGGACAGAAAAGGGAGATTCGAGATCGGTCTATGATTAACTAGTTCTTTGGGGTCAAGTTGTGTTTTTTTTGATGAGAGGCTTAATAACAGCCAGTTTGAAGGTTTTGGGGACATATCCTAAAAACAATGAGGAATTAATAATAGTCAGAAGAGGATCTATGACTTCTGGAAGCACCTCTTTTAGGAGCTTAGATGGAATAGGTTCTAACATACATGTTGTTGGTTTAGATGATTTAACAAGTTTATACAATTCTTCCTCTCCTATAGTAGAGAATGAGTGAAAGTGTTCCTCAGGGGATCTATAGTGCACTGTCTGATGTGATACTGTAGCTGATGGCTGCATGGTTACAATTTTATCTCTAATAGTATCGACTTTAGAAGTAAAGTAGTTCATAAAGTCATTATGCTGTGATGTTGGGAAATGTCAACACTTGTTGATGCTTTATTTTTCATTAATTTAGCCACTGTATTGAATAAATACCTGGGGTTATGTTTGTTTTCTTCTAAAAGAGACGAAAAGTAATCAGATTTAGCAGTTTTTAATGCTTTCCTGTAAGATAGGTTACTATCCTTCCAAGCAATACGAAATACCTCTAGTTTTGTTTTCCTCCAGCTGCGCTCCATTTTCCGGGCTGCTCTCTTTAGATTAGATTAGATTCGATTCAACTTTATTGCCACTGCACATGTAACGTACAAGGCAACGAAATGCAGTTAGCATCTAACCAGAAGTGCAATAAGCAGTAAGTACAGAATATACAAGGTCTACAATATGTACAATAACTATACAGATAAGTATTATGGACATAATTTACAGATTTTAAATTTTAAATACTATCAGCATTATATACAGATAGGTGTACTATGAACATACTATACACATGGAATATGTGAAAGTGTATGTACACTATAGGCAGAACTGTGAACATATGAACATAATTTACACTACTGCAATGGAAAGTAAAGTGCATAGAAAATATTTCAGTGTGCAAATGGGTTATTCAGTGTTTCTGGATGAACAGACAGTAGTGCAAGTAATAACAAGTTTACTGTTTTTGCTTGTTGTAAATAAATAATAATAAATAAATCGGTCAGATGTAGGGATGAAGTGGGGGAGGAGTCTGTGTGTGTGGTGTGGGGGTGTCAGAGGGCAGAGTTCAGTAAGGAGACAGCTGTAGGGAAAAAGCTGTTCCTGGATCTGCTGGTCCTTGTCCGGAGGCTCCTGAAGCGCCTCCCGGAGGGCAGGAGGTTAAACAGTCCATGGTCAGGGTGAGAGGAGTCCTTAAGAGTGCTGCAAGCTCGACGTAGACAGCGTTTCCTCTGGATGTCCTCAATAGCAGGAAGTGGTTGTTCCTGTGATGCGTTGGGCAGTTTTCACCACCCTCTGCAGGGCTTTTGCGGTCAGCCACCGAGCAGTTCCCATACCAGACTGTATGTAATACAACTGGTCAGGATGCTCTCGATCGTACACCGGTAAAAGTTCACCACTATGGCTGAAGACAGTTGGTTCTTCTTCAGTGTTCTGAGGAAGAAGAGGCGTTGGTGAGCCTTCTTGACCAGGCTGGAGGTGTTTGTGGTCCAGGACAGGTCCTCCGTGATGGTGGTTCCCAGGAACTTGAAGCTGTATATACGTTCAACAACCATCCCGTTAATGTGGATGGGGTCATGCGTGCTTCCTTTCTTCTTCCTGAAGTCCACAATGAGCTCCTTTGTCTTACTGGTGTTAAGGAGCAGGTTATTGTCAGCGCACCATGTGGCCAAGTGCTGTACCTCTTCCCTGTAGGCAGTCTCATCGTTGTCACTGATGAGGCCAATCACCGTGGTGTCGTCTGCAAACTTAATGATGGAGTTGGATCCATGCACAGGCTTGCAGTCATGGGTGTACAGGGAGTAGAGGAATGGACTCAGCACACAGCCCTGTGGTACGCCGGTGTTAAGTGTGATGGTAGTGGAGTGGGTGTGGCCTGACCTGACATGCTAAGGTCTGTTGGTCAGAAAGTCCATGATCCAGTTGCAGAGGGAGGTATTAATGTCCAGGTCTCCAAGTTTTGTGGTCAGCTTGGAGGGAATGACGGTGTTAAATGCTGAACTGAAGTCAACAAACAACATACTAACATATGTTTTGTTATTGTCCAGGTGTGTGAGTGCAGAGTGCAGCACTGTGCATACTGCATCCTCTGTGCTCCTATTTCTGTGGTAGGCAAATTGGTGTGGGTCCAGTGTGGGTGGGAGGTAGTCTTTGAGGTGTGCTAGGACCAATTGCTCAAAGCACTTCATAATGATGGGTGTGAGTGCTACAGGGCGATAGTCATTCAGGCACATTGGGGAGGAGTGTTTCGGGACTGGCACAATGGATGTGGACTTAAAACATGTTGGCACAGTTGCTTGGGTGAGGGACAGGTTGAAAATGTCTGTGAAGACCCCTGCAAGCTGCTCTGCACATGTTCTAAGCACACGTCCAGGAATGCCGTCCGGGCCGGCAGCCTTGTGTGCGTTGATCCGGCTCAATGCAGTGTGGACATCTGTGGAGGTGAGTTTGAGGGGTTGGTGATCTGCTGAGTGTGTGGTTTTGGTGGCCGTCTCCTTGCTGTCACTGTTGAAGCGAGCATAAAAGTAATTTAGCTCGTTAAGGAAGGAGACGTCCATGACCGTTGGAGTAGAGTTGCTTGACTTGTGGTCACTGATGACCTGGATGCCCTGCCACATGCGTCGGGGGTCAGAGTTGGAAAAGTGTTCCTCTACCTTCAGCTTGTAGCAGTACTTGGCCTTTTTGATGCCGCTTTTCAGGTTAGCTCTGGATTTACTGTAGGCCTGAGCGTCATCTGACCTGAAGGCAGTGTTGCGGGCTTTCAGCAGAAGTCGCACCTCCTTGTTCATCCATGGCTTCTGATTAGGGTATGTTGTGATCTGTTTTTTCAGTTGTAACACTGTCAATGGTGGTGTTGATGTGATTCAGTACGGAGGAGGTATAGATGTCGATGTCCGTGTGAGAGCCACAGGCAGCCTGAGAAGCAAACATACTCCAGTCTGTGTGTTGAAACCTGGCCTGAAGTAAAGAGTCTGCTCCAGTTGGCCACACTTTGATGGTCCTCACTGATGGCTTCACACGGTTGATGAGGGGTGAATACTTGGGGGTGAGAAACAAAGAAAGGTGATCAGACTGTCTGAGGTGGGGGAGGGGGGTCGCGATGTAAGCTCCATCAATGTTTGTGTAAACATGATCCAAAGTTTTGTCTCCTCTGGTGTGGCAGGAAACATGCTGGTGAAATTTGGGTAGCATTGTCTTTAATTTGCAGTGATTAAAATCACCCGCGACAATAAAAGCAGCCTCTGGGTGAGCAGTCTGTTGTTTACTAATGGCTGCATGAAGTTCGTTCAAAGCAAGCTTGGCATTAGCATCCGTTGGAATATAGACTGCGGTTATAATGGTGGAAGTGAACTCCCGCGGCAGATAAAAAGGTATACATTTAACCATGAGAAACTCTAGGTTAGCTGAGCAGTGTCTCGTACAGTGTTCGTACACCAAGCTTTGTTGACATAAATGCTAAATCCACCACCTCTCCTGGCTGGAGTCATCTGCTGTTCTATCGGCCCAGAGCGTGTAGCGTCCGGCTAGCTCAATAACATTATCGGGTACGTCGCTGTGTAGCCATGTTTCTGTGAAAACCATGACATTGCAGTCCAAAAGTCTCTTACTGTGGGTGATGCGAAGTCGTAACTCATCCATTTTGTTCACCAGTGACCGCACATTAGCGAGGAAAATGGGTGCGAGTGTGCTCATTATACCACGGTGTCAGACTGTTTTCCTTAACCTTCCTTAAGCGTAAAGGAGCAACTGTATTTAAAATGCTAGAAAAGAGAGAGTCCATAGTTTCTGTTACATCATCAAGTTGTTCTGAGGTTCTTGTTCTGTGGGTGCTCTTGTTTTCTTAAGCTTTTGCTTTCACTATCATCCCCTTATGATATCATCTGAGTTATGATTACAGTGGGGTGCTCCTGACAGCCTAATAGTTGCTAGCAGTTTGATACTCAGCTAAGTTAACAGACAAAACTATAGTCAGGCCCGGTTCTGCAGGGGTGCTAGAGGGTGCTAAGCAGTAGTGTAGTCCTAACCAAAAAAAGTGGTTTACTATTACCCAGTCGCCCCCAGGCAACAACAAATAATTGTTGTTGGTTTATTACCACTTTACATAGTAATTAAGTAATATTAATACAGTGCACTCTAAAATTGAACTCCAAAACATTCCAAATGTCCATTTCCACAATTCCAAAACATGTTGCTTTGGAATTATAGTCATTGTGAAAAGTATACGCAAATATTGATCCTTAGAAGTCGTAATATGCAAACAGTCTGGGGGAAAAAAGTAAGCATACGGTGTATATTTGCATATGGCCCCGACTACACCACTGATCCAGGGACATGAAGCAGGTAGGTGAACGCGTCTTCATTCCACAAGGGAGGACAGACAATGTGACTGAGTGAACTGTGTGCTCTTATAGTGCAGGGTGCTGATTGGTGATGATTGCGTGTTCAGAACTTGGGTGATTGTGATCGCTGATAGGTAGCTGATCAGCCTCGACCACATGGAGCTGGAGCGTGTGGATGTGAAGCGTGAAAATCTGACAGAAGATTGGGATCGAGTATGTTTTGGACCATTGACACTCTATCTACAATCTCGGTTAGGAGTGTAAATGGTCCACTTGAGAGATAGGTGGTGGTAATGCACTTATAAGTCTGCGATCTGCAATAAAGCAAGAAGAAGAAGAAGAATGCCTCAGGCACTTGCTGCTGTGAAGCACGTTCAAAAGAGTTCTAACAGTTCGGACATTGCGTGAATCAGAGGTAAAAAATGATATAAATACTGTTCAGTTTATTGCACAGACCGATCGTTTTGTGTCTTTACACATCAATGTATCGTCATTTTTCTTTTACTCTCTTTGATTCTGTTACCATTGCCAAGCATTGTACTGCTGAGAGACTGCACCTCGTTCGTCTTCGGAACACAATTTAAGATATTTGGATGAAAACCGGGAGGCCTGTGACTGTCCCATAGACTGCCAAATAAATAACAGTGTCAAGGTCCAGAAAAGAATGAAAAGCATCATCAGAATACTCCATCTGCCATCAGTGATTCAACCGTAATGTCATGAAGCGACAAGAACATTTTGTAAGCGAAGAAAAGAAAAATGACAACTTTGTTAAACAATTCATTTGTCAACAGTCTCCTCTGTGTCTCTTCATATCACTGTATGCTGCGTATGCCCTTCTGTATCAGCCGCTCCACAAGGATGCGCTGTTTCTACATGTATTTAGCTTTGATTTGAGCTACTTGAGCTACTTTTAGCCTGAAGGTGTTTTGTGAATACAGGCCCAGGTGTGTTTAATTAGGGTTGATTATAAACTATGCATGGGGTACAGCCTTACAGGAATTGAGTTTGACACCCCTGGATTAAGTATTAGTATGTTTTGAGTGAGAAGTTACTGGTGCATACAGTAACTCATTAACATAAATAGATACTTGTGAATGTTAAGAAAAAAAAATGTTAAGACAGCATTTTTTATTAGAAGAAAGTATACAAAATATACAAACTTATACACAAAAATGCCAGAGAGTACATAGCCACTTTGTATTGATGAAAAATATTCAAAATATTTGTTTATTCCAAATCCTTGGTCTCCTGTAGAAAAAAACATCGTATTCTGTTGGTTTAATTGGAAAACCAAATTTATCCCAAAACTCAACTCACTAATATGTTGAAAAACAACAACAACAACAACGGACACCAAAGTCAGAAGCTGCAAAGACAGGATAAAAAGGACATTCACACGACACCAAATACAGACTCATAGCATTTTACAATTTATTTTTAACATTTTTAAATCATTTAAACCCAGCTCTTTTTTTATTATGCAATTATGTACAAAATTAGTACTGTATACATCACACAACAATTATGAGAAAGAAAAAAAGAAGAAAGGGGTTTACAGAAAAGAAAAAAAAACGTGTGTGCACATAAGTAAAGAAAAAAATTATATATGCGAGAGGTAAAAATCTAAAACATTTAATTAACCAACTTAAAGTGACAGTGCTTCATAAGTTTTTTTGTTTGTTTTTGTTTCTAATATTATGCAAAGTAGTACCATATTGCTTAATTTCTTTTATAAAATGTTCACAATTTGCCTTAGCTTTAGCCCATTTTTTTTTACATGAATATGATATTTTTTAATAAAAATAATTAGTTGTGTAAGAATTGTGTAGCCTACTTTTAGAATCAATGGCATCTTGTACAAAATCAATCATCCATTTCAATTTGTATTAATATTCCAAACATCCTTGAACTGAAGTTAGATACATCAATCTGAAATAATCTCGAGTGTACACCTGTTTTTATACAGTCGATGGTGTGCACACGAAAAAAAAAAGAGATGAAATGTAAACGCAGCTTGCCATACTTCAGTGAATGACGTCACATAGGGCTGTTCGCGTGAAGCGCATCAATAAAGTTCTGCGATTCAAAGTGTCAATTTACTTCCTGTTTTCATTTTTCATGTGACATCTGAGAAAATTCAGCTCGACAGTAGGGAAAAAAAAAAAAAACTTCAGTGCTGCCACGTCAGGATTACGGCTCTAGATAAACACCTGTCCGAAATCACCACATAACCGGTACAGAAGACCGCAGCCCGGCGTGAGCTTTCTTCAGACATGGAGAGCAAATATAACTTGAAGAGTCCAGGTATGTCATCACATCTCCTCTATACATCCACATTAAATCAGTCACACCTTTAATTTCACGAGTTATGTGCTCTATATGAGAGACATATGATTATCCTCAGTCCGAGCTCGTTCATGTAAGTTATGAGTCAATGCTCCATGATTCTGTGACCGAACAGTGCCATGCTATTTAAATACTGAATATGATAATCATCAAATATCATGATATATGTTCATAGTACTACCACAGTGCGACGGTGCTGCCACTACAATAGTAAAAAAAAGTTGAAATGTAATAGGGTCAAAGACGTTAAGATGCCCGCATCAAAAGAAATGTACAAAAGTGATTTTGTGTCCATAGAAAGCACATTAAATGTAAGTAAAATGTCTATTTTAAGGTTTCAAATAAGTTTTTGGAGAATAAAATGTCAAAATTTGGTTGAAATAATATTTATGAAACACAATATTTATGCAAAAATTCAAGCAAGATGCTTATTCTGACGTGTACATATTAAAATATATAAAAGAATAAGGGAGCATACTAAATTTTATTGTGTTTTAAATTAGTAAAAAAAAAGTTTACTGACAAATGGGCAAAACATAGGATAATGGCAAATGTTAAAAATGTAAAATTACAACTCATTAGTATTTGGGGTGAAAGTAATTAGTCATAACTTGATTTTTGTTGTAAATATGCCTGACGAGATTGTTACACTGAATGACATTTTACTGGGTGTCTTCTGTAAATCAGGGGAAAATGCATGATATTTATTTTTTGCTCAGTAAAACAAAAACAAAATTGCAATTAAATAAAACAGAAAACTTTTTGCATTTTTGGGGGGAAAAACAACAACAGTTTAAAGCAATATTACACTTTTTTTTATGCTTAAACACTTTTTCGTCTTTGACCCAATAACATTATCATAAACTCCATATGCCCAACAATATGCTAATATTTTAAGTGACATGATATGATGTGCTACCCACAATTTATTTTTTATTTTTTTATTTTTTTTGTGCTAAGCATTTCCTAATTTCAGAGATTAATCAGGAGGACACTGCATTGTGTGTTTACTATTTTGTTTCTGTTTTATTTAGACTAGTGCCTTTTGCTAAGCAATATTTATTGTTTATTGTTATTATTTGTATTGTTTTTATTTTTTTGTCTTGCAATAATTTTAGTTTGAGTAATTCGTTATAGGCTTTGTTTTTCCAGTTATTTGGGTTTTTGCATGGTTTGGCTCTCTAGTGGTTGCTAGGTGGTTATGTACTATCCCAAGTCAAAAAAAAGTCCACCCTTAAGTCTCTCTAATATATATATTGTGTGGGGTTTCCCATTTTGTTTTTAGAGAAGTGATAGTACGTATGATTTGAGAAATCATTCATGTGTGCAGTGCAGTGAGGATGGGTTATGCATCAGTGTGGCACAGGATCAGCAGCAGTCTTTTGTCTGTTTTTAATGTTTCTTAGCTGTGAAGAGGCTGATGAAAGAGGCAGCAGAGCTCCGGGACCCGACAGAACATTATCACGCTCAGCCACTGGAGGTGAGACCCTGCCCATGCCTCGTTTTATTATTAGAATTTAATGTTATTATTGTCTTCTTAATGACACAGATGTTTATTCTTGTAAAGCGTGATCAGTATGAACTGGTTTTCATCATGTTGTCTGATGTGATTGTCCTGTGTTCGTCAGGATAACCTGTTTGAGTGGCACTTCTCCGTTCGAGGACCTCCAGACTCTGACTTTGATGGCGGAGTGTATCACGGGCGGATTGTGCTGCCCCCTGAATACCCCATGAAGCCCCCCAGCATCATCCTGCTCACTGTAAGACCAGTTCTGACCTCACATCCTACACTTGATAACCATGATCAGATGAGGGTGTTCTTGTGCTGGTACCTGGATGGTTCAGGCATTTTTTTTGGTCAAGTTCTTACATTTAATCATTAAATTCGGTCAGAATAATAAGACACTTTATGGCCATTAACAGTCAAGTCGGCAAAATCTATTTTTGTACTGCAGGTGTGTCACAGAAGCAATCAGATATATACTGGAATATTCTGAATACTGAAAAATGATTGTTTTCTCAATAAAATGATTTAAATATGAAACTAAAACCACGTGTAGGTGTGAGAAAGTCACTCATTCAGCCAATTCCTTCAAAAAGCTGATTCATTCAGAAATGAAGCAAGTCAAACACAACTGTGTGTTGCTTTGGAGACACAGTGGTTATGATTATTTTCTTTGGAAAAAACAGAAAATCTTGTGTTTAAGATGTAACTCGCATTATTAACCTGTTTAATGAACTGCTGTATTAAATCATTATCAAATTTGCAATCATGCAGATATTTGGGAAAAACAAGCATGCTTGCTCGTGTCATAACTGTATCATTTAGAAATATAAGACAGATTCGTACAGGGTGTTTTTGCCCCATATTTTAAATTTTGCGGTCATTCTAACTGCATTGTACTAGACCACATCACACCGTGCTTTTGTTAGCTTTTTTGCAAAGTGAGTAATATACTCAATAATGTCAGCTTACACATCTTTAAAACAACAATTGTGATATTATGATAGACTGTATATATTGCACACCCCTCTCCAGAATAATATACTCCTTCACAGATCTTACCTAGGACTAAGAAAGTAAAAACTACTGGAACCAGTATGAATGGTTTCATTACGATACTTGAACATCTGCTAAATTACCATGTTTTTTCTATGCTGATGAATCTACAGCACCTTTGAATAGCTGTATAACTGTTTACCACCATGCAGTACAATGACTGTAAATAGTAGGGATGTCACAGTGAGGAAATCTTTATATAAACTTGTAACAAAACCGGTATTATCGGTAACACTGGGGGTGGTCGGGGCTTGGACTCTTTCTCTTTCGCTTCCACATTTGCGATGTTGGTGTCACATTTCAGAATAAAAGATAATTGCCTGTTGTGTTTACGTCTTTACACCTTTCACTTTCTAAGACTAAAACCAGAGGAGGTTTCAGAAGGTTTTTGTTTTAAGAAGCGATCGTTTAAAATCAAAATATCGTCAACCAGGCGCTTTTACATTTCTTGGAAACCCGATCCATTTTGGAAATTTGGCCTTCTATTTCCATTGTGATGAATGAACTGCAAGAAATAGCCACTGTGTTATTTATATTTTTTATAACACAATTTGACATGTTTCTTTTTGAAGGTAACAAACCAAAAAGTCATGATTGGCCACCCTGCATAACATTTTTATTTTTTATTTTTCAATGAAATGCTCTCTAGAATGAAAATGTCCCTTCCCTTTATGCACCTGCACCTGCAGTCATGGTTCATATGAGCTAAAGGCCTGTTGGCTGTTAAGAGTCTTTGATATGTCCCTCACTAACTGCTTGTTTCAGGAAGTAATACGAGAGTTATCCAGTTTTATGTAGACATTAGTGCTTGTGACTTAAGTTACTGATCTAAAACAAAGTGTATTTTGTAACATACACATTCAGTAATACATGTTCTTAAAAAACTAAAAGAGTTTTGTTTTGTATATAGTTACTAAAAATTATTGGGGGTTCATCAAGTTAATGGATCTCTTGAAATCCTAATGTAATCTTTTACAACATCCCTCATTTCTCTTTTTAGCTTTCTGTCTATCTTCCTTTTTTCACTTTATTTGAATTTTAAATGAGTTGGTGGTAATTTGTTTAGATTTGGTTTATGTTGCTCTTTACACAAAAGTATCATTGCATTAGTGCAGTCCTTTCATGTATTTATTTTTATTTATTTGTTTATTTATTTGGCAATTTTAAGTAAGATGTCTGCTGGGTCTACAGAAATGTATTTTCAGCATTCATAAGTAAATGTAGCATTGCTCACCCATGGATCCTCTGCAGTGAATGGGTGCCGTCAGAATGTCAGCTGATGAAAACAACACAATTATCCACAATCCACACACCTCCAGCCCATGTTTATATTAATTAGCCAGTCTGCTAACTCATTCTCTCCAATGGCTCGGGCATGCACAGTGTTCACAGCCTAAACGGAAATCTTCACTCAAGCAGAAGCACCACAATTAAGTTGTGTTGTCTGTTTAACTACTACTGTACCGTACAAATGTAAACACCCCCTAGAAAAAACCTTAGTGTCTGGAGGACTTTAAACTGCATCGCTCAAAATATTGTCAATTACCTTTAAAGGTTAAACTTCAATAACAACACATTGTAATTGTAAATCTTCATTTACCAGTTCATGATTGCAGCTTCCACCACTCAGAGCATTTATTATTCAGCAACTTTTATTTAATAGAATACACTGACAGTTAAAAACAGACCTTCTCAGTCCAACTTTATTCAAAAATATGAAAGCTAAACACTTTCTTTTGCAATCCTGTTTGTACTGTAAAGCATTTTTATAGATTAAGTTCAGCTTTTGTTTCTTTTGCAAACTTTTGTTATCATTTTAGTAAATGGAAATAAAAACTTTGACTAATAACCTTGGTTTAGGCAAACCACTGACTAGTTGCTGTGACAGTAGGTAGTTTTGCAGATCCTTATATTACTTTTGTTTCTTTTTTTTTTGGGGGTTGTTTGTGATTGTTTTTTCTGTCTTTGTTTATTGGTTTATTAATTTCTTGTCATTTGTTTATTTTCATCTGCTGAATTCAATTTTTTTTCTGTTGTCCTTCTCTGTTTCTCTTTTAATTAAAACTAAACGTTCTCTCATCTTCAGCCCAATGGAAGGTTTGAAGTTGGGAAGAAGATCTGTCTGAGCATTTCCGGTCATCATCCAGAGACATGGCAGCCGTCATGGAGTAGTGGGTATCTCCATAAACAGCGTTTATACCACCCTGGAATATTGGATTTTTTTTTTTACATTGATTTATTATTGTTTTAATATAGTCTGAATGCAAAATATAATACAATATGACCCAGACATGTTCTCAACATGACATTAATCCACTTGCTGCCGTGTGACACATATACTACACAGTTGTGTACAGAGGTTTACAGTGCCTCTTTTCCAGTGTTGATTCTGTGCCTTCCTCTGTTATCCAGCATTAAGCTGTATGTTTCTCTGTGTGTGTGTGTGTGTCAGTTCGGACAGCCTTGATAGCGATTATTGGATTCATGCCAACTAAAGGGGAAGGAGCCATAGGATCTCTAGATTACACTCCTGAGGAGAGAAAAGCTCTTGCTAAAAAGTAAGATGCCCATCTTTTTTTTATCTGTTACATTCATCTAATAAAACCTGGTCAATACTTGTATAGACAGGGTCACAGCAAACACCATTGATGCAACACACACAACACATAAATAATGCAGTAATAAATAAACAGCAATGTACATTGGTGGTAACAACAATCAAGTCCATCTGAAGACTCAAGTTTTTAAATACTTTTGAAAGGAGGCTCTTATGCACACCAAGACTGAGTTTATTTCCAAAAATACAACTGCTTTCTATTTGAATATATGTTAAAATGTAATTTATTCCTGTGATCTGCAGCTGTATTTTCAGCATCATTACTCCAGTCTTCAGTGTCACATGATTCTTCAGAAATAAGTCTAATATGATGACTTGCTGCTGGAAGTGAGAAGTTACACTGCTCTGCCTGCGCAGCAGAGAGACAGATTAGAAATGTGATTTACGTTAAGAATTTTAGGTTTCTTTTCTGCTAGCTAACCTCTTGTGTTGTACTGTCCAAGACATATCCAAATTGTTCTCCAAAGAGTGAGAAATTTAATTACTATCACAAATTATGTTGATAATCCACATCTTGCAAGCTAAACAAGGCCTTTTAGCAATTCAACCAACTTGTTGTAGCTCCTTTTCCACACAGGTGTTTGTTAAACGTCAGATATACTCTGGCTGGGATTGTGTAGTATGTTCATTGTGATTGTGTCGCAGGTCTCTGGATTTCTGCTGTGACGCGTGCGGCAGCTGTATGCGCTCCGCTCTGCTAGCGCTCTCTCCTGACAGTGACCCGCGACCTGTTGACCCTCAGGCACACAGACTGGCACAGCAGATCAACTTTAAGGTCAGACCCATTTATGATCAAAACATCTTTATTTGTTTTTGAAAAGGGGTTGATTAACCCTTGTCTAATCATAAAATTATACATTAAAGGGGTCATATGATGCAATTTCAAGTTTTTCTTTCTCTTTGGAGTGTTACAAGCTCTTGGTGCATAAAGAAGATCTGTAAAGTTGCAAAGACTAAAGTCTTTCAGTGTCAAAAAAAGAAAGATAGAAAAACAATTCACACACAAATTTCTCAGTACACACATGCAAACCACACACTGATATCCATACGAACACATCTAGTCAATTATGATTGTTATTTCATTTCACTTGGCATTTTTTAGCAGTGGAAGAAAACGGGGAAAAAAGTGGGTATTTGCTCAATGGGTCAAATTTTAGAAAATGAAGCCATTGGGTGGAAAATAGCAAGTAAAAAAAAACAAAGAGCACATATGCTAAAATGGAACTGGAATTATGTAGTGGGGTTTTAATGGGTTTCAGTGGGGGACATTTTTGTTTTTAAAGGGACACTCCACCCCAAAATGAAAATTTTGTCATTAATCACTTAAGTGAATAATGACAAATTTTTCTTTTTGGGATGGAGTAACCCTTTAAGGTTCTGTGTACCTGTTTTTTAGTGCCTAGTGTAAAGTGGATTTGAAAAGGAAATGAGGATGAAACAATAAAATTTCAATAAATACACATTTTTAGCAAAATTATGCTGTTTGCATTAACACAGTTAAAATGATCAATAAAACAAAAATGAAAAAAGACCAAAATGTCACAGAGAATGGGTTAATAATTCAAAAAGGAAAAAAAAATATGTTTTCCAAAATGGTATGTTATGAAATGGTTCTTGTTCTGAAAAAGTACGTTTAAATATGCAAATTATGGTCCAATACATGCTCCTTTGCATACATTTCCAGAACTGAAATCTGAACAATTGCATAAAGGCAGGTTAAAATTACAGAAAAAAAAAATAAAATAAATAAAATCACTATGTTTTTAAGAATTAAACATTGTATAAAATCAGGTGAATGATATATGAACAAGTCCCTGTGTAAAACCTTCAGAATGCAGATAGGAATAAAACTGCAAAGTTTGTGTGTGTAAGTGCTGCTGAAGGAGAGACTTCTAGCTCAACGCAGGAGACAAATAGCCTTTAAATTTAAATCTACAGACACAAACCGAAAAAGTGCAATGAAATAAACACATTTCAAACATGAGCAGTGCATGAAAAACTGTTATTGTCAAGTCACCTTTATTTATATAGTGCTTTATACAATACTGATTGTGTCAAAGCAGCTTTACAGTGTTAAACAGGAAAATAGTTTGTCAATAATGCAAGAAGACAATAACAAGAGTAATTTTTCCAGCTAAAGTCAGTTTGTGAAATCAGGCAAGTGTCCCCAACTAAGCAAGCCAAAGGAACCAAAACTCCATCGGTGAGAGAAATAGAGAAAAATCCTTGAGAGAAACCAGGCTCAGTCGGGGGCCAGATCTCTTGAGCAGCTGACTGTAGTGCCATTATAGGTCCATTAAGAGTTTTGCACTGTGACAATTTTGATGGCAATTGAGCACATGACTTTATAGAGAAAAATCTCTGTCATCAGGCTGAATCCAGCTCTTCGGCTGCAGACAGTGGCAGCTCCGCAGCGGCAGCGGCTTCCAGTGACAGCGAGAGCTCCGCTACAGCAGAGAGAGACACCGAAGACACGGCATCCGCTGAGCAGGTGCGACTAACACTCTCAGTGGTACCTTGCATCATTTCCTGTTCATTCTGCCTTCGTGGCAGATTAGGAAATACTTGATGATGAAACGATCATATTTTTTTTGACTCCAGAGCTGTAGTGTGAAATCGTAAGGCAGTCCCTCCAGGATTTCGCAGATCTTCTATTTTGATTTTTGCTTCCTAAAATTACTGCTTTTCTCAAAATTTGGGGTTATATTTGCAGCATGTTATTATTATTTTGCACAGTGAAAATATACCACAGACAACATTCTTTTAACACTGTTATGACTTTTCTGACTTCGAGGAACATTGTAGGGCTCCAGACTAACGTTTGAGGACACCAGCACTAGTGCCATTAAGTTCTACAGAAGGTGGCACCAGCACCTCACAGTAAAGCGCTCGCCCTAATCACACATGTACATGTCTGCATTTACATATGCAAGATGTATTTTTAAGAGTGCTTGCTCATCTGCAGTACGTCTCGAAGATGTTTCCTGTCAGATGTCAAACAGACATTTATTAGAATGCATGTAAAACTGCTTCTGAGACCTTTATCAGAGTACACAGCAGATGATTCCCAGATCTTTAGCAGACGTCTTACAGATGTACTTGTGCTGTCTGGGTAGTTGAGATGCAGATAAAATTAACTTTTATTACTGTCATTCATAATGTCTAAATATAATTGAATTAATACAAATATATATATATATGTATAAATGTATATTTGTTCTGATATGAGCTTTAAAAGAATTCTGTGCTGAATTTGAATGCTTCTCACAAGATTTAACAGAGATGTTGATTCTGTGGCGAATTCGACTGCTTTCTTCACTGTATCTCCCAGTGCTGTGTATAACGGTGTCGCTTGATCGAGATCAGCCCGTGGCTCCAGCTCGAGCAGATAAATGGTCTGCGCTGCGTAGCCCGAACTATATCAACTATTTCGGTTCGTTTATCTAATGTAGCTCTTGTAAATCTGTCATGATGAGAATGCAAGGCTGTTCATTCCATTTTTGGAACTGAGAAACAACCTTTCTTTGACTGAATGCTTCTTGCAATGACGTCACGGGACGCATCTAAGCCCAAAATCTGTGGAAATTCTGCGGCAATTATAAAAATTTGTGAGCTTCTGCAAAATTTGCGGAGTTTGCTTGATTTTGCGATAAATTCAACAATCGCAAAATCCTGGAGGGACTGGTGAGGATTGTGTGTGGCGTTGTGTATCATCTGCTCTCAGCTTCGCTCTCTTTCTTCTGGTCTAGACTGAATCATCATCTGTGGCTCCTCAGACATCAAGCGAGGATCCATCCGTTCCAGCGGCTCCGAGTCCACGTCAGCGGCGCTCGCAGAACCAGATCCAGTCCCCGAGATACCCTGCGTTCACAGCCTCCCCCGCTGCTCCGCTCCCTCCGCAGGACACCAGTCACACGGCCTCGGCCGTCCTCATCGTTCTCCTCACACTCGCTCTAGCTGCGCTCATTTTCCGCAGAATCTATTTGGCCCACGAGTATAAGTTTGATTACGAGCTATGAACTCCTCCTACAGCACTTGAAAACCACCAGTCCTTCTGCCCACATCCAGATCCAGCTCGCCCTCGCTCTCATAGGACGGAATGTGTGTTTGTCCTTCCTGGACAGAGCTTCGTGTCTTCAGAAGGGAAAAAAGGGGAAAAGATTTCTGGATGTATTTGTAGAACAAAACCTGAATGGGCCAATCACAGTACGCTTGTCATGAACGTGTCAGGGTCTGATTTCACCCCCCCAAAAAAATTAAAAAATGCAAATGTATATTTTACAAGAAGACACTGAAGGCCTTTTTTGGACCATTAAGATTTTCCTTCCTCTTTTTTGCATTGTATTGTTACTTTCATGACAGTTATTCCACTCAAAAATATATATTCTTATTATTACTGTAATGTGTTCTTAATACTGTAATTATAAATATACTGTTTTAACTGCAAAGTATTTATGCATTATGATATTTATGCATCATAACTGTACTGCTTTTTAATTTAAGAAGATTAAAAATTTTTAAAAAGCCGCCCTTTTGGACACATTACTGTAATTATATTTTTTTTTTTGCATGAAATAAGAATTTGGGCATAATGTTCCCGTTTTCACTTTGGGGTGAAATATGACCAAGACATGTTTTCAAGTGGTTTATTCCAGATCCTGCAATATATTGTTTATATACGATTTCCCAAATAATGAATTAATTCATAATAATAATAAAAAAGTATTGTTACAAACACCAATTTGGCCTTAGACTGAAACAAACTAAAAAACTGAAGCCTGTAGAAACTGCAGACTGCTTCTAATTTTACAATTAAACATTTACATACTTTAAAAATGCTATAATAATGTAGGTGTGGTTCTAGTATTTAAACCTGGTTATTATAATGTTAAAAACGAACATGCACATAGAGAAATGGTCCAAGCAGTTGCGACTATAGAGTTTTTATTTTTTACCAGTACATATATCTTAAAACTCTGGAATTTAAATATAGCAACATTATATACCTGAATCACTGCTGTAGACAAAATCGATGTTGGCCCTCTGTGGATAGACAACTTAAACATCATTTGTTTTAATTCCTAAGCAACAACCTGTAGTTTGTTTAGCCTAATGTTTAAATGGACAGTTAAGGCAATAAACCTGATTCAGCCATAACTGTGTGCTCTTTTCACTTGTAGAGGAAGTACTTTGCAGCATTGAAGTAATAATATTAAACAAGTAATGTATTTTATCCCTGCAGCATGTACATTATCGATATGAAAATTGTGTGGCATGGTGTTCTGTTACATGTGTAACTTATCAGAGTGTTACCTGAACATGTGAAAAATAAATCCTATAGACTTACACTGAAGGGTGGACCAGCTATATCTAGAGAGCATAGTAACAGAGAGGCACTATGGCACAACAGCTGAATGTAGTATTTTATGTTTGTGCATTTATGCCACATAAATTAGTTTGTGTAAAATTGTGCTTAATAATTTATATATATTATATATATATATATATATATATACAGTACAGGTCAAAAGTTTGGAAACATTACTTTTTTTTTAATGTTTTTGAAAGAAGTTTCTTCTGCTCATCAAGCCTGCATTTATTTGATCAAAAATACAGAACAAAATGTAATATTGTGATATATTATTACAATTTAAAATAATTGTTTTTAAATTTATTATACTTTAAATTATCATTTATTTCTGTGATGCAAAGCTGAATTTTTAGGATCATTATCACATGATCCTTTAGAAATCATTCTAATATGATGATTCATTATCAAAGTTGGAAACAGTTCTGCTGCTTAATATTTTTTCAGAACATGTGATACTTTTTTAGGATACTTTGATGAATAAAAAGTAAAAAAAAAAAAAAAGAAGCAGCAGCTATGTTTTTAAAATATTAATATTTTGTAATAACAATATACACTACTGGTCAGTAATTTGGGGTCAGTAATTTCTTTTTTCTTTCTTTTTTTTTTTTAAATAAAATCAATACTTTTATTCAGCAAGGATGTGTTAAATTGATAAAAAGTGATAGTAAAGAAAAAATATTAGAATATATATTATTAGAATTTTTTTTTTTTATTTTGAATAAATGCAGTTCTTTTTAACCTTTTATTCATCAAATATATTAGACAGCAGAACTGTTTCCAACACTCATAATAAATCAGAATATTAGAATGATTTCTAAATGATCATGTGATAGACTGGATGTTACATGTGACACTGAAGGCTGGAGTAATGATGCTGAAAATTCAGCTTTGCATCACAGGAATAAATATTTTTTTAAAGTATATTCAAATAGAAAACTATTATTTTAAGTTGTAATAATATTTCACAATATTACTATTTTTTCTGTATTTTTGATCAAATAAATGCAGGCTTGATGAGCAGAAGAGACTTCTTTCAAAAACATTAAAAATAGTAATGTTTCCAAACTTTTGGTCTGTACTGTATATATATATATATAATCAACATATAGGGCTCTGGATATAATGGACTCAACAAACTTCATGATGCATCATGGGATGCTTTACTGAAACTCTACTGGAGGGATGCAAGTATGCATTGTTGGCTGCTTTTCCTTCACTATCCACTACAACTTTCCATTTTAAAATTAAAAGTGTGCTTTTGTTAGAAAATTCATTTATATTTGAATTTCCATTAGTCTACAAACCAGTGAGAAGCATTGATTTAAGCATAAGCCTTTAGATTGCAATGATTCATGATCACATAGGCTAACGTAGACTGTAACTTCAAAAGTACAAAACCTGGTAGCCAGTCATTTAGAACTTCTTTCAGTAGTCTAACAAACAAAGTCGACATTTTTTTTTTTTTTGTGGTGCGTTTCTTAAATGAATGACAAAAAATGTCCAGTGAACGAGCCTCGTCGTGCGTTCCATCTGCGATTTGTAATAGTTGATCAATAAATCTACACCTTTTTAAGACGATGTGTTTAGTTAAATTAGTTCATATTTTAAAACGTGTGCGTCTCTCGACACCCCGTGTGTTCTTCTCCACTCCGCGGTATGGCAAGCCCAAAGGGTCAGAAGTACTATGTAAATACGATTAATCTATAGCGTAATTCTGAATCTTTCGGCTTGCCATACTGTAGCTCCGCGCGTCTGTAAGTACGGAGCGGTGAACTCAGACCAAATCAAAGTGCGCTGAGCTCCAGCATTCAGTGCGCTGCAGACGAGATGCGCTCCACAACGGATGATTGTCTAGTCTTTCCTTCGCGATGTCTCACTCTGTGAAGGCTGTTTTTCTGCTGTTGTGTGCGAGTATGTGCGGTCAGTGAGGGAAGGTGAAGCACAACCTCAGGAGAACATCTGTACAACATAACAAACACGGAACGTAAGTGTCACACTCTTTCAACTTGTTATTTCAACAGAAGGTTGACGAGACGCAGACATGTCAAATTATTATTAGCATCTTTTTTTGTTGTTGCTCGAAATAAGTAACTGCAGTAACTACATATCTTTGAGTAAAAAATGCTTGTGGCTTTTTTATGTTGTGATACATTTCTAATTACTGTGCTGGCAAATAATGGCATTTTTCAATGTATCCTTTTTATTTTTGCTTTTTCATAAATCAAATTCTGTATCATAGTTGTTTTATCGTTTAAATTCTACCAAGAAAACTACCAAAATAGGGAGTTAGTAGGCGGTTTAAGGGTTTAAAAGGTTGAAAACTAGGCTATAGATTGTGACAACTAAATGAGATGACAGTTAAACTGTAAAACGGGTTCACAACTCACCCTCAAAGGCCACTTTCCTGCAGAGTTTACCTCCAAGTTATCACCTGCCAGTAATTTTCTAGTGATCCTGACTTTGATGAGCTTGTTCAGGTGTGTTTGAATGGGGTTGGATGTAAACTCTGCAGGAAAGTGGACCTCGAGGGCCAGAGCTGAGAACTCCTGCTGTAAAACATTGAAGGTTAAGCACAGGTCAACTGTCAATTCTTTTTTTTTTTTTTTTTTTTTTCGCAATCAAGACTCCAAAAATTAAAAACAGCTTTTAACACTGAATCTGAGAAATTCACTAACAGTGTGGAAACAAAAATCTGATTGACTGTTCACATTTCAGGAACTAATGTTTTACAGAAAATAATAGATTGAATGTCAAAATACTATTTGTTGTTTTAGAATTGCTTGTGGAAAAAAAAGTCCAAATTATAATATTTCTATTAATAATATTTTTAATTATAAATTGCTTTAAATATTTATTTGAAATACTAAATGTGGGTTAAAACTGTTAATACTAGTGTGCATACAAAAGACTAAACATTTATTGCAATTAATTATTTTTGCCTCAAAACCTGAAGGTTGATTGGTGAATAATAGTTGTGCTCATGAGAGTTGTATGAGATTGCATTGAAGTGCTGAGATGTTCTTCTGCAGTCCACTTTTCAAGAAGATGCTGGATAAAACTAAGACACATCTGGTGAAATCAAACCATCTGCTGCGTGTCAATGATCATGACTTTACTATGAGACCAGCATTTGCAGGTAAAATCTGTTTGTTTGTTTGGACATATATTGTCAACTCATACTGATTGTAGACTATTTCCTATGCAGTTTTTTCTTATTTTTTATTGTATGAGACCATAATACAATTAATATTAGTAAATGAATACTCTCCTTTTACTTTGGAGCCTACACTTCAATATCTCCACAGTTTCATAAAGTGATTATTTGCAAGAATAGGAGCTTTGCATATTTCAGAATATGTTCTAGCTTCTCACACTTTTCATCTTTCACACGTGCTCCAGGTCATTTGGATTATTTATATGATATCTATGCTGCACAGCTTTCAAATAATGTAAGTTTTATGAACCGATGTAAACTGATTCACTTGTTCTATCAGTTGTTCATCATTATAATCATCATCATCATTGAATCTTTCTATTTTAGCAAAATACCATGGTGAAAGTTACAAGACATGTCAAGGCTCATATTTTGCCCCAAAATAAAGCACATTTTAAGACCTTTAGGAAGTTTTGCTTTGTGATATTTTTTATGACCTCACCCATATGTGGGTGTTTCCATGGCACAACTGGCTCATTGAACTGTTAGAAAATAATAATAATAATTATTATTATTATTTTTTTTAAAAACAACTTTAATTTGTGTTCTAGCAGTGTATCTTACAGTGGACATGCACTGCAGAAGATTTGGTCATTTTTGTAATTTCTTCTGAAAGTTATGAACATTTCTACCACATATGACAAATGGCATTAAAATAAATAAATAAATAAAAGTAAAATGTGGACTGACTCCAAGTCCTTTTTATTGTTAAAGGGGACCTATGATGCAATTTAATTTTTTTCTTTCTCTTTGGAGTGTTACAAGCTCTTGGTTCATAAAGAAGATCTGTAAAGTTGCAAATACTAAAGTCTCAAATCCAAAGAGATATTCTTTATAAAAGTAAAGAGTCTGCCAGGCCCCCTACCGAAACGGCTCGTTCTAACACACCCCCACATGTCTACGTCACTGTGTGGGAAGATTTGCAAAACTCCGCCCAAATGTTCACGCAAAGAAAGAAGGCGTAACTTTTATTTTCGCTGTTGCCGTCGGCACTGTGTGTTTCGTTGTGAAAGCGAAGCCTCTTTGTTTGGCCTTCCAAGAGAGGACACAACTAGAAATCAGTGGTTCAAGTTTATTTCACTTTTTACTGAAAGTTGTCAGCTGCTGATGTCTGGAGTTCACACTGATATCTTGCTTCTTGTTCAAGTCTCATTGTTCCTGCAGAGATTTGAGGATTGACCTCTTCTAGGCAATGTCTGGATGGCTGAAAGTTACACTTCCTGTTAACTGAACCAGCAGCGCCAATGGGGGTGTCCAATTACTTGCTGATGTTGTGGAGGCTTTTCTATTTACACATTGATTTTGCTTCTTGTTTCTACAGAATGTCTTCATTATCACAGCAGTCAGATTGAAATGCACAACTTAAACATCGATCCCAGTGAGGGTTTTATCCTGAAATGTTGTTGTTTCTCAGGAGGGCATTTACACTAAATTGAGTTGTTTTGTAATTTCTTATGTATCCAATCACTCCCTCTCCGTGTCTTTGGTCTGGCATGTTTTAAAACATCATGTGCCAAATTTACTAATTGGGTCAAATAACCATAAAAACACTAAATGGCAGTATTCCTTCACTGACCTTTCAAATGGTCATTTATATTATCATAATATTAGGGCTGTCAAATGATTAATCACGATTAATCACATCCAAAATAAAAGTTTTGTTTACATAATATATGTATGTGTACAGGGTATATTTATTATGTATATATAAATACACACACATAAATTATATATTTAGAAAATATTTACATGTATATACATTTATATATTTATATTCTTATATTTTATATTATATATAAATATATTTAATATATAAACATAACATATTCTTCTTAAATATATACATGCATGTGTGTGTATTTATATATACATAATAAATATACACAGCACAGTATACACACATATATTATGTAAACAAAACTTTTATTTTGGATGTGATTAATCGTGATTAATCATTTGACAGCCCTACATAATATATTTGCCATAGTGTCTTCATTTACTCCACAACCAGGGCTTATTGCCCAGCAGCCGCATTAAATTACTGGTGGAAATCACTCATTTCTGTTATTGGATGACCTACTCAATAAAAGTGCAACACGTGAAACATATAATCAACAACTACTATGGCGGAGAAATTAAAGAGAGAAACAGAAGAGCCTCCAGCAACTGAATTTTGAGCCTCGACAAAGTTGGACCAACAAGATCTATAAGCTGACAAGATCTATGAGGTGATTTTTATTTTTATTTTTTTTCAAGGTAGCCGGGCGACTAAAGTTTTCACTTATGAAATAGTGCACATACACTAAATGGCTCTGCGGATGGTGCCGTCTTTGATTTAGCAGAACCATTCACTGTATTTCTGCCATAGTTTGATCAACTCCCCACCACAATCAATCCCATTAAATAGATTCCTAAGCTTTGCCTAATGGTTTGCCTACTGATGTACCTTTGGATAATACCATTAAAAAGCTAACAACCATCAGTGTAATGACAGTTTTATTCTTGGCATGAAAATACTTCAATTAGCCTAATTGAACACTGGGTTTATTCTAATTTCAGAATTATATTCGTATAGACTGAGATGTAAAGAAGCTTTTTGCACAGTGGTGGCCACAAGCAGAGTGAACTGTCAACAGTGATAAGGCATAGTGGTCCAGAACAACCTTCCGAAAATATGACTTACAGAAGGTATATTTAACTAGGACTGTTCCAGTAAACACTTATCAACGATAAGGTACAGCAACTTAAGAACAACGTAGAGATAAAACAGGAAACACACCACTGATTATTTCCATAATGACCAACACAATCTACCAAGAACAGTGCAAATTAGCATAGGGTAGCAAACGAGCAGAGCCGATGATAATCAGGTGTGTATATTCTGCTAACTATACAGGTGCAAGATGGGCAAAGGCTTTTTTAGGTGGTTAAATAATGGAGCAAATACCAGTAAACTGACTAGTGCAAACCTTAGTAAATCACATTGCATGATTTATTTAAATTATCTCCTCCCATAAATGCTGCGTCTGAAAGGGAAACTCCTACAAATGCATATCCAATACGGTCAGCCACAAAAATAACTGTCCACTACTTTTCAAAGTCCGGTTCAGACTTGAAAAGGATTTGGGATTTCCTATCAGGTAGACATTATGCGGTCAAAACGGAAAGCTAGATATCGTCTTCACTGACCCTCAACTCTAGAGCTCACAGAGTTTACCTCTGTACTCCAACATCATCAAATCTGTTGACTACATAGCAGTGGTATAGACCTGACACACTGGTTCCCAGAGAAAAACCAAGGAGCTTGTGGTGAACTTCTGGAGACAATACAGAGAGCACATCCCTCAATAGAAGCCCAGTAGAAAGGTTCTGGAGCATCAAATTTCTTGTTGACTAACTCAATACGGTCCTCAGATGGTCAGTGCACACACAGGTGACGGTTAAGAAGATACAGCTTTGGCTCTTCTTCAATATGTGCTTCAGTTTTACTCATGCCTACAGACAGGCTGCATGAAGGCCTCCTCTGAGACCATCAGAACCAGACAGACACTTGGAGACTCTTCTGTAGTTTCACAGAGATAAACAATGAATTACAACTTTAGTCTTAGTCCTAAAATCCATTTTTCCACAGCAGGGTATATAGACTATGCTTTGTTGTTGTCTGGCTCATCATATACTGTGGAAATTGTGGACGAGGGGCCCTGCAATCTTGCGGTAATCTCTGCAATCTTGAAAACTGTGCAGACCCAGCTGTGCACGAGACGAAACAGAACGCGGAAATTGAAGTATACCCGGGCCTTTAGTCTGCCAACCCAAAGCCTTTTCATGTCATGGCTGCCATGCCTGAGTCTTCAGCCAAGATGGCCACCATGCCTGAGACCATTTAAGTCTCCACTGGAATTTTTTGCAGGGGGGCTGTAGTACCCAGAGGGATGCAGAGCTTGGGCCAAGACTGTAAAAAAGGACACACAGGTTATATTCATGTGTCTTATTTTCCCTTGCGATACACTACAGTCGACTCGCAGGCAGCATCCATCCCGAGCCAATAAGCACTCCGGGCAGGACACGTAGGTTACCTAAAGGCAGGTAAATCACTTCCCAGAAACAGTCGGCTAAAAACACTTGACAACAAGACTCAGCTGATCAGAGTAGGACTGTAGCCCTTGTCTAGATCCTGATACTGTGCACCCCATTGTCCTAGACCCAAAACACCCAGTCTCTAAACTGCTTATACAGAGTTATGACACTAAACTCCATCATCCAGGCCCTGAAATAGTCTTTGCTGAGCTTCGGCATAAAAATTGGATTCTTTGAGGCAGAGAGGCCATCAAACGGTATCGGAGTACTTGTGTAGACTGCCAGAAGTGGAGAAGAAACACTGGGGTACCAAAAATGGCAGACCTCCCTCCAGCCAGATTACGTTTTTCAAACCCGCCTTCTACTCAACAAGAATGGATTGCTTTGGTCCATGTACTGTTAAAGTAGGTCCAGGAATGAGAAGAAATGGGGCATCCTGTTTAAACGTATAACTACCCAGGCAGTTTACATTGACATCCTCCATAGCCTCGACTCTGATTCATTCCTCATGGTTTTCTTAAGTATTCTTAGTAAGATGAGGTTGGAGTTTAGTATTTGGATTTAATTAATTTGATGGCATGGAGAGGTGAAGGAAGTTTGAACTTATTTAATTAATGGGATGGAATAGAGGATTGAAAGAAGAATAATACAATTCCACTTCAATCCCCTTAATTTTCCAGACTTTGGTGGCAGCAGGGAAAGAGAGATTCGCTCCCTAAAACAGGCCTACATGACAACACTTTGTGCCCAGTCTGTCACCTTCGAAGTACTGTACACTGTGCTGGTGGAGATCGAAGGGATCTTAAATTCCAAGCCACTAGGCTACACTTCATCTGACATTTCTGATCTAGACCCCATCACACCAAATTCCCTTCTCATGGGACAGCCAGATTCATCACTTCCTTTTGTTATTATACCCAGAATCTGAACAGATCAGTTGACGCAGATGGCGCCATAGTCCAGTCCTTGCTGACCAATTCTGGAAGTGCTTCTTCAGGTTCTACCTTCCCAGCCTTCAGACCCACCAGAAGTATCAAGATGAGAAATCTGACCTCCAGGTTGGCACTATCCTGTCCTGATCATCGACAACCAGCTGCCCAGAGCACTCTGGCAGGTGGGCCAGGTGTCGAAAGTATTCCCTGGAGTAGACAGCAGAGTAAGAACAGCCAAAATTAAGGTTTGAAAGAAACTGTACACATGCCCAGTCACACATCTCATCCGACTGCCTGCCATACCAGATTAAAGCTACTTTGAATGGTATAGGTCAGGGCTATTTAGTTAGTTTCATTTGAGGGCCAGATTATCGAATTAAAAATTTGAAGGGGGTTCGGGTTATGTTATCATAATTTCACATTGAACCTCCAAATTTATGAAGAAATAACATAAAGATGGTATATTTTAAATAAGGTTTAATGGCATCTTTTTACTAAGTAGCCTATTGTTAATGAAGGCCAGTCTCATTGATACCAGTAATGTTACTAATATCTCTATTAAATTTATTTTCCCTCAATTTTAGCCAATAATTATAGCTTTTCAACAGAGACTTCATCAGGTTTCACTTTAAAAGCACTGCTATCTCTTTAAAACCTGATGCACATGATGCGGATCTGAAACACACATTTGCTTTTCTCCCAACATTTTATGGTCATTTAGATCTCATTTAAGACCGTGTTTACGAGGTAACTCGCCATAACCACACATTTAACAATTGTGTGCATTTTTGTCAACTGAAGCGGCTCAGCAGCGTATGTGGAAAGTTGAATGCACAGCCTTTCAAACTCCATTTGACAATTAACTTTGTCCGGTCTCTGTGCTATTTCTCGCTAGAAGATATGACCGATAGCACGGTCATTATACTTGTTTAAACTAGAGCTGTGGATACCTCATAATATTGCCTAAAATATCCACGTTTTGGCTTTGTTTGTGGTGCGCAGACCAATTGTTGTATGACAAAGTACCATGAGAGCTCTAGAGAGCAGATGGCTTCTTGTGCTTTTGAATCGCTCTCACGTACTTTGATGTCATAAAACTAATTAGAGCAAAAACAATTTGACGTGTGTGTGACTCTTCCCCCGGGCCGGATGAAGATTATTAGTGGGCAGCCAGTTGAATAGCCCTGGTATAGGTTATAGGCCTTTTTGTTATTGTACATTTTTACTTCCGGAAATCATAGGGCATGCTTATAAAGAAGTAACAGTCTGTTCATCCATTTTCTACATTGTTCGTGAACGTTTAACTGCTCCAAATGTTTATAAGTTAATGTATGCGAGTGATAAAGACGAACTAGCATGTAAAGATGTTTGCATGTATTTACATAATATTTTCCTCACATATATTACCGTTATGTTTAGAAGACATAATATGTGCCATTTAATCATCATATGGTTTATTTCATATATATGTTCAATATATATCGCTCATTTCTGAAAGTTAAAGCACTCTTTTGGTGCATATGCACTAATGTTATAGACCAGGGGTTTTCAAACCTGTCCTGGAAGACCCCCAGCCCTGCATATTTTGCATGCCTCCCTCATCTAACACACCTGATTCCACTCATTAACTCGTTAGTAGAGACTGCAAGACCTGAATTGGGCATGTCTGATAAAGGAGACATACAAAATGTGCAGTGCTGGGGGTCCTCCAGAATAGGTTTTAAAACCCCAGTTCTAGACAGAGCGGCTGTCCTCAGTGCTGAGAGGTGTCAGATTTCAACTGCTCATTATTAGTAATTTCTAGCAGTGCATCTTCCCAAATAATGGCACTTTTTTTCTTATTTGATTGTTTAATCACTGTATTATATTCTTTGTGTCAATATTGTGTTGTTATTATATTTATAATATACCACTGTTATTTGTTATTTGTACAAATAACATATTTAATATTTTTATTTTATCTTTAATTGAAGAAAATCCAAAACATGAAAAACAAAATTTCTTCAGTGTACTGAGTTTGTAGACAATAAATGGGTTATTCCCGCATACCTGATCATCTGTGGTAAAGTCTCTAACTGGACACTCCGTAGTGGGTCTGTAATCAACCGGCAAATTAACAACTAGGAAGAAGAGCTGCCAATAGCCATTCATTTTTACAAAGACAGGTAAGACTAATGGCCAGTTTTATGGATCCACCAATGATGTCAGTGCGAGCGACTGGCATCCCGGTGGCCTCAAACCCTGCGGCCTCAGCGCTGTCCAGCCCAGAGGTCCTCCCTCCATCAGCTGTGCTGCCCATGATGGTGGTTGACATCTTGTGTGTATGGGCTGCACACTGCTCTCCAGTCCATGAGTTCGCACCAGAGCCCACTCCAATCCATGAGTCTGTTTCAGAGCCCACTCCAATCCATGAGTCTGCTTCAGAGCCTGCCCGTGTTCATGAATCTGTTCCAGAGCCTGTTCAAGCCCCAGAATTCAGTCCTGTGTTGACGCCAGGATGTGAGTTTTCTGCCTGTCCTGTTTTGACCACAGTGATCACATGTGAACCTTCTGCCAGTCCTGTCATGGCCAAGTAGACCATCTCTGAACTCACAGTCTACCCTGTCATGGCCAAGAAGGCCACATCTGAACTCTCTGCCTGTCTTGCCACGGCCATGGAGGCCACCGCTGAATACTCTGCCTGTTATGTCACGATCATGGATCATGGTCTCCAGCACCACCTGATCTGCCGTGGTGGTCTTTTGTTTTGTCAGCTCTGCTGTGGTCGTCATCTGCTCCATCGTGGGGATCCTCGGCCCTGCCTGCTCTGCCCTGGCTTCCTGCTCTGCTGGCTCCACCCTGGTCTCGGTCTCCACCCTTGTTCCCTAATCCTTCATGGTTGCTCCACAGTCCATGGTGTCCGCCACTGCTCCCTAGACCAGGCTTGTTACTGTTCCATGGTCCATGTCCACCATGATTCCACGCTGCAGGTCAACCACTGTACAACAAACCACTGGCCAGCGACCTTCACCACGTCCCCAGGCCTGCCTCTGCTTCATGGCCCAGGTCCTCCAGTGCTCCACGGTCCAGGCCCACCACTGCTTCAAGGTCAAGGTCCAACTCTGCTCCACGATTTAGGCCTGCCCTTGCTCTATGAAACAGATCCACCACTGCTCCATGGCCCTTGGTCTTGCCCTCTGCTCCACAGTCCAGGCCCGCCTAGCTCCTCGGTCCTGGTCCACCACTGCTCCAGAGTCATTGCTATGATCCAGTTCCTGTTTCCCTTCACAAGCATGGCCCTCCATCCCTCCCCCGTTCCACCTCCACTTCGCTCCACCACAATTTTGTTTTTGTTGGTGTTCATGTCTTATATTTGTATTCATGCTCTTAGTCTAGTTTCCTGGTTTGTCATGTGATTCTCTTGTTCTTCTTGTTATCTTGCCATGTGCTCTCCATGTCAGTAGGTGCGTTCGACTTGAAGCTACAGACGGCGATCAACGAGAGTAGCCGATTGCAGTCGGGGGCAGAGTTGAAAACAGACACGTCAAGCCGGACACTTTTCTGCTCCCGTTGGTGACACTCATGTGGTGTTTGCATACTTTATCACAGATGATCACAGATTAAATGCAATATTTGTCAAATACACAGACGTTTTAGAAACGTTTTCATGAGCAACAGAAATTCAAATTAATACAGCACCTTATTTTCAAGAATAAAGTTCAACATAATCAAATACTATTTAAATACTAATAAAGTGGGGGTATATGTGCTTTTATCAGTGTTGTATGATAAACGTGACTCAATACGACAGTGCGACTACAGTGAAAAGCTTTTACCGTTCTAAAAACACAGATTTGTGCCATTATTGGAACTGAAAAGGTTAGAATAAACCCGAAACACACGTGATCGTTGTCATGTGGTGAATCTGGCCAATCGTGAAGCTGCTGTGTCGTCATCAGCGCTCCTGCAGTCGCTCTGGAGAAACTGCGGCGGCTGAGTCAGTCGGCTGCTCTCGAAACGCTCTCGCGGTACTTTGATGCCACACATGACAGTCATGTGGCATCGGCGCCGTCTCAAGTCGGACAAAATTTCTAACCGGCATGCACTGCTTCAAGTCAGATTCCGATCGGTTTGCGCAGTGCTTCATGAAGTCGAACGCACCTTGTGTGTCTTGTTGTGGTTGGTTGTTTTGATCACATGGTTCTCTGTTTTGTTTTCTCATTGGTTCATTGTGTTTATTGTGCACAGGTGTCTTTATTATATAATAGCCCTCATGTGCCATTGTCTCTTGTCTAACTTTGTTTGTGTAACCCGCTGTTGGTGAGTTTTGTTCATTTTTAAGTTCTTGTTTTGCCAAGCAAAGTCTTTGTTCGTTGTGTTTCTGCTCACGTTTGGATTAAATAAAAGCTGCAAATGGGTTCTAATTTATTTATTTTTATATACTATAATAACTTAAGTTTATTTTATGTACAAGAAAAACTAAAACTGGAATAAAATCATATAGACATTGAATATATATATATAAAAATTATAACAATAGCAATAATAAACACAACAATACTACTAGTACTTTAACTAAAATTAAAATGAAAACAAAAATAAAAATAAATTTAAAATTCATCACAGCTTTTGTACCTTTTTTTCTGAGAATGTAGTAAACCCCACTTGAGTGTCAATTGATTTTCCGGTTTCATAGTATATGTTGACATTTATGCAGTGGGTGTATGAATAGTTCCTGATTTTTAATAGTCTCTTTAAATGGGAAATTGCACATTATAAAAAAAAACAAAAAAGCAACAACAACAATATATATATATATATATATATATATATATATATATATATATATATATATATATATATATATATATATATATATATATATATATATATATAATAAACTAATGTTCTCTTCTCTTCTCAGGTCCAGCAGTACCAGTAGGTGTAGATGTACAGGTAGAGAGTTTGGACAGTATCTCAGAAGTAGATATGGTAAGAAAAGTTTATTTATTCTGTTCAGTGTTTGTTATAAATTGTTTATTATAATGTAAGGCATATTTATTTCCAAAAAAAAAAACTACTATATTGTGTATATAGAAAATGAAGCCATTAAGATTTTTGCATTAGCTTTGCATAGTTGTCATGGCCATTGAGCAAATAAATAAATAAACAAAAAACAAACAAACATTAATGCCAAAACAATGGACATTTCTGAAAATCTTCCTTTCTGGACACTATTTTTAAAATCAAAATCAGCATTTATTAAGCTCAGCATATTAAGAGTGATGCATTTATAAAATTTTTAATTTGTGGTAATTTTTTTTAAAATTTTTTTCAGATTTTTTTAATGTAATGTGATTATTAACATTAAAGTAGGCTACTTGCAGTCCAAATGACATCAGGGAGATTGCATGGATTATATATAGAGCTCAGCCTTTGTAATTAACCTTTCCTTTTGAAAGCATTGGAGATGTGTCTAGATATGCTTTTATTTATCATATCAGTGCCGATGTTTATGAGTGAGCATGGATTTGATCTTACATAATATGCTAGAGGATAATCCATGAGGTCTACGCAGTGACATCACAGAGAATCAACCAATCAGGATCAGTCCATCCCATTTGATAAAGGCTGGTAAAAGTGTTAACATCCCTCAGTAATGCCAACAGATGGTAATATTCCACAAGGCTTTAGGCAGTTTGAAAATGCATGTCAACACCTTGCATAAAAGCTTTTTTCAGGTTTCAATTGCCTAAGCAAATTTTTTTGTAACCACATCAACAGTATCTACACTGTTATAGTTGCAATAAGCTGTTTTATTCTATATCTGTTATGGTTGAGATCACATGATCAGATGGTATGAGTAACAAGACCACTGTCATGTCGGCTAGTCAAATAAACAAAACCAAACTGTAAAAAATGCCAGGAATTTACAGGATTAATGAGTATTATTTTACAATATATTAATGTAGTCAGACATTTGCTGTGAAATCAATGCATGCTGGGACATTTTCTCACAAATGAGTGTGAATGAACAGCAGAATGATGCTAACATCACAGTAATTTACTGCTCTTGTTTTACTGTGAATTCAAATTAAAGTTAAAGTTGTCTTTTACTGTGCCACTTTGAGAAATTTAGTTAAGCAATCGTTTTGAAGTCACCATAATGGTGATTAGTATTTGTTTTTGGACCTTCATGTTCAAGTTTCTGATTTAGTCATGTCAGATGTGTGACAAATGAAAGCATTTGAGCAAATGATGACAAGCTAGAATATGAAATAAGCTAATGTTCATGCCTGACTTTAAGATGCATGAACATTGTTTTTATTTTAGCATTATTAATCCATGAAGATTAATCAGTGACTTATTTTATATTCATAACTGTCTGTGGAGGAATCTTTCACAATAGTGAAGCAACTGCTGAGAAACGTCTTAGAAAGACGCATTTGCACATATTCAGTGACGTCAGTTGCTGCAAATGTACTTCATAAAGTTTCTTCATAAAGTGTTTATCTCAGGATTTGTCACATGCAAACCCTTTAATAGTGCCTTTTGAATGTGCTTTTTGCTTAAATCTTGGAAGCAGAAAAAAAAGAAATATTTATTTGTTTAACCACCAGCAGAAAAAAAATATTTATTTGTTTAACCACCAATAACCAATATAATATTTATATACTAAACATATTTTATATACTAAAAATATTTCATTAATTCAAGTATATATTGAAGCTTATTTCCCATTGACCCCCTATTGTTCTTAAAGGGATAGTTCACCCAAAATGAAAATGTTATTATTTACTTCAAAATTGTGAATTGAACTGAACTTTTTTTTTTTTTTTTTTTAAAAGAGAAAAGCATTTATTTATTTATTTATTTATTTATTTATTTATATATATTTTTTTTTCTTGAAAGTCAGTCCATGGTATACTTTTCATACAGGACTTCACCATGACCCTGTACCTCAGACACCACTGGAAGGATGAGCGATTGTCTTTTCCCAGGAAAAACAATAAAAGTATGACTATCGATGGTCAATTGGTAAAAAAAATCTGGGTGCCTGATGTGTTCTTTGTCCATTCCAAACTATCCTTCATCCACGACACCACCACGGAGAACATCATGATCAGGGTCTATCCTGATGGACATGTGCTCTACAGCCTGAGGTTTGGACAACAAACATCATTTACACAAGTATACCAGCACAAATATTCGGACAATGCATTGCAAACCGTAACCTGCATGCTTGCATACATGCAGGTTTTATTTTACATGTTTGACAGTGTTTTTTGTTTTTGTGTGTGTTTCAGAGTGACTGTAACTTCAGCATGCAATATGGGCTTCAGTCGGTTCGCGTTGGACACACAGACCTGCACGTTAGAGCTGGAGAGCTGTGAGTGACATGCAGTTCTCTTGACTAGAAAGAAATAGTTCACTCAAAAATGAAAATATGCTGGAAATGTACTCAGCCTCAGGCCATTCAAGAAGTAGATGATTTTGTTTGATCAGATTTTCTCCAAATCTGTTACCATGAAGAAACAAACTCCTCTACATCTGGAATTTTTCATTTTTGGAAGAACTAATTTTTAAAATGAGTTCTTTAATGAGTTTTTGTATTTTTTTTTTTTTTTTTTAACTATACTTTAATATGTTCTTTAACTAATCCTTTAAATATAACATCAGAGTCTCAGCAAACATTGGTTCATGTGCTATGTGTCCAGATGCTTACACTGATGAAGACCTGATGCTCTACTGGAAGAGTGGAGATGAATCACTGAGCACAGATGACAAGATCTCGCTGTCTCAGTTCCTCATTCAGAAGTTTCACACCACCTCCAGACTGGCCTTCTACAGCAGCACAGGTGCACATGCCTAATTTTAAATAGTAAACTGGGCAGTTCTCTTTCAGTTTCAGTAGATACAGGCTGTCTACTAGTGCATGACACGCTGCCACTTTGCACATTTAAGGTTTATAGTTTGCCAGACATCTTGCACAAATGCCATTTTGTTGCATGCATATGAAGGCCAAAATCAGTTTATTTGGAATCTGATTTGAGCAACTTTGGACTTTGTCATGAGTAGCTTCTTTTTGCATGCATTTTATATGCGCACACAATGTGATTAAGGCACTCAATAAATTGAAGCTCATGGAAACAGAATGCAGTAATTATGTTAATGTGATTATGCTCATTACACCACAAAATCATCAGTGTTAAATCAAAAATCAGTGTTTATATGTTTCTTCTCTTCAGAGAGTAAAAGTATAACACTACAGTAGTGTTGCTGTTAATTGATAAAACAGGTTCACTCTTCAAGTGATTATTGACCATTTGTAGTGACACATGCTGTTATCAAGCATGAAGAGACAACAAGAACAAAAAAAAAAAAAAAAAGTTAAAGTGATGTGACATACAGCCAAGTATGGTGACCCATACTCGGAATTCGTGCTCTGCTTTTAACCCATCCAAAGTGCACACACACACCATGAACACACACCCAGAGGAGTGGGCAGCCATTTATGCTGCGGTGCCCGGGGAGCAGTTGGGGGTTCGGTGCCTTGCTCAAGGGCGCCTCAGTCGTGGTATTGAAGGTGGAGAGAGCGCTGTACATTCACTCCCCCCACCTACAATTCCTGCCGGCCCCAGACTCGAACTTGCAACCCTTGGATTGCAAGTCCAACACTCTAACCGTTAGGCCACGACTTCCCCAACAAAAAGATAACAGAGTGACCGTTTGTAAAAATGTACATAATTAACTCAGAAATTTGCGAATAGCCTTTTGTAAAGTTATTTTTTAGGTTTGTTCATTTTTTTTATGTTTTTTTTGTTTTTTTGTAGGCATGTGTTATTTTTTTTTTTTTGGTATCACCAATTGTGGTCAGTGTTTGAGAATTTAACACATATCATTATGTGATTAATTTTTTATATTAATTATGTTTCTTAAGGGTGCCCAAGAGTACCCTTATGAAACCGATTTAAGTTCAGTCCTTGCTCAGACTTCAGAATCAGAAAACTTTGCATTTTCTTTTACTAGAGCCTGTTCTTATTTCATATAACCTGCAGGTTGGTACAATCGTCTTTACATCAACTTCACTCTGCGTCGTCATATCTTCTTCTTCCTGCTTCAGACGTACTTTCCCATCACTCTGATGGTCATGTTGTCATGGGTGTCCTTCTGGATCGACCGGCGAGCTGTTCCTGCTCGACTCTCATTAGGTGAATTCACTGGGGAAACCAATGGGCTTGTTTGGCTGAATGCTGAAATATGTCCAGGATTTCACAACCAGTTATTGTTGATGTAAGCAGTTGTAGATACAAACATTCCCATTTATACTGATTTCTGTTTTAAGATCAAGAATTTCCAATGAACTGTGGCTGCCAAACAAAACAATGTGACTACACTCGTGTAGGGGATTGTTTGAAGTGTTTTTTTGTTATTGTTTTGTTTTTACACATGTAGGGCACTGTGTGAAAAGGGTATCACGAAAATACTTCCTCCCCCCCTTAAAATAATCAAATTTTTTTGTTTTGCAGCCTGAAATGTGGGCATAGTTTTTGTTTTATCCAGCTGTATTTACTCAGAGCAACTTATAACATCCAAGTGAAAGATATGACACCAACATGTCTAAAAAAATAGAAATAAAAATAAAAAACCTAGAATCTCTGAGTTGGAAAATGGTTCACCCCCTTCCTAAAAATGATTTGTAAACTCAATCAGGTCAAAGCCATTTGACTTTCAGCTGTGATCAGCTGTGGTTATTTCAGGCCTTGGTAGTGCAACTGAAACAAACAATCAACTATGGGTGGCAAGACACTGTCAAAAGATCTCCGGGATAAAGTTGTGTTCAGGCACTAGTCACGAGATGGATACAAAAAGCCTTTATCAATACCTAGAAGCACAGTGAAGTCTATTATTAAGAAGTGCAAGGTATTTGGTACAACACAGATCCTCCCTGGATCAGGACGTCACTCCAAACTGATCAAAGAGCTGGAGGAAACTGATCAGAGAGGCGACCAAGAGGCCGACAGCAACTCTGAAGCAGCTGCAGGAATTTATGACAAAGAGTAGTAATTGTGTTCATGTGACAACAATATCACACATTCTCCACAAATGTGGCTTGTATGGGAGGGTTGCAAGAAAAAAGCCACTCCTCAAGAAAGGTCACATGTAGTCAGACTGAGCTTTGCCAAAGCGCACCTTGAAGATTCTGAGGCCACATGAGACTAAAATTGAATTATCTGGCCTCGACACCTAACGATATGTCTGGCGAAAATCCAATGCAGCTCAGCATCCAAATAACAGCATTCCTCCAGTAAAGCATGGAGGTGGTGATATACTGTTCTGGGTGTTTCTCTGCAGCAGGGACTGGAGAAATGGATGGGGCAAAACACTGTCAAATTCTTGAGGAAAATCTGCAGCCCTCTGCCAGAAAGTTGTCAGTGGGAAGAAGGTTTACCTTCCAACATGACAATGACCCAAAGCACACAACAAAACTGAGCACACAGTGGTTGAAGCAGAATGTCCCTGCATGGCCTCGTCAGAGCCCAGACTTAAACCCCACTGAAAATCTGTGCAATGACTTGAAGACTGCAGTCCACAAACACTCACCATCAGATTGAACTGAACTTGAGCAGTTCTGCAAAGAAGAGTGTGCAAATATTGCAAAGTCTAGATGTGCACAGTTAGTAGAGACAAATCCCAACAGACTAAAGGCTGTAATTAAAGCAAAAGGCGATTCAAAACATTACTGAGAAAATGAGGTGATCCTTTTTCAAACTCAGTGAATCTGTTTTGTTTTTTTGTTTTTTCTGACATGTTGGCGTCATATCTTTCACTTGGATGTTATAAGCTGCACTGAGTAAATACACCTGGATAAAACAAAAACTGTGTCCATCTTTATTTCAGGCTGCAAAGTAACAAATTTTGTGTGTGTGTGTGTGTGTTTTAAAGGGGAGTGATTATTTTCTATAACCACTGTATTTAGTATGAGATCCTAGTAAATTAAGAAATGACTGGTTTCTGAAAACTCAAGACTTGTGTAGATGATGTTGAACGTTTTCATTAAAGTGTTAACAGTGGACAAATATAATAACTGCAACAGATTGCCATGGCATCAATACCTGTTACAGCCATTGCCATATTTGTTGTTGTTCTATTTTTTTATTAATTTTGAAGTGTACAGTTGTTGGGGATAAGTAGCTTTTAAAAGTAATGCATTACAATATTGGATTACTCAATAACAAAGTAACTTATTGTGTTAGTTCATTTTTATGGAAAGTTATGCATTATGCTACTTTTTGTCACCTGACCTGGGCTTGCTTATAAAAACTAACCCAAAAGTTATATTTTTGGAAACTGTAAAGGCCAAAAGTGAAATTAATAAGCCTCAGCCTGAAGAAAGTGCTGCTGCACTTACTCCCAATTTCTCTCAACATGAGAGGGAACAGGAGAGCCGTCATTCAATAAATGAATTAAGCCAAGCACCCCAGGGGTGTTTTACCTCACAGACTAGGTTTGGGGAAAAAAAAGAAAATAAAAATGCCATTCTGAAAATATAACTATATTTCTCTAAAATAACACATACTCCCTATCTACAGGCCTTACTATTCTCATGTCATATATACAGTAACTGTGATGTTCTACTAAACAACAAGCTTTAAAACACTTTTTTCTTTCTGCTGAAAATGAGATAATTTACTGTGAAATCCGTTTTTTCTCAGGTACATCACTAGTGTAAGCTTTAAGGTGAATACTTCTACATCACTCTTGTCAACATAGTTCATAGTTACAACAAAAAAATTATCTTGACTTTATGTAGTGGTTGTTTTGGGAAAAATAGTAGGGGGGCATTTTACCCTACTCTACCCTACTTGAATAAATAATCTGATCATGTAACTTGTGTCACTGCAGTACACATATTAAAGAAAGAAAGAAAGACTCAGTGCATGTAAAAAAACTGAAAATACTGAAACACTATTGAATATTTAGGGATACAGACCAACAGCCAGAGCTCTCTTTCTCAACACTTAAAAAATCTCTTTATCAACACTTGGGGGAATTTATATGGGTGTGACGGAAATGTTATGCCCCTCACCATACTGTGATGCGTCTCCCAGCAGCACAAGACTCAGTCCAGCTGCTCTGCTCGTGCACATCCCATTGTCTGCTTTCTTTTAGCAGTTCAGTCAATGTACTGTTAGGAGCAGGGGCGTAGGCAGATGAGGGCCTGACGGGCACAGGCCTGCCCTCTGATGAAAGGCCCCACCAGATTATTATACAAATATAATATTTGTTAAATAATTATTGTTTAATCTATTTAAACACAATTAGAGAACTATTATAACATCTCAAATAACTAAAATAAATAAAATGTGTTTTTGCATAATTCTTGATGAGTTTGATTGACAACAGTGTTTTCCAGGCTGTTTAGGGCATTTCATGCATGTAAATTAGTGCGTGTTCTTTATCTAATTTGGCAATTATAAATTATATCTAATTTAGCATTTTCAATTAATACATTCTTCTAATTATTAGGCCTATTAATATTATTAAGTTACTTATTATTAAATTAATATTACAATTAATTTGCCCCACAATAATTTCATAGCGCAGCACTGCATAACTGACATGCTGTGAGGATAATAAAGATTAGGCTAGCTTACTCCTCACTGAAAATGTTTTAAAAAGGTCTTTCAAAACAAGTTTATTATTCAATAAATTATAGACCTATAATTAAAATTATTAACACTGCAGTCATCAATGAAAAAGCTTTATTTCAAGCACCGACTTTTTTTAAAAAGAAAAAGAAAAAAAACCTGTTTAACACGAAATATGTTTGAGTTTGCGGTTTGGGGTCGTGGATTTGTGCTACACCACTGGACTCCGTCCGTTAGTTAGCCTAGTGCCCGCTCACTTTTGCCCAGGCCTGCCCAAAAATAAAATTCTGGCTACGCCACTGGTTAGAAGTAACTGAATAACTCGGGATATTGGTTTATTTCGCATCAGAGGGAGTGTAAGGCACGTTTATCTGGTTTTTGTGGTTTTTTGAGTTCTGAAGATGTGAACCGTTTCAAACGATTCAGATTGATTTGGTGAACTGGTTCGACCGGTTCACTAAGAAGATCCAGTTAAATAGAAAGATTTGTTCGTGATCCAGACAAAAACCAATAAAACCCATTACAAATGAGGCATTTGTTGCATCCAGTGGGGACATAATTACTGATTATAATGACTTATACGATCTTTTTACGCGTTGTGTTGCGTATCGCGCCGCGTAAACATAAAACCATGTCTGCATTTGTGATCAGAGAAGCAACAAACAACAAGCCTACTCTACTGCTCAAAACTCACGTTTGAATCATCAGTGGCAAATTCTTTAAATATAAAAAAAGGACCTTCAGGCTGTGAGTCAGAAGCACCAGACTGTCCTTGCGAAGTTTTGAAACAGCCACTGTGCTGCAGACGCATTGCAGGCTACAGGTTCAGTCCTCATCTTCCATAAAATGTGCTGCACAACTTAACCACTGATTTCTAATCATGTCCTCTTTTGGAAGACCAAACAAAGTTTCACTTCAACGAAACACACAGTGACATCAGAACATGGCAGCTGCGGCAACAGAGAGAATAAACGTTACGCCTTCTTTCTCTGCGTGAACATTTGGGCGGCGTTATGTAAATCTTCCCACATAGTGACGTAGAGATGCGGGGGTGTGTTAGAACGAGCCGTTTTAGGGGGGGTGTGGTTAACTCTTAACTTTTATGAAAAGAATAACTCTTTAGTCTTTGCAATTTTACAGATCTTCTTTATGCACCAAGAGCTTGTAACACTCCAAAGAGAAAGGAAAAATTGAAATCGCATCATATGACCCCTTTAAAGAATTTTGTGTTTTAGCTATTCATTTACACAACAGTTGTGTTTTGGGAGCCTTAAAATGCAAACTTTGAAAAGATGCTTTCAAATATTTTTGAAAATGATGCTGTTAACTTCTCCTTGTAAACTACTAAAATGTAAATTTGTAAAATTGGTGACATCATGCTAATACTATTACATGCTCCGTTTATAGGAATGTGTTCAAGAGTGTAGTGTTTCTTTACAAAGTGACATCGCTAACTACTGGCCTGGAATGTATAGTATAGGGTTTTTTGTCATTTTTGAGGGTCTGTGTGAATGGGGATTGTTTTGAATCGGAACATTGTCGTCTGTATGTAAAACCTTTCAAAAATGAAAATGAAATCCTACTCTGTTTTCAGTACATCTGTGTTGTGTAAATGTACCCTTTGCAGTCCAATCAAAAAATAACATTTTTAAGACATTTTACACAAAATTGGATTAAAATACAAAACTTTTTTTTTTTGTTTCTGCCCTGTAGCACACCAGTGTGTAGCTGATGTGAAGATGTAATGCAGACAAACTGAAAGAAGTAACTGTGTTCTTAACAGAATGTCCTGGTCATTTCTTGTAGGCATCACGACGGTGCTCACCATGTCCACCATCATCACTGGAGTGAACACTATGCCCAGAGTCTCCTACATCAAAGCTGTGGACATTTACCTGTGGGTCAGCTTCGTCTTTGTCTTTTTATCAGTACTGGAGTATGCTGCCATAAACTACCTGACCACAGTGTATGATGGGACAGAATGCAAATCAAAGGAGAAGGTAAATACGCAACGGTTTTCCCAAGTATATTCAAATAATCACCTTATTTTGCTAACAATAATTTTCACTATCACTTGCCTTTATGCACCCTCATTATGTGAGCTTGACAAAACATACAGTTTTTGTACAGTCTATTGTATTTAAGATATTGTTTTTTTAAGGTTTCTAGCAATGCCTTTGAATCCCCCCATAACAAATGTGCATTTATTAATGGGAAAATTTGGCTCCTTGTGGTTTAAATGGGTTTTATGCCTTCAAAATATGGATGTAATTTAAAAAGAGGAAATAAATCCTCTTTAAATATGTAAGGTAACATCGGACCTGGCTACCTGGACTAGTAAAATGATCAGACACGCAAACCCTAATTTCTAAAAAGGTTTTAAAATTTAACAGCTTTATTTGAACAGTAATCTAACAGGTTATTATTCTTATAAACAGGTTCCACCATTTCAGAAATAAAAGTCTGCTTTTAAAATGCATCCATGTCAATGTGAAGCAGAGTACGGTGCTTGGCAGTAGTCAAAAAAATGAATTTTGGATTTATCCATGCTTGTGAATTAATAGATAGCAGTTAAATTACAACAAAACCTTGGGAACTTTTGGACCTTTACAGCATTATTTTTTTAAAAGAAAAACACCAACATTCTGGATTCGGGTGGGAAATGAAATCACAGACTAGCCCCTGTAAAAGTTGAAACTTCCCTATGATGTAAAACTTTCAGGATGACTTTGTGAAGTTTTTCTCAAAGAACATGTAATGCATGTAAAGGTAATATTCACAACCTGGAGGCAAGTTAAAAGTTCTCTAAATGGATATGGAAGTGTTTGTGTTTTTCCATTTTAGGCTTTACCCTGCACATGTGACATATCCCATGCAAGGACTATGATTCTGGATGAAGTGTACAGTAAGCCTGATGCCAACAGCCTGGCAGGATATACCCAGGCCCCTGTCTCCTCTGAGGAGGCTGCAGATAAACAGGACCACATGGTGGTGTGCCTGTCTTTGGCAAATGAGGCCACAGGAGCCAAGAAGAAGACCCTTCGAGGCTTCCGTATCATCCGAAACACTAACTTCATTAAAGCCTACTCTCACTTGATCTTCCCAGTGGCCTTTATATTCTTCAATCTCATCTATTGGTTTATATACTGCTGAACTGCCTTCTGTAGCCTTCAAGAGATTGTGGTGGTAACATATTGGAATACATACATATTAACATAAGTAAAAAAAAAAAATGTTATTTAATGTTGATTGAAAGTAAAGGAAAGGTAAGCAAAAGATCATGACATAATGCATGTACACCCCACTTGCAGATGTTTTTGGATTAGAACGATGTATATGTGAGAATCCTATTTGTTGATTGCATTTACATTTTTAAAATTAGAATAGAGAATAGAGATTACACGTACAAAAGCCATAATAAAACAATATTCATAATCACAAGTAAATTATGTTGAAAGAACACATCAAAAGTCGCATATACTGTACAGAAAAAAAATATATATATTTTTTTACATAATTTTTACAACACTACAGTGGTTGCATTGTCAAACAATAAATTTAAACTCTTTACTCTAAATAGAGAATCTCCTAATTAATTGACATCAAGCCTGTCCTAAATACTTGGCCATACATTTTCATCAAGATCACAGTTGAATATCTTCTTTGTTCAAGCACCATGAGAAAAACCTTCTGGCACAATGAGTTCAAGCTTGACATTGCTGTGCAGTTATGTCATTGCATGACGTGATATGCTTATGGGAATGGTGATCGTACACCTTCTACCTCCAAGCAGCAAAGAGTTTGGGTTGAGGAAAGGGGAATATAGTGGGAGATACAGGAAAATGAACCAAGGATAAGCCTGAAACCCTTCCAGAATGGTTGATTTTCCCACACAATAACATAACTGATGTCGTCGTCATGTCAGGCCTATTCAAGTTCTTCCAGAAAAGCTATCAGGTGTTCAGTGCTACATCAAAGAAATGGTCTACAAGCTACATTGTCTTCACATATAGCTACACAAATTGAGATGATTCTCCCACGTTGTCCAGGCTAAAATATGGCTTGGACTTCTTTTGAAATAACAGTACACTGTCTTCTACCTATTTTCCTCTAATGACCACCTCTTTGTTGAGGCCAATGCCTACCTGATCAGCTGGATTCAAGTCTATCTCCTCCAGGCTATTCTGCTCCAAGTTTGCATATTGCAAATGCTTACAGAAATTTGTACGAATATGGTATCCAATTGTGATCACCAGGTAAAAAAAAATGAGTAATTGGGATTTTCAGTATTGTTTTATCCTGACTAAAAGCTCTAGTAGCAATTACTGTAGTTTAATGTACTAACATATTTGAAAATATGCTGAAATGTTTGTAAAAAAGTGCACTTTGATGATCTGTTGTGGGATTAAACTGTAATGCCATAAAGCCTATAACAGCTTGACAGGTGACTATTGTTTTGACTAGAAGGCCCTGGAACAATATTCCTGTGAGGCAAGCATAGCCCTACCCCATCCATAACACTAATGCACTACTGTAAAACATTAATGTATCTCTACAGTCTTAATGAAACGACAAAATGATTTTCAAGCTCTTAATCCAAGCTCCTTTCTATGTTCCTAAAATTTAATTGGTTGATTTTAATTGAAAACACTCTACTGAGGCTCACCCAACAATGGAGCCCCCCAAGGCTCTGTATTTGGCCCACTTCTGTTTGCCTTATGCACATATAATTGTGTTACAAAACTCAAGTCATTGAAGTTTGTGGATGACATAATGGTCATTGGCTTGATCACAGATGGTGCGGAGGATGTATAAAGAGAGATAGTTGAAACAAGGACAGTGCATCAGGACAACAACCTCTGACTGAACAATAGTGAAACTATGGAGATAATCATGGATTAAAGATCACCTAAGAGATGAAACACACCCCTACATACACCTGTGGTTTTAGAGGCTTCTTTTTCAAATATTAAATATTGCTACATGACGTTAAATATCTTGGCAAGTCACCATATTGACAATAGCCAACTAATTGCATAATAGCCTGTTATCGGATTAACTCCTGCCTAGTAGTGTAACCTCCTACAGGGTCAGGGAAGGTATTTCAGCTCATTATTCATTGTGGGTTTACTGGATATCATGGACATAAACTTAGGTGTCATCAGAAGGTCAGGTATAGCTACATCACTTAGCTACATCACTTATTGCAGTCATAGACTGCATCAATACATCTAGTCAAAAACCAAATGACAACTAAGTAATGGAATCTTCTGAACATTAATTTTATGCACACTGTGCTGATTGATAACAGAACCCAAGCACAGGCTGTCTGAACTCAAACTCTACATTAATAAAAGGTGGGAAAAAATTTAAATTGTTCAGGAAAAAATGCAACAGGGCCCAGGCTACAGCCAAATTAACTGGAAACAAAAATTGGAAATGGCCCATGGCAGAGCAAAACTAGAACACAACAAGGTAGAGATCATGAAGCTATAGGTATAGGACACAGAGAACCCAAACTCTTTGACATAAGTAAAAGGATCCTGACATTATCTCCGACCTGGTGTCCAAATCAAGGGACTGTAATGAACCTGAGCAGGACAGAACTGTCAAAAGATTTAAACAAGATACTTGTTTTCCAAAATTAATCAACCAAAACTAATAAAACTAATCAAATCTTGTTAGAATCAGATTTTTTTTTTTTTTTTTTTTTGCTGTTGTTTTACAAACATTCCATTAATAACTTTTTGTTACCTTAGTTTGTTTCCTCTAGGACTCCTATGGAAGGTATATTCAATTGCCAGTGATTATTGTTGCATGCTGCTTGATGTGCATTTGATTAATAAACCCTTGAAACTCTAATCAAGCAGCTCAAGCCTTTACACTGGGTACGTTATGTAAAGAACATCTTGAGTCTCAACTGAATGTATACTCTGTGGTTTCTCAGGTCACTCCATTATTACTTTTTTATCATGTAATGCAATTCTTTCCTATTTTTAAATCATACTGTATTTTCTTGAAACATATAGCATTTATCAAAACCATTAGCTCAGTTATACAAACATCAAACTTTTATTCAAAACAAAAATATCTTTAATTCAAACTTTGTATTAATAAACTTTCTTAGTTTTTTTGTTAAAATTCCTTACACACTAGGTACAGTCATCTTCATATTATTCATTCATATGTCAAAACTTCAGACCAAGTCAAGCACATTATTTGCTTTACAAATCACATCATTCAAAACTAACAGATCTTGTATATAATTTAAAATGAAGTCACCTTTTTTTCTACACTCAGAAGAAAAGGTACAAAAGCTGTCACTGTAGCATTTTTGCACATTTTAGGTACCAATATGGACACTTTAGGTAAAAAGGCGTACCTACTGAAAACCACAGATATATGAATTGCATTCCATTTTAATTCTGTCTACTTAAATTAAAATTACAATTACAATTCTGCAATCGGTTTACAACCTCAATAGAAAAGAAATGACATTATTCTGACATAATCCTGTCTCATTTAGTATTTCATAAACACTGGTTACTGTAGGACATGGCTGCTGATGTTATGAAGGCAAGCTCAGGGACGAGGGAGAGTAGGATCCGCATGCTGCATTTATTAAACAAACAATAATCCAAGGACAAGGAGTAGGAACCAGGAACAGAACAGAAGCAGCCAACACAACGTCCAAGAAACCGACAAAGAACAGGACAGGCAGAAAACAAAATGATGACCTCTGTGGTTGAGACAGGACTTGTAACCCAAAGGTCACTACAAGAAGACACTGTGTTTGCTCTGGTACATGGTGTGTGGTCAAGGATTTGAACATTTGTATTCAAACAAATGGCCCTCTTTAATAGCAAAGCATTAGCATCAGCTCTGGACAATGGCACAATCACAGTGCACTCTTAATGGAATTAGATTGATCAATGGAGAAATCTATCAGTTGATCCATTAGAACAAACGTGTTTAAACAAGAGACACATGCAATGCATGTGGATGCTGAAGGAAAAGTTTAATTAATCGTGCAGCATGTAAAATGTATATATTGTACCAAATAGCTATAAAACAGTTTATGATCTTTGTAAGTGTTTAAGAATAAAGAGAGCTTTGAATAAATATGTATCTCTTCAGTGGCATGTTTACTGAATATGCATAACATTATTATTTATTTTTATAACAATACATCTAGACATTTTGGAATTGAATGATATTTGTTTCAAACTTATGTAGAAAATTTGAACCTCTTTTGCAAAAGCATCAGGCACGCTGATGTGAAATACTGTGAGAGGAAAGAGGTATGAATTATTAACTGGTTTCAGATTTTAAGGCCATGGTACGATGGTATTTATTCTCCACAAACATTAAACCAGTGCAAAGTTTGGACACACAAATTCATTCTTTATTGTGACTGTTTTCCACATTTTAGAATAACAGTATACATTAATAAACCAAATAAATCAATAAATGAAATACCACAAAAGGAATTAAGGGAGTTAAACAGGTAAATAAATAAAAACAACGTTTTCATTCCAGCTCTGAACACTCTGGACTTCAGTAGCTAGTGAAGAAACATCTGATCCCCAGAAAATCTGAAATTTAGTAAACTCTCCAGTCTTTTGGCTGGTCGTTGAATCTCCTTTCGAATCATATATTATACAATTTATACTCACCAAAATGTTTCATTTTAACGCCTCTAAAAAATTCGTTCAGAAACACCCTTTGGAAGAAATTAGAACAATGTTGAGTGACTATACCACCCGATTATGTAAGTGTAATTCAGATAGCACGTAATACCCATGGAACATTACATAATATACGACCATCAAATGTCTGTTTCACTCTCTAACCTGCGAAAGCTCCTCCTGGATGCGAGAACGCAAGGCTGCAGCAAACAGCAGATCTGACCTTCACTTTAATGCAGATTAAACGCATCTGGACGCCGCAGCGCGCGTGCGGTGGATGGACGTCCTCACAGGCTGCACCATGAGAACGGATCTTCTTTAAGAGCTCTTTTTAATAGTTTCTAACAGGATTCTCGGCTGTAGGTTGATGTGGGCATCATGCACGCGGATGTCTGCTTTATGCTCTGCGCGTGTTTTTTCTCCACTGGAGCGCTGCAGCTGCGCGGACAGGTGCTTCAGACCTGCAGCCAAACCAGGTGAGGGCATCTCATGCATTTAACTGTTATTCATGACAAACGTGAATAAATAAATAACTGAGGAAGAAGATGCAGACGCGCGCTAAAGGGTAGATGGAATGTGATGCACGAATTATATTATGTTTTATTAACAACTCTCTGTCAGAAAAAAAAAAAGAAAGAAATTAAAGGTGTGAAAAAACTTTGAAAATGTTGAAAAATGTACATTAAATATACTTGTCTGCACAATTTCATTTTTAGCTGAATTCATGCAGACTGTACCATTCTATCAAAAATAAATAAACAAAAACCTCAAAGTTTTAGGATTGTTGAAAGATTTAGAACAACGAAGCATGACGTGAACAATTACTAGGTCTCTAATTAGGTGTAAACAAATTTGTGTCATGAAATCTGTGATGATGTGAACTCCTTATTTCCTTGCTTCTGCTAAACTAAAGCACGCAAGCTTCTTGATGTTTGGAACATTCTCAAAATATGATCATAATGTCAGTGTAAAGAACTAGCATCATTAAACAAGGGGAGGATGTAACAAACACAAAGAAGATTCATTTTATTCACTCACATTGTTACACTGATTATTTTGATGTTGTATGCAGAACAGAATTTTCATTAGCATTCTCCACTTATTAAGGGCATTAATACATTTTTTAAAATTAATTTATTTATTTTGCAGCATGATCATTAAAGTGCCTAATTGGTTTGAGATGTTGTTGTTGTTGTTTGTCGCTTATATCTGATGGTGTCATATCCTGCATTTGTCAGATCCAAACGAGAAACCACCAGAACAGAGAGAGAAGCACATAAACCTGGAAGGTAGCACAAATATACATTTCATTTCATTTGCTCACCTCTTAAATAATATATAATATATTCTATATAATATTATTATTATTTTTTGGGGGTGTTATTTTTTTGATGCTAATATTATTGTTGATGGATGAGTGAACATTAACAGAATAATATATTAAAAGTGATTTTACAACAGCTACTGCATGATGTGGTGCAGAAAACGAAGAGGTTTATAGACTTTCATAAATTTCATTATTAAAAAAAAAAAAAAATTGCATTGTATATTAATTTAAATATTAGATTTTCATTCTCTGTGCTTCAAATACATCCATTAACCACATTGCAAAATCTGTTCTGTTTGCATTGGAATTATGTTTTGACATTTATCATGATTTTGTGTGACCTCTTTTCCTTTTTTATTTCTGTGTTTAACAAGACTTTACTAATGAGAAGTCCAGATGTCACGAAAGCTCCCGTTACGAAATCAGAACAGCTCCTCAAGTTAGATGACCATGACTTCACCATGAGGCCTGGCTTTGGAGGTGAGATGGGAAGAATGCTTTGAGCCCCAAAAACAAAAGATAGGAAGCTATGCTGAAGAGTTTCCGAGCTCCTAAAGGTAGAAAATATGGGCTATGAAGAGAAGTCTTCTGGGTAGTCTAAACCAATATAAATGTATTCTAGTTCAATTATTTAAATCTTAAAAGATATAAATGCTAACGTGTAAATTACTTAGTAAATAAATTTAATATTATTATTACGTTTATGTTAAAACTAAATCAATGATTAGTTTATGTTGTTGTTGTTGTTGATGATGATTTCTACTTGTTTGTGTCATTACTTTATTGCCTTTATTTGTGGTGCATATGAATTAATATGCAACCTATGATTATCATTAATGCATTAATGACCAATACGGAACACTAGCAGATCTTAATAAACACCACAAGACTCAGATTTATGTAGGATTTGAACTGACATCACAGGCAATCAGCTTTACATAAGCTCAGGCCAGATTATGAGACTGATTTACTGTGGCTCTGTGCCACGAGCATTCACTTATCTGCCCGTATCTTCACTAAAGTTCACACTAACTGTAAATACTACAGTCAGATCAAAACCAGATTAAGGGTTATGAAAATACTGTCCTAAGGTGAAGAAAGGACATTCCTTCTTTTGACTAATTTCTTTTGCCTTTCAAAAGTTCCATGCAAGTTTTTTTCTTGCCGAGTGCTAAACTAGAACATGACAGAAAGTTCAAGAGCTTGCTTAATACATTTGAGCTAATCTCTTAAATATATATGAAATGCTGATGAAGTGTGCTAAGAAGTGGACAGCCAGATCACCAAGAATCACCTTATAATCACAAAGACACGTTTTGTTTTATGTACCAATCCACTTTATCTTGCCATACTTTTAAATGAAGTGAAGTTTTGTTTTTTAGCACTTTTAGGTCTATTCTGGTGTGCTATGATCATTAATCTTTATATTACATGAACATGTCATATAGCAATTATAGAGTCTGGACATTTGCTAATAGCCATATTGTAACATAAATCCATATGGCAGTCAAAGTGTTCAGCTGCTCCAAGTTGATCTAGATGATTGATCAGATGGACCAGCAGCTGGTGGAGCCGAGGTTAATCCTGTACCCCAGTGGTGTTCAATCTTATCCTGGAGCACAAACTTGCTCCAGCATACCTTTGTAGTGATCCTGAAGACCTTGATCAGCTGGTGTTATATAGGGCTGGCGCTAAACTCTGCTGGAAGGTGCCCTCCAGGTGTAACCATCCTTGTTGTAGACCTTGATCATCCTGGATTGGTATTATGGCATGGGGTAGTAGACCACCTTGAACTAATACAAACCAGTTAACATGTTCAAAAAACCAGCCTGACCACTGGTTGTCACATCAGTTTTTATTTTTTTTATTTTTTACAATGAGTGCATTATAAAACAGTTTAAAGCTTATTTTTCTTCATTTCAGGGCCCGCGATACCTGTGGGTGTTGACGTTCAGCTTGAGAGTCTGGACACCATCTCTGAAGTAGATATGGTAGGAGACTGACACGTGTCTTTTTAAATATGGCTTACAGATTTACAGAGTGCATCATGAATGATTCAGGACTATCATGATGTTTTCCACTCTGTGATTGCGCCACAGGATTTGGATTAGGACAAAAGCTCTAATTCAGCACCCAGTAACCTTTCCATGCACCCTAGATGTGTTGACAAACACTTTTTTTCTTATAGAGGGCTCTTGGGATAGAAATGAGGCTGCTGTTTAAACTGTTTAAAATCAGTTGTTAAGATGCCTGGCTGATTACAGGACTTCACCATGACCCTGTACCTGAGACATTACTGGAAGGACGAGCGACTGTCCTTTCCCAGCAACACCAACCAGAGCATGACCTTTGATGGCCGGCTGGTCAAGAAAATCTGGGTACCTGACATATTTTTTGTCCATTCCAAACGATCCTTCATCCATGACACCACCACAGAGAACGTCATGCTCCGAGTGCATCCTGATGGCAAAGTGCTCTACAGCTTGAGGTAAGTGTCACAAATTACTCACATGCACATGCATTCTGATGATCTTACCACAAAGCTCTGACAGGCTCTGATTCAGGCTTTGATTTTCTTTTTGTATTTAACAACTGACCTCTCCGAACTGCAGAAGCACTCAATTTAATCCCGATCAAAGCTCGAGAAACAGATTGCCAGCCATCAGAAGAGTTATGTTACGTCCGGCTTTGCCGTAGATGTATGACATTGCTGGGTCTAAACCTAATCAGTGAGAGAGACTCAGATTTGCTCAATAAACTAAAAGATCTTGTTTTTCTTTCAAACCTCTTTGATGTGAACCAGCAGTTATTTTTCTGACATTTAGGATTTCCATGTTTGCTATCACGTTTACTGTTGTTGACCAAGATCTGTCATCTCTAAGAGGTGCTGATCCTAGTTTTTGCTTTAGATGAGTGAACGTGTGGATTAATATGTGGGAATCTGTGGGATTAATGCAAGCCACATGTAGATTCAGACACAAAGCTGGCTCGTTGGCGAGTTTTAATCTCAGAAACGTCCCACACCCAGTCTGCTGGACAGAATGACTTTATTCTTCTATGTACATGTTGACTTACAGTCTATAAGTCAATCCTTGTGTCAAGGCTATCTTCTCCCTACACCCTCTCAACCATTTCATCTAGAATCTTCCCTTTTATCCAAGGCCAGATGGTCAGAAAATGGTACAGTGTGGAGGAAAAAGAGAAGGAATTAGAGGAGGAGAAGGGGAGGTGGAGGGATGCTGGGAGAATTGGAGCAGAGGAATGGAGCAATGGCTGCTGCTTATATATGGTCATAACGATGATTGACAGGACTGGAAGGTTAAGCTCCTTCCGAACCTGCGTTGGGAACTTCATTTCATTCAGTCTTCCACCAGCACAGCACACACAGCCTGCAGCTGCTCCACAAACCGTTCCACCATATCATAAGATGAATTCCAGCGAGTGGGTTCATCATGTAAGAGCTTTTGGTCTGGGAGGGACAAGTCTTTCTGTTTCTTGGCCAGCTGACATGAAATTGGTTATCTGGTGAATGCAGATATGGGTTTTGAAACCTTGACAGCAATGCAGACACCCTGTTTATTTATATTGCTTCGTTCAAAGCAAAATGGAGATTTTGCCTGAAACACTGATCTTCCAAATTTCTCTTCAAAAGCTTCTTAGCTGTGTGTTGTGTGTGTTATCTCAACAACGTCCAAGACACCAGGATTGCAGTTTCAGTGATGAATTAGTTCTCTTCATGTCCACAGATCAGTTTTGCAACGGTTTCTCTCAGAGATGCTGGATTATGAGGTGGTTTATTATAGATGTATCTCTGTGTACGTGAAATCATTTTGATTTGGAAGCAAATGGTTGAGGATAAACTGTCGTAACATTTGCTAGGATGTTTTCCGACTGTATAGACAGGAACTTGTTCCATGTAGATTTCAGTAACACCCTGCTTCAGTTTTCTTGTTTCAGGTTTCTCGTATATAAATCCCTCTGAAAAGATTAGTAGGGTCATGTTCATCCTCCTCAGCATGATGCTGTGAAAATAAAATATACATTTCCATAATAAGCAAGTGGCAGACTATAATAATTTTTTTTTTATTGAGCACAACATTAAATCATCACTTAAAAAAATCATTAAAATGTCAAACTCTGGAAGTATTTCCTGCATGTTGACAAAGGAGGCTGGGTCTGCAAGAGCAAGATGATGGAGGTAATGAGAAGTTTGATCTACCTCAGGGGTGTCAAACTCAAGTCCTGCAGGGCCGGAGCCCTGCAGAGTTCTAACCCTGCTCCAACACACATACCATTTTTTTTTTTAAATAAGCCTGAAGGACTTGATTAGTTGGATCAGATGTGTTTAATTAGGGTTGAATCTAAACTCTGCAGGGCTCCGGACCTCCAGGAATCGAGTTTGACATGCCTTCATTAAAGCTGCTCGCATTCTCCACTAGCTGTAGCATGTACGTGAATGAGGCACACACACGTGTTTTAAATGAGTACAGTGGCGTTCTTTACTGAAGAATATACAGATGAGGAAAAGTGGGGAGTAGGCACAGAAGATTGCTAAAGGGGGGAAAAATGGGGGAAATCCAGGGCTTGCAGTGTTAGGAAGGCCGCAATGGGAGCTACTTCCCGGGACCAGACAGATAAATAACGGCAAGTTGCCGATCTTTAATTTCAAACCCACTTTGTGGGGTTCTGCTTGTATAAATACAGCAATTGTTGTCAAGTGCTCTTGATCATGCAGCTCCATCCAGGTGTGTTTGTAACTGACTGTGGATTTCAAGGAAAGAAATCCTTGGTTTGTGAAAAGATGAATTAGCACAAATCTATTGACACAGCATTTTTTCACCAGCCTTTTATTGTGGTATATTGGTAGCAGCGTTATTTTGTTAGGGGAGCTATGTTGTATCTCCACCTCAATCCTGATCTTTGGCCTCAAATGGCAGTTATTAACCCAAGTTAATGTCTTTTTCTGAACTTTTTCCATTTTTTTTTTCTGCTTCTTGCATGTTTCATAACACTTTTATAGTGAAATGTCGTGTGATTGGTGCTTAAATTGTGTCCGTTTTATCCAAAACAGATATTATACCATTGTTGCCACTAAAGATTAATGCATTAATGCATTACATACAACCTACACTAAGCCCTGGACTAAAGCTAACTAATAGTGTTAACAAAAGCAACCATGTGATAAAAACACATTTGCTAAAGAAAAAATACCATTTTAGCCTGCTTCAGAAAGTCTTTGAGCTCTTATATTGTGACTTGTACCTGAGCACTGCTGTACTGGGTGAGCTACCGAGCAAGTTTACATGGCAGAAATACCATACATGTGGAGACGATATGTGATGCAAACATCAAAATGTATTTATAAATCATGCAATATGGTAAAAGTATTTTGAGGAGCCACTTGAAAATAAGCCTTTGTTAATCGATGTCTGCCCCTGTAATCATAATTTGTGTAAAAAGGAATAAAAGTTGTTGCTCTTTTACTGCCATTAGTGTTCAGTTCAGCTGGAAACTGCAGTGAACTGGATGTATAAGTACAGTTTTGGAGTTTTGCAAAAATGTAGGTAGAGGCATGTTTTTCCAATGAACCTATGTTGTTTGTTTGAAATAGTAGCGTATTGAATACTATAGCAAAAATACAGGATCCTACATCAGTTCAAAGCTTATTTGTTAACAAGACTCCTCTCCCTGGAAACAAATAACAGGATTATGAATTAAATAAATGAAATTATGTTTGATTATTTATATTTTATGTATTTTTTCCTCGTGGGGTTACAGCCCCCGTAGTATAATCATTTTCAGCTGAAATCACTAAAATAAAGGAGACAGTTTCTATATTGTGGATTTGTTCACAACAGGGTCACAGTCACAGCGATGTGCAATATGGATCTCAGTCACTTTCCCCTGGACACCCAGACATGCTCACTGGAGATTGAGAGCTGTGAGTCTAAACACAACACAGCTGATGTAAACATGTTTTCATGTTTAGTGTTTCAGTGTTTGTGAGATCATATGTATGGTGTTATTTGATTTTCAGATGCCTATACGGATGACGACCTCATGCTGTACTGGAAGAGAGGAAACAAATCTCTGCAGACGGATGAGAAGATCTCTCTGTTTTTGTTATTCATTTAGGGGTTTCGAACTAATGCTGTACTGGCTTTCTACAGCAGCACAGGTACTGAGGATTGCATCTCTGGTCCTTCACTAACCCCACCTTAAAACCAGTACTCACCAGTTTTACACCATCCTCCATATTGTCTCAAGTAATTCATGTCATGTAATTCCTGACTAGCAAAGACCGTTAAAGAAGTTAAGATTTAAAATTACTATTTGAAAACACAACTTTATGAAAGTACTTAGCAGTTTTGATGCAATGCAAAAACGACCAAAATGGCAGTTAAAGACAGCTCAGTTAGAATGCATATCTAGATATAATTTATGCAGGATACACACAGTATTTTCTTTTCCCAAACCTTTAAATTAATCTAAAATCCATGATGTAGATTATGCTGTGTCAGCAAGTAAGAACCTACATTTGCCGCAAGCTAATGTTACCCTTACGAAAAAGAAGTTTATTCAAGTGTGCTATTAGTATACTTCTTTTAAACTAAAAATAGGAAAGTATGCTTTTAGTTTACTTTTTATGTACTTCTCAGAAATGGGCTTTATGTACTTCTCAGAAATATACTTAAAATGACATTTAAGTATACTTGACTTATACTTACCAAAAGTCTAAATATACTTGAACTATACTTAAGTATACTTAATAAAATAAACTTGAAGTATACTACTTTTTGGTAAGGGTAATCATGTAAATAAATGATGTATTGATCGAGACGATGGTTAGTGTGATAGTAAGTAAAGAGCAGACAGTACCATAACGAATGTGTTGTAGAAACGCTAGAAGTAGTTCTCTTCACTTACTCCAGGGATGTCCAATCCCTAGTCCTGCAGAGTTTAGCTCTAACCAGAAGTAAATAAACCTGAATCAACCTCTTTAGGATTACTAGACACTTTCAGATGTGTGTGTAAGAGCTAAACTCTGCAGGACAGTGGCCTTTATGCCGGGTTCACACTGCACAACCGCCAACAACTTGGTCTGGTCTACAAATGTTTCACAACCAAACGCACGTGAGAACTGATACGGGAAATAATGTAAGATCATGAGAAAAAGATTGCGCTGTCAAAAACAGTAGCCAGCAAAACAGCTTGCGATCCAAGTTGTCTCTATACTGATTTGCAGTAAAAAAAAAAAAAAAAGGAATATGAATGGTGGCTTGCAGATGTTCTGTTGCAGATCTATTATGACTCCTCCCACTGAACGTTTCCTTGCCCTGTATCTGTTCTCTCATTGGCTGTAGGTCGTCACTGATGTCGTATCCAGTCAAAACACATTTCACACTGCAGGACTATGAGTCGCCAACAGGTCCAGATATTTAGCATGCCTAATATCTCACGGGCATTAGCGACACATTGGCACTTCTCTCAGATCACATCTTTGATAACACACACACTACGCGATAGGTACTAGAGACTAAATAAAAATAATAAATAGACAGGGATATTCACTTTTGTTCCTGGATGGCCAGAGAGTTTAGCTCCAACCCTTATTAACCATATCAGAACTAGCTATGTTTGATTAGCGTTCCCTCCAGGAACCCTGTACATTTTTCTCTTCTATCTTCTCTGCAGGTTGGTACAATCGTCTTTACATCAACTTCACTCTGCGTCGTCATATCTTCTTCTTCCTGCTTCAGACGTACTTTCCCGCCACTCTTATGGTCATGTTGTCATGGGTGTCCTTCTGGATCGACCGGCGCGCTGTTCCTGCGCGGGTTCCTCTGGGTGAGATGTTTCAGCTGAATCACGTTTATTGCATATTGCTGCAAACCACTGCAGCATGTTGTTTTTGCATCATTTCATAAAACATGTACATTTTGCGTTATGCACTTTTTTTAATAAACTGATCAAGCTGATCTCTTTTGTAGGCATCACGACGGTGCTCACCATGTCCACCATCATCACTGGAGTGAACGCCTCCATGCCCAGAGTCTCCTACATCAAAGCCGTGGACATTTACCTCTGGGTCAGCTTCGTCTTTGTCTTCCTGTCTGTGATCGAGTACGCTGCTGTTAATTACCTGTCCACTCTGCAGGAGCGCAAAGAGAGGACGCAAAGCAGCAGGGTAAGCTAAGACCATTTAGTTATCATTTATTAAAATGTACTTGTGTGGTGGTTAATACAGCAAGGCCATAAAGTACTTAGTACAAGTATTTAATAAAGGTGGCATTCAAGAAATTCTTAAGTTCTAAGATAAATTCAAAGTTTGTCAGAATGTTTTTATGTGCAATTTATAAAAAAATGTTTGTTTGTTTTTTACCTTAAATCTAGCAGAGCCCAAAAATGAGTGAGACCTTATAAATGAGTGTATTATATGCACTTTACAGGGAAAATGACAGGATTTTTGTGTTATCTGATGAATGTGCTTTAAATTCAGAGCATGCGATGTGTGATTGTGTGATCCAGCAGTTGCCGTGTACGTGTGGAATGACCCATCCTGGTCAGATGATGATGAGCAGCAGCTACAGCGACATGGACATGATGACCACAGGGAACTACGGCATGTCCGAGCTGAACGGAGACAAACAGGAGCAGTTCCTGGTTCATCTGGTCCTGGATAATGAGCAGGGAGCTCAAAGACCGGCTGTAGGCTCAAGCAGCAGCTTATTTATAGACACTCATGCCATAGACAAATATTCACGGGTCATTTTCCCTGGAGCCTACACACTCTTCAACATCATATACTGGTCCATCTACTCACAATGACTGCTGCTCCTTTACATTATATGACATTTGAGAAAGTCTTGGGAATACAGGTTACTTATGAAAAACTGTTCCCTTTTTTTTTTTTAATTACGCTTGAAACATGGATTCAATTTTAGCCTCTCTGCAATAAACAAATACATGTGACTGTATGTGTGCAGTTGACATGATGCACTAGTTTCCTCTCCTCAAAAGAAAGTTTATTTTTCTTGGATATTTTAATCTTTAGGTTGAGTAGCAAAGAACATTGATTTTGTCAATAAATATTAAATTGCCTATTCAGTTAGCAATTTGTTTAGCATTTTCATGTAAAATGTGTAAATTGCAGTGATTTGATGGGCCATGAACTTTGAAATACAGAAACATCAAAATGAACAACAGAGATCAAAATATTAAGTACATTATTGTTATTACTATAGTTTTTTTTTTTTTTTATTGTGGGGTTATTTTTTTTGGAACTTTGAAAATACTGCAAATCAGGTATGATGGAAAAAGATATTTCCATTTGCCCTCCTACAATGGACTAAATCTGAAAAATGTATTCATTCATTCTTTAGTTTTGTACCTTAACATAATAGATGTTCAACATTTAAGCATAAAGGCACAAAATACAGCATAAAAATACAGTATGTTTTGCTTATTTGTGTTGATGCAACATATTGGCATCATGTGTCATGATCTGATCATGTGACAAAATATCTTGAATGTGCAGTGTAACACATTAAACTCCATCTAAACCAGGCCCTAAGATCAGGCCCTTTCTAACGGAGCATGCTGCACAACTTCTTGTCCAGGCCCTTGTCATTTCTAGGCTGGACTACTGCAATGTTCTTCTGGCTGGACTTCCATCAAGCACAATCAAACCTCTAGAAATGATTCAGAATGCAGCGGCACGACTGGTCTTTAATGAGCCCATGTTACACCTCTCTTTATCTCCTTGCACTGACTACCGGTCGTGTCTCGTATCAAGTTCAAGACATTGATGCTTTCATATAGAACAGCCACAGGCTCAGCACCCGCCTACTTCCACTCACTACTATAAATCTACATCCCCTCCAGAAGTCTGAGATCCGCAACGTGTGCGACGCCTCGTGGTACCATCACAGAGAGGCTCAAAATCACTTTCCAGAACATTCTCGTTCACCATTCCTGGCTGGTGAAATGATCTTCCCACAACTATCCGGAATCCCTGACAATTTTCAAGCTACAGCTGAGAACTCATCTCTTCCGAAGCTACTTGACTTCATCATAAAAAAAAAATAATGATAAAAAAATTGTCTTTCTCATTATCTATTCCTTCTCTTTCTAGCTTGTACTTATTTGAACAATTTCTAAAACTTGGTATTAAAAGGACTTCCTGTGTCTGTTTGCCTCTTTAAGAAGAATCACTTTATGTATCCCCCAATTGTTAGTGCTTTGGATAAAAGCATCTGCAAAATGACTAAATGTAAATGTAAACCCACTTTTTTTTATAATTGTATTAAAATTACTGTGCATATTTTTTGCATGTTACTGAGTGCATACTAATTTACAGACTACATGGAATATTTGTACTTTTAATTTAATTTTTAAGAACTCAGAACCACTGAAATGAACTAGAAAAGGCAAAAAAGATGATTTAAAAAAGTGAAAATTGTGACTTAACTGAAAACAGCCATTACTTAACAGTAACAAAATATTTCACACTATATAAAAAAAAGTTGTTTTTGAAATTGTAAATAAAACAGATTGCTGGAATATTTTTATGAGTAATATGTTTAACTCTGTGTTGCTGTTTCTTTGTAATTATTTATGAAGTTTACTAGTAATTTCTAAGTGCAAACCCTACACCAATTATTTTCAGCGCAGACACTCGAGTGGATTGCAAAAAAAAAAAAAAAAAAAAAAAAAACCTTTGTTGCAGCTGGCTGATAGTAAAGTGTTTCTTTGGAATTTTATAAAGTTTCATATTATTCCAGAAACAATCATAACAAACAATCATTGCTCTTTAAACAACTACTGAGATTATTTATTTTTATGAATATTTATGCATTACAGATGAAGACATTGATACAATACATTATTATACATTATATGAACTTTTGGTTGATGTTTTTCTTGTATCTCCTGAGTTGTGTGAAATACAGTGTTTTTGAAAAATAAAGTTTTTCCTGACAAAATTTTCATGTGAAACAGTGTATTCTCTTTTTTTAAAGCTTAAGTTTTTATTTGGCAAGCGTATAACACTTATAGTTATACAATACAGATTGTCTCAAAACGTAGGAAAACTGTCGTGGGACAGAGGTAAGTTGGCTGTATATGTACAGTAGGCTACGTATCACTGCAGTCACACCATCCTCCAAAGTGCAGATCAGTTTTCCAGCATCCCTCCTCCACCCCAACTCCTCACTCTTATTCTATTTCCCATCCCATTTTAGGGATATGGGGAGTTCTCTCCCGAGCTTGGAGCCCTCCCTCTGGAGAGCATGCCAAATATGCTTACTTATTGCTCAATCCAATTATATGTTTGTGCGAACTCGTGAATCTGCCTGATTCTTCACAGCTGCTTCAGAATGCATTTATACAGTTTATCAATAATGTGATATCTGGTTCTAGCCAATCAGCAGCCAGGAGCACAGATGAACACATCAACAACCTGTATGTAAATGAACACACAAAAACACAAACACTGATCCAGCAAAATCTCTGTACGCCTATCTTGAGTCTAGAGTCTGCACACTTGTAAATAACATTCCTGTACATTCATTTAAACAATTACAATTCGCAGAGTGCAGCCTGCGATAGGGCTGCCAACCGTTCCGTATAATATAGAACTGTCCAGTATTTAAGGGATCAAAGAAGCGTCCCGTCCCAAAGCTATACGGAACGCAGTGTGTCCCGTATTCGCAGGCATACGCCGTATGACCACCAGATGAATAACAAATTCTCAGTTGATAATTAATTATTCTTTTTAGCAAAAATCATTGTTTTATTTGTGAATGTAGACATTTGAGAAAGGCTTTGAAGGGGTCATATGATGCAATTTCAAGTTTTCCTTTTTTTTTTGTGTGTTTAGACATTTGAGACATTTTCTCTTTGGAGTGTTATGAGTTCTTGGTGCATAAAGATCTGTAGAGTTGCAATGTATAAGGTGTGTAATCCAAGGAGTTATAAAACGGCTCGTTCTAACACACCCCCACATGTCTACGTCACTATGTGGGAAGATTTGCATAACGCCACCCAAATATTCACACAAAGACAGAAGGCGTAACCTTTGATTCTTGCTGTTGCCGCCGGCTCCATGTCATGGAGATGCTGTGTGTTTCGTGGTGAATGCAAAAATACTTTGTTTGGTCTTCCAAAAGAGGACACTACTAGAAATCAGTGGTTAAGTTGTATTTCAACACTGTTCCAGAACAGTTCAACCCAAATATTCAGATGTATGCAGCGCATTCTATGGAGGACTGTTTCCTGATCCTGAGAGAGGACTACAATGCTGGCTGTTCTGACTCACAGTCTGTAAGTATGTTTACATATGTAAAGGATTTGCCACTGATGATTCAAACACGATGATTCCAGTCCTTGTGCCCCCTGCTCTGCACATTTTGTATATCTCTCTTATTGCTTCAGACGTTTGTTCTATTCGAACATAAGTGCCCGGCGAAGTGGAAATCACAGGATATTCTGCCATGATTCCAGTTTGAAACAAATGTATAGACCCCTTAAAAGTTTGTAAACATTGCAATGTCTCCGGGTGGGCGGGGCTTAGCTCCGGAGGCAAAAAAGAGGCGCGGACGCATTGTTGACAAGCGTAAACTAGCACGTTTTAGGAGGGATTTATTAAACATGGATGCAGAAGAAGGTTCGGAACTGTCCCGAATATGTACAGTCACTGACTCTGCGGGACCGTGACAAAAAAAAAAAAATAATAAAAAAAAAAGTGGGAGTTAGCATACATTTATCAATTAATTCAGTTGATCACTCAGTTCACTGACCTAAACTGGTTATCTGACCAAAATATAATGACGATTGGATAACATTACAGTAGCCTAACTTATTTATTTATTTATTTTAGCTAAGCCTGGTGTAGTTCTTGTATCTTGTTCTCATTGGAAACATTTTACCAGGTTTTGGATATTTCCTAGAGCAACATATGAATTACTTTCGGGTGGTTTGGGGAATTTTGTCAAGGCTTATTGTCTAATGTAACCTATCGCTGTGGGCTAACTATGATTAGCAATGTGGATTATTTCAAGAGACCATTCAAAGGATGGCACACACATCTATCGCTGTATGTTTGTTTAACATTTAAGCTAGCTAGTGCGCTGAAGGTTGGTGACTTTTCACCTATAAAACATAAACTTGCTGATTTGTACTAGATAAAACCCAACACACCAGTACATATGCATAGATATTTTACCTAATATGAAGTGTGCACTGCAAACACGAGCATTATTTATGATCGTCTCTGTATAGTCTGCACGCCGTATTGCATTCAACCACCAAATTGTCTTCTTGATTTCTTTGAAGAAATGTCGGCTGGGATCCGGTGAAACTTTAGTTTTGAACCAAAAAGTGCTGCTCCTTCTATTCTGGCAGCCAAAAACACAACAAGACGACATTTTAAAGTCAAAACCTCAAACTTTCAGCGCGCCTGCTATGAGTTCTTCCTTATGTTTTGCCTCCAGCTAGAGCGGTGACGTCACAGTGACGTAGGCGATTAAGGGGTCTATACGTTCCATTCAAAGTGCATTGAAGTGTGTGAGACATTAATTTAAATTGTATTTATTTACAGAGGTATATGATGTCACACTTGTCCGTGTGTGAAGACGTTGTGCAGCGCAAATCTGTGAATGAATGTTCCGAAGTGAGGTAAACTTCAACAGATTTCCCCTGCTCAGGGAGTAGGGAGTAATGAACACTGTGTAGGGATCATGTCAATGGGAACACAGTTCATGCACAGAGCTCACTTCTAACGAGCTGATTATCTGAATCAGGTGTGTTAACAGAGAGACATGCAGAATATGCAGAACTGGGGGGCACGAGGACTGGAATTGATAACCGCTGGTGTAGAGTAGCGCTTGTTGTTTGTCATTTCTCAGATCACAAATGCAGACATGGTTTTAATGTTTACGCAGCATGATGCAACGCAACGTGTAAAAAAATAGTATAAGTCATTATAATCCGTAATTATGTCCCCACTGGATGCAACAAATGGCTCATTTGTAATGGTTTTTACTGTTTTTGTCTTGTAGCGCTGTTGCTCTGACAGGGACACTCATCACAGTATGGTGAGGGGCATAACATTTCCGTCACATGCTTGAGGCATTCGACCAATCACAATGCACTGGATAGCTGGCCAATCAGAGCACACCTCGCTTTTCAGACCGATGAGCTTTGTTCAAGTAGACGCGTTTCAGAAGGTGGGGCATAGATGAGAAACAATAATGTACAGTATGTTGAAAATAATGTGTTTTTTGAACCTTTACCGCATAAAAATTTAATTACACCAAATACACAAAATAACATTCTTTTAGCAGCATCATATGACCCCTTTAAGAGCAGGCGAAATCCTCTTCCGGTTGCTCCCGCTTCATACGCTATATTATTGCAATAAAATGTGATAAATAAAATGTAAATAAAATTTCGCGTCATTTGTATGCATGTCATTTCACAGTATTTTTGTCTCCTAAATTACTACAGTACTTGTGCTGTCACAATTCTATAATGGTAGTCTACAATTTACTCGGGCCAATTACATTTTTGGTATGACATTATTTTTTTTATTTATTGTACATAAATAGGTTAAATAAAACAAATTATTATTTCTGAGAACTTTTTAACTGCAGGCAGACATACATTATGGTACAAATTGCTCTAGAAAAATCCAATGATGATTCCAAGACTGTGGAGAACAGTGCACTATTGCACTTATATACTGAGGTTTTAATTACATTATTGTAATATAGTCAGTAGTGAACTACAGGTGCTGGTCATATAATTAGAATATCATCAAAAAGTTGATTTCACTAATTCCATTCAAAAAGTGAAACGTGTATATTATATTCATTCATTACACACAGACGGATATATTTCAAATCTTTATTTCTTTTAATTTTGATGATTATAACTGACAACTAAGGAAAATTCCCAAATTCAGTATCTCAGAAAATAAGAATATTGTGAAAAGGTTCAATATTGAAGACACCTGGTGCCACACTCTAATCAGCTAATTAACGCAAAACACCTGCAAAGGCCTTTAAATGGTCTCTTAGTCTAGTTTTGTAGGCTACACAATCATGGAGAAGACTGCTGACTTGACAGTTGTCCAAAAGACGATCATTGACACCTTGCACAAGGAGGGCAAGACACAAAAGGTCATTGCAAAAGAGGCTGGCTGTTCAAGGAGCTCTGTGTCCAAGCACATTAATAGAGAGGCGAAGGGAAGGAAAAGATGTGGTAGAAAAAAAGTGTACATGCAATAGGGATAACCACACCCTGGAGAGGATTGTGAAACAAAACCCATTCAAAAATGTGGGGGGAGATTCACAAAGAGTGGACTGCAGCTAGAGTCAGTTCTTCAAGAACCACTACACAAAGACGTATGCAAGACATGGGTTTCAGCTGTCGCATTCCTTGTGTCAAGCCACTCTTGAACAACAGACGGCGTCAGAAGCGTCTCACTTCAAAAAGTACTGGACTGCTGCTGAGTGGTCCAAAGTTATGTTCTCTGATGAAAGTAAATTTTGCATTTCCTTTGGAAATCAGGGTCCCAGCGTCTGGAGGAAGAGAGGAGAGACACACAATCCACATTTCTTGAGGTCCAGTGTAAAGTTTCCACAGTCAGTGATGGTTTGGGGTGCCATGTTATCTGCTGGTGTTGGTCCACTGTGTTTTCTGAGGTCCAAGGTCAACACAGCCGTATACCAGGAAGTTTTAGAGCACTTCATGCTTCCTGCTACTGACCAACTTTATGGAGATGCAGATTTCAATTTCCAACAGGACTTGGCACCTGCACGCAGTGCCAAAGCTTCCAGTACCTGGTTTAAGGACCATGGTATCCCTGTTCTTAATTGGCCAGCAAACTCGCCTGACCTTAACCACATAGAAAATCTGTGGGTATTGTGAAGAGGAAGATGCGATACGCCAGACCCAAGAATGCAGAAGAGCTGAAGGCCACTATCAGAGCAACCTGGGCTCTCATAACACCTGAGCAGTGCCACAGACTGATCGACTCCATGCCACGCCGCATTGCTGCAGTAATTCAGGCAAAAGGAGCCCAAACTAAGTATTGAGTGCTGTACATGCTCATACTTTCATACTTTTCAGTTGGCCAAGATTTCTAAAAATCCTTTCTTTGTATTGGTCTTTAAGTAATATTCTAATTTTCTGAGATACAGAATTTGGGATTTTCCTTAGTTGTCAGTTATAATCATCAAAATTAAAAGAAATAAAGATTTGAAATATATCCGTCTGTGTGTAATGAATGAATATAATATACAAGTTTCACTTTTTGAATGTAATTAGTGAAATAAATAAACTTTTTGATGATATTCTATTTATATGACCAGCACCTGTAAAGTGGGCAATCTGTCTATCTTTCTATATAGTGGCAAAAACATGCAAAAACGGGGCCTCTAAATGCAAAAGGTTAATCTGGGCTCCAATGCTCCTTACTGTTGTCTTTTCTGAGATAAATCACATAACATGAATTCACAACCTGTTTTATTGACGGTATGAATGCCTGGAAATATTATTTAACGTTTTCAAGTGTATTTATTATTTGTATCGCAATAAACATTTTGTTATTTTAATAGGCGATAACACAAATAGTAGCCTTTAAATTCTTTATCACAAAATAAAAACAATAAATGTATTTATCTGCTCTTTAACGTGGCGTGAGATCACTGTATTCACCTCAGTTCAAGAGGCATGTGAATCAATCTTCCTCTTACAGCACGAAATAAACATGAATGAATATCAGATGTGTTGAAAAAAATCAGAACAACTTAATAAAACGAATGTAATCGATCAATCAGTGTTTCTAAAATTGTCAATAAAACAGCTTGTAAATAGTTATAACAGTCATAACCTCAGAAACGCCAACAATATAACTTTCCCAACATTGTTTTATTATTTTCATAAATCAGTCAGTTAACCGCACAGCCGGCAACATTTTTGGAATACATGGAATTTTCACATTAATTAACATTATTCATGCAATATAACAACTTTAACGTCGTAATTTTGACTTTATTCTAAAAATATTATGACAAACGCTGCCATATTTACTAAATTACTTAATGCAAACACACTCTTGGCACAATGGTACAAAATGCAAAAAGACAGAAAGAAAGAAAAAAAAATCACATTTTAGTTGTAATTTACTTTAATTCTCTGGACTTCCTTTTTGCAAATTCATCCACAATGTCCTTGATGTTTAATTTAAGGCTTTGTGTATTCTCAATAGAAAGAATGGTTTTTCGATATACGCTATATACACCCCTCTATCTATCTATCTATGTTTTTAGTTTCCTTGATGTTTTAGCTGCTGTCTATCTATCTATCTATCCATATAGCTGTCTATCTATCTATCTATCCATATAGCTGTCTATCTATCTATCTAGCTGTCTATCTATCTGTCTATCTATCCATATAGCTGTCTATCTATCTATCTAGCTGTCTATCTATCTATCTATATAGCTGTCTATCTATCTATCTATCTATCTATCTATCTATCCATATAGCTGTCTGTCTATCTATCTATCTATCTATCTATCTATCTATCTGTCTATCTGTCTGTCGATCTATCTATCTATCTATCTATCTATCTATCTATCTATCTATCTATCTATCTGTCTGTCTGTCTGTCTGTCTATCTAGCTGTCTATCTATCTATCTATCTATCTATCTGTTTGGGTGTTTAGCGCCCCCTGCTGGCCGCCTGTAGTGACTGCTATCGGTTTCGGTGGGTAACGCACAGAGCTGCGGGATAACGTGGAGAATTTCTGTTCACTTGTGAGCCGGGTTTGAGAAGCGGACGCCTCATGGAGCTCATCTCATGACTGCTGACCCGAGGAAGGCCCTCTGTACAGCGAGGCTGTTGGTAAAGTTACAGTGAAACGCTGCTAGAGCCGGGGTTTGTGTGCAGGGCCCTTCAGCCGATCCCCGGAGATCCTCAGCCCGCGACAGACAGGCTCGAGCTCCGGAGCAGCGCTCGTGTCGTGCAGCAGCGGGAGCATGTCTCAGACCGGAGCGCCTCCGCGGTGGAAGAACTGTCCCAGAAGAGGACAACCTGTGGCTGGTGAGCATCTGTCAGATACTTGTAAACAAAGCTGCTGTACTAATCCACACTCACTCTCCATGAGAAGACTATTTAGCCTCTTAGGGTTAGGCTATTATGGGTTGGGCTAGTGTAGTGAGAGCAAGTGTATTTGTGAACAGAGCTGTGTTAAAACAGGTTTAGTACTCTGTGCTCTCAGTCTAACAGATAGCTACCATTAGCCTCTGCTTGAGCATAGCACTGATTTACAGCGCTACTGCGTCAAAATAAACGCACAAATGTGCCAAAATAAACCAATGGTAACTTAATCACGTGTGTTTTTAATTAGGAACATGTACGACGTCAAAATAGATATAAGGGCCTCTCTAAACTGTTTTGTTTTGACTGGTTTCAAACTGAGTGGCTAGCCAGATTAGCTCGCTGCACGCAGCACAACACAAGTACGTCACTGGATACGAGGCGGGAGGCGTGTGTTCATGAATATTAATCGCGTAATGCTACGTCCGGCCTGCTGATTTGCTGAGAGGCAGACGTCCGTGAGGAGCTGACGAATCCTACTGTGACGAAGGCGTAGTTTAGGAATATTAATTAGAAGAGTCGTTACGTAATTAATATTCATGAGATTAGACTTCGCCTTAGTACTACTCATAGACAGTAACTAGGGTACTAGTACTGCTATTCTGTCAGCTGAAAACCTCAAAAATATTTAAATGAGTGTATTCCCTTATATTTCAAGCATTTCATATAAATATAGTACATTTAACAACTAAGATCAGAGTAAAATATTAAAATGAATATCATTAATTGAATACCTTGGTATTTCCATATTGTACTGTGGTAGTCTTTGTAAGGGTTTGCTGTACTAATCCATCGTTGTGAGTTTTTATTAAAGGTATGATTTCTCTCCGCAGGTAAATTTCTGCCCATGAAAACCATGCTTGGACCACGCTATGATGATAAAGTCCCGGAGGAGAACAGGTTTCATCCGAGCATGCTGTCCAACTATCTCAGAAGCTTAAAGGTATACGGACGTTCCTCTTAAAGGGACAGTTCACCCACAAAAAAAAAAAAAAAAAAATTCTGTCATCATTTACTCACCCTCAAGTTGTTGCAAACCTCTGTTTCTTTCTTCTGTTGAGCACAAAGGATATTTTAAAGAATGTTGGTAATCAAACAGTTGGTGGTAGCCATTGATTTTCATAGCATTGGGACTGTTTGATTATTAACATTCTTTAAAATATCTTCTTTAGTTTTTAATAAAAGAAAGACATGTTGGAACAACTGTAGGGTGAGAAAATGATGATAGAATTAATTTTTGTGTGTAAACGATCTCTTTAAACGGATGTGTCGGCTGATGAGCTGTGTTAACGTGATGCTGACCGGTCCGCAGGTGAAGATGGGTCTGCTGCTGGACCTGACGAACACCAGCCGCTTCTATGATCGAGCAGAGATAGAAAAAGAGGGAATCAAATACGTCAAACTTTCCTGCAAAGGGTATGTGAGCTATAGAATCTAAATGCTGTGCTGTTTTTCTTGCGTTTGAAATGTAATCCACCGCTGTTTCTGAGTCCAAGCCTCGACTCGTTTCAATCATGAATACTGCCTCAAAAGGTGTTACAGGCGATTTTGGATAAATGTTGGTTTTGGGACTAGTTTTTGGGTAGTGTTTTTAGTACTTTTGCTATGACTTTTGCCTCAACAAACTCTTAATATGCTGTTTATTAATAGTTAATCAGGTAGTTGTATGGGGGAGGATTGAGGAATCATTTTGAAAATATTGTGAAAATAAATAAATAAATAGATATATATACAGTACAGGTCAAAAGTTTGGAAACATTACTATTTTTAATGTTTTTGAAAGAAGTCTCTTCTGCTTCATCAAGCCTGCATTTATTTGATCAAAAATACAGGAAAAAAACAGTAATATTGTGAAATATTATTACAACTTAAAATAATAGTTTTCTAATTTGAATATACTTTAAAAAATAATTTATTCCTGTGATGCGAAGCTGAATTTTCAGCACATCATTACTCCAGCCTTCAGTGTCACATGTAACATCCAGTCTATCACATGACATTCTTTAGAAATCATTCTAATTATTCTGATTTATTATGAGTGTTGGAAACAGTTCTGCTGTCTAATATATTTGATGAATAAAAGGTTTAAAAAGAACTGCATTTTATTCAAATAAAAAACAAAATTTCTAATAATATATAGTCTAATAATATATTTTCTTTACTATCACTTTTTATCAATTTAACACATCCTTGCTGAATAAAAGTATTGATTTTATTTAAAAAAAAGAAAGAAAAAAAATTACTGACCCCAAATTACTGACCAGTAGTGTATATTATTACAAAATATCTTTTTTTTATTGTTTATTTTTTATTTTTTTTACTTTTTATTCATCAAAGTATCCTAAAAAAGTATCACATGTTCTGAAAAAATATTAAGCAGCAGAACTGTTCCCAACTTTGATAATGAATCATCATATTAGAATGATTTTCTAAAGGCATCATGTGATAATGATCCTAAAAAATTCAGCTTGTGCATCACAGAAATAAATGATAATTTAAAGTAATAATAAATTTAAAAAAAAAATTATTTTAAAATTGCAATAATATATCAATATATTACTTTTTTTTCTGTATTTTTGATCAAATAAATGCAGGCTTGATGAGCAGAAGAAACTTCTTTCAAAAACATTAAAAATAGTAATGTTTCCAAACTTTTGACCTGTACTGTATATATATATGAGATTAAAATACAAATCCTATATTTTACAAACAAAAACAACATTAGAGACTTTTGTGCCAACAGCAGGTAATTTCCCACGACAGCCAAACATTTTACTTACACAAATTCTGTTTCGTTTCGTTGTCTTTCTTCAGTGTAGCTGCGGTAATAATGCTCACTGATAATTTAAAGATGTTGCAGGTCCAGTGTGAATAAAGGACACAAATATAATGATGCAACATATAATTAATCAGACAATACAGATGTTTTTTCACTTGCTTAAACAATAAACACAACCGATCTGATAGCGTGCTCTGAAAAAAATGAATTGGGTCAGTGCTGTATGAATTTAGGTCCCCGATATGCTTCCAGTGAATTGTAGTGATGATATTTATTTTGTGTTTGTGTCTCGTTCAGTCACGGTGAATGCCCCACAGTAGAGACGACAGAGATGTTCATCCGGCTGTGCGAGCACTTCATCGAGAAGACACCCACAGAGCTCATCGGTAAGACCAGCCAGCTCACTTCTGACAGTTTTGCTGGATTTTGTTGTTGTGTAGCACCCTTAAACCCTGATTCCAACATCAGGCCTGATGCACACATCATTTGTCAGGCTGAAAGCACCGTAAAAGTCATCCATATGACCGGTGTGCTGTGTTCCACAAGCAGCAGACTGCAGGTTTAAGTGTTACACGCTGGAAACATTCCCCTCAAATATAAAAATATAGTTGTGCATGTCCATATATTTTGAGGAATGGTTTGACGCCAAACACCTCTGTGTTGTTTTTAAGCCAATTAGATTTTGTTTTGTTTGTAATGAATTTTTTTGTGTTTCTCATGGTGATGAGATTTTAGAGCTTCTCACAGTGAAAAGCAACATGACTACAGTCAGCTGGAAAATATTTCATATTTAAATGTAGTACAATACAAAAAAAAAGATAGAAGTGGATTTACTTCTTAGTTATTGTAAATAAATTAAAATCATCAGCATATAAATAAAACCATCTTCTTCCCAAGTTAAGTGAATACAGTTTTAATAAAAGGCCTGATATGTATCTGGATATCACAGCATTGAAATACACTCAGATGCTCAGTTAGATGTTGATATCACAGCATTGAAATACACTCAGATGCTCAGTTAGATGTTTAATCAAGATAAGAGTGGATGTAAGAGAACGAACGTAGATTATATTTCATGCAATGTCATATTAAATATGAACAGGAATGTGGCTAAACCATCCAGTCCTGACGATCACTCATCATGTCCTGATAAATGAGGCATCATGGGAGCTAAGTGACAGACTTTATCGAGTGATTGACATGCAGCAGTGAACTCTATGAATAATTCTTATCGTTTCTAATTTGCAGTATTATACTGTATAGATGTATGACACACAGAGGCAGCGGAGTATGACATCTGCAGACATTCATGTTTGACTCAAATCAAAGTGACTGCCAATAACAAGTGCAAGTCAACAACTTCGTTGCGTAAATGAGATGAAGTTACTCAGATGCTTTATATCACAGCACTGAAATACACTCAGATGCTCAGGTAGATGTTTAATGCTTTTGACATCTCATCTGCTCACCGAGGCTGCATTTAATTGGTCGGAAATACAGTAAAACAGTGATATTGTGAAATATTATTACAATATAATATAACTATAATATTAAGTTAAAATGTGATCAAAGCTGAATTTTCAGTCTTCAGTGTCACATGATCCTTCAGAAATCAGTATAATATGCTGTTTGAGAAACATTTCTGATTATTATCAGTGTTGAAAACAGATGTGCTGTTTTCTGGAAACAGATACGTTTTTTAAGATTATTTTAATGAATTGAAATTGTAACATCATGAATGTCTTTCCTGTCACCTTCTGCATCAATTGAATGTGTCCTTATGGAATAACAGTATTAATTTCTTTAAAAAAAAAAAATTATTCTCTATTTTGTAAGTTAAACTTTGGCTTTTGTTTTGTGCTGAGGTTCTGATCACCTTATGTAGATTATTTTAGACACATTGTTCCAGCGCGTGTGAGTTTGTCCTGTTGGAGGCGCTCTCGAGTCACACTAATGCACAGAACCTGCTAAATGAGATGAGCATGTGAATGTCATTGTTATCACCACGGCAACGGTGTGATTGACACCGCAGGGAACTTGAGCACCAGGGACATCTGGAAAGGCAAGACACACGGAGAGAGCTGGAGCTCGGGGCACTGAGAGGAATTACTGTTATTACTGTCATACTCTCCTTTACACAAAATAGATCTCAGATAGAGTTAGAGAATGGGACCAGGATGCATTTTAGAAATTAAAAGAAATTAATTAGCGTTTGCAGGCACTATGATTACTCGTTGAGGGAAATTATACGTAATAAAACGAAAGATTTTCACTTGGCAGACAAAACAAAACAGGCTAAAAAAACTTGAAGGATGAACCCAAACTATTTAGAGAACAGCCTATTTAATTAATTTTTTTTTATTAATAACTCTATTTAGCAAGGATACATTAAATTGACCAAAAGTCACATTTAAAATGTTACAAAAAAAATTCTGTTTCAAATAAATGTTGTTCTTTTGAACTTTCTCTTCAGCAGAGAATCCGGCGTAAAAACAATATGTTTTCTGCACTGATGATAAGAAATCTGGATATTAGACTGATTTCTGAAGATCATGTGACACTGAAGACTGAAGCAATGATGCTGAAAATACAGCTGCGCATCACAGAAATACATTACAGTTTAAAATATATTCACTTAGAAAACTGTTCTTTTAAGTTGTAATACTATCTCACAGTATTTAACAGAATTTTTGATCAAATAAATGCTGCTTTTTGTAGCTTTGGTGAGTTGTTTAGAATTCTTTAGAAAACATTAGAGAATCTTAAATTCAGTGAAGTTTAGATCTGTTTTTATCTATTTTTCCTTACATATTTACGACAAACATCATATGGTAGTGAGTCTCTGCATGTGTCATAAAAACACATTGCAATTTCTTTCTCATATTTTTATTTTATTTTTATTTTTATGTGGGTCGCCACATGGAAAAAACTCACTTTTGGGATCCTAAATTCAGCTTCTGATGGATATTGTAGTTTTATTGTTGTTAATTTGCAGCTTTTGTTAGTTTATTTTCACCAATGTTTTTGTTTTCCAAATAGTAGAATAATAGTGAAGTCTTCAAAACAATGAAAAAAAAAAAAACCCAAATGGAATTATGAGATTTCTGGAGTGACCAAGAAATATGAAGCAGTGTCTTATACATGGGCTTCTGCTACGCTTTGTCTAGATTCCAGCTTCATGAGGTGCATCCTCGGTCTTTTCTTCCCTGTTGTGCATCAGGCATCAGTTGTGTCATAGTTTGATGTGTGTAGGTGCAGTTACACAAGCAAAATTTTGTATGCAAAAACTACTGTGTTTTGTATGCAAAAAAAGTCAATAGTGATAGTGTATGTATGAAACAGAAGTCACTGTCAAACCAAGCAGGTTTCTTCTGGTAAAAGAGCCGAAAATACACCACCAACTTAAACCAATGCAAAATATGAGAATGGAAATTAGGCGAAATTCACAGATGTGCAGATTTCTATTAGATAGCTTGATTTCGACTGAAAATTCACTGGAAATGTTTTTGATTTATTATTATTTTTAATGATGTGCAAAAATAAGCCTTTTAAAATATACACTTCAGTATTCAGTGAAAAATAAGAATTGTAAATTTAGATTTTGCAGTGATTTAAAACCGTAATGGAAGGATTCCACTTCACCTTTTTTACATTCAAATTTTCATTTAGTAAAGAAATGAACACATGAATGAAATGTATCTTCGTCTGCAAAACTAATTGAAGGCATGTAAGCAAAAAACGTTATATCTGAAGGTTTTTAGGATCGACATGTGTTGAGTTGTGTTTGTAGAGTTGAGTGAGTGACACCCAGGATCTTACGCCTGTAATGAATGAATTTCAGGATTTCTTTATTCTCAGGAAACTGAATGGTTGTTATTGTTTTATTTTTATGTTCGGTATGGTTTCATCAGTTGTAGGACAGTGTAGGTATTTAAAATTGTCACGAGACTTGTGAAGCGCTGTGGGAGTGTGAAAGAGTAGAGTACGCTTTAATTAGCCAAAAAACTATTTACAACACTAAACAGCTGCCATGACAACTGTTGCTAGGGTTGCTGTTAGATAACCAATATATGTGATAAAAATACTAATTGACTAATATGATACTTCTGTTCAAAGAGCCTTCTGACCCACTTATACACTCTTGTGCATTAATCCATGTGTAGGATATTGTAATGTGTCTGACACTAATGTTAACATTTCATGTTTATATATATTTTTAAACAAATCAGTGGAAGCATCTTATTTCATGAAACATTGTCACGATGAACACTTTACAAAGACTAATAATTGATGCTCCAGTGGCTGTAATCTCATGCTTGAGAGAGTATGGATTATTCAGATGAGCTGAGGTGAGTGTGTGTGGATTTGTCGGCACTACAATTAAAAAAATGAAGAAAAAAAGACAAGATGAAAAAAAAAACACCTTGAATTTCAGTACGACTATTAAATTTCTGTGTCAGATTTTAGAAGGTTTTTTTGTATTATTTGGCTGAATTAATCTTCACATATATCACAGTTGATGAAAAAAACTTAATAATTTGGTTCACTTACTTAACCATATACGGTAATTGCAAATGATGTAACATTTCATTATATGTAGTTTTATAGTATAATATTGTCATATTTATGGTTTTTGGATGTAAAAACTCCCAGAAGTGCATGACACATCACAGTTTAGTTTGCTTTCTTCATATTTTTTTAAAGAGTGCTTGTTACATTTTTCATTCATTTTTTAATTAATGTATAATTTATTATTTTAGCATCTTGTGTGTTCACCTGCTAGTTGCTCTTGTGCGAGAGCATTTACCATTTTTTATGGTCACGCCACTTAAGCTGAGCTATGAATTATCATGTGGCTTTCCATCGCCTGTATCATTATAATGGTTATTAGTACATTACAAGGTTTGATCGTTTAAGTAGACTGTATTACTAAATGAAATGTACAGTTAGAAGTTGTAAAATATACAAACACCAAAAAATATGCCACCCAGTAATACTCAAAACAGTGTTTTTGGTAACTACAGCTGCCTGTTTTTAATCTTAAAATGATGTACAGTACAGGTCAAGAGTTTGGAAACATTACTATTTTTAATGTTTTTGAAAGAAGTCTCTTCTGCTCATCAAGCCTGCATTTATTTGATCAAAAATACAGAAAAAAACAGCAATATTGTGAAATATTATTACAACTTAAAATAATAGTTTTCTATATAATATACTTTAAAAAATAATTTATTCCTGTGATGCAAAGCTGAATTTTCAGCATCATTACTCCAGCCTTCAGTGTCACATGTGACATCCAGTCTATCACATGATTATTTAGAAATCATTTTAATATTCTGATTTATTATGAGTGTTGGAAACAGTTCTGCTGTCTAATATATTTGATGAATAAAAGGTTTTAAAAAGAACTGCATTTATTCAAAATAAAAAATAAAAATCTAATAATATATATTCTAATAATATATTTTCTTTTCTTTACTTTTTTTTTTTTTTAATTTATCATTTCTTTGTTGAATTATTGTTTTTATTTAAAAAAAGAAAGAAAAAATAAATTACTGTACTGAAATTAATTTACAGTAGTGTATATTGTTATTACTAAATATTTATATTTTTTAAACAAAAAAACATAGCTTTTTTTTTTTTTTTTTTTTTTTATTCATCAAAAGTATCCTAAAAAAAAAGTATCACCATGTTCTGAAAAAAATATTAAGCAGCAGAACTGTTTCCAACTTTTTGATAATGAATCATCATATTAGAATGATTTCTAAAGGATCATGTGATAATGATCCTAAAAATTCAGCTTTGCAATCACAGACAATAAATGATAATTTTAAAGTATAATAAATTTAAAAACAATTATTTTAAATTGTAATAATATATCACAATATTACATTTGTTTCTGTGTTTTTGATCAAATAAATGCAGGCTTGATGAGCAGAAGAAACTCCTTTCAAAAACATTAAAAATACTAATGTTTCCAAACTTTTGACCTCTACTGTATATTTGTACAGTGCAGGTTCTGTGGTGCTGAATATGACGGTTTCCAGATCACAACCCATAATCCTCAGGTAGTTTTATCATGCCACACCATGATGCTGCAAGCCGAGCCCCCTCAGAGGTGCTTAGGTAGATCTTCCGATGTATAAATAACACTTCAAAACTGAAAAAGGCCCTCAGAGCTCAGACATCAATGGAGTCGAGCGTCTGTGGAGTGGCTGTTTGCAGCAGTGCGGTATGAAAGTTTTTGTTCAGTCACTATCCAGCGACTAGGACAGCTGTGGGCTGTGATATAAGATCACTCTGATGAATGTGTGTGGCATTTGCCATGATTGCCTCTGATGAAATTTTATTTTTGTATTGCCGGAAGCCACAATACAGCTGCATCCATGTGAGGACACTTTGATAAGAAAGCTCATTTGCTGATACTTTTGCCGCGTCATTGCGAGTGTAAATATGATGTTTATGTGAAGGCAGGCTGATCAAGAACTGACAGACTTTTCGCTCGGTTGAGTTTTGCCATCGTTTGAGATTTGGCTTATGTCCACTTTTGAAAAAAAAAATAACTCCTGTTGGCTATGATTCACTAATAAAGACACTTTATCAGGGTATGAAGAAAATGTATGGAATTCATTTCTTCTAGATGAAAGAACTGTTTCACTCCTGGGGAAATGTATAGAGAAAATATATTGAATATATGATGTATGTTTCTGGAACATTTCATCAGTGCACGTTATTGCAATGACAGAATTGTTTGTCTGTCATAATTTTTCATCAACCTCCGAAATGACTGTCCTTTTAATCTAACCTTTCCTAGACTGTGTTGGCTATTGGTTAATGTCAACCAATAGATACTTACAGTTGCAGGAAATTATGTAAGAATGATGTAAACCCTTTCTGTGGATTTCGCTGCTGATGGGTCAGATCACTGCTGTTACAAATCAAGAGCAGCTTACTGTCTGCATTCATTTCCTCAATCAGGTATATTGGCTGCTCTTATGTGGATGAAGTGAAGATTGTTCATTAGGATGAAAACAACAGGACTGCATACATGAGAAACTCTGTTCTGTGAATCAGTCTAACAGCGGCCGATGCTGCCTTTCTATTTTTCCTGTTATTGGAGTTTGTTTCACATCCGGAGCAGATAGCATCACTGATCGGAACGGCTTCTGTTTGTTTTTGGCGTGACGCCGGTGTAGACGGGGTAAAAGTCTTTTCCATTGGCTTTCTTTGTAAACATGCGCTAGACAGAAGTAACTGACCGTTGCTCGCTCTCGTCTCACATCTTTTGCGGCGACTCGTGTTGTGAAAACATTGTTCAACTTTTAAAACATGCAGTTTTTAAAAATTCCACTGCTCAGGTTTTACATACAAAAACATGTTTTGTGTGAATGGACCATTACAGTGTAACTTTCAGTCAATGTAGTGAAATAACTGCAACTGGTCATAAAATGTTACAGCCAATGCTGTGTCAGATTGTTTCATAACTCAACTCATTTGGCTGCCAAGCCTGTAAATCCACAGACTGGCAACTTAAACATCTTACTTTAGGAATAAAGACGGGGTCTGTTTCGAGAGTAACCACTGAAAACCCCAGAGGAAGAAATATCTGTCTGTGTACTAGGACTGTCAAAATATACAATTTTCACTGCACAGTTATCATTGGCAAAACAATTTACAGTACAGTTTTGAAAAAGAAAAAAAAAATGTTTTAGTCAAATTTATCTTTAACTTTATTTTGTGCTTTCTTTTTTTTTTGGCCAAAGAATCAAAAGGAAAAATACGAGCATAAGGAGGTGGAATGAGAGTTCGTAAGCATAACTGTACAGTAGCATGCGAACATTTTTACTATTGATTGGCACTTCCTGTATACTGGGCTATTTTAAAGAATCTAAAAACTTCACGTGCAGATTTTGTGTAGCTGCACACTGCTGCGTCGTCTTGTGATGAGTGGCATTGCTTTGTTGGACTGTGAACTGGCCCTGGGTTATTTACAATATTAGTGTATGTATAGTAGGGCTGGGCGATATGATGATATTATCGAAGTATCTCAATGTCGATGTCAACAGTAAGGTAACAGATGATTATCAACATTATCGGGGAAAAAAAGACAAATGATAAACCTAGTAAGTTGCACAAAAATATTTTACATAGCACCACGGTCACCATACAGGTCTTTTTGCATGCAAGAATGAAATAATTTACGGTAGTAGGAGGGTTGGGAATCGAAAAGCTTTTCCAATTTCGGAAATCAGATCAGATGCATAAGGAATCAAATTACAGTACTTGTTATAAAATAAAATTTTGATTCTTCTTCTCGATTGCTGTATGCAAATTTGTTGTGATTTCAAAAGATGTAAATAAACTCGAAATAGAACTCAATTCTGCACTCACGCGCTGTTTTCTCATTCAGAGCAGATACAAAATTACGCAAAAGGGTGGATTGCTTTATGGAAGCAACAAATACATGTGTGAGCGTTCCAGTGGTCAGGTCAGCCTTCAGTGATACTTTGGCCGATATTTGGCATTTCTTATATATTGGCATCGGCTGATAGGTTTTTCTGTTTGGCCGATGTGTCAGAAGCAGGACTATAGAAACCCGTTTCCACCAAGGCAATTGTGACGTTTATCTACATTTACGAAAGAGTATTATAGTGCTTTCTTTTGTATTATTAGTTATAGAAAGGCAAGTGGCATAATATTTGATACATTCTATGTCTAATGTGAAAGTTTACTTTTCTCAATCAGTATTCAGCAAATTCGCATTTATATAACATATTAGATGTCTTTGAACATCTAATAAACATTTAATTTTACTAACCTTGCAAACTTTCAATTACTTCCTTTTTATCAATTTCTTTATTTGTGAAAAATATTATAATAGTATTACAGAATGAAAGAATTAGTTTTTTTTTTCAGATTATTTTTTTTTAATCAAGTTCAAATTGTTTAACACTTATTCATTTTCAAATTATTATATGAATATATAAATATTATGTAACAGATATAAAATGTACGCATGTGTTTTTATTATCTTTAAATTAAATAGTGGTACCATATATATTGGTTTTACATTGACTGTTGTCCACCCTGCTCTCTCTGAGTTATTGGCATCGGTCATCAGAAAATCAATATCGGTCGACCACTAAATATATATTGAACAGTGAAATCCACTCACTTAACTGTAGGAGGCTCACAGAAATACACCAAACTATATTGAGTTGCTTTAATTTTTTAAACATCACATTTATCATCAGTTCTAGTATACTGCAACTGTTTTTCATTACTCTTTGATTATTACCCTGATGCAAAAGTGGCAAACTCAAAACAAAAGGCCAGCTCTATGAAAGAAACGCTCCCAAAGCACATCTCACTGCACTTCCTTCTGATGACTGTAATTATCTTAATAAGTTCACACAGCTATGTGCAAGCTGCGGCTGGCTTGAGCAGAGTTCAGCACTCAGCGCTGCACATTTAATATGTGTATCAGTGAGCGGGAGAGTTCCCACTGCATCACTCCAAAGGCCAGCCGTCTGGTCCTGCTGATACACACAGACTGCATAAATAACCAAAAATGATGATATTGATTTCAGTGAAGGATGAAGATCGTTCATGTGTCCAGAATGATTGGTTTGGTGGGTGGGTGGGCTGTGAATAATGTGTGATTCAGTTGTGTTGAAGTCACTGTTGTTGTTTTGTCTCCCGCAGGCGTTCACTGCACGCATGGCTTCAACCGCACCGGCTTTTTAATATGTGCCTACCTGGTGGAGAAAATGGACTGGAGGTTAGATAACACACATGAGCACTCACCCAATCAGCACATGTAGACGGGTACAGAATCAACTTTCTTTTTTTTTTTTGCCCACCAGCCATGGAAAATGGCAAATCAAGGAACCAGATAAGGCCCCCTTTGCACAGACAAATATCACTTAAAAAATAACTAAAGTATCCAACAGGCTAATTTATACTGGTAACGTTATTAAAAAAACAGGTTCATGAGTCATTTGTTTGTGATGTTTTTCTGTGCATTCCACAAAGACTACATGATAGAAGGGTGCTTTCTTGGCATTGTTATTTATAGGTGCTAAGCACCTATTGTATCTGTTAGTTTTAGTCTACTTCTTCCACTCGGGAAGCCCATAGAACCATTGTGGGAAAGTTATATAATTTGGCACACAGATAGAGGACATTCTCAATGTTAACCATAGCAAACTTGGAGTCTCTATCGCAAACTCTGGCATGTTAACAAATTTGATGAAATTCGCTCAAAAATGGACATGAGGCTATCTCTTCGCAACGCTTTAGCAGATTCTGACCAAACTTGGTTCACGTTATACAAAGCATGACCTGATGGCACAAGAGGAGCTTCACCACTGCAGCACCTTCTGGTCAAAAGATGTAGTCATACCTGTCAACATTTGGGTCCCAAAATAAGGGAGACGGGGGTGGGGCAAAAGTATCAATTATTATATTATATTATTATTATTATATTAATTTATTGTATTAATTTAAACAATTATTATCAAACAATTATTTAAACTGCGTGTTTTCTGCTTATAAATAAGGGTCGTTTTTGTCTTTGGACTAAAATAAAAAATAGAAGGGCTTATTGAAAAATGCTAATTCATTCTCTCTTCATTCTTTCGCTTTTCTTCAGGAATATAGCCATTTCCTCCATAACCGCAGTAAACAAAGCAGCAGCACCTGATTTAGCAACTTGCAGCGTTTATATTTAATCAATTAAACCATAGCCTTTTGATGTGTAAGCTATATCTCAATTTTCTTGTATATTTGTTTTTTGTTTTTTCACTGGAGCACCACTCCTGTGAGTCTTCTCCTCCTGTCCCGTTTCTATCCTTTCCTTCCCGCGGTACTCGTCACTGTTGTAGGTTGCCAAGTTGAGGAAACAAATGGTTTGAAACTTTTATGTGTCAATTGTGTGAGAAGGATGCGTTTCATACAAGATCTGGCAACTGGGATTTGTTGTCGTGATTATTCATGTAGCCTAATGAGGTTTGGGGCATACAAATTATGGGAGTTTTACCGGATGCGAATATAGCAAACATATAAAATACGCCCAGTAGTATTTTTTTATAGAAATATTAAAAATACGGGAGAAATACGGGAAAATATTTAAACGGGATGATAGCGGGATACAATGGTAAAATACGGGAGAATCCCGGGAAAAAAGGGAGGGTTGACAAGTATGTATTAAGTGAAGATCATGTTCCATGAAGATATTTTGTAAATTTCCTACTTAAATATATCAAAACTTATTTTTGATTACTAATATGCATTGCTAAGAATTCATATGGACAACTTTAAAGATGATTTTCTCAGTATTTTGAATTTTTCACTCTCAGATTCCAGATTTTCAAATAGTTGATCTTGGCCAAATATTGTCCGATCCTAACAAACTATACATAAATGGAAAGATTATTTATTCAGCTTTCAGAAGATGTATAAATCTCAATTTGTGACCAGGGCCACAAATATCTTTAATATTAATATTTAACTAAGACCTAGTCCTGACTAAAGCTAAGCCTGTTTGTGAAACCGGGCCATAATGTCCTTGTGTTTAAGCAACTAAATGTAAGGGAAGATGAGCAAAATAATCTGTCACTGCTTAAAAATACCCACATTTAACATGCATTAAATTGATCAAAATGACAGTAAAGATCTCTATAATCTTACAAAATATTTCTGTTTTAAGTAAAGGCTGTTCTTTTGACGTTTTCTTTTTTATTTATCAAAGAATCCTAAAAACAATGTGTCATGTTTTCTGCATTGATAATAATCAGAAATGTTTCTTGAGCAGTAAATCAGCATATTAGACTGATTTTCTGAAGGATCATGTGACACTGAAGACTGGAGTAATGATGCAGAAAATTCAGCTTTACATCACAGCAATAATTTACTATATTAATTTAACCTATATTCACATAGAAAACAGTTAATATAAATTGTAATAATATTTCACAATGTTACAATTTTTAATCAAATAAATGCAACCTTAGTAAGCAGAAGAGTCTTCTTTCAAAAACATATAAAAATCAATAATCATTTAAAATTCACAAATTAAAGGGGCTTCATCTCATTAGATTTTCTGTTTTTGTTTGGAATCTGATGGACACAAATTGAAAATTATTCTTAACAAATGATTGCATCTGACATCAGTGCAACAACAGCTCCACTCTTTTGTTTCCTAAATACCTGGGGTTATGTCTGTTTTCTTCTAAAAGAGACGAAAAGTAATCAGATCTAGCAGTTTTTAATGCTTTTCTGTAGGACAGGGTACTTTCCCGCCAAGCAATACGAAATACCTCTAGTTTTGTTTTCCTCCAGCTGCGCTCCATTTTCTGCTCGGAAAAGTTGTTCTGAACTATTGGATATGCTGAGGAACTGAGATAAATCAGGAAGATTACTTACAAAGCAGTCTTTTGTGGTAGAAGTGATGGTAGAATGCACAAGACTAGATAATGATCTGAGATATTATCACTTGGCTGCATAATTTCATCAACATCAATTTCATGTGACAGTATTAAATCTAGAGTATGATTTCGACAATTAGTAGGTCCTGAGACGTGTTGTGTCTATGAATGCTGATCCCAATGCATCTTTTTCATTATCAACATGTATATTATAATCATCAACAATTAAAATTTTATCTGTAGCCAGCACTAACTCAGATAGAAAATAAGCAAATTATTTAATAAAGTCTGTATGGTGCCCTGGTGGCCTGTATACTAGTCAACATTTGAAGTGGATCAAAACATTTAATCAAAGTTGTCCTAAAACCTAAAACCAAAATGCTTTCTTGTCTTAGATTATAAGTTAACAGCTTACAATTTTATGTTAACAGTTATATGAAGCACCATTACTTCAAACGAGTTATACCTGAAGCCTGCCCTCTGGGAAATACTGAAAATATTGTTATAAACTGTAGCAACACCTCCCCATTTACATTTTGGACGTGGCTCATGTTTATAAAAGTAATCTTGGGGGGTAAACTCAATTAAAATTATGCAATAAAACGTGTCAAAACAATAAAACTAATATTATAAAACAGATTGTTCCCACTTTGAATTTGAATTAGATGAGCCAGTGGAAGCTGCTGCTGCTCATATCAGTAACTACTCATCAGCTGAATTACTTTAATGCAGCAAGTTGTGATATCACTGTCAACCATAAACAACCTACATATCTACACTGATTATGGTTCATTGCAACATGAAAAAAAAAACCCTCCAAAGAATCCAATCAATGAAGCTGTCTGCACTGAAAGCACCTGTCTGTGGCACAGGAGACAGAGTAGGCTGTATTTTTCAGCTGTTATAATACCAAAGGTTCGTTATTGGCATCTTAACACTCATGAAACATTTCCACTGTTCTTTATAGTGGAAAAAAGGTCCTTTAGATTATTGAAATGTTCATCACCTTTTAATATTTTTTGCTGAAAGTTTCTTTGAGGAGCCCAAATCGGTTCTTCTATAGCATTGCTATGATATCCCCCTTTTGGAACTATTTTTAAGAGTGATTCTGTGGAACAGCAGAATCCCTACTCACATATTTCTACTGTTGAACAGTACACTCACACGCTAATAACAACAGTGAGCTTTTACCCAAACCCACACCTACAGTGTCAAAAGAAAAAAAAGTGCAGTTTTCTTTTGTTACACACTCTTGACTACAGATGAAATTGTATGGAAATGTCATATGATGATTATAGTGATACATGATCACAGTTATCACTTTTATTACACTATTATAAAAATGTGCTGGAAACGTTCAAAAAGTACTGAAGTCACTTCACAAAGTTTTATGTCAAAAACCAACAAACAAACGATAAAAGCACTGTTTACTAAAATGTACTACGTGTTCAAATAAAGTTTTGACTAACATAAAATGATACATCACACATTTCAGCCTTTAAGTCATTTTTAAGAAAAGAATGAGTCAAAATGAAAAATTAAAGGCATTTTATCTGCTCCATAAACAATTCTACATAGGCTACCTTATTAGTGTTGTGATTTTAGATCTAATGGATAGATCATCTACCGTTTAAGATTTACAACAAATGTTTGGTCCTGTTTTCACATTGGTCTGAACAAAAATGGCAGACAGGCTGAATGAAAATGTAACATTGCACAGAGGCAAGATCAAAAGCAAATGTCATTTCAGCTTTTCTGAAGATAGTCGGTTCCCTCTTATGCATTCATAGAATTCATTTATTCATAGATTTGTTTCATATGATTTATCTCTCAGCAATCATGTTGTCACACAAAACAAAACATTCGCCTGTGTGAGATGTTTACTAACTTTGCTTAATGCTGAGCATTAGTTTTTCAAATCGTGATAGTCAAATATGATTTTAATGATCATTTAAACATGAAATGGTTAAACTAACCGTCTGGATGTTTAATGTCAAACCGGTAACCATTTGCTATGACGCTTTTTTGTCGTAATTACAGCGGGAAGCTTGTCATTTAAAGAATCATGGTGGAAGATATGAAAATATACTTCTCTTTTAGTCAGGTTATATGTGACAAACTTACCCATCATTCTCTGTAGCAACACGATAATGACAGAAAGCACTAATAAAAACGTAAAACATCATGTTGTTCTGGTGATCAGACGTCTTCTGTCTTTGTCTATAACTGAAGAAAGAAATGTGACAATCAGAGTCACTCTTACAGCATAAAAAGTGTTCCTTTTTTCAGAAGAGATTAGAAGAACCCTGCTGACGTCTTTCACTTTGGAAGAAGTTAAAAGTCATTTCTGAGTCTCTGAGTCTCCAGCAAACTTCACGTTGTAATCTATAAATGGAAAAGCTTGGAACAGTAGTAGGTCTTCCTCTGAGCCATCTGCTGAAATTTCAATGAGAGCGCATTAAAAAAACATGCTTAGAAGTGAAGGCTTTACGTCTATCACCTACGGTCAGTGTTCATGATTGTACAGTCAGAGGGACATGGGGAACATCCTGAGAGGACCGCAAAGCAGAATACAAAACAGTGCTAGCCAATACAGACTTAACCACTGTAATATTTTCAACTGACCGAAATCCAAATTGGACTCTTGTTTTTTTTCTTCTAATTTTAACTGGAGAAGTCAATGAAACTGAAAAAAAAGATGAGATGGCATCGTTAGTATAGAATGGGTTCGGTATGTGGGTGTGAGTTCATGAACGGCTTGGCTCATGAATATTAATTAGGTTACACTGTCTTTGCTCTGTAGGCCTGATTAGCTGACAGGCAGGATTTGGAAAGAAGGATTGCCCCATGAATATTAATTTCTTGTGACTGGACTGGATGCTCTGGGAAGCTTGCTAACTGATCAACATGACCTAATTAATATTCATGAACTAGGAAGCAGTCTGCCAGTCAAATAGCAAAGTACTTGAAGACTTCATGCCTTCATTTAAAGTTATATAAATTAGGAATATTTACATTTAACTAACATAAAAGGCGAATTAATGTAAATTGTGTAGCTTTTTTATCATAATACAAAATAATAAAGCCAAGGCATTTAATGCAGTACTCTTACTTTTAGTGAGTCATATTGTTGCTAGCCAAAGAATAAAGTCAGAATTAGGTCATTCTGTACACTGTACACAAAGTATTTGTGAATGGTCATTAATATAGTCTGCCCCAGTAGTTGTGTGCTTGTAAAATGATTAAATATACAAGATATGAACTAACTAGGTCACTCACAGTAGTCCAGTGAATAATGTCATGTATGACAAACTGCCTTTGCTTGCAAAAATATTTGTGGAAAAATCTACATTGCATTATTACCATAGTGTTTAATCCTGACAATCTCTGGCATTTGTATCTGTCATTAGATGCTGTTGGACAAATATACATTCAAGCTTGCTTAGAGGGAACAACAAAAGCTCACAAATCTCACTGTTCCAGTTTCACTATATTTCAATTCCAAATACACTACCGTTCAAACGATTAGGGTCAGTAAGTTTTTTCTTTCTTTCTAGGAAACGAATAACTTTATTCAGCAAGGATTCATTAAATTGATCAAAAGTGACAGTTTATATATGTGCAAAAAAATATATCTGAAATTGAAATAGAAGTATAAAGCATGTTTCTGTTTCAAATAAATGCTGTTCTTTTGAACCTTCTATTTATCAAAGAATTGTGGCAAAAAAAACCCCCCAAAAAATCACAGTTTCCAGAAAAATATGAAGCGACACAACTGTTTTCAACATTGATAATAATCAGAAATGTTTCTTGAGCAGCAAATCAGCATATTAGAATGATTTCTGAAGATCATGTGACACTGAAGACTGGAGTAATGATGCTGAAAATACAGCTGCGCATCACAGGAATAATTTTCAGTTTCTTTTTTTTTTTTTTTTAGTTGTTTTTTAACATATTACAAGAGACTTTTAAAAAAATATATACGGTTTTTTTAAATTGTGTATTTATTGTATGGAATAGTGCACAACATTACAGTATTATCATAAATGTTATGAGTCTGAATTATTTCACAGATATAAGTTCCTTTTTTTTTTTTTTTTGTACTGATTAGTCTGAGTTTTATACTGTATCTTTGATCAAAATAAATGAGGCTGCCTTGGCAAACAGAAGCTTGGAAGTAAACGACTTTTGGATACAGTTTAGTTTTGCACAAAAAATCTTATGACAACCCAAAACTAACAGGTAGTGTACACGAAGCAGCATTATATAATCCATCCTGTGTTACATATTGCTTATTTTTGCATTTATGTGCTTTTAATTGAAGTAAAACAACAAGTTTCATCATGTGTGTGAAGGCCAGTATGTTGAGATCAGTCTGAAGACTGATTTAGAGGAGTTCCTCTAGAGTTTGTAAATCTAACCTCTTCCACACCTGCTTTGGCTAATCCATACTTCATTACTTTCAGCCAAGCATGTCAGAAAAGGCTGGGTTGTATTGAGGAGAGGTTTTAATTGTTTTATTGTAAATCTTTCACTATACTTTAGTTTTTATTTTAAGTTCATTCAGCAATTGATCTGTCATTTTTAGGGTGACTTGTCTAGGACATATCGTATCATAAGATCGAGGCATAGTTGTTGAGTTTTTTTTTTTGATTTTGTCATGTGTTTCCATGAATTTATATATGGTTTCTGGGTTGTATGTTTATTTTTTTTTTATCATAATCACATTATTAATGTTTATTCAGTAGACTTTGAGCTATATTATAAGGGGTGATTCTATACTAACTTGAGGTCCTATTGAGATTTGAGCGCAATTCAGTGGTACTTTTTTATTTTGCTATTGTTCTTCAATACATTTCAGAGCTCAGTGATATTTATCACTGTTAAAAAAAATGCATATTTTTTTTAAATGGTCTTTTTAAAATTGTTTAAATATTTGAATCTTTGTGCAAAATGTAAATACATGTTGTAATTTATATTTAATTATGTATAATTCCCAATATACACTACACAACAAAATTTAAGATGTTTAAATATGTTATTCAAATAATTTATTTAATCAAAACTAAAAAAATAGTAATATTGAGAAATATATTACAATTTAAAATAAGCTAAAAACGGTAAACTGTAATTTATTTCTGTGATGCGCAGCTGTATTTTCAGCATCATTACTCCAGTCTTCAGTGTCACATGATCTTCAGAAATCATTCTTATATGCTGTTCAAGAAACATTTCTGATTATTATCAATGTTGAAAACAGTTGTGCTGCTTAATATTTCCATGAAAACCACGATACATTTTTTTTAGGATTCTTAAACCAAATTGGAAATCTTTTGTAACATTATTAAAGTCTTTGTAACTTGATCGATTTAATGCATGCTTACTGAATAAAAGTATTAATTTATTTAAAAAATGTACTGAGCCCAAAATGAGTCATTACAAAACAGGTACACATGAAACATAAAATAAAATGACAAAATAGTTTTACAAATAAACACAAATGTTTAAATTATTTTAAAATATTTGTAAATATCAGACATTAAAAAAGATAATAGTTTTAATTTCTTTAAAATTTAATAAATATTTTTTTTCTTTTTATTGAATTAATAAAAAAAAATAGGTACACTGAATTTTAATAATTTTATATTTAAATTTTTCCTTTTTTCATCTTTAATATTGCACTCATTCTGGTCAGTAAACCCAGTGTTGGAGTTGTATTAACAAATAGCTCTTTCTGACAGCTGAAGAGTGCATGTGTCCTGAATCCACAGCATGAGTGATTGTGTGTTTTGTGTTGTCAGTATCGAGGCCGCTGTGGCAGCGTTCGCTCAGGCTCGGCCCCCGGGAATCTATAAAGCTGACTATCTGAAGGAGCTCTTCCGCCGCTTCGGGGATGTGGAGGACGCACCACCCGCCCCTGCTCTCCCCGAATGGTGCTTCGATGATGAGGAGGATGAAGATGTGGATGATGATGGGAATGCCATCGCTCAGGGCTCCGAGCCCAGCTCTTCTCACTCCAGTCAGGGAAAGAAGAAGAAAGAACGACTAAAACCGGTGATTAGAACTCATTTCAGTACATTCTTTCATAGTCTGGTTTAATACAGCACAGCTCGTGAAGAAGGCTCATAACTGACTGTGTATCAGCTCGATGTAACCTGGACTGTTCTGTTTAGTGTTCTGAATATCAACTTCCTTTCCATTTGAAATGTTAGTGTGCAGATGTGATGGGTGTTGTTTGCTTGTTTGTGTCTCAGAACGCTATGTTCCTGGAGGGAGTGTCTGTCAGAGGAGTCACTCAAGTCATGGTACAGCCCAAGCTCAGCATGATCCAGAGGAAATGTCAGGAGTTCTCTGAGTGGGACAAGTGAGTCTCTCTCTGTGTGTGTGTGTGTGTGTGTGTGTGTGTGTGTGTGTGTGTTTTACCACCCACAGACTCTTTCCAGCTCTGAGCCCATGTGACTGAATGTCAAGTAATCGAAAATGTTGAGATTGTGAGGACTGTAAATGTGTGTGTAATAACAAATAAGACTTACCTTCTGGTGTATTTATTTATTTATTTAAAAAATGGCATAGTGTGATATCATGCTTAACTTTCAGGCAGGAAATGCCGCTTGTCAGCCTCAGGATGTAAAACGAAATATTATATGAGCTATTTTATAAGAGGTTTGTAGTTTTTGCAACCCTGTTACCAAATTGGAATATTTTCTAGGAATAAGCATTAAATCAACATATACTCTAAATAAAATAACATTCAGAAGTTAAAAAGAATAAAGTAAATATGAATACAAATAAATATAGTAAACAAATAAGTAAATAGAAATCCTATGAAAATACTACGTAATGGGTAACAGGGTTGCATATTTTAGCCTAAAGTAAGATTTTGCAAGTTTTTGTAATTACTGATTATTTTCCATAAATTAGTTTGATTATATTCAATTACTTTGGCAACAGAGTTGAATGATTGAGCTTAAATCACAGACAAAGATTTATGTATGCTACCTTCAATGCATTAATACAGTGTAAAACTAATTAATAATAATAAAAACATTAGTTTGGGGCTTTGTTCTCTCCTGTGAGCTTGCAGTTGGTTGTAAGAAACTGACAGGTTGAAGTGGACTAAATGATCATCAGACAGAAAAAAATTGGGTTTTTTTTCGATGAGTGATATTTTTTTAATTAAAGAAAAAAGAAAAGAAACACATGCATGGATGAATTGTAAATCAATAATATGCTTTTAGAAAATAGATGTCTTTTCATTTCATGCTGAATGAACATGATCCAAAGAACATGGTATTTGTGCCCTGAAGTGCCTAGTAAGTAAAGGAAAACATTTTGTGCTCTATTAATGGAAAGTGCTGAATTCTGTCGTGAGTTATTATCCTGATGAAACAGCAGCCGTGATTACTTTCATCGATGAGTGGAGAGCAATTAAAAAAAACACAGCAATGTGTCCAGTAATCACGTTTGTTTTTTTTAATGTGCTTGTCTTGACGTGTCTCGTCAGATCGGGGTTTCCTGGTGCTCAGCCCGTATCGATGGACCGCAGGAACATTCGTCTGTTGGAGCAGAACGTTTATAAAGTCAGCTGGAAAGCAGACGGCACGCGGTGAGTCCAGCGACTGAAGCTCAGGGAACTGAAGTAGTGTGCCGTTCACATGCTACGTTAACACACCAATACAAAGGCTTAAAGCTAGTAGCTAGCTAAACATGCTTGATTTCATTGTTGTGTTCTAAAATGTGTCAAACCAACTCACTATAAAACAAAGATAGCTTAAAAAGGGATAATAAATTATAACTTTTTTCTAAATATTTTTATATTCATATTGTAGTGATTTATTTCCAGAGGCCTGGAGTATTTTTCTAAAGTAAAATGTACTATTTTACTATAGTTTAATATTTTTGACTCTTCTAATTAAACAGACTACTTTTGCTGTTGTACTTTTCTACATGCAAATGAAGTGCATGAATAGATGGTATGTAAATGTGAGAGGTCATATGTTAATGAGATCATGGTGGTGTTGTCAAGTCTCAATTTAAACTTTAAATTGTTTTTGCAGCTTGGATTTCATCTGGAGATTAAGTTTTAAGTTACGATATTTACAAAGTTTGAGATCAAGATTTTTTTCAAGAGAAATTAATACTTTTATTCAACAAGGAAGTATTAAATTGATCAAAAGTAATAATGAAGTTTAGAATGTTGCGAAAGATTCTTATTTCAAATAAATGCTGTTCTTTTGAACTTTTTATACATCCTGGAAAAATGTATCACGGTTGCCACTAAACTATTCTATTTTTAAAGAAATTAATACTTTTATTCAGTAACCATGCATTAAATCGATCAAGTAACAAAGACGTTAATAAAAATTTCCAATTTAGTTTTAGAATCCTAAAAAATTTTTATCAATGTTTTCACAGAAATATGAAGCAGTCAAACTGTTTTCAACATTGATAATAATCTGAAATGTTTCTTGAGCAGCAAATCAGCATATTACAATGATTTCTGAAGATCATGTGACACTGAAGACTGAAGAAATGATGCAGAAAATTCAGCTGAGCATTACAGAAATAAATTACATTTTACTATATATTCACTTAGAAAAGTTATTTATTGTAAACATTTCACAATATTTCAGTTTTTACTGTATTTTTGATCAAATAAATGCAGCCTTGGTAAACATAAGACTTAAGACTTGTTCAAAAACAAAAAAATCTTACCCACTCCAAACTTTGGACCTAGTGTTTTTATTATTAATATCTATTATTATTTTAAGGTTTTTGTTTGGACCAACTAAAGAACGGTTCATGTAGATGGCTGCACTTTTATATGCTGTAAGCCTGGAGAGCTACCATCCTGCAGAGTTCAGCTTCAACCCCAGTCAAACACACCTGGAGCAGCTAATCAAGGTGTTTAAGGTTACTCGATAATTACAGGCAGGTGTGTTGCAACAGGGTTGGAACTGAAGTTTGCAGGATGGTAGCTCTCCAGGAGCAGGGTTGGAGATCCCTGCTTTAAAAACTTTACATGCATTTCATTTACATGCCTTAATGGCACATACAAACACGTCTGAATGTGCCGTACAAGTTGCTTACAGTGCCTTTTTAGGAAGTCCAAACCCAGATGTGTAGATCATAGTGAATGGTGATAGGTTATTGTGTTTTTTCTCCTGTCTAATGCGCTGAAAGCAGAAGTCAGGCTTAGACGAGATGACTTAAATCTGACTGTCTAGAACTGATTTAGGTTCTTTTTGGCTCCTTTTTTTATCTTTTAATTAACAAGAGTTTAGTTTTAGTTGACACTATTAACATTAATGCTTGCATAATATATCAAAGTTTTTTTTTTTTTTGATGATCTTCAAATGATCTTCAGTGTAATTTTGTACTGTTTCTATAATGTTGGAGTCTAGTGCTCATAGAGGGCCATTTAATGATGGTCCAGGTAATTTTAGGGCAGCTCTGCATGAGTTTGTCTGCTGTAATGATCTCTCTGGCTCATGTACTCAAACCAGAATCAAACGTCTGTATGAAAAGCATTAGACACTCATCCATAAGACAGATCTGTTCAGAAGCACCACAGTTGGCACGTTGCAGGATGTTTTAGGCCTTGGCAGAAGCAAATGAGCTGGTTTGGTGTGTCATAGTGATCCAAACTTAGTTGAAAGTCGAGCAGAACAGCCATGGCGCTCTGACAGAAGAATGCTCAGCTCCATCACTGAGACGTTTAAAAACACGTCGCTGATCTCTTTAACTGGAGATCTATTCTAACAAGCCCATTATCCTGTGCTTTGGCCACTCAGGGCTTACAGAGAATCACTGTGTGATGCGTTTGCTCGGGGGACGTCCAGCAGAGCGCTCTGTAGTAATGACCAAACGGGAGGGAATTAAAGTCAAGTCAAGTCACCTTTATTTATATAGCGTTTTATTCAATACAGATTGTGTCAAAGCAGATTTACAGTGGCATACAGGAAAATAGTTTGTCAAAAATGCAAGAGGACAATAATAAAACAGTCCATTTTTCAGGTAAAGTCAGTTAATTGATGATTCAGTGATGTCATCATCCAGTTCAGCTCTCTTCCAATAGTGTCTGTGCAATCAACGGACAATACTGCCAGAAATTAAGCATCCCCAACTAAGCAAGCCAAAGGCGACATTAGCAAGGAACCAAAACTCCATCTGTAACAGAAATGGAGAAAAAAACTTCTCTGGCCAGACGAAATAAGCATGGCATGGTTTAATTCTAGGCTGCAACACAGGTCAGAATGTGCAGAGGACTTGTCCGGTTCCTGTGGTTTTGTCCTGATGGTCGTCGAGGTGACGAGGTATTCGCAAGAGATCTGTCTCTGTCTCCGTTGACATTCAGGGCTGTAGAGGTCGTCTCTAGGTGCTGATCCACCATCTGGGCTGGATACGGACTGGATCTGGTGGCTACGGTAACCTCGGAATAAGAGAGAAACAGACTAATTTTAGCATAGATGCCATTCTTCTTACGATGTAACAAGAACATAGTGTGTTATTGGAAGTGTTCCCAGTTCTGGTTGACCTAATAAATGCAGCCTAACTATTCTTTGACGGATCTGAGTGACAGAAATGTGTAAGTGTGTTATGTGTAAGCCAGGTTAAAGAGATGGGTCTTTAATCTAGATTTAAACTGACAGAGTGTGTCTGCCTCCCGAACAACACTAGGTAGATTGTTCCAGGGTTTGGCGCTAAATAGGGAAGTGATCTGCTGCCGCAGTTGATTTTGAAATTCTTGGTTTTATCAAATGGCTAGAGTTTTGAGATAGCAGTGGATGTAAAGCACTGTAATGCAATATGAACTTGCTCAAGTACTGAGGAGCTAAATCGTTCAGGGCTTTACAAGCAATTAGCAAGATTTTAAAATGTATTCTTTGTTCAATAGGGAGCCAGTGCTGTGTTGACAGAACCGGGCTAATATGGTCATACTTCTTGGTTCTAGTGAGAACTATAGCTGCTGCATTTTGGACTAACTGCAGTTTGTTTATTAAGCGTGCAGAACAAGCACCCAATAAAGCATTACAATAATGAATACATGAATGCATGAATTAACATTTCTGCATTTGACATTGAGAGCATAGGTCGTAATTTATATAATTTAATTTATATTTTTTTAATATGGAAAAATGTGGTTTTACAAATGCTAAAAACATGATTTTTTAGAAAATTTGCTATCAAATAGCACACGTTCCTAACTGATGAGGAAGAATTGACAAAGCAGCCATCAAGTGTAAGACAATGTTGTGGTCATGAATGCATGAATCTAACATTTAGGTTATTTATGAATTCTTTTTATTGTTAATTTAGCAGTAGGAAATTATCCAGTTTTTTATATCAGCTATACATTTCATTAGTTTTACGAATTGGTATATATCGTAACATCAGCATAACAGTGAAAGCTAACACCATGTTTCTTGATGATATCTCCCAATGGTAACATGTAAAGTGTGAAAAGCTTCGGTCCTAGTACTGAGCCTTGTGGTGCTCCATACCGTACTTGTTATCAATTCGATATCTCTTTGACTCGATGACGGTCAGATAAGTAAGATTTGAACCATGACAATTCCACTAATGCCAACATCATTTTGTAGTCTACTCAAAAGAATGTTGTGGCCGATAGTGTCAAACACAGCACTAAGATCCATTAGCACTAATAGAGAAATACAACCATGATCGGATGATAGGAGCAAGTAATTTGTAACTCTGATGAGAGCAGTCTCAGTAATATGATATGCTGACTGGAAATCCTCACAGATACCATTTCTCTCTAAGAAGGAATATAGCTGAATGGATACTGCCTTTTCTAGTATAGTAAAGAAGTTCATCAAGTCATTACAGCTGTACTGTTGAGGAATGTCTGCACCTGTTTATGCTTTATTTTTTGTTAATTTAGCCACTGTATTGAATAAATGCCTGGGGTTGTGTTTGTTTTCTTCTAAAAGAGACAAAAAGTAAGTAGATCTAGCGGTTTTTAGAGCATTTCTGTAACTAGAAGTAAAAGTTTCTATAAGGCACAAGTGAGCTCGTAATACCATGACCATGATGTTTTCTTTTTTAAGCGTAATGCAATCATATCTAGTGTTAGAAAAGAGAGAGCCCATAGTTTCTGTTACAAAAGAAGAGGAGAGCTGGACAATTGTGGGTTTTTCAAGGTCTAATATGATACCAGTTTTCAATATGTAGTGAATTGTGAAAATGTAATAACCGTAAACAGACCATGAAACTGCATTTTATTTATTTATTTAAAGGAATAGTTTACCCAAAAATTATAATTCTGTCATCATTTGCTCACCCTCATGTCATTCCAAATCCATAAGACTTGCTTTCATCTTCAGACCAGAAATGAAGATATTTTTAATTAAATCTGAGATATTTCTCTCCCTCCATTGATTTGAGTTGTTTGTCCAAATTTTCTGAAGACACTTGATCGCTTTATATGATGAACAGATTTAATTTAAGCCTTTATTCAGATGTAAACATTAATGTAAATGTGTCACAAGAAATTCTTGAGAGGGAAGAAACCTTCTGATAATTTTCCAAATAACTGTGAGTCATGACAAATATGTGATTTAGTATCTGTGTCATCGAAATGAATTATTCGTGATATTTACGTCAGTGGGCGACAGACTGGCCTTCTTTCAGTTTGATTTAAACCATGTAATGTTAAAGGTTCATATAAAGTTAACAGCCAGATGATGATGTTTTTTCCTTGACAGCAACCTTACTCTGATTTAACACTCACAGTGGGTTTATTTTGCAGCCTGGCTAATGAGTAACAATTTAACTTTCATCGCAAATCAATATTTAATTTTACCATAATTAATTATGTGGTTAAAAACCTTATGTTAAAGCTTTGCCTTTCTGTTGTTAATGGTTGTTCGTTCATCTTGCTCAAAACAGCTTGCTAGGAACCACCTGCTTTCTCTGCGTTTAGTGAGCTAATAGAATATTTCAACTCAAATCAATATTTTGTATCAGATTGTTTACTTTTGTGGCAAGCATCCATGCAATAAGCGATATAGTGTACATCTAGTTGTTTCTATCACAAAATTACAAAGAGTGGTCTGCACACTAAAATCTTTTAATTCAGTTCAAGCAGGTGACACAAGCAGACACTAAAAGGCAGATAGCTAAAACGTCTGTTTTTATCCCCTGCTTTAAATCAAATAAAAGATTTTAGAGTGTGGAGCAATCTTTGTAATCACAAAAGAACCCCCCTTCACTTCACATTGGGGTCCTGATCATCCTGTCGTGTTTATTTCACGATAATAACCGGCCTGATGTACATTATTCCTTTACTTCTGTAACAGATTAGTAGTTCATTTACATCTGAATCCAGTCAAAGCATGTGCTGGCTTTGTGTAAGGAGCAGTAAGAAAATCTTCCTCTCAGCTGGAGCTCTCAGATCTCATTGGCACATATTCACATTTGGTGCGTGAAAACACATTGCACTTTGATGTCAATGACACAGAATGTCACCTGTCTTCATTTGTCCCATGTTTGTTTCATTCATTTGAATTAGAAGTGTTTCGTTATGTTTAGTAATCAAGTTTTTATTTTTTAGTATAATGCTCTAGCTGTTTGGTGTACTTGATACAGTGAAAAAGTGTAATGAGCTCTAAAGCTTCTCCATCTCATTCTGGATTTACTTTAGAAAATTATACTTTATTATAATTAGGGGGGACCCCGAATAGTCAACACTTCGTTAGGAGGAGCCTTATTCGACTACCAATCTCACAGTCAAATAATCACAAAGGTGTTATGATCATGCCGTTTTGGCTGTATGGGGGAGCTCAAATGTCTGATTTCACATAGAACTACCGGTTTTCTCCCAGAGTTAATATATAGCCTATTAAGATAATGCTGTAAATAAGAATCTGAAAAGAAAGAAGCTTTAAATAAATATTTTAACGTGTGTAAATAAATCCAACCAGCCCTATAGATAGAGCGCGAGCAGAACAAACAACAGTGTGTAATATTAATAACTATGACTGGGACTGTCATATACATAACATTATAATGAGAACACTATTACAATAACAGCTTTTTGAATTTTTAGAGTTTAGTTGCCGAGATTCTGCACGTTGTTGCGTGAAGAACACGTCCACAAAAGGAGTTCATTCAGAGCCACGCAGACACGTTCATGCATTAAGGGCATTTTGTGCAGATAGCCTATAACTCGTAATATTAACGTTATGTTGTATAAATAACAAAGCGTATTCTATAGGAGATAAATGATGAGTTAAATCCCATTGATTAAAAACCTACTATCAAATACTTCATTCTACTGGTCATCTTCAGCCCGCGCAGCTCAAAACAAAAATGCAAAACATTAATAACTACTGTCATATACATAATGTTAAAGAGAGCACTATTATAAAAAATGTTGTGAATTCTTAGGGTTTCGCTGATGTTTAATGTTAACTACCTTTTAATCAAAACATTATTTTTGTATCTGTGAGGCGTCCGTTACACATTTTCCCTGTGTGTCAGTACTTATGGCTGTCGAATGTCTGACTTGACTCTTGTTAATGTATTTTGCCCCCCGCCCCCAAACACATGATTCGAGAAATAAAATAGATAAGAAAATTCCAATTCGACTATGAAAATCCTTATTCGGGGACACCCCTAACAAATGTATGACTTGAATTGAGCATTGCAATCCATCATGTTTAGTTGAAGGTTTAATCCAATGTTTAATTATTATTAAATGAATTTGAAATATTTCCAAAATGATTGCAGAATTAGTCCAAAACCACATCTTAAGAGTTTTTTTTTTTTTTTTTTTTTTTTTTTCATTTTGGCATGTGGGCAGACACTGTCAGCGTTTGAGCCAAGCAGTGTTGTTTATTGAAGTCAAATGTGTTCTCATTCAGTCGGTTCAATACGTGACTGGGATATGTCATATTTCACACTCTTGCATTATTCCCTGAAGACACCTTCATTCACATCTAAAAGGCCAATAGCATATAATGACATGGACGACGTGCTGAATATAAATGTGATGGCATGAGATCTTCAGCTCCTCACTGCACTCTGAGAACATCCTGCGCTGTTAATGCTACAGTTAAACAGTTAATGCTAGTTATTGCTAGTAAGTCAAAAACAAGACATTTCTTAGCTTTGTCAAGTCAAGACACCTTTATTTATATAGCGTTATTAACAATACAGATTGTGTTAAAGCATCTGTACAGCATTAAATAGGAAAATAGTGTGTCAATGCAAAATGACAATAATAAACACTCAATTTTCAGTTAAAGGCAGTTCATCATTGAATTCAATGATGTCATCGTCCAGCTCAGTTCAGTTTAAATAGTATCAACAATATCACTGGATATTAAGTGTCCCCAACTAAGCAAGCCAGAGGAACCAAAACTCCATCGGTGACAGAATGGAGAAAAAACCTTGGGAGAAACTAGGCTCAGTTGGGGGTCCAGTTCTCCTCTGACCAGACAAAACCAGCAGTTCAATTCCAGGCTGCAGCAAAGTCAGATTGTGCAGAGGACTCATCTGGTTCCTGTGGTCTTGTCCCGGTGTCTAGATAGTTACTTTTGTGACTGTGATTGCATAGTTGTGCAGAGTTAGAGTAATTTTCTTTTGCTTGTGCTTGTGTTGGTCTGAGCTGCAGAAACAGGGAATCGAGCTGATCATATTGAAATTAAGTTGTAATGATGAACACATTTCTGTAACTGCACAGACTTTGATATGTATGATGACTCTGTCTTTCTGAATGCTGGCGATGACTTCCCAACAATGATTGGGAGAGCCTAACCAGTGCTATTGAGCTTGCAGTGAAGTGAGGGGCTCAGTTGCTTTTTAGACTGCAATATATACAGTAGACCCAAATTTAGGATCTGTGTACTTGAATTGCATAAAAAATTTCCATCCATTTGGATTACGCAGTTTTAACATAAACTAATAAACTTATGCAAATGTTATGTGATGCATATTTGCCACTCATGCATACATGAAACAAGTTGGATTTCTGTAATAATACTAATAAACTGAATGTCTTGTAAATGCACAAAAATGGGTTTATATATTTATCATCAATAGATGCAGTTTGTTTAAACCTCATGCATTTTAACTAGCTTGTCCCACAACTAGCCATAATTTATGTTCATACATTTAACGGAATAAATCACAATTATGCTGATTGTTAAATAATTTAAATAAATTTTAATAAATGAATTTTGAACATATTGTTTAAATGCAAATAGATAATAATAAACTATGCTACGGTTATTTTTATTAATATAGAAATCTAAATCTAGAACCCTATTTCTTACCTTTTTCATTTATGAATGACTGGCAAATTTGCATCACATTAAGTTTATTAGTTTATGTTAAAATTGTGTAAACCAAATTAGTTAACCAAAAATTTTTACATGCAATTCAAATAAATCTTAAATGTTTAATTTTAGTCCTAAGTATTGTATTTGAGTGTAGCTTCTCAACACCGCTGATGTTCACACCCTGTCATCCGTCATGCATTTAGTTTGCTCTGGAAAGTTATTTTACATCCTGATACAGCATATATCCCTTTCTCTTTTCAGCTGCGTGCTTTCTCTGAGCCTCCTTTTACTTATGTCCTTTTTGCATCTTGTTTTAGAGTTGATAGTCTTCAATTTATCATCTATGCTAGAAACATGACCTCTGAAGTGGCTGCTAAATTTCACTTGATTAAACCTCACATGATTTATTTTTTCTTTGTTTAATTATGTCCATTATGAAAAGTATTTATCTTAATTTTTCTGATGGAAGTGAACCACATGAAATGAGGCTTTGCAGCTCATCAGTTCCTGCAGTGTCGATGCCACCGGGATGCATGTTCTTAATCAGTGCTTTTCTTTTCAGCTGCTAATTTCTGCTCATAAACATCCAAGAGCTACTGATTCTGACTAGACTTCTTTCCTTCTTGTTCTTTCTTGTTTTGTAGCCGCAACATTTTCCAGTCACCTCTATTTGACCTTCCATCGTTTACTTGTAACATTGTGTTTCTTATTAGTAAATTCTTCTTTGTATTTGTTGGTCATTATTAGGGTCCTCAAAGGGTCCCCAATGTATTTGGGGCTGTACGTTAACTTTTTTTTCACATAGCACTGGTGCTACAGAGGTTGAAAGTTTTGTAGCACAGGCCAAAAAGTTGTAGCACAAGTATAAAACATCTGTTATCACGTCTGAAAACAAATACAAGTAATGGAGTTCATCACTGAAACAGGCACTGATGTTCCATACAGAGCGCAAAAATACAAACCATCACAAATATTGTTTTAGACAAAGTGTTTTCTTAATTTGCTAAAAATGGAAGAGTGCAGAAACATAACACCTCTTACACCTTAACAAAATATAAAATAAAAAAGAATGGCAGACATTTAGGCCAAAGTGAGCACAGATAAAAATCTCTGTCATTAATCTTTGTTATTAGAGAAAAAAAAAAGAGATATACATAACAAATACACATAATATACAAATAAAACAAACAGTGCTTTATTTTTCAGGTACAATATTTAGCAGTAACATTCAAGAAAATGAATGAACAAATGTTACACTATTTACACTATATACATCAATTACACTTTTTTTTAAGCAACTGACTGATGATAAGTTCATCAGTTGAGAGCAATGATTGATTTTTCTCTGTGTTTTGTTGTTTTATTAACATCATTTACTCAAGTTGTTTTAAACCTGAATTAGTTTATTTTGTTTGTTTAACATAAAAGTTATTTTTGAAGAATGTGGGTAACCAATCAGTTGCTGGTCCCCAGTGACTTCCATATTATTTTTTAAGTCAATGTGGACCAGCTACTGTTTGGTTACCAACATACTTCAAAATATCTTCTTTTGTGTTCAGCACAAGAAAGAAATTAATATAGGTTTGGGACAAAATGTGAGTAAATAATGACGTAAATGTATTTTTTTGGCTGAACTATCCCTTTAATGACAGTCGGCAGCATGTTTAGTAGCTACTGTCCCTTTAAGAGCTGCAAGCGTTTCTCTCTCAACTGTTTACTTTCATTTCATCAAACATAACCAACTCTGTTTATCTGTAAACCTTGTGTGTTTTGACAGTATTAGACGCAAAATCGATAAGACGCGAAAGACAACTTAGTGTGAGCGTGCTTCATGAGTACGCATTTAGAAAAAGTGCATGCAGAACAGCACGTGAATGAAATGTTTAACCGGTATGGCTTTAATAAAGCAGATGCAAATAATGTAGTTTTGTGATTGCACATACTGTAAGTGTAGTGCAGTGCAGTGAGAGTAAAACTACCACTGAGCTAACACTGATGTGAATGTATGTGGCGTTGTGGATTATATTGAGATGGAGGGAGGCACCAGAACTGCAGCTGATACAATGTGCACTGCATATGTATATGCGCCATATATGTCACACTGTAGCCCTGTTTGGTGTTCTTTATACCAACCCTTTTGCGTAATCATCAATCCAAAGTTTGAATCTAACATAGTTCTCTTTGAAACATCACTCAACAGTTTGACCGCCATGTTAAGATGTTGAAATGTTTCTTTTAACCATGCTTCTTGCAAATATTTTTATCAATATCAACTGCTGTGCGGTTGCTAGGGTACCTAGGGTGGTTGCTAAGGTACTCGGGGAGTTGCTAGGGTGTTGCAATGCGGTTGCTAGCGTACCCACGATGGTTGCTAGGGTGTTGCTATGCGGTTGCTAGGGTACCCGGGGTGGTTGCTAAGGTTTTGCCATGCAGTTGCTAGGGTAGCCAGGGGGGTAGTTGCCAGGGTGTTACTTTGCAGTTGCTTGGGTACCCGGGGGGTTGCTAATGTGTTGCTATGCGGTTGCTAGGGTACTGGGGTGGTTGCTAAGGTGTTGCTATGTGTTGCTAAGGTACTTGGGGAGTTGCTAGGTTGTTGCAATGCAGTTGCTGGGGTACATATCAGTTATCATATCAGTTTTATCAAAATTAGTAATAGAAAGTCATGCAGAAGTACTGTGCATACAGAAAGTACTGTGCAAACTTTAGATTTTTTTCACCGTTCCAAATAGACAATTACGCAACCCTAACAAGGAAAACTCTCAGAGTCACTTTGGTCTGTCATAGTGAAACTTGGGCTGGGTTCTGCTTTGTTTTTTATGCCTTGCCCTCCGTCACATTGATATACGTCATTGATTACGTTGGAACCCTTGCAATAGGCTGAACTGGAATGCCTTAAACCCTTGAACACTTGAAATCCACTGTGGAGTTGATTTATTATCTACATTTTTTACCTACTTTTATGAATTTGTTTGATGCAGCATTTTATATGTATATAGATAATGGACTGTTTTAAATATTTTTTTAAACAATTATTTACATATCATAGAGTTGTTTGGGGTAGGGGTAAATGAAACTCGATCTCATCACTCTGTCTCTTGTGTTTTTACAGGTACATGATGTTGATAGATGCAAAAGACGAAGTCCATATGATTGACAGAGACAATTCGGTCTTTCACATAGCCAACCTGGAGTTTCCTTTCCGGAAGGATCTTCGCACCCATCTTTCCAACACGCTTCTGGATGGGGTGAGTTATTGGATGGTTTGAAAGCCTGTTAATCAGGTTAGGCAGAGAGGATGTGCTCTAGTCCTACACTTAGTGGAGGCTCACAGGTTTGGTTTACATGAGATGGTCAAAAATAAGTCAGTATTGTGAGCTAATGTATCTTTCTTTAAATGTTAAAGAGGATCTTGCTCTCAGACAAAGAGCAAACACAGAATTAGGTTCTGTTTCACGCCTTCTTTAGCTTGAATGAACAAATGCACACAGAATTATGTCAAAATGCCCATCTTGGTGAGTATGTCTTCAGTGAAGGTAAACAGTCGAGAAAGCAATCTGTGTATCATATTGCATCCATGTATTGTCTCTTAGGGCCCTATTTTAACGATCTAAGCGCATGGTCTAAAGCGCACGGCACAATTGCACTTGTGGCATGTCCGAATCCACTCTTGCTTGTTTAAGGATGGGAAAAATGGTCAGTGCGCCCGCCACATGGTCTAAAAGGGTTTTCCCTATTCTCTTAATGTAATAGTATTGGGTGTGTTTTAGGCATAACATGCCATAAACCAATCAGAGTCTCATCTCCCATTCACTTTAAAAGCCAGCTGAAAAACGGAACGCTTCTCTAGCAAGGAAACGGATCTGCTTGTGCGCGTAATTCTGATATTTGCAATGACTATCCATTATGATATGTAGGCATTTTTATATTTATGTACACAATAATAATCTTTTACATTTGAATCCTTTAATTTTTAAAAATGGTTGTGTGTTGCTGCGCGTCCCTGTGTGTGTAATAAGCAGAGTGTACTGTACACGCGTTGTTCAGCCGCCTTTTGGCGCATATAACTAACACACACTTTAAATAACAAAAAATATATATTGCGGAAGACTTTAGACCAGGTTTCAGTTGGTCAGTGGCACAGTCTATGTCAGTTGCCTCAATATAGCAACACGCCAGCAATGCGCCTGAACACACCTCATGTTCAGACCAGTAATGGCGCAAATGCATTTGCTATTTAAACAACGTGGTGCAGGACATGAAAATTATAACTGCGTCGGGCTGAAACTAGCAAAAAACACTTGCATCGCACTAGGGGTGCACAATAAATATCAGCCGATAATTAATGCGCATCTCGTCAGTAAAGCTGGTTCTCTAATCAGCGGTAAATTCCATCAGGTGCTTGATTTCACACAGAGCAGGTGTTACTACACAGAGCCGTTGTTAACTGACAAGCTGCGCAAATCCACGTTCATTATCATTAATCGTGCACCCCTACATCGCGCCTAGCGCCGCATTGTGCTGGGTCTATGATAGAGCCCTTAAAGTGTTCTAAAAATAAATGGTCTCTTTTGCTGTGGTATCGAAATTGGAATCAAGAATTGTAAAAATGTAACTGGCATCTAAAATATTGGTGTCGTACAAGCTTATTTATTAGAATACTATATAACGTGTTTTTTTGCCCACTTGGCAGGGCTAGTGAAAATGTTGGCGGGGCAAGTAAAAATTTGAACCACTGTCCCGACCAGGCCAGTCAAAAAAAATCCTTTTATTGTTTTTGTTTTTGAAAGAAGACGTTTTTGATCTTGGACATCTGGACCCCATGTATTAACTTAACATTACTATTCTTTAATTTGTGTCTGTGCTTGAGTTTTAACGCTAAATATCTTATATTGATTTTTTAAACTTTTATTACATTGTTACATCGTATTGATCTTAATAGGCTTGATTTATGGGCAGTATATCTGCATTTCTTATAGTCATCGTCTTTTTTTGCAGGAGATGATTGTCGACAAAGTGAACGGCCAGCCTGTCCCGCGGTATCTCATCTACGACATCATTAAATTTAACGTAAGTGCCTTTCAGTAACAATAACAAAAATACACTCCTGTTTGTTCTTTATTTAATTAAGAATTGCTTTTGGCATTAGCACATGCTGAATTTACTACGAGGTGTTTCAGCCGACATTTAAAATCATGCCATCATTTATTATCTATCATATCTTTCCAAACCTCTGACTATCATTTGTGAATCACAAAAGGAAAGGTTTAGTGTCAGATACTGTCAGCTCTGGAAAGAACAAATGCAGCTCTCAGATTTAAATCAGGAATCTTACATTAAAAAATGTCACCTTTAGACACAGCAGGCTTGAATTCAATAATAATCTTCTACTGTATAATCTTCGTATCAGCTGAATAATAATAATTTTTCTTCAGAATATGTGGACTATAGCACAAAAGTCAGGTGCATATTTTGTCCTTTCTAAAGCTTGTCTATAGAAGTCACCACCCAAGTGCTGCATAAATATTTTACAAAATTTCTATTTGTGTTGCTTAGAAGAAAGTAAGTCACATAGGTCCCGTTTTACGTCTGTAATTTAGCCTATTTCCAATTGAAATGGGATATACATATATATAAACATATACATATATAAACTGCTTGGTGTCATCAGCCAAAATAAAAATGAGGTCTAGTAAATTAGTTTTGTATAGGGCTTTTTGCAATACATTCAAGTAGCTTTAAGTTAAGTTTGATTTATTGAACATGCAGTATTGAATCATAAAGAATGTGTATCAGGACAAAATATGGCCAGCTTTGATTTCATATCGACTGGATGCTAATAAATTATGTTGTTCAGTTTATTTGTTAAGGTTTGGGAGGAAATAAATGTATCGTTGAATTTTCTTGCATCATTTTCTGTTTCTTGAAGTGCAGTATACGTCAAATAAATCCAGGCAATCACATGGTGCACAGTCTGCATTTGAGACGGGACGCTTGGATATGTCTTGCTTGCTTACCATACTGAAAGGAACACTCTGATCCATCATTTTTTTACGATTGATGGCACAGGCATTAATTGAGCCTGTCCAATGATGATTCTGAAGACTAATATTCACTTGAGTTATAGTGTTCGCATAAGCACTATGTACATATCACCAGCTGAATTTATTACATTTTTATTTAAAATGAGTGTATTAGAGACTAATGCAGATATGTTTTGTGGAGCCCAGCTGGAGTTCTCATTGACAAGCAGCATGTGGGAGATTCTTGAGTTTGCTTTGTTTAGCTGCTCTCAGTGTTAGTAATGCGGCCCGTCCTCGTTCTGAGTGTGTTGTGAATCGATTAGTAAACTAGAAGAGGCCCTTTTAAACAGAACTCTTCAGTGACATTATAAATGTCACTTTTGTTCAAGTGAATGCATCCTTGATAAATGTTTATACATTTCACATTTTGGTGTGTTCAATTTTGACACATAATTTTGCTAAACTAGAATTATTATTATAAAACAGATAGTTCCGGTCCTTGATTCTGATTGGTTGAGCCGCGTTTGAAGCTGTTGTAAATTACTCTACAAACATACACCTTTCTTTACTTTTGTGTGTTGCTCGGCAACCACTTTATTGCAAACACAACTGATTGTGAGGAACTACATTGTTTGGTTGAAGAATAGCTACTGTTTTTATTAATATCATTACACTTTATTTGCTCTGTTTGTTCTGTGAAACCTTTACTATGGAATAACCATTTTACATTACACTTTATTTGCTCTGTTTTATTTGCTCTGTTTACAGTCCTACCTAACAACGCCCCTTAGCTGTTATAAATTCACTGTAAACCACAGTTTCTTGGGGCTTACTGCTTTATTAAAATACAACAAAACATTATATTCTGTTTTAGTCGGAGTAAAATCAGCTAAACTGATTGAATATGATGAGATTCATTAAATGTATAGGACATTTTTGTCAAAACACCGAAAACCCTTACTAAAACCAGAAAGTGCAAAGTCTTCACCATAGCGAGTACATAGTGATGTTTTTTAGCCATTCTGAACACTGTAGCATTGTGGCGGCGGGATTGTCACCTCTTAAGTATTCTTGTAAATGTACAGATTTTGTTGGATAACAGAGCTTTTAAAAAGAACTGTTCCTGTAATGTGAAGAAATTCTGAAGAAGCGTGTGTTCTTGGACCTGTGTGGCATATGGTATGAAAAAAAGGATTGTCACTTTACTCTTCCCTTGGCCAAGACTTCCTGGAGGTCCCGTGAAGCCCCCTGCTGTTTTCTGGCCTGTTGAAGGTCTGTCCTGTTGGGCTTGGCAGGCAATACCTCACCACTGCTTTCTCATGAATCAGTGTTTTCAAAAATTATAGTTGTATCTCTCTTTGCTTCTTCTTTATGGATATTGCATTTGTTCTCACTCATCTTCGTGATAGTCTTGTAATGTGGTCACATTGACAGAACTGGCATTCATATGCAGATTTGACTTCTTTTAAATGTCTCTATGACTCTTTTCTGAAACTTAGTGAGCTGCTTCCCTTGACAGCATTTCAAGGCTTCACGATCATGCGACACAAAGCCCGTTCTGAAAGTTAAGCAACCTAATTATGCTGCTTCTGAGTAGGAGTGTTTCTCCAAAGAAGCAGTGGTGCCCCAGGAAAATTCAAATGAGAAAATAATTGACGGATATAAAAAATAAGAGATCAAATAATGTGTGAGGAAGTCATTTTTCAACAGCAGATAAAGTTTCAGTGGGAGGCAGCATCTCATTGCATTCTCACTGAGCTCCTATAACTGACGTGAATGTGATGGCTGTTACTAGAGAGGAAGTGATGCCTACACTCTGCTGGGATTGGCTGATGGCTCATTCTGTCAGTGGAGTAATAGCTGTCAAGATCTTGTTTGCTAATGGTCCGTAAATCAACCTGAATGGGTCAAACCGAACAGATCTGTGGAAATAAATGGAAAACTATTAAAATGTCCTTGTTTTTAAGCCACCCTCCCGTGCCTGTGGCCCTCATGACTCCTGTGTTTCTGAGGGTTTCATGACTAATGCTCCAACAAGAAGTTGACCATTAATAATAACACTCATACAGCCTTAAAGGGATAGCTGACCCAAAATATTAAAATTCTGTTATCATTTACTTGCCTTTAAGTTGTTCTAAATCTATATGAGTTTCATTCTTCTCTTAAGGATTAAATAAGATATTTTGTAGAAATGTTGGTAATCAAACAGTTTCTGGTCCTCATTGACTTCCATGGTGTGGTTACTAAGCATCATGTGTAGCAGCCGTTACTATAGTCTCTTAAGAAAACTCTGTATCGTCTCACCCTTAAAGAATCATTAAAATATGCTAATTTGATACTGCGGTGCTTAATATTAGCACAGTTGAGATTGGTTGTGCAGCACAAGAGGATTTTTATTATAGAACAGAATTTATTTGAAATAGTCACTTATAATCAGTCGCTGATCAGTTTAATGTAGCCTTGAAGAGTTGGGTTCTTTCAAAGATAACTTCATTGTGATTCTAAACATGAACAGTAGAGTAAATAGGAAACATTGGAATAGAGAAAACAGTTTACATGGATAAACAAATGCTGTTTACATGGATAGCAGGCTACATTTTAGAGCTTTTGGAAGCCATTTATTAATCTTGGCGCAAGTAACAATTTGTGCACTTGCTGATGAATTTGATGGATTTTCTGGCTTGGTACAAGCAATTACGGTTGCACTGGGTCACTGCTGGAGATGGTAAAATTCCAGATGAATTAAGCTACTAAAATATCTCTGATTGCTGATTGATGGTGTGTCCCTATCACACAGAGTGTTCCAGATCCCAACATAGTATACAACATTATCACTCTCTGCTGGTACTGCTAATTGTGGAAAAAACACATACTGGACATACACACTTATACACACGGTGTCATGCTGGTTAATTTTATTTATCTGTTAAACTTTGGTGTTACCCTTGAGAGCACATGCATTACACATGCTAGACTGTGTTTAATACAGTCTAGAATAAGCTTTTTGCTTCTTTAATTACTGATATTGGGGTAAGGCAAATAGGAATTTACCAAATTCCTTCAAAACTGGTAATTGGGGAATATTAATCATACTACAACACTGACCATAAAAAGTGAAAACCAGTTACTGCTCTTTAACTCTAAATAGCTGCCTGAAAGCGAAGATTAACACAAGGTTAGGTCTAAAAAAACACGTCCTTTTAATGAAATACCTGAGCTGTCAAATTTAATTTCTAATATTTTTCTTTATACCTGTACATATTGTCATTGCTGTGAGCTACTCACATATACTGTAGAAAAACGAATTGATTCAGATGAAAAGCAAGTATTTGTGCACATGTATGAGTGATTAATGACTATATCTACAATTTAATTATTTTTTCACAAATCACGCTGCAGGCTGAATTCGACTGCTTTAGCAGCCTTGAATACTTGAGACCAGACTCAGCCCTCTTCTGATCTCGGCCTAGACTTTCTTCTGGTCTCTGTCTTGACTTGGACTAGACCCTCTTCTGGTTTTAGTTTTGACTCTGACTCAACCTTCTTGATTTGAACTAGACTCTCTTCTTGTCTCAGACTAGACCCTATATTCTGGACTTTATCTTGAATCGGACTTGACCCTCTTCTGGTCTCGATTAAGACAACCTTCTTATGTTCTCAGTCTTGATTCAGACTCATTTCTCTTCTGGTCTCAGTCTTGATTCAGACTCGTCCCTCTTCTGGTCTCGGTCTTGATTCAGACTCGTCCCTCTTCTGGTCTCAGTCTTGAGTCACACTTGCCCCTCTTCTTGTCTCAGTCTTAATTCAGACCTGTTCCTCTTCTGGTCTCAGTCTTGAGTCACACTTGCCCCTCTTCTTGTCTCAGTCTTAATTCAGACCTGTTCCTCTTCTGGTCTCTGTTTTTTTTGAGTCTTGTTTCTTCTGGTCTCAGTCTTGATTCAGACTCGTCCCTCTTCTGGTCAAACTAGCTCTTCTGTCAATCTTAATTGATTCAGACTCGTTCCTCTTCTGGTCTCAGTCTTGATTCAGACTCGACCCTCTTCTGGTCTCAGTCTTGATTCAGACTCGACACTCTTCTGGTCTCAGTCTTGATTCAGACTCGACCCTCTTCTGGTCTCAGTCTTAATTCAGAGTCGTCCGTCTTCTGGTCTCAGTCTTGATTCAAACTAGTCAGTCTTCTTGTCTCAGTCTTAATTCAGAGTTGTTCGTCTTCTGGTCTCAGTCTTGATTCAGACTCGTTCCTCTTCTGGTCTCAGTCTTGATTCAGACTCGTCCCTCTTCTGGTCTCGGTCTTGATTCAGACTCGTCCCTCTTCTGGTCTCAGTCTTGATTCAGACTCGTTCCTCTTCTGGTCTCAGTCTTAATTCAGAGTCGTCCGTCTTCTGGTCTCAGTCTTGATTCAAACTAGTCACTCTTCTGGTCTCAGTCTTAATTCAGAGTCGTTCCTCTTCTGGTCTCAGTCTTAATTCAGAGTAGTCCGTCTTCTGGTCTCAGTCTTGATTCAAACTAGTCAGTCTTCTGGTCTCAGTCTTAATTCAGAGTCGTCCTTCTTCTGGTCTCAGTCTTGATTCAGAGTCATCCGTCTTCTGGTCTCAGTCTTGATTCAGAGTCATCCGTCTTCTGGTCTCAGTCTTGATTCAGACTCGTCCCTCTTCTGGTGTCAGTCTTGACTCTTCTGGGGCCAGTTCCATAAACACAGCCACTCTGTTGTTAAGACTGTGTCTTCAGAGCTAGTTTGACCAAACTACCTTTTGTAACTGACTTAACCTGTTAACCTGCACCTAGACGACTGTGTTGTTAAGAGAGTGTCTTCATTGTTTGTTTGTGTAAATTTTTTTTTGTAGATAATGAAACGAGACAAATTTAATCTTGCACGATACACCAAAAAAAAAAAGCGGAAGATTGTTTATTTGAATTCTGGCACTCTCTCGTGACAGCTGGTGACGCGCGCTCTGACGCACCTGTCATCTGATGGAGGCGAAACTTAGCGATCGCCTTTTCTTTATTTTTTTTTATTGTTCTACATTTTTTATATATGTGTGAGTGTGTTTTATGTTGAATGTGCCTGTATCTGCATGATTACCATCTGTTTGAGTGCAAATCAGCTCGCTATTACTGTGTAATCACAGCTATCGACGTGAATGCCGTCTATATGAATAGAGTGCGATTTATTGACTTTATGGCACATTTGTATGATTACCATCTCTATAACTGGCCTTCAGCACGTATTTTCATTGTAATTTATTGTAAATGCTGCATTTCTAGCAATCTCAGGATGTTCTGTAATTTGGCATGATTTTTTATGTCTTTTTTATTTTTCTTATTTTTCTTACTCAAATTATTCTTATTGTATCTTTCTAGTGCTCAAATAAATCACTTATATGATGTCTAAGTTTCTGTCTAGTGTTTAATAGTTGAAAAAAAATATGCAGTGGTGGGTTTAATGACTAAAGTAGTTTGTAGAACCCTTCAATACAAGATATTATTAGTACTAGAGATAGTCTCAGAAAAATGGTTGCAGGAATCTAATTTTTCATGGTATCTCCTTCAGATTTGAAATATAAACTCATGAGACATTTGACTTTCAACCCATTACTTTTCTAGATTGCTCCAGGACTGATTTCATGTATTTTTATATCAAATAAAAAAAAAATTCAGTGTGGTAAAAAAATTTCAAGGCACTTCAGTGTCTATAACTTTTAATATTTTTGAGCATTACCAACTCTGGTTGATAAAAAGTACAGCCCAAAGGGTCTTCTTTCCAAAGACACCAAAATTATGTGTGTAACACACTGAAGTAAGGAACTGTTACAATTTTAAGTTAGATAGGGCACTTTCAGCTGTGAGTCCCATAATGGGGGGTGCTGGCTAACAGGTTAAAAAATGTTTGACCAGTCTTGAAGAAAAAAAAAAAGATGATGAGAAGTTTTTAAGACTAGTCTAAGCAGGTCTTCTGGGCTTTGTCTGTCTCGGACTGTCTCTGACTCAGACTGATGAACTGGTCTCAACTACAACAATATGCTTAAGCCAGACCCTTGATTTACAGCATACAATCTATTTTGTAGCTTATTCTGCAGAGAACTGCCTGTGTAGGATGACATTATCTCAGTGAAATATAACACCACCAACCACAGTTTGCTTTTTGACTTAAAGGGGTGATTAAGCTGACATTGATAAAAATGCAATAACACACTGAAGTACGCTGTATACATGTTAATGTCATAAAAACAGATTATTTTACTGACACACCAAACAAACTCTAATGCATAGTTATACAGTGCTTATGGTGCGCTCATTGCATAGGAAGTCAGCATGTGCAAAATGCTCCAAGGCTCCCGTGGGCCCCAAGCGGTCTGTGGGGGCACTTGTGTTCTGCTTCATTTGGCAGTCTTGGGCCATGCAACATGAGGCTTTGGAGGCCCCCAGCAGTACTGAACGAAAAGCACTTATTTTAAAATACTCAAGCACTTTGTGTTGTCTTTGTGATGTAGGCTCAAGGTTTCCTACCAGTTCTTACATTCTCCTCCTGTAGTGATTTGTGGCCTCTGCGATGAAGAAGAAAAGAAAGTTGGTAGTCCTGTCTTTTATTTTTCATGTAACTCTACAGGATGGATTGAGCCTGCTGTTAGCGTTATTTTCACGCACTGTTGGAGTTGTTTTAGCTCCTGGTTCATTGAATGAAATATGCAAATGAAGCACAATTCCTCATCTAGGTTTTGGAGGATGCAGCAGATAACTTGTAAGACAGTTTGATGTTTCTGTGAGGCTTTCAGTTCTGCTATACCTCAGATAGGATGGACTGAAGAAGGTCAGTCAGATCATGTGTGGACAGTCAGTCAGATACTCAGTCAGTGAAATGCTATTAGATGCCCTCTGCGGTGTCAGAACTGTAGTTGTTCATGACAGATGTGTTTGCTGGGTTCTGCAGAGCTATCAACAGATAATGTGACGTCTGAAACCTGCTGTTGTACTGCTGTTTACAACCAGCACTTTCAGTTTATTGATTATTTAACTTTATTGCTCATTTAAATGTTCTTTTATGCATCAAGCATTGCTATAACTATTACTCCAGATTTAGTGACTAGAACAAACCACTAACCATATGTATTAAACACAGGTAACTCACTCTACGTAATTCATCAAAAATAGTACAAGTGTATCAATGTGAAGTAGGAAGATGTTGAATTTTTAATATATAAATTACTTCAGTGTATGAAGTCATAAACAAGGCCGAAGCTAATCAATTGAACATATTATACAGGATTTGACTTTCCTTAAAATACTTTGGGTTTGGGTTTACTGTTTTTTTGGGGTCATTTTTTACGTATATATAAAAGTGACCTTCATTTTTGTCAACATTTTGTCATGTCATATTCTTTCATTTTTGACAATTCAACTCAAAATGCCACAATTTCAGTTCAAGACAATAGTCTTAGTCCATGACAGTGTAATAGATTTCTAACAAAACATTTTCAAAAATGAATGAAGATTTACATATCTTTCATTGTTCGTCAGTAATCTTGTTAAAATTAACCCTGAGAAAGAGCAGTTCAGTGGATTTGTTTTCTTTTCTTCTTTTTTTCTTTAAATGTGGTTATTATAAACTGCCATTCAAAGTTTGGGGTTGGTAAGATTTTCTTTTTAAAGAAATCAAGTATTTTATTCAGCAAGGACACATTAAATTGATCAAAAGGGACTGTAAATACTTTTATAATGTTGCAAAAAAAAAAAAAATTATGCTTTTATTTTGAACTTTCTTTCCGTCAAAGAATCCTTCATCTATCATGGTTTCCACAAAAATATTTTCAACATTGATAATAATCAGAAATGTTTCTTGAGCAGTAAATCAGCATATTAGAATGATTTCTGAAGATCATGTGACACTGAAGACTGGAGTAATGATGCTGAAAATTCAGCTGCACATCACAGATATAAATTACATTTTAACAGATATTCACATAGAAAACAGCTATTTTCAATTGTAATAATATTTTACAATATTGCTGTTTTTACTGTATTTTTGTTCAAAAGAATGCAGCCTTGGTGAGCAGATAAGACTTCATGCAAACACATTAAAATAAATCTTAAGGACCCCAAACTTTTTAATGGTAATGTATGTCAAAGTAATTGTATTCTTTTAAAGAAATGGTTTACCGTTAGCTTCTCAGTGCTGTTTTAGCTCTGCATTATGCTGCTTTATTTATTGCCTCAATCACCCCTGTAGAACTGGCTCAGTGGATCTGAATCACACTTTCAACCGTGCATTTGTAGAGAGATTTGTGCTATTATTTTCCCAAGCAATTTGAAATTTTGGAACATGGGTGAAACACCCTAGATTTCAGACACTGAAGAGCTGGGCCATATCCAGAGACCTGAACACCACTGAGCCAGTAAGTATCCACCCAGAACCGAACCTTAAGGCTGATTTATACTTCTGTGTCGGACCTACGCATAGACGCACACCCTATGCCGTAGTCCGATGTGCACCTCTCCAAAAATCTAATAGCGCGTCAATTCTACGCGGACCGCAGGCGCTGTGATTGTCCTGCTAGAACCCCTTCCTCCATATGTACTTGAGTTTGGTGTGTGTTTATTAGGTGCACTTTAATATATTTTAATGTTGCACCTTCTTATTTAAAATTAAACAAAGCAAAGAACAAGTGTCTTATCGTTTAACATACTAGCATTATACATAAGTAGTTGTCCGGACAAACAATGTAGATCTGCCGTGGTACAAGTCCTTGTGGAGATGGAAAGAATGCCATATCTTCTCCTGTTCTGTTGTTGTCTCCTTTTTGTAGTTTTAAATAATGACTTAATGATTTGATATTTATTTGATGCCGTCACAGCTATAACAACGCTTCTCAGACAAGCCACAGTACTGCGGGTTACACCAGCAACATGCCCGTGGACACTGCAGACTAGTGGTTTGCATGTGTACTGCACATTGACGCGGACAACGATGCCGAAGTATAAATGAAAACTGACGCATAGCCTACGGCGTAAAGGATACGGCGTAAAGGATACGGCGTAGGTCAGACGCAGAAGTATAAATCAGCCTTTAGTAATCGCACAGCAATGCTTTTGTCATGTCATGCACAAGCACCACTGTTTCCTTTACAATATTGTGGAATATTGTTGTAATATAAAATAGCTGTTTTCTATTTGAACATATTTCAAAATGAAATTTATTCCTGTGATGGCAAAGCTGGACCAGGGCTCTGGATAATATTTTAACCGTGTAGTTTTCAAATCATCGAAAATAACCCAGTCAGCAAAAACTGATGTAGAATAAAACAGGATTGCTTAATCCCTTACAACATGCAAATGACAAACCCCTGTTTCTATTTGTCATTCTGCGGAGCTGTTCCTTTCCTCATCTGTATAAAATCAGATCTTTTTTTGCAAATACCACATATTAAGTGATTATTACAATTACATTTTATTCTATGTAGTAATAAAATCCGTTACATTGTGATTGGAGACAGAGCAGACGGGAGTGGAAGTGCAGTCTTTAATGCTGACCCTTTCTGCTTATCTAAAATGATTCACCTTTGAATCTCATTATGTTAAATAATTTTTTCACATTATGTTTCCATTATTCTGCCAGGCCCTGGATTTATAGAAGCTTTCATTACTTTTTGATATGGAGTGTGTAAGTCTGGAGAGTCTCTTAAATATAGATGAGCGGTTTATTCCTCAATTTGCGTTTGGAAGTTGCCCGCAGAGAGTTGGGCTGCCGGTGTGTCTGCTCGTGCGATAGGAAATTGGAAAATTGCAAATAAGATGTCAAATTTATAGAGGTCGGTTTTGGAAGATGTCTGCTGTTAAATTGTATCTCTTTCTTACTCTCATCTCTCCCCAAATAACTCACCTCTGAAAACTCTTTGAACACTTTATGCTTATATTTTTGGATGTTACATACATGTTTTAGCCCTTGTTCTTTAAACCATGGATTTTAAGCGTCAATGACTTCTTAAATATCTTAGAAGTTTCTAAATTATAATAGATATAAAAAGTTTCTAATTTTCACAGGGCGAAATCCAGTCCCTTCAATAGAAATCCTCACATGCACATACATGCATATGAACACATCAGTTGCAGGACTTCATTTGTTTATATGCAGAAATACAGACTGTGTTGCATCAAATACGGTCAAATGAGTCAGAGTCACCCGAGAGGAGCTTTCTAAAGAGATACGAGTGTCTTCTGTCTACACGAGGATACATCGTTTCAGGAACAGGCCCCTTCAGATCGTTAAGGGCCCGTTTTGTCTGTGGAGAGCTGCAGTGGATCCCCCTGGAGATGTTCAGCGAGTCACTGCCTTTCTTGAGGCATTAAGTGAGGAGGTGAAGCATTGATTCAGTCGTAGTGAGGTGGTTCAGCGGTCCCATTGGAGCGCTGCCATACATCCGAGACCAGAGAGCGTGATGTGGAGATGTTACCATGGAGACGCGGCTGTGGTCGTGATGGAGAGAGAGTGAGGTGCACGTATACATACCGCGTCTGTTCCTTCAACACAATCCCTCAGCACACTTAATGGGATCAAATCAAGATGAATCAAATTTTGCCAAACAAATCTTTTCGAATATGTGTTTATTTGTGCAATGTAGACATACTCTAACATTTAAACTCCCCAGTCCACCCAGAGACCCACACAATAGAGACAGCTTGACCTGAGCTTTAATGGAAAGAAATGGGGAAAAATCTGTTATGAAGGTGTGGAAAAATTTAGGCCAATTTAAATCAAGTGGTAATCCTAATTTGGGAAGTTGTCAGCAGATGAGTCGCCTGATGGAACATCACATTGCATTGTATCTCGATTGAAGTCTGTGAATTCATGTCATAAACTCCAGCTTGTAGGTCTTTGTATGCTCCTCCTGACAATGAAAATGCTTTGCAAAATGACACAGTCTCAGCCAATCATTTTGAAAATATGAAAGTAATACAAACGTGTCAGATTTTCATTGCATTGGTAACACAACTGAGCTCAAGTGGAAACATAACTGGAACCGTTCGACCCAACGGTGGAAATGTGGCTTTAGTGAACATCTTTGTGCTGCGACAATTACAAAATTTTAAAAGAAATTACGATTTGACACACTTTTTCTAGAGCTGTTAAAAATATATGTAGCTAGTGTTGTGTTGGGATGATTATTTTCTGAAGCCTATATAAATTCATCAAACATCTTAACATTGGGGATTTTATACAAGTTAGAGGTATCCTAGCGCAAACTCTCTTTTGGCATTAAAATAACTACTGCAGGGTTTACTAAAGGCATGCAATGAAACATTAGCAATGAAAAGGCATGGATGCATGACCTTACTGTATATTGGGTTACACTTTATTTTAAGGTGTCCTTGTTACAGCGTAATTATACATATACTTACTGGGTAATATTAATTCACTACATGTACTTACTATATGGTTAGTGTTAGGATTTTGGCTTGGTTAAGGGCGACTTGCATGTAATTATGCATAATTAATTGTTATTATAATAGTAAGTACATGTAATGTGTAACAAGGAGACCTTAAAATAGAGTGTAGGTAGATTGTGTTGGTCATTATGGAAGTGAGTTGTTGCGTCTGGTTTCTTTAATTTGTGCATTGTCAGTAGATGAGCCGCAGAACTTTCCACTCCCATCGCCCCGTTTATGGGATTGCGCCCTCAAGTTAATTTGCCCCTGTTTAGTAAATCTGGACCCAAGAATTTAAAATGTTTTATCTTAAGAGCAATCGTAAGAAACAAGTCACTTGTTACTTGCCTTACTCGTGGCTGATTAAAACCTCATGCCTGTTTAGAACAAAAAAAAAAAAAAACATTCTGAAATTTTTCATCACAACCACATTTTCACATGAGGACTTAGTATGAAGCAACATGAGAAATAACACACACACAGAGCTTAGCCAGTTATAACAGAGGTCATTTACATGTAGACATTTTAAAAGTGTACTGTAGATATGAAGGGTCATTTGAATTTAGACATTTTAAGAGCTTAGCCAGTTTTTGTATATTTATGGCACAAAAGAGATAAAAGAGAAGTTCAAACATGAAGTCTGAATGACTGACATGCTAATATAAAATCACAAGCAGTTTCCATAGCAGAGTTACAGTACATCTTGTTATCTTCCACTGGAAAAGACAAACTGGAGTGATTATTTTATTGATTTCTTTGAAGTGTGGAACTAGTCGTGTAGAATTGAGTTGTGTGTGAATTGTGGCTGTGTGGTTTGTTTTGCAGGGTCAGCCTGTGGGTCAGTGTGACTTTAATAGACGTCTGCTGTGTATCGAGAAGGAGATCATCTCCCCACGATTTGAGAAAATGAAGCTGGGCCAAATTGATAAATCCAAGGAGCCCTTCAGCGTCAGGAACAAGCCTTTCTTCGACATCCACGCTGCACGCAAGGTATTTATCCATAAACTTCTGTGGCCATGTGTGAAAGAACAGGTAAATGTTGCTGTGTTAGTAACCTCTTTAATCTAGCAACCACTGTAATCCCATCTACACGTCTCCTGCGGTTCTCCACTGCTACAGTCACTTTGTAAAACTGTAATCCGTTTGTGAGGTAAAACGCAGTGTAGAAGTGCAAGTGCAAAGGTGTTGTTCTCTCTGAGGCTCTTTCAAAAGTTATCTGAAACTTTGAAGGTTGCAGCTCACAGAACACAAAAGAAACAAATGAATAGAGCATCTGTAAACGTTGCTTATTCACAGACTCAATGGTTAGGTGCAAGATTCTTCTGATGTTTGTGTTCAGCCTGGGGACAAACAAATAAACATTTCCAACATGCTGAAGATGATAATTAGTCTGGCTGGTGTTTTTACCGCACAGACGTTTTGCAAGCTGCAAATATATTCTGTATATTGACAATTTATTCTACATTGTGCCCATTTCTTGTTCTTGGAGCAACAGCTCTTGGTCTAGTTCTGGATGTAGGCCTTAAAGGGTTAGTTCACCATAAATTACTCACCCTCAAGTCATCCTAGGTGTATATGACTTTCTTCTTTCAGACGAATCCAGACGGAGTTATAATAAAAATTGTCTTTGATCTTTCAGGCTGTTTAATGCCACTCAGCGGGTGCTTCAGTCCAAAAGAAGTGAAATAAAAAGCACCCATCCTTAATAAAAAGCGTCTCACACGGCTCCAGGGGGTGAACAAAGTCCTTCTGTAGCGAATCGATGCATTTTTGTAAGAAAAATATCCATATTCAATAATAATCACTTTAATCTAGCTTGCAGCAACAGTAGACGAATGAGGTCAGTGTTGCACATGCGCCGCTCAGAAGTGACACACGCGGAAACGCAGCGGAGAGATCATAACAAAACAACAGTCAAGAATTAGAAGTACAAAATGAGGATTTGTAAAGAAGAATGTCGGAGGATTTCGATAGAAGCCAAGAGGAGACTGGTCTTCCTTTGCTAAAGTAAGGAAACTTAGCTTCCTTTGATCCTGTAAACAAACGTTGGTTTTCACGACTCACGACTCATGCGCAACGCTGTCCTCGTACGTCATTAGCCCGGAGCTGCTTCCATGTACAACAGTGAGCGCAAGCTAGATTAAAGTGATTATTACGTTTTGAATATGGATATTTTTCTTACAAAAATGCATCGATTCACTACAGGGGGCCTTTGTTCACCCCCCGGAGCCGTGTAAGATACTTTTTTTTAATGGATGGGCGCTTTTTATTTGACTTCTTTTGGACTGAAGCACTGCAACACCCGCTGACTGACATTAAACAGCTTGAAAGATCAAAGAAAATTTGTAATATAACTCCGACTGGATTCGTCTGAAAGTCATATACACCTCGGATGACTTGAGGGTGAGTAATTTATGGCCTAATTTTAATTTTTGTGTGAACTAACTCTTTAAGGAGTCTGGTTCTGTTGATGGTCTTAGGGAGTCTGATATTGATCTGGGGCTGCTCTTGACTTCAGCTCTAATTGGCGTAGCTGTGGCTTCAAAAACTATTGAACATTTCCAGCCTTATTTCCCAGGAGAAAAGACTCAGCTCATTTAACACACACATCTGTACTCTACTCTAGGGCACGTGGCTAATGGGCGATAAATAGTTTTTGATATTTGTTGCAAAAATCAATTTGAAACATCAATAATAAAGCTTTCTGTAATTTTCTGTATTTACATCTAGACGCCCAGGTGTGTGTGGGTGACACAGATTCCTTTACTACACACATTAAAGCACACATGGGGCTCGCGGTGCTCTCTAACTATATGAGGACATGAACACATCAAACTGCTCAGAGAGTCACCATTCAACATTCATTTGAGAAAAACTATCATGGTGTAATATACAAACAGAAACACAAAGCTCCTCACTACAGACCGCCAAAATAAAAGGTTGACATTATGGCAGAAATATAGATTACTAGTGGGGTGATTTTTGATGTAATTTGATTACATTTTAAAATATATATTGCATTGTTAGTTTAATAAACTCATTTCATTAGACTTAATTTTTTATGATGCATTTGTATTAAATTATAAAAAAAACAAAATAATAATAAAATGGAGCTTATTCTGTGGAATTCAGTCATGTTTAAAAACACATTATCATCAAAATGTCATGCATGTCAGGGCCATTTCTGTGAGTGGTTTAATTAGACGTGTAATGCGCAGATATTGTATGAACCCTACAAAAAGACCTTTATCCTGCTCTCATACAAAGACCCTTACAGTTCAATATCAGGAACACCAGCCAATGAGCTGTGCTCTTCTGTTCCGACTCTATGAGTGATAAGTGGGATCATTTTCTGTGAAATTAACACAAATTTCCAGCATGAAGAGGTTCACCCCATGTCTGCAGTAGCCGTTTCCTAACCACATTTCATTCTCTGTTCATTGTTCGCCATGAATAAGTCCGTTTTCCTCTGGTCTGGTGTGTTTGCGTGTGACTCGGCTTTGTCTTGTTCGGGGTCTGATCCGAGGACGAAGTCTTTCAGGATGAAGTCATAATGACAGGCTGTTGAGAACTGAGAGGGTGTCATTGTTGAGGTCTCCAGCCATCTGATGTGCAGACAGGAAGAGGAAAATAGAGGAGTGGAAAAAGATTCCCATCAGTAATCGGTGGAGAGTGACATCTCCGCTGCAGACTACAGTCAGGATCATTCACTCGCTCATGATTCCATCAGATATAAAGCCTTCAGCGGCCTCCTCCGCATCAGGACTGACTCTCAAAACATGAACTGGCCAGTAATATGCAGGACATGTTACATTTACGCTGGTATGTCCTAAATGGCAATAATCCGCTGTGGTCTGTGGTGATATAAATATATGATGAGTGTATGAAATGCACACTGTTTTGAAAGCTCGAGAGGCAAAGCTTGAGCAGAGTTTGGATGCAAATGGCTCTACATTTAGAGAGAACAAAATGAAAAAGAAGGAACTAATGAAAGAAAACAAAATAGGAAATAAAGATCAAAAACGAGGAGGAGTGAAAGATAACAAATAACCAAAAGAAGGAACCAAGTGATTGAAAGTACAAGTAAAAATTGAGCTATAAATGCAAACGACTCTGCGTTTATTTGTGCATTCAGTTACAGATACAAAGTGGCGTATATATTTGTGCATTAGTGAACTGATTTGTGGTATTTGTCATATATTCATGCATCTGACGAGTACAAATGCGTGCCTTTGTGTGGTTTTGACATTTTTCCACCATTGTATATGTGGCATTAAAGCCCAGCAAGCACATTAAAATGCCATTTATCACAACAAAACTCATATATCCAGTCACTAACTGAGTATTGCGTAATTATATGCATCATGGGACCATAAACTGGCCTGTCAATCATCCTGTGAACATTAACATTCTGATACTTCTCAGTTCACTTTCTCTATCCTTCATCAGTTATTATTATTCAGATACTACACCGTTCTTCCTTCTGACGTTATCCACATTAAAAATGAAGTGGTTTTATTCTCAACCTTTGAACTTGTGTGACATTTAAAAACAATTAAAAACTGATGAAGCACTATACACCAGTCTTCCAGCTCTGAAGCACATTATGACTCGAGCACCCGGCTATCTCCGGTTTATTGTTTTCATGCTTCACTGATTTGAGATAGGATGCTTTGAATACAAATTGTGATGCAGGGTATGTTTGTGTCCGAGTGCAGCTCATGAAGAAAGATGGGTTTCAGGCAAAACATTAATACATTTTGATCTGCACATTGTTAAAACATTCATATACATTAAATGTCACAGTAATTATTATTGTTTAATTAGCTCAGATAATATCTTTTAGCATTCTGCTTTGTTGCATATTTGTTATATTGCATACTTGCTATAAAGTGTTACCAAAAATACATTTTTTATCTTATTACATCGCAATAAAAAGTGTAAAATGTGTAACAATGATGTTAATAACATCATGACATATATTTTAGATTGTAGTATAAATATTCTGATTCACTGGCCTTTAAAGCAGTCTCATTAGTTTTTTTTTTTTTTTTTTTTAAATAACATCAGCTTAATGTTGCTTTGAAAAAATAATTTAATACCGAATTGTAATCATCCAATTTTGTGAAAAGCTGAGCTGTTTGTATACCTGCTCAAATCCTTTAGTGGTTTTAAAGGCTTACGGTAACCTGTAGAGTTTTTGTTTTTTAAGGTAGGAAGGAAAATGAAAGCACAACTGAATCTGGTTTATGAAAAAAGACAATGAACAAGAAAAAAAAAATAAAATGAAAAAAGGACAAGAGAACAAAATGAATAAAAGTGATAATACTAATGAAAAAGAAAGAACTAATGAAAGAAATCAAAATGCACAAAAGAGAAAGAACAAAAAAATTAGCAAGAAGTAATAATAAAAGATGGCAAATGACTTAAAGAAAGTCTTAAATTAAATGAAAGGAAGGTAATGAAAAAGAAGAAACGAATGAAAGAACAAAACAGAATAGATCGGATTCAGGAATGAATGAAAAAAGAAATCAAAGAAAACAAGTGAACAAAAACTGAAACAAAATGACAGAATGAAAGAGAATGACGAACGTTGAGTGGATGAAAGAAAAAATCAGAAAAGAAAAAGAAAAAGAAACGAGAGGAAGAGAATGGGCAAGCGGAACAAAGAACGAAAGAGATAACACAATAAAAAGATCAATCTAAGATAAAGAGTGAGTGAACAAACAAACAAAGAAGAACAAAAGAAAGACTGAATTTCAAAGGATTGGATGACATGAACAACCTGTCCCTCAGTTCCACACGTCTCAGTCACCACTCTGAAAGAGTTTGACGGGAGTTAATGATCTCATTAAGCTGTAATGTCCTCGTTAAACGGGGTGGGATATGGAAACCATCCACTTCTCTGAACAGACCGTGAATGGTGCAGGTAGAGGCTCACATGGAGAGCTTTGAGGGTGAGCTGCATTAGGCTTGAAAGATGTTGTTTGCTGCAGACTGCATGACTGACTGGAATTTTAATACACCATCCACGGCTCTTTCAGCAGCAGCACAGACGTGTTTCTGAGAGATTAAAGGAGAAAATAAAGCAGCTAATGTGGAGTGGAGGGTCGTGCTTCATTAGAAGTCATGGAAAGAAAATCTCTGTTAAGACTCTGCTGCTGTAGCCCCGTGTGCTGCACTAATATAACAGAGTCCCTGTGGATTGTGTGCCACGTTCAGCGGAGGACAGATTATCGCTAATGAAAGAAGTCGGGAGTTTTTCTATTGAAAAGTGTTCGGTTCGGCAGGATATCAGGGTGGGAGAGCTTGTCTGAGCCGTGTTGCGAACATTGACGGCAGAGATCCGTTTAAACGCAAACAGGCTCAAGGCCTTGAAACATTTATTAGAAAGGAATTCATTTACAGCAGCTGCTCTATAATGAAAACACAAGAGCCCCGCCGGGGCTTTTTTGTACTTTCTGTTGTTTGAGATATGCATTTTTGATTTCTGTACACTTCACTATTATAATCTGTTGTTTACATATGATATTGGTCGCAATTTCTCAAGGATGTTCCTCATAGTCAACGTGACATAAAAACAGACCCTGTTTACTTTCTTAAGTGTGTTTCTAGTGTCATTGTTGATTCATCAGTACACATTATTTCAAAGATGAAATGATGTGTTTGTCTTTGTGTCTGTAATTAAATGTATAATTACTTGCCCCACCTCTGAAACCACTCACCAGACCCTTTTAATCTACTTGATTCATAGTGGAGCATACATTTTTTGGAAACACTATTTACTATTAACTAGCTGCTTATTAGCATGTTTATTACAAGAATATTGGCTGTTTATTAGTTCTTATAAAGCACATATTAATGTCTTATTCTGCATGACCATATTTTAGAGCCCTAAAATATGCCTACCTTACTAACTATTAATAAGCAGCAAATTGGGAAATTATTGCGTTAAAACTCTTATTTAGTGAATATGTTCCCTAAGATAAAGTGTTACTCCTTTTTCTCATTGAATATCCAGTAAGACTCGGAAGTACATCATTTTGTAGAAGCTAAATGTGTTGCAAATGTTTCATGTAAACATAAATTATTCATGAGCATTTAAAGGGCCATTTCACCCGAAAATTAAAATCGATTACTCACCTTCAAGTTGTTCCAAACACATAAGACTTCTGTTCATCTTCAACGCGTTTTTGATGAAACCTGAAAGTTTTCTGTCTATTTTCTCATTGAGATCATAAATGAACCAATTTAGTTTAGGCTTTTGTGCCCCATATAAACATTCATCAACACACAAACATCAAATATGGTAATCAGAAGCTCAAACGTAGTTGCTTGACTTGCAAGATCAAACCTCATTGGTTCTTGCAGAAGCTCAAAGTGCTTGTGTGACCACAGGAACAAACCTTATTGCTTCCATTGGCCATATTTGATGTGCTCTGTGGTGTGAATAAAGTCTGAATGGAATCTCTTCATCATATGGATTGACTTGGATCAAACCGCTCTATTCATATGGGTTGCTTTTACAATCTCTTAATGAACTTTTTCAGCTGTCAGAGTTTTGGTGTAATCTGGTTTCATTAAAACATCTTAATGTGCATTTCTAAGATGAACGGGAGTCTCACGAGTTAATACGAGTCATTTTTTGGGTGAACTATCCCTTTAAGGCACTGAATTTACGCACTGCCCTGCCATTGGTCGCCACACTCTTCACAGTTTTTATGAGGAATTTAGCCAGACACTAATGTTTGCATGCAAATCTAAATTTTTTTGATATACTTTCACCAAGCCCAGTTTAATATGCAAGCAGTGTGCCGTTCAAATGTTGGTTTCCTCTAAAAGACTAAACTCTGTGGCTCTTTCAGAACATCCGTCTCTGTGTTTGTGAAGCAGTCTGACCTGCCAGCTTCTGGCTCAGTGGTTTGAGATTGGGACTGTGCTACCTTTTCTTCACACATAGGCAGATGGAGAGAGTGGAAATCTGTTTTGGAAGTGATTTATGTTTTTTAAAGTTTAACTGTCTTGTGCTCTCCTGGAGAGTGTCTCTGCCTATAGGCTACATGTTCTTTGTACTGTATACACATTATATATTCTGACTGTCTTTTGCTTTGTTCACAGCTCCTGGAGGGCAGTTTCACCTCGCAGGTCAGCCATGAAGTCGATGGTCTTATCTTCCAGCCTATAGGGGTGAGTCTGACACAAATACAAACCGCTAGAAGAGAAATACACTGTGACTGCAAATTCAGGGTTTGGGGAAATGGAGGCTGGATGTAACGTTGCTGCAAAATAATTACCTGCAGTGAGCTGAAGAGGAAATAAGAGCATTTGTTTTAGGTTCATTCAGGCTTCCTCATAAGCATTTCAGTTTATGGCAGTAATAATCCATGGTTAATGTGGTATTATATGGTGTGTATGCACACGGATGCTATCAAGCTGAAAAATTAACTGTTGATTCTTTATGAGACTACTACTGTAGCTGCTCAAATCTAGACAAAATGCTCAGCCAATAAAGACTTTTTTGGTTTGTGTGAAGTAAATGTGAATTATGCATGCACAAATATCATATACATCTGTCGTATAACTGCTACGCTACAAAAAAAAAAAAAATTTCAGGAATGATTCTAAATCATCATTGTGTTGCATTGCATTATTTGTTTCGCCGCCACAATAAAAATTACAGAGGTTTGATCATCAAAGTAAGCATTTTATATATCATCTTACTAAGATCCAAATTTCATATTTTGCCCCTAATAAAAATTATTCTAAGTGCTGTATGCATGCTAGTTCATTCAGATCTGAATAAGCAGTGATTTGCTATTGTTTTATTTTCTTTTTATAAAGTCTTAAATAAGTTTAACAAAAAGTAGTTTCAAACAGTCACTGAATGTTGAGACTGAGACGTCTATTTGCAAGAAACACAACAGTCAGACAAATGCATAACTCAGACACCTATTGTTCCTCTTTCCATAAACAGGGTTTCTGTGGGTCTTAAAAAGTCTTAATTCATCCTTCTATAAATTAAGGCCTAAAAACAAAGCTGAAAAGTCTTAAATTCTTAAAGTCATGGCATTAAATGTTGCATACACTGCAAAAACAACAAAAACTTCCTTAGTAATTTTATCTTGTTTTCCGGTACAAACATCCTTCCGTTAAGATACATTTACTGGAGATGCTAAATGAACATATGAAGTCTTGTTTTCTGAGAAACTGAACATATGAAGTGAGTTCATGCTTAAAACAAGAACAAATGAAAACTTGCTTTCCCTTTAAATTAAGAAGACTTTTTCTGAGCCCATTGGAAGATATGTGTTCCTGTTTTTTAAAAAGGAAAAAATTCCTCAGACAACAAGACTTCTCATCTTATGTCATTCTGCTTCTCAAGTAAATGTATCTTGATTCGAGGATCTTTAGACATTTGCACTGGAAAACATGGGGCTTTATTTATTTATTTACTTATTTATTGTAAAATTAATTAAAAGGTGATCTATTGGAAGCTGTATTTTCAAACTTTTGAGCGCTTTACGAAGATTAACGATCAGAGAACATGCTGATGAATGTTTACATTCATTTTAATGCCTTACATTTTCTTTGCTTGGTCTTAAAGAGTCTTATGTTACCTTGTTAAACCTGCAGAAACCCTGATAAAATGAGCAGTGTAGCCATTAAAAAAATTCTGTTCCCATATGCCAATATTGTTTTTTACATTGTAACAGAATTTTTTTTCAGATAAATGCTGTATTTTTGAAAATTGTTTTGAAAGGTATGTTACAGCAGCTTAGATCTGAACTCTTAAATGTTTTTTTTTATTAAGATATTAAAATCCAAAATCTGTCTGTCCATATGTATTATTAGTTGGTGCATTTTCAGAGTAGTAATTCTACAGTATATGGGTGACAAAGTATCATCAGGCTTATTAATCTTGCAGCCTGATCTTTTCCTAAATGTGTCAATAAGACTTTGTAAAGCATGATTAGACGTGTCAAGACAGTTTAGATAGAGTAAGACATCAATAGCACAAAGGCTATTTTATGCTCTATAAAAGGTTCAGAGGCAGTTATACAGAGGACAGTTAAACGACTTTGACACCCTGTTGTTGATCAGCCCGGCAGCTATAGGATTTTTATAGAACAAGCAAATAGCATTCCAGCAAATCCAAATCTCCTCAGCATTTCAAAAAGATAGTCCCATTCAAGCCTTTCTAAAGCTCTTATGTGCATCCGCTGATAGCAGAGCCGTGTCAGACTTCCCTCTTTGATGCTGAACAATATCCAGTCCATCTGGTCATCCCCTGTTAGGTAAAGAATTAGAGCTGCTAGAGTCTGTGCACAGTTTTGCAACCTAGTGAGCTTTCTCTTGGTCCAAAGCAAAAGGAAACTTAACTTTGCTGCCTCCTAAGACAGCTTGATTTTGCCAAATTGTAAGGCAGCACTGTATAGCACCTTTGTAGTGAATGCAATCTTAGAATTTGTTGTGATGATCTCCGTGAAAGAAGAAATCCAAGACAAAGGACAAAACAAAATTATGTTAATCTGATGTCACATTAATTGAAACCCAGTGAGCTTTTTGCATATGTATAACCATAGAAATCAGTCACGATCTGTTTGCTCACCTGTTATAGTGCTGATAGAGCATGGCGCTTGCAACATCAAGGTCATGGGTTTGATCCCCAGGGATTACACATAATGGCAAAAATTGCAGTAATGCTTTAGACAAATGCATAAATAAAAAATGCCCATTTCAAATTAGATGCTGCTTATCTAGGCAAGAGACAGAAGCTGGGTTTTCATCCAAAATGTTTCGCATTTAGCCTTTCAGCGAATTCAAAAATATGAAACATCAGGCATTTCCATGTCAGGGGTCCTCAAATAGTGGACAGATTGGTTCCAACCGGGCTGTGAGATGTAATGAACTGACCCATGAGCATATTGGCAGCCAAATTGCTTGCACACTTTCAAAATGCGTCGCTTTCAAAAAGCTGAAGCAGCTCACTTGGATTTGGAACAAAACAAACATAAAAAAGCCATCAGAGTGAATATTCCTACAATTCTGTTGACTTTTCCTGGTTTTGGCAATATTAGGAGGAACACCCTGTTTCTTGTAGATCTCAAAAAAGACTATTTGCCAGTCACAAACAACCCTTCTGCTTTATCCTCATGCTCATAAAAAGTTTATTTTAGTTTCTGTAACTTCTATCAGCTCTACTTGCTGACAGCTTATTATATTGTTCTATAAAAAGCGGCTTATGGGCATCTGCTGCGCAGCCATTTATATGGTGAAGAATGTAATTTTTTCTGTTCGGTTTGCACTACAAACGTGTTGTGGTTTGTCGGGACTGCTCGAATCCCCTCATTTTATATGAAGAAAACTTTCTGTTGTGTTGATCTGAAGGAGTTTTCCTGAACGAGACTGGCTTATCTCAAAGATGATACCGCGAGTGACATAACTGCCTGCACTATTCATCTGAATGTTTAGGAAAGAAAAGAAGCCAAATAATTCCATTGTCATAGTGATTCAAAAATTAATAAAAAATTCCCTAAAAATAATGAAAAATATTGCTGGCAAATTTTCTCAGTTGGCCACACATTTATTCTGGACCTTTCAAAGTGGTATGTTTGCAGTGTGTCAAATCTAAATCGCTCTCATTATAATGAATGAAGCTGTCTACTCTAAAACACGCACAGAGAGACAATAGGAAAGTGACAGCTATGTTTACAGAGAGTTTACAATAACCCCTCCACACACCAACCCATCACACATCTCCTTTGCTATTAATGACATTTTCAGCAAAATGCCAAGGAGTCTCATTTAGGCTGTAGAAACACACTGTTGCACACACACTAAAGAAGCTAAACAAAGTCGGTTTAGATCTTTCTATCTTTGATGTGTGCCAGGTTACTTCAGCACCTGAGCTGCTCTTACACACACACACACACACACACACACACGCTTATGTCGCAGCACAGCCATCAGGTGCTACAATATCTTTGATGTCTGAAGAGGAAACACGCATGTACTGACTAACAGAGTGTAGATCACAACTGCCATTTATTCAGAGGCGACTGAGTTCTTTTATTACCTTGTTTATTAGGAGGCAGACAACTTTCCATTCGGCCAACACCAGCTAGGCTTGAATAATGTTGACTAAAGGCCAAATGAAGATTTAGGCATGGCTTCCACTCACCTCAGTTCCCCATGGACAAATTCAAGTCCTGCCTTGCACTGTTTTGTCATTGAATATCCTGTTATTCGTCACATTAGGGAAGTAACAAGGGTTGCGAATGGCGCCTCGTGTTGACTTTAATACTCACTGAGAGAACAAAGTCACAGGATGTTTTGTTGAATCGGCGTTTCACAAGGGGTCAAGGTTACATTGAGCTTTTAAAATGAAAGCAAAAATACTTTAAAATTAGTGTCACAATGAAAAAATTCATGAACGGGTCCTCATTGTTTGTTTTATGAAAACGGTATATCAGATAAATAACTTAATTACATGATCAGACAACCAGTGTGCATAAGGAAATTGCCCTGTAGTAATTGAATATCTTTGACAGAGATAGATGTGCTTAATATCAACTTTTGCCTGTGGCGTTTGATATCAGTCAGTATGGAGGTAAAGGCTGTGCTGTCTTTGTACTGGCCTGTGACCTGTCACGTATTCACACGCTCTTGTTCTCCAAATGTGTCATTAAGAATGAGGTCAGAAGGGTTGGTCAAACACATTTTTTAATCTTTACAAACAGATATTACTGTATTATTACAGCATTGGGATATGCAAAACTCAGTCGTAGATCTACTTGTCAGTGGGATGTCTGTCTGAATGACTAAAGGAGTGGTTGGTGTTCAGGAAGCCTTGCAAAATAAGGCCAGTTTAGGGCCATGTCTACAAGACGCCAGTCCTATGTGTATAGACATTTGACCGAATATGGATGTTAAGCATATTTCTTCAATAATGAAACTTAAGGCAGGGTACCCACAGGTTCTTAAAAAGTCTTAAAGTCCACCTGAACCAGGAAGTTGCTGCTGACTTTACTTCCGTATTGTGACGTATTTCCGACTGAAGGGGAATATTAAATAGAGGGTGGGGTTGTATTTCAAAAATTATTATTATTTTTTTTTCTGCTGCACCTGGGGAGCCATTGGGGGTTCGATGCCTTGCTCAAGGGCACCTCATTAGTGGGTGTCGAAGGTGGAAGAGAGCGCTGTTCATTCACTCCCCCCACCCACATTTCCTGTAGGTACTGAATTCAATCCACAACTTTCAGGTTACAAGTCCACCTCTAACCATTAGGCCACAACTGCCCCACTATAATGCATAATGAAGTAGTCTTTATAAGGGCAGTGCAGCTTTGTATACCAGGGGCCCTGCTATATTTCTGCCATTCCATAAACACCACCTACCGCAAGGAAATTAATTAGCATTTTCAATCAGCCCATCTGCTGTTTTTGTTAATTTCAACATTTACTAATACATTATTAAAATCAAAAGTTGTATCAGTTGATCCTATTTAATAGACCTGAGCTAACATGAACTTACGATGTACAGTTGTATTGGTAACACTTTAAGGTTCATTAGTTAACTTTAGTTCAATCAAAACAACTCTCAGAAATAATTTTACCAGCATTTATTAATAAGCATGGAATGTGCATAGGCTTGGACTTGGCAGACTAGATCTGCTACGTTATACATCTGCTACATGTTCAGCTAAGGATACATCTGAAATGCATGTGAAATGGTGACTTGAATTCAGACTGCTTCAAGGAAAATAGGGAGAACCCCCGAGCAGATCTAGCCAGGTGGTGCTGGGGAAGTGGGAGGGTTAGCAAAATCCCAGGGCATGCTGCAGTGAATGATTCAGGAATAAATAGGTTGTGTAGATAGGAACGAACAAATGATTGGATGAGCAATTGGCTTTGAGTAAACCAATCAGCTGCTCGGAAGAGTTTCATGACTGAACTATATATTTAACTACTTTAGTTAACTTGAACTAAGAATGAACAATACTTCTACAGCATTTATTAATCTCAGTTAAATCAAAAGTTGTGCTTGTTAACATTAGTTAACAAAGATTAATAAATACTGTAACAAATGTATTGTTCATTGTTTGTTCATGTTAGTTAATACAGTACATTAATGAACATTAACTAATAGAACGTTATTGTAAAGTGTTACCACTGTATTTTTACATTTACGCATTTAGAAGACGTTTTTATCCAAAGCGACTTACAGTGAATTCAGGCTATAATTTTTTTTTTTTTTTTTACCAGTATGTGTGTTCCCTGGGAATTTAACCCATGACCTTTTGCGCTGCTAACACAATGCTCTAGCACCGAGCCACAGGAACCTAGCTGTAGTGGCAGTACTTTAGCGAAATTTTCCCACACTGCCCTTGTTTTCTTCTGAGGCTGTTTTAGCGTGTTAACAGCCAGTCAGCTTAGAGCTTTGTCATTGCTTTCAAAACACGTTAACCCTAGATTATGGACAATTCTATTATTATCATAACAACTAAAACTACATAATGTTAACTGTATCTTAAATGCATCATATTATGTGGAACAATATCGTCAAATGTTATCGTTTAGTTGTTAGTTCATTGAATAATCCCTATATAGTGAATAGCAGTTGTGTGGACTATAATCATAAAGGAGTGAACGAAATAAGTGAATGGATTCGGACGGTGACCTGTTTTTATGACGGTGACGTATACACTGCGCGTGAGACTTGGAGCGGTTGCAAAAACATCGTCACACATGCAATTTTATATTACATGTATATACTATAAATACCAATAACACTCAAAATTACTTTATTGTAATTATACATACCTCCCCCTCAGCTTTGTGTTTTCATTGATGGTATATTATTTATTTGTTTTGTAATGATTTTATGTTCATAATCATATTATTAAAATACTGAGAACAGAAATAAACACACATTAACACGTTCATAATTTTATGTAATTATTTTTTTTAGTATCCTGAAACTCTCCCGAGCAAGCGTTTTGAGCTCAGATAAGAGAATGGTCGAAGAGCGCCCTCAGGCGACCGTTAATTTTACATCAGAATGAATGCGCTACCTACAGGTGATTAACGAACATTTTTAAATTAGCCACCAAATTATCATCCTTTTTGTAAGTTAACAACGATGCCACCTCAGTAAATTAGTAAAATATTAAACTGAGTTATTGCCTACATAATAAATTTTAATATAAATGATTGTATGAAATAAACGTAACAGAAATAATAAAGATGTAAACGTCATCTCATTTAAACTCGCTCGTTCCCGCTCTCTCTTCCAGCGCGACGCTACTCCGCATTGGATTGTGGGAAATAGTGCTTCAGCGAGTGTACATCGGTTGTACACTCGAAATCAGAATGAATTGTGGGTAAAAAGTAGTGAACGAATGTAGGGAATGAAGTCGTTCACTCAGAATTCGGACAGCACTACAAAATGGCTGACACCCGATATAGTGCACTATATAGTGGATAGGGAGCGGTTTCGGACACAGCAACAGTTTTCCTTGAGCTTTGGAAATGAGAGTTCATCGTGCTGTGCAAAACATATTCAGAACTTCCTCACCAGTTCATTTTATTGAAATGACTTCTCCTTAGCTTTTATGTAAAATACATCAGAACGAATCAACACAAGTCTGTCCACATTTCCATGTCAGTGATGCCTATTCGGTGATTATAAACTTGCCAGATGTAATAAAGAAGAAGAGTAGATGCCATTATTCTACCAGAAGATTAAATGCGCTAAAGCTTGTCAAAGTTTGTGTTTTTCCTAGACTTTCGGAAATCCTTCTGAAGATTCCCAGTGTTAGAAAGTCAGTACTTATCACATTTATTTTGAACATGAACCCTGGTAATTTTACTCCAATCTTAACAGTTGGAGTGCCATTTCACTGGAAATTGTTTTGTGAGTGTTTGATATATGGGCCTTTTCAGTATCTAGATCAGAGGTGCTTATACATTTTAATAAAAAGGGCAGAAAAACTGAAGTGTCAGCTGTCCTGGAATCCATTTTCTGATGGAGTAAATCGTTGAAAACACTGGCACCAATGCACCAAGACTCTGTCCTGTGCCCTTTACAGGCCTGATAATAGTGCTGAATATCCTACAAGGCTGCTAGAAGTTGTGTTTTAGGACGATCATTCTTACACCATGCCATGTCAGAGCGTGTCCTAACCAGGTTCCAAGCAATAATTCGACAAGTGATAGAAGCTCTCTCATGTTAAATCAGAGTTTTTGTCCTAACCAGCTGAGATGAGCAACATGATATTTTGTTTAGGCACTTGGTTTGTATTTCTGCGGCCCGCCAGGAAATTTCATTCATCCAAAATGAGACTCTGCAGAGCTGTAATTTACACATCAGCTGTGTTCCTATTGGCTGTGATTGAGTCGTGTCATGCCACATTTCCGTTTTCAGTAAAGACAAGCAAATTACTTGACACTGGAAACTAAGAAAGGGCACGGTTTCAGAAATGTTCATCTCCGAGACAGATGGTGGGATTATTCTAGACAGTCTCCCACACTCCTTCATATTTGTCCATGGCCGTCTTCTAATTATCAAATGCAAATGAAAAGTAAGAGTTTGCTGGGCTTGAAAGCTTGTGGATGCTAACAGACAAAGCATACAGCAACATCATGCATTAGAGCGAAGTGAAAAGTTCCAGGTAAACAGAATAGTCTGGCATGAAGGAATGTTAACAGTTGTTTCCATGGTGATGCTTTGGGTTTGTGTTGCGCTCTTGATTGATTTTCACCTCTGCATTCATTGTGCCTTGACTCCATCAAGGACTAACGATGCTCTTTGTGTGCCGACCACATGACTGAATAACTGTGCAACTCAATGATTTGATTTGATTAAGGAACACAATCTGACTTTCAAAATGTTTTGACAACCCATAAGAAGCTCTGCAGCAGCGATAGTCTGACCTTGGTGTGTCGTGCTTTAATACAATACAGTGTTCAAATGCTAAACCTTCAGGCATGTGAGCTGCAGCAGTAACTCAATCCTCATAAAAAGCATTATTGTTCCAGATGCCTTTCACTTTCAGCAAAAATGAGTTACATTTTCAAGGCTCTTCTGCATAACTCAAGTGCTTGCAAAATAATGCTTTTGATTTACTTTCCACTGAGCATGTCTTCATCCTTGACTGATTGTACTGTAAAAGTTTTGGAACGTTTTAGAGGATAACCTCAGTTTGACCCGTCACTGAGCCCCGCCTTTATTCACCAAACTTATTCCCATCGCTTCCTGTCTCTCATCAAAAACCGTCTTGTCAATGTAAAGGCAAAAATGACTAAAACTATCATTTTTTTTTTTTAAATCGGGGCTGAGGCAGGGAAAAGTCACTTTTGAAAGTAAAATCCTGGGTATCTTTTACTTTCCGTGTTTGTTTAGTCTTGTGCACAGCTGCATCTGCACACACAGGGCCCAAGCCTTCGTGGGGCCCTAAGCAAATTTTATTTGGTGTCCGCCAATATGACTGATTATTGTCAATGCTTGATTACTCGCACACTATAAACCTAACACACCCATTATCAATGTTATTTGTTGTAGCGGTGTTGCTCACATCACACCAGTGTCTCCTGGCATGTTTTTACCCTTCTGTGATTTTTAATTGTAACAGTAGCAAACCAACAAAAGTGTTCAGGAGTTAATTTGCACTTTAACATTCAAAGTCTTAGGCTGATGATGATACACGGGGCAGCTTTTTGAGCAATGTTGCCACCAACGGGCAACTAGATGAGACACAGGGCTCACGACTGATCTAAAGTATCCAGATAGACATTTGTTATCAGTCCTCAATGTGAAAGTGCAATTGAACATTGCTCAAAAAGTTGAACAGTGTATCATCAGCCTTAATGTAGTGTACGGAAAAGTAGCTAAATAAACCAGCACACAATGCATTTATGAAACAGAATGTTATTTTAACTGCAAAAAAACTACTGCAGCTAATTGAGGCAGAATGATATTGGAATATAGCAAAGACCCTTTGGAAAGCGGCAATACTAATCCTTTCAATTGAAATTTCACACTGTGCTTTATTCCTATCAAATACACATCATGTAGGTAACTGTAAAGTTTATTCTGTTTTTAAAGATAAACTTTTTTAATCTATTAAATAATAGCTGACAGTACATTTCTGTATTCCTGCAGCTTGTTAGATACTGACTTTTCTGTGTGGGCTCTATGCTTCCAGCTATTGACAGCATTACTGCTCTTTTCTAGGTGAGCACTTCTTTTTTTTTTTTCTCAAAGCACCCAGTGCAGACCTGAAAATGTATGCATGTAAACAGATGAGAAATAAAAACTGAAACTGCTGTGGTACAAACCCAGTGCGCGTCTCCCCTGGAACATGAAACACTCATGGGATCAGATGTTAATTTTGACAATCTGCTAACCATTGACAATACCACCAGAAGATCACCGTTGCCCAACCTTCTTCCCAAAACTGAAGATGAACCTTGTTTATAGCAGTAATGGGCAAAATGCCAAAGTGGTTTTGGTGAGGATGCAGCCTGTCAAATACAGTGACAGTGAGGAGGTGGCTGCACTTTCTGCTGTTAAAGCTTCTATAGAAGAGCGCTGTTGATGGAGGATCTGAAGACTCAACTGTCTGTAGATGTGGAAGAGAAAATCAATGGTTGTAAAAGGAGTCCTATTATGCCGTTGTACAAAGTCTTGGTTTGGATTTTGGAGTGAACAAGAATAGGTTTTCATGCTTGATTGTTATAAAAACACATTATTGTTATTTTTTTTTTACATATTTTACATTATTGCAGCACCTCTCTTCCCAGTCTGTTTCAAATGCCCGGTTTAGTTCAGAAACACTAAATGTGCTCTGATTGGTTAGCTGGCTGTGTTCCAGATAGGACACCCCTTCACCATAACCACAAGTTTCATCTGCTCAGCTGTAAATATTAACGATGGTGTCAGTTTTGCCCAATACAGCCCCTGAGAATGTTTACGAACAAGAGGATCATGCAGAATCTTTGCAAGCACAAATAAAGTGGTTTTGGAACCGGGGTAGAAGAAACAACACTCTTCCAAAGCAGCTCTTCTTCTTCATCTTCTCTAGCGCAGCTCAACCAGGCCTCACCAGTGGGCGGGGATTATTTAAATTGGTGACATTATGACTTCACAATAACCAGAAGAAGCACGCTGTAGTCTGAACAAGCTGTGTTTGTAATTCTTGAAAAGTTTTTTCTATTATAGACAGTGTCTCCTTTTAGAGTGGAATTTGAGCTTTTTTTAATGCTCATAAAGTAACTTTACGCACTAACTGAAGGACATTTGGTCCTGGTGCCACGTCAGTATTTCACAAGGTGACAACTTTGATAGGTTGTCAGCCAGAATAAAGCCATGGAGACATTTCCACTCAGCTGTGCCTTCTGGCGGTCTTCCAGCAGTCACAAAATCACAGTTACATGCAGAACCTGTGTTATCAAGTGAGGCTGTTTCATTGAACTGTGATACGCTTTTGCTTCAATTTGGATTTGCAGTCTCTGCAGTTTTTAATGAAATTACTGCAAACAAGCAACAGCAGATAAAATATGAATTGCAGTGTTTATTCCAGCCCACTTTTTGTGCACACTTTGTAAGCTTTTCTAATTGAACACCTCTTTAAGCCAGTTTTTCATAGTCCAAGCATGTGGTTTTGCTGACGCTGAGGTGTATTTGAAGCAATAAGGTGAGAGAGGTCATTCTTTTTTGTGAATATGTTCACTATTGACGGGGATTGTTATGCGGCAGAATTAAACTTCAGTCACTCAAAGAAGTAGTTCAGCCAAAAGAGAAAATCTGATGAAAAATGGCTCACCCTCAGCTCGTTCCAGATGTAGATGAATTTGTTTCTTCATTGGAACAGATTTACAGAAATAACTACATCTCTTGCTCAGCAATGGATGCTCTGCAGTGAATGGGTGCCGTCAGAATAAGAGTCCAAACAGCTGATAAAACACCACAATAACCCACACCACTCCAGTCCATCAGTTAACATCTGGAGAAGAGAAAAGCTTCCTCCCAAAAGTCCACCCCATCCCAAATCAAAAACTGTTGTGGACTGTTGTAAACAGTGCTTGATCTGTGTATATTTCTACCCTGATTCGGGCCAGATGACTTTTTCACTGAAGAAAGCAATTTTTCATTTTTGGGTGAATCATTCCTTTAATTTACTCTATTGTACATTATAATGTCTGGAATTCTGTACTGACTAATCAGCTTTCAGTAATGTAATTCTCCGTTTTATAAAGTTGTTTTCAGGCCGTTTGTAAATGTAATAATATCCACATGTTGCTGTTATTGTGAGAGAGGATGCTCTTACAGTTACTAGGCACTAGTGTTTGTATCCTGTCCTCATCATTAGTGTTGCCGCTGGTAAACAGCTTTGATTATTGCAGAGACCAGTACGGTGGAAAGTGAGAGGGTTGTAACATCTGTTACTGTGCCTCATTTTTGTCTTCCCTCCAGATTTGATTCAGTACGTCCAGAATGTCGACATGAATGTAGTCACATGCCATATATTATTATTATTCTTTTTTTAAACCTGTTAAGGACAATTTTTTGTTTTTTTATTGAACTTGTTTTTTCCTTTTTTATTTTTTATTTATTTTTATTTTTTTTTACATACAGTTCTAGTTATAATCTTACTGTACTGACTCAATAATGTATTCCCTCATTTTCTGAATTCTCACTCTGGCCAAACTAAAATCATTCAGGACGCACAAAATGTATTGTTATTATTATTTTTATTAAGTATATTAACATTTAAGTATTTTATTAAGCCACCTTACACACTGAAAGACAGCACATATATGTTGGGTGTGGATTGGCACAGATAACAAGACGTGCTCATGACAGAACTGCTGCTTTACTGTGATCAGAGCGCCATTCTTTAACTGCTTTACATCTCATCTACTGTACATCACAGACAAATGTTTACTGATTGGTCTAGATGCACTCACCCCTCTGTACGGTTGTGGTAGCCCACCAGGTCTACACCAAATGACTAAAATCTAGAAAGATTAACAAAACAAAATTGTAGAGGAGAGTGAAAATGCAAAACACAATGAAATGCAATACAATCATGATTGAGAGATGAACAAATGTGGTGCAAGGATAATCAAGTCAACATAAGTTCCACTAAGTGTTGATTATTAACAATATTAAAGGTATGCTTACTTTTTAAAAATCATTTAAGATTTCACAGCAAAAAGACTGAAGGGTGACGTTTTTATGCCAAGATATAAACGCTGATGCATGAGGTCTAGTTTTGGGTCTCGTTGTTTTCACGGGGCCCCAAAAATTGGTGACGTGTTACTGTTGATTGTTTTTTTTTATGGCTAATAAAGGAGTGTTGTTTTTCCCCTGCATTGTTTTCTTTATGTCATAAAGTGAGTTGGTCTCTGTGTTTGTGTCGTCCCTGTAGAAATATAAGCCGGGCAGATGTGATGACATTCTGAAGTGGAAGCCGCCCAGCCACAACTCGGTCGATTTCAGACTCAAGATCACCAAAGTCGGCGGGGAGGGGTGAGTCATCGTCGCCATGGCAACTGCATCCACTACGCTCAAATCAATGCTAAACATCAGTACACATCCGTACAAACGTCCCACAACTCGCGCGGAGACAGAGACATCCAGGAGGATTTCTCCTGTGTGTCTGTCTTTATCTCAGTGTATGTGTGAGCGATTATAAAACATTCAGCTCTGAGTCACGCGCAGGTGGTTGCAGCGTTAGCAACTTTTCGGCTCATAATACGCACCAAAATGTGATTTGTGAGGCCCGTTGCTGAACAGACTGGTGGCTTTGATTATGTGCGGCTTGACATTTCTCTCAGAAGAAATGTAGCGAAGCATAAAGTGTGAGTTCTCTAGCGTTCCTCATTTACGCCTCTCTCAACCCATCTGTCCACTCTGTCCAGACTCGAGATTTTACTGTCCTCAGATGAGTCAGGCTTATCTTTGAAATGCAGGCGGTCCAGAGGGAGAGTGCTGACCCTTCTGCAAGGTCTTTTGTGTACAAAGCAATTGCTTTTGTTTCCACGTGTGTAAATCCCGTCAAGAACCCAAATTCAAAAGAAAAAAATAAATAAACATGTATTTATCTCAACCGAGATGAGGAACCTTTATTTTGTTTAATGTCAGGGACTTCGACAGAACAACTTTTTTTGAAGCTTATTTATAAAATTTTGTGTTACACTTTATTTTAAGGTGTCCTTGTTACAGTGTAATTATACATTTTAGAACCGAGAAATATTAATTAACTACATGTACTGACTTACTATAGGGTTAGGATTAGGGTTACTTGCATGTAATTATGCATAATTAATTGTTATTATAATAGTAAGTACATGTAACGTGTAACAAGGACACCTTAAAATAAAGTGTTACCGAAATTTGGCTGTTGTGTAACATAATTTTACTTTAAGCTTAGCGGTTATAGAGAAAATATTTAATACTGTCTGTGGATAGGTGAATGAATCAGGGATCTTAACGGCAAATGCAAGTTTTTACACTAAGCAGCATTAAACTGTATATTAATAATTTGATTCCTTAACTTCTTAACTGTCATCTCCCACCCCCTCCCCCTTTGAACATGGTCATGAAAATGCACTAGCCGAAGGAAAATGGTTTTAATTCATGCACGCTTTGGAATACAGACCTAAGGTTGGTCTCTTTTTAAAGACGACAATCAGCAGATTATTGTCGTAAAGCATTAAAAAAAAGTGTAAAAAAGTTGTAGAATTTTAAGTTTACTGTAATAAAAAGAAGAAATATTTTTATATAAAATAAATATTTTACAGAATATTTTGAAATCTAAATTTTCTATGAAACCAAAGCCATATGTGTAGCTATGTTCCAAATTTGAAGTTGTTATCACAAATATTTAGGCTCCTGTGAGATTTTGTTTATGCGCCATACCAAAAAAAGAAATAAAATGGTATACTCACAAATGGATTTTTTAATGGATTTTCCTGTCAAAAGATTATACATTTTTGTCACAATATTACTTCTATCACAAAAATGTCCTCAGACTCGACCATTCCAATAATATGTGTTTTGTCACGATTAGAAGTTTGATTGGAAAATATTGTTAATAAATGTTGTAATTTGACACTTTTGAGCACGCTAAAAGGATTTAAAGTATAATTTCCATGTCTGATGTCACAGGATGAATTTTGAGTGTTTAAGCTTTCGAATGCTATCTGAATTGGGATGATAACTAAGTTGTGTGATTGGGAAAAAAGACAACAAGAAAGGATTTTATAGGTTGCGTAAAAATAAAATCTTATGGTTCTCCATTTTATTAACTTTTTGTTTGAAAGAACTTGGTCATTTTTTGAGTACATTAAGAAACCAATTTCACAGAACTCATTCTTGCATTTCAAAATATGAGACACACCACAGCGGAATGAAAATGAACAACAAGATGCATCTCAGATGGCAAAGGTGTCTTTTTGCCACATTTTAATAGAAAAACAATTAAAAATCAATGCATTGGAATCCAGAAACACATTCTGTTTGCTTTCCGTCATGCACTTACATTATGAGGGAAAGAGTTCTCCTGTGCAGTGGCAGATTCTGCACCAGGAAGATCTGTCAATGAGACGCATAAAGATCTACATCCATGTGCTTAATGATGCAGCTGATCCTAGCGCAGTGTACTTCCATTTCAAAAGAATGTTATTAAGCATTCTTTTATTTCACTAGTGAAACATCACTTGAAAGGGAGGATGGGACTTAAAATGCTGTTTCTACTTTGAACACAAAGAAATGTAGTTTCTGCACCCTGAGGCGAATGCACAGTTGCTAGTGTATACTCTCAGTACACTTGTGTGTCCCGCCCCCACACTCTTCTGATGGGTCCATTGGTGTAAATCTGACATTGATGCCCTGTGCAGCAAAAGTCGAACTATTTTTAACATGACAAGCCATTTTCTAAACTAAGAAAGGAAAACGACAAGACATGATGTTCATCTGACGCATGTATACGTAGAGCAGAAATTAAAAATAGCGCAGACAGAATGCATGAACGGAGGGTAAAGATGGATTCACAAGGCGGCTTAAAAACACATTTCAAGCACACAAACTGAAAATGCACTAAAACTATTATTTATGCTATTATAAAAATGTAAATGATAATAATAACAAGAGTCATGTAAACTGAATGTCCACTGGTATGAATTGATTCTAATGAGCTGTGCATGTAATCGTTTTGCTATAAACTTTGATTAACAGGTTTCAATATTCTCAAGCTTTTTTTATTCCAAACTGATGAGGCAAAAAATGTCCAGCAAGTAATGTTAAATATATATTCTTTGGAAGCCAATGGGGCAGTGCGTGTCATCGAAGCATCATAGAGGCCTGGCTTTTCTACAGCAGATGTGTCAGCGAGCGGCTGAGGTTATTAGTGGGGTTACTTCCCTGCCAGGAAACAGAGAAAGATGACATCTCCACTCTCCTCCCACACAGCTCTCTCTCTCTCTCTCTCTCTCTCTCTCTCTCTCTCTCTCTCTCTCTCTCTCTCTCTCTCTTTATCCGTGAGTGTTTCTCCCTCTCACCATGCGCTCTTTATTTGTCGAAAGCTTTGAAATGAGATGGATAAAATAATAAAAGAACCCCTGACTCTTTGCGTAGACGACACTGAATGTTGGAGAGTGGTAATGAGAAGACCATGGGTTCATTTTGGGCAAAGGAAATGAATTTGTACTTCACATTTGTGCAGTTTAAAAACAGATGAACATTTCATTAGTCTGGCTGCTCCGCACACACGCTCCACGTGTTAAAAGCAGCAAGAATAGATTGTTTCAGAACATGTCTCAATAGTCTAGTAACATTTTTGTAAAAAGCCTTTGTCGCCTTGAAACCTAAAAGGGTGAAGCAAAATCAAATCTTCTCCTGTTGAATGTACAGAGTCTGTAGTGTTAAACGCTAAAGCTCAGAAATTGTGTATTAAAGCTTCCTGAATTCATACTATACCTGCATATGATCTTCAGGCACGAGTCTATTTGGATGCAATTCCCAGTTCAGTTTCAATGAAGAGAGTGAGATAGGCACCACTGCTTGTGAAGAGAAAACGGCTGAACCACAAAACATGGATATTATCTTTTCCATGTGTCATTAGCTGGGTTTCCATCCAGTGTTGTGAATTTAACTTGAGCGCAAAATTGGAATATCGCATAAAACTTTTGCGAATCAGCACTGTTTCCATCAACAAGTAAAAGAGAACAAAATAGTCACTTCCTGATAAACTGGCACTAAATATCACTAAGAGAAGCCACTGAATATATTCATTTTCATATAAAATAAATTATATACGCCTCAGAGCGAGCAGATGAAACATAATGAATGCAGTCATTGCTTTTGGAGGTGGATGTTGTGTAAGTCAGGTCTGGGAGGAAATTATACAGAAATACTTGATGGCAGACTTTGCTCAGGCGTTTCAGAATGACAATAACAACATTTCATGTGTAACGAGTTCAGTCCGCTGGGTTAGTTAGGTTACACGTCCCATAGTGCAAAGTCACATGACTTTTTTGATGCACACGGAGGAATTTATTCAGGAAAAAGCGTTTCCATCTCCCATTATACGCATTAACCCTCTTTCGCACAAGTCAAAAAACACCTCAATCGAGCGTAAAAACTTTTTTGCAAATTAATGGGGGGTTTTTTCTCAAAATTTGCCGTTTCCATCACACATTTCTGATGCAGTACTTCACAATGCACATTAAAACAGGGTGATGGAAACAGCTTTTGACCAGAGGTGCTTTTATTCACATTTGATGATCGGAGATGATTTTATTCACAGTCATTCAAACTTTTAGTACAGAGTGATTTTCAGCTGCCCACTTCCAAAGGTTTTCTATGACAAGACATTAGAGCCATATTTTAACGAACTAAGCACATTGTTTAAAGCGTACAGCGCATTTGTACTTATGGTGTGTCCGAATCCATTTAACATGCCATAAACCAATCAGAGTCTCATCTCTCATTCACTTTAAGAGCCAGTTGTGCTCACGCCATGGCGGATTCGCTATTTACACGGCGGAAGAGCAAAGACTTAACGCTTCTCCTGAGAGAAATGAGAAAGAATGGGGCAAAATAATTATATTTTACATTGTAATAATCTTTAACATTGTAATCCTTTCATTTTTAATATCTGGCATGTTTGTGTGCTGCTGCACATCCCTGTGTGTGCAATAAGCAGAGTGTAGATGCATTGTTCACCTGACTATAGTGGCATATTACTAATGCGCTCTTTAATTAAAAAAAAAATAAAATTATATATATATAGCGCCATTCAATTTAGACCAGGTTTTTGTTGGTCTTCATTTCTGGCCTCAAAAGAGCAACGTGCCAGCAATGTGCCTGAACACACCTTGTTTTCAGACCAGCATGCCCATGGGCGCACAAATGGGCGCAAATGCATTTGGTATTTAAACAACGTGGCGCAGGACATGAAAATAATAACTGTGTTGGCCTGAAACTAGCACAAAACACTTGCGTCGCGCCTTGTGCCGGGTGTATGATTGGGCCCCAGGACTTCTCTGTCAGATGGCCAGCGCTATAACACTTTCCTTTGGAGTCCAGGATTTGTTAAAAGGAGAACTATCTTCCCATTTTCAGCTTGACCACCTCCATTTTCCCTTTCTCAGACAAGTGTCCCACTCCTAAACGCAAGACAAACAATCAGATGCGTTGAAGTCCCTATTTGAATGAGTTTTTTGGCTGACCTGGCCAGTATAGTACCCATTTTGCATTCTGCTTGGCAATTTGGGCTGCTTTTGTTTTGTCCAGATCCAATAATTTATTAAAAAATACAAAAAAATGCAATTCATACATTTAGTGACTCTAAATAGCCTCATTACAAAAATGTAACTCTTGAAAAGAAAACCTTAGGTAGCTTTCCTTATTCTTCTAGTATTATTTCTTAGAAAAATATGTAATAATATATAATATTATAAATATATATAAATTGTGGTGTGACCAACATCTAGAGACGTGTAGACAAAAAGGACCACATAGATCCTCATGAACGTGTGTCAAGGTCAAATATTTCAGATAATTTGATATTTTTATGACAAGGTTAGTTCAGGTTGTGTAATGTCCTTTAGTGACATACCAAAAATGTAATGAAATATAATTCATTGTATATGGCTGAGGTTCCCAACCACCGGGTCGCACCCCACTACCGGGCCGTGGAAGAATTGCTATCGGGTCACAAAAACGTTCTGGGAAAAACACTCGCAATTATTGCGTGTTAATGATTGTTCTTCTTATTCAGTATTTTCGTTGTATGCGATTGATATGGAGTAGTAATTTGACGATTTCATGTTAAATAAGTTAATGAAAGATCTTTTCTGCTCTGATCTGTCACATATTTGTGTTTAAATGGATCGCAGTTTTTCCGTGATACGTACGGACAAGACCCTATACTGTTCAGCACAAATGTGATTGGTATATTAATTTTCCTTGCACGTGATTCGCAAATTAACTTGACAATTTAATAGTTAATGAAAGAGAGCTCAATTCGATACTCACGATACTCACAGCATTGTCATTGTGCTTTAAATGTTTTTTTTTTCTTGCTTGTGTGAAAAAATAATCAGATCTGTGACTCAAAAAAAAAGAGAAAAAAAAAGAATATATATATATATATATATTGACTCAAAAAAAGAAAAAAAAAAGATGCGTTGAACCATTATAATACTATATAATAGTCTAATATATTATATATTGCTATATCTTAATGGTCTGAGATATTTCCACCCCAGGTGTCCACATGATAGTTTAGTCATTACTTTTAAACATTTCTTAATTGTATTTTTTTATTTATTTTTTGTTTAATACAGAATACATTTCTAAGAATGTGGCTTTTTTTTTTTTTTTTTTTTTTCTTTATCAAGGACACACTTATTTGTCCTTGACCCTTATGCAAATGAGCAATGACACAGCGACTACCAATAACAATGAAGAGAGTGATCTGCCTGCAGATACAGGTGGATACCGTAATAACCATTTAATTACTGTCATTGTGAATGCGAATTTACATTTCTGATTCGCCAATTTCACAGTTTGCGGTTGACCTGTAGCCATCCAATTTCATCCCGTCTGTGTTCAACGAGAATAAATTTCACAGAATCTCTGCTGAAACATTGTGATCAAATGAATAAAGAGGTCCTGATACTTCTAAACGAATTTTTGAGCAGTCAACAGATGGTTGAGCTTGATGGGCTTAATTACACTAGAAAGAGAGAAATGCACGTTTCAGCAGTTCACACATTGCTATACTAATTATAGAAACAGTAATGACACAACCTGCTGCTAAAGAGATGCCTCAATGCTAGTCCAGACCATCAAAACACACCAGCTTTTGTGGATGCTGTGTTTCATCCCAGGACAACTGACGCTGAGGTCTGGTCCACACTGAAATAGATCACAAATGGCTGTGTAAACAATTACATTGGTTTCATTATTTGACAAAAATATCTGCATTCAAAGTGATAAAACAAGCTCACAGGAGCAGAGGCTGAATACAGTCATCGTGTTTTGGGAGGCTCCAAATATACAGCACCATTAGCTTGACTGGCAGGGTGTTCTTTAGCCCTCAGTGTCAGGGTTCGGATCCGGTCTCCTCCCCCGTGATTTACTACTATTTTGGATGGTGACACATTTTACTGGGCGTGTACGTGTAAACAGCTGGCACCGCTGATGAGAGGAGAGGGCTACAGCATCCTACTCTGGGTTTATAAGCAAATGCAAGACAAAGGAAACATTTAAAGGTGATCACTGATTCTCATTCTGAATCCATTTCCAGTCTTCATTTATTTATTTTTCTTTCAGTTGAGATTAATATAATTGGATTTCAAGTGTGATGTGGTCATTGCATATTTCAAGTCAGGTTGATTTTTATTATGTTCAAGTTAAAGTTTTAATGGAATTTATAGCAATATTAATTAAGATGTTAATGTTAATATTCTCATCTACTACCATTCATACTTTTTTTTTTAAGAAATTAATGCATTTATTCAGAAATGACATTAAATTAATCAAAAGTGACACTAAAGACATTTATAATGTTACAAACGATTTCTGTTTCAAATAAATGCTGTTCTTTTGAACTTTCTATTCAACAAATCCTATTTTGATAATAGATAATTTCTGTGTCAAATCTACCAAATTTCAAAAACTTCCCCGGCTCCAATTTTTGAATTTGTTAATATTTTTTTCTGAGGAAAGACAAATATAAATAGTGACGAAACTCAAAATATTACATGTAATGGAAGTATATTTACTGAGTAATCCACTATTTTGCAGAGGAGGGTTAAAATGACCTTTTTTATCTGAGATTTGGAGCCAAATTACAGGGACGTAAATATGACTTTAGAAAGATGACAGATACAGAAACAAGATATATTTCTAGGTTCAACCTTATCTGTTCTTCAGACATTCCTCTTAAAAAGAAAAGTATCAGCTGTATGCAAAGTGACCCACATTTAGTTTTTGGCCACTGAAAAGGTGTACAGTGTACCAGTTTACTCTTAGAGCTATATTTAGATCCTAATGCCCAATTTTTTAACTGCACATAATGCAACACAGATTGCTAAAGTAAACAGATTTTACTAATATGCATACCAGTCTCTGTGTAAAAGTAGCATAATGATACTGCCGTCTTTCTAAAGTCATTTTTAACCTCCTGAAATTTGGCTCAAAATCTCAGGTGAAAATTGTCATTTTGACCTCATCTACTAAACAGTGGATTACTCAGTAAATATACATTGGTGACATTTAATATTGTGGCTTTCTTCTTTGTGTATGTATTTCTTTCACCAGAAAAAAAAAGAGAAATGTGAACAAAATAAAAAATCTGATCCGGGGACCTCTGGACTGGTTGAGTTGACATGGAATGACCCTGAAATAAGATAATAATCAGAAATGTTTCTTGAGCAGCAAATCAGCATGTTAAAGTGATTTCTGAAGGATCGAGTAACACTGAAGACTGGAGTAATGATGCTGAAAATACAGCTTTGATCACAGGAATAAATTACATTTTAACTAGTGCTGTCAATCGATGAAAATAATTTTTACTAATTAATCACATTTTTTTTCCCTGAAATTAATTACGATTAATCCCACCTAACAATGTTTTTAAAAATACTTTTACATTGCTATAATTTCATATTCAATCTTCAAATTAATGACATAAAGACAGTATATTTTTTATATTTGTATAATGGCATCTCTTTTTATGACTAAAGGTGAGTATGTGTCACTGATACTAATACTACTGATATCTCTATAAAATAGTTTTTCCCCATAATATTTAACTGTAGCCATTCAACATTACATTGTAAATGAAAGCTATCAGTTTGAAAGTGACAAAAAAGTGATGTGACATACATGACCCATACTCAGAATTCGTGCTCTGCATTTAACCCATCCAAAGTGCACACACACAGCAGTGAACACACACACAACATGAACACACACCCGGGGGAGTGGGCAGTCATTTATGCCGCAGCGCCCGGGGAGCAGTTGGGGGTTCTGTGTCTTGCTCAAGGGCACCTCAGTCATGGTACTGCCGGCCCGAGACTCGAACCCACAACCTTAGGGTTAGGAGTCAAACTCTCTAACCATTAGGCCACGACTTCCCTGGCTTGCCCAATTTGAACATTTATTAGACTACTTAAAATAACTTCTAATTTATGTGAACTTAAAACAATCTTCACATAAACCCATTATAATAAATGTCATAATTTGCTGTTTTAGCACATTTATTTCAGTGACCCAGTCAGGCCAGTGCTTCATTTTACCAGCTCATTCAAAATTAATTTCAATATTGATTTTAAAATCCTTGTCCTTACCCCCTAAAAAAGCAGATATGTATATATATATATGTATATATATATATACCCCTTTATATCTAAGCCTCTGTATAAACCCCTTGGTGTCTTTGTATTTGGGAACCTCATCCTGACTGTGAAAGTCTTACAGGCACTTATTATAAAGCCCAGATAATTACATGGCAGTATCGGAAGACATCCTCCATAGCAGAGCTGCTATTATTTCCCTGAGTTCCGCTGTCTTGGGGAATATCACAATGCTTGCTTGTCCGGATGTGAAATTTAATTTAAATCTTTATTTTTGCTCTTTCTACAGACTGATCCCGCAGACGGTGGGTCTCCTGTACGTGGGGAGCTATGACATGCCCTTTGCACAAATGAAGGTGAGAAAAAAACATTGGTTCACATCTCTGATGATTCCTTCTGTCAGCGTTTGCTCTGTCTGATTCACTGCAAATACAGACGCTGCTAAACTTAGTCGTGTCATTGTCTCTTTACATGATGTGCTTTTTATTAATTGAGTCAGACAGATGAGCGTTGTGTCACACAAGAGCTCTGTTCTGAAACCCAGTGACCGGTCTGCCTAGACAGCAGTTTGAAGAATCGTACAGCAGGTGTGCACTCGATGTGCAGGTTCCTAAAAATGGGCCAGAACAATAAAACATATTGTAAGATGGAACATATTGTATGACTATTTAGACACAAACAACTGTAAAGGCCTGTTGACAAAAATGATGATAACTATAATAATAACATTAAAGATTGTTATAGTTTTAAAAATCGTTCTGTGTAAAAGAAAAGCAGAAACCACACCATAGCTATAACAAAAGCAGCACAGAGGATTGATATAGTTGGAATCACTTTCAAAATTATTTTTTTCCAACTGATGAACTATAAAAACATTGACAGCTAATCAGAATCTATTCTAGCCAAGCATTTAAAGCATCAAGCCACATAACGGATTGCACACACTTATAATAAACAGAACGTTTATTATTTCCTCTGGTGATGACACTGGGAACACTTAAAGGTAGGGTAGGTGATTTCGGAGAGTCTAGAAAAGGCAAGCTAGCTTTGAAAGCATAAGATCCCACCCTCCCTGCATAATTAGTTTCCAAAGCCACGCCTCCTCCAAAACACATGAACACACGCAGGCAGACCAGATTAACCAGCGACATGATGAGAAACAGCTTTGATGGAGGGTTGAATGCAATGCTGTCAGATCATAGGAGGTGGGTAGTAATGAAGTACATTTTCTCAATTACATTTTCCGTTCATACTTTTAAGAGTAGATTTAAAGGTGGGTACTTTTACTTTAACTCGAGTACATTTCTAATGAAAAAAAAAACTGAACTTTTACTTCACTACACTGGGTGAAAGTCCTACGTTATTAAATTTTAATGCAGTAACTTTAATGCAATAACTCAAGAAACTCAATCATGTCCAGAAACATGTCAAGTACTGTAGTTTATTTTAACCACGCTGTCTCTTTTTTTCTGGGGCATGAGCAATACTACATTTGCGACTATTTTGAGTTGATTCTGTTCAAGGCCTAGATCAAACCAAATCTCCAAATTCTACTGTTTGCCTGCGATGAAGATTTTTATTCATTGAACAGTAGAAGTAATCAGACCAACAAGAGAGCAACGGTATACAAGTGATGTGACAAGTCACAGTTAGCAGTTGGCAAGTGCTAGTATTAATTGGTTAGGTGCTGGCTAAAAAGATGTCTTTAGATGTTTTTTGAAAATAGCTAAAGACTCGAATTGAGATAGAGAGGTCATTCCACAGTCCAGGAAATCATCTATGAGAGTGAATTTGTGCCTCTTTGGGATGGCACCACTTGCAGAACGCAGGCTTCTGGAGGGTGCATAAGTCTGAACTAGCTAGTTTAGGTATATTGGTGCAGTGCCACTGCCAGTGGTTGTCTTGTAGGCAAACCAGGGTTTCCACAGGTCCTTGAAATCCTTGAAAGTTTGTGAATCTGAAAAAAAAAAATAATAAAATTTCAAGGCCCTGGAAAGTTTTTGAAAATAAACACATTTACACAGGTCCAATTTATTTTGTGCAAAAAGTTTTCTGGAAAAAAATTCCATATTATTCCCTCTGGTCCACTAATGTGTTATGTTCGTTAGTTACACGCATTTATTCGTTACGTTATGTGTTTCCCACGTGAGGTACTTTGTGTTGTACGTTGCCATGACGTTAGAGTGACCGTTTTTCCTCTTTTTCCTGGACATGTGCTCTTTTTGGACTTAAAAAATGCCTCCGGCCGGGATTTTTAAATCGCCCAAAATGGCGGGGATTCAGCTTTTACCACATCTACAGATGTGTGCGTTTTTGTATTAGAGCGCTGCAAAGGACTGTTTTCTTAATCCCGCTCCCACTGAACTTCTGACCATTATGGCCCGCTCCTGTGATTTTTGTGTCCAGTCACAGCAAACATTCTAATATTGCATAATTTCCCGCATCAGGGAGCATCTGTCAATATGCAGAGTATTTAAATCTCTTTTGAATGAGCTCTCGCTGTTCACTTTCACTTCTGTTTACGTGATCATGCACGCTCTGTGTAAAGTAAGATCAGATATTTGTCAATAAGCTCAGGATCTGTTGAGCAGCAAATCCTCCAGCATGGTCTATCAGCCATCTTTCTGTCCTCAACCCTTAAAGGTTAAAGGTTTCAAATGTTGCTTAAATTACATGTGACTGAAATGCTTGTATTGAAACATTTTGCATTCTGCCTATGATAAAACGGTGCTAGATGTTAAGTTTTGTGGAGGAGGGCCACTGGTAGGAAACTTTTTAGCTGTGTTTATGATCAATATGCATAACAGTAACTGTAAAATATGTATTTTAGGCATGGAAATTATATTTTCAGTTTTAATATTTGGGATATGGTCATTGCACTACTTTAACCACCAACCAACCACACCCCAGCCCCCCGCCCTGCCCCCGCCCCGCCCCGCCCCGCCCGCACCCACCCACTGTCCTCTTTTTAGAAAACTAAAATATGGTCACCCTACATGACGTTCATGTGTGCACGAAACTACTACTGTACGATGGTACCTCAGCGTTTCACAGACACACCGTGAAATTAATGTTGAATTGCTTTGCTTGTTAAGATAATGTAAACCCATGAGGTAAGAAAAGCTTAAAAGCATATTCATATATCTTAAAACTTCTGGTTACATGAGCCTAAGCGCGTAAGCACGTAAAGTTGAGTGTCATCAGCATAGAAGTGATAGGAAAAGCCATGCTTCTGAATGACAGATCCTAATGATGGCATGTAGATGGAGAAGAGAAGTGGTCCAAGCACTGAGCCCTGAGGAACCCCAGTAGCAATAAGTTATGACTTGGAAGCCTCACCCCTCCAAGACACCCTGAAGGACCTACGGGAGAGGTAATACTTGAACCACTGGAGTGCGGTTCCTGAGATGCCCATCTTCATGATGGTGGACAAGAGGATCTGGTGGTTAACTGTGTCAAAAGCAGCAGACAGATCCAGCAAGATGAGTACTGAGGATTTGAAGCTGCTCTTGCCAGTCTCAGGGATTCAGTAACTAAGCAGGGCAGTCTCAGTTGAGTGGCCGCTTTTGAAGCCAGATTGGTTGTTGTCCTGGAGGTTGTTCTGTTCGAGAAACATAGCGAGTTGGTTGAACACAATTCGCTCAAGTAAGTGCAATGCATGAATGAAGGGATTTGTCTGTAGTTTTCTAAAAGTGCTGGATTTAGAGAGGGTTTCTTAAGCAGTGGGGTTACCTGAGCCTGTTTAAATTCTGTGGGAAATGTACCAGTGTGAAGAGAGGTGATGATAATGTAAGTGAGCGCAGGTATAACTGAAGAAAAAATGGCCTGAAGGAGGTGAGTGGGGTTTTTCTAGATGGATGTTGAAGTCACCAAGTAGTACCAGAGGAGTACCGCACTCGGGGAAGTTTGAGAGTAACACGTCTAGCTGCCGCAGTGTACTGACCAATTATATACACGCCTGACACCTCGTTATTGAATTCAGCTGGCCATGGCTTACTACTTAGCAAACCGAAACTGAAAAGTCACACGATACGCACAAGAACAAATGCGACTTGAGCACGCATTTACTACGGTAAACACAGTACGCAAAAAAAAAAAAAAAATCCTAGCAACGACAACGGTGTTAAAATGAGAACATAAACAAAACACTTGCAAACTGGCGTCCTTTTCTGTTGCTCGCCTGCTTCAATATCAAGAGCAATAATCAGCAATAATGATTTCTTGCAGCTTCACCCTCTGAGTTCCTGTATTTTTTTATTATAGGCTATTTACATTATGCAATTTTTTTGTACATGAGCAGATTTTACAGTCTGTGTATATAAACAAATGCAATGTCAGGTGTAGCTACTGTTACACCTTTGCAGTGTAAAGATGGCTTTTGGGGATGTTAAAAAAATGAGATTGGTAACTGTCTATAGGTATTGTAAGTAACTGGTTAAATTTGACAACAAAAAAAAACAGATACATTTAATAAGGTAGTTATACAGTTGCTTGTAAGAAAAAAAAATAACTCTGGATTTCTGACACTGATAATATATACATATTTATATATAGATATATAGAGATAGAGATAGAGATATATATGCCTATGAGCAAAAGTATCAAACTCACTACTTGAGTGGTAAAAATGTTTTTGAGCCAAATCACCTACCTGCCTTTAAATCACACATGGGACTTTAATGAATGGAATATTTAAGTTGAAAATCTTTATATACATTGTGTAATTCATTGAGAACAAAATGATGTGACAGTGGTCAATGAAAGCCAAAATCATCAACCCACTGGGCTAGATTCAAAATCATACAGAAAATAAAATAACAAATGTAAATTACAGGCTGATCGAACTTGCATGAATTTCATAAAACCTACTCATTAAGTACAATAAGTTATCATTCTTGGTGTCAGCGGGCCTTAAGTCTATTCCTTAAGCCTGTTGGAAACGGCTCTTAGGGTATTAGACACAAAGCCAAATAGTTTCCTTGAGGGTTTTTTTTTTTTGCACTAGAAACACTTTCAATTTGCTGTTTTAGTGTACTTAACAGTTTTGTTCCACCCACATAAATCAAATAACAGGAAGTTATCATTCACCTTCAGATGCTCCCTGACAGAACCGAAACAGTCATTGTGGTTTCTCTAGAAATGAAAACATTTGGTTGTCAAATCAAAATTGAAAATGAATATTTATAGGGATTTTAGTGTAATAATTTTGCATTTATATATTGGAAACTTTTTACTTTTTACATAGACTACAAATTACCTTGGTTAATTATACTGGCTAAATCTGGCACTTTTTACATTCATTCTGTATTGTATGTATATTGTCCCTGAATAAAATAAAAATAATAATAATAAATTAATTAACAAAAAGATAGAAGATGGAGTGAGAGAAACACTGATTATAAATACATAAGTTCAGAAATGTTGTGGATTATTTTTATTTTTAATACAGAGTTATTATCTTAGCAGCATGTTAATGCAAGCTCTATTGGAATCAATTGTGCGTTAAGTCTCCCATAACCTTCACATGAAGAGCACTATTCTGTTGGGCTAACATGCATAATGGAGTTGCTGTCTGTGTATACAAATCTTCTTTGTCATGAATCCAAGTCTGATTTCTTTATTGGAAATGTTTTTTTTTTTTTTTTGGTTTGTTTGTTTGTTTTTTGTTATTTGGCAAGAAACCCACTAAACAACATTAGGGTAGTTTTCTGAAATGCACACTCAAGTAGTAAATTAATGGGTAGCTATGGTAACTGGTTATCAAAACCACTTATGATATGCTACTGAATATATCTCTGCCTTAATTTAATGTTTATTAAATGATTCTGTTTATTTAGCAAATTAATGTGGTGAAATTACCACAGACAGACAAGGAGGTTTTATTGATGAGGACAGGAAGGCAGTTGTTGGCATTGTGCTGCAGTGGACTGACGAGATACTGCTCCACTCAATCAATCAAGATGCAGGAATGTACTAATGGCTGGAAATTAAACACAACTGCAGAATAATCATAGCTCACATAATGTGCATGCATGCGATTTTATTTGATTTCATTTTAATTTCACGCATGTAAACATGACCACATTTTCCATTAGTTGTGGCTTGCTGGGTTGTCCGTTGCTCTTAACAGATAATTGTACCATAATGAGTGGTCTTGTCTCTCTTTTAGAGTGACTATTTCTCTCACAGTAACACTGTAAAATATGATAAATTGATATCTCAGTGGGAAAGTTGAGGGTTCATCAGTCATACATTCTGTTTTTTATTCATGGAATATTTATCCTAATGAGCTCTGGGTAAAGGATTCTCTGCAGAACGAATGGTGACACACACACACACACACACACACACATCTGAATGATGATAAGCGAAGCCTGTGATTTTACTCAAAATCTTGGAAATGTCTTGTCATTGTAGGTCTAGCTGTATGATATATCATAAACAGAAGAATGTTCCTTACCACATGCTATACATGTCATCTATCTCCATTTAATCATTCCTTTTGTTGAAGCTCTTCTGATGGTTTTCAGCAAATTGTATAGTTGTATCGTATATAGTGATATGACCCAGCACCCAAAACACTATCAAAACACTCCAACACAGCTTCCATTCATCATGAAAGATGGATACAAAGGTGCACAGGAAACAAAAAAAACCTTGAAAAAGTTATATACAGTACGACCCTGCCATGACATACGACCCTGGCCAAATACATATTATAAACAAGAAATAATGACAGAAAATTCTAGCCCCGAAAACATTTCTTTCCAAGAAACAGCACAACGTTTCAACCTGTCAGGTGCCTGATGAAGACATGAAGCAAAATGTTTGCACTGTTTCTAGGAAAAAGAAATGTTTTTGTATGTATAATTTTTTGTTAAACATCATCGAAAGAGGCAACAAACACAACACCGGTGTAAATAACACAGTTAACAGTAAAACACTGTAAAGCAGTTGGTAGGATTTATTCATGCCACAGTGCAGGCTGGGAAAAACTTAACTCCAGCACTGCACTGTTACATATTAAAAGTTATTTGTACCGTACATTGTGCTGTATAATACAAGCAAATGTTGTTTCTAAATGCTAAAGAAATCGTCATTATTTGAAGTCAGTAATGAAATTTGAGAATGGTCCACTCCATTTCGTTAAGGTCCACCCTCTTGGGGATTTTTGGCCTCGCCACTGAATCACACAAGAGAAAAAAAAGTGCACAAAAGACTCCTTATCTACATTGTGGAACAGAATTTCAAGAAAACAGCCATTTCTCCTTGTTGTACATAGAGACTTTAGTCATGTCTGATAGAGAGCTTCCCAAATCATTCCATTTCACCAAGACAGAGCGCTTTAATATGAGTGGGACAGAAAAACTAGTTGACGTCACTAATTGACGTGGTATATAGAGATCATTTTATAATATTCTTGTTGCAGTTGTTGATTTTGTTTAAATGGTGTATAAATCATCTCAAAATGCTTGACTCGTGAATATATTTAGTTCATTTTGTTATTTTCTTGTTAGTCACACCTGATAGGCAGTAGCCGTAGTAGGGCTGTCACTTGATGGTTGTGTGTTATCAGTACAACAATTTTGTGTTTGCTTACAGTCTTAAAATACAATGATTATTTGCCAAAATTTGTTTGGAGGGACCGCTATGCCCCTGACTGTTACTTTCATTAAATTGATTGACTTTTCTTATTGTCGACTGCCGTATTATCATCATTTGGCAGGCTTTAGCTGTAATGGAGTGGATTTGGCTGTTTAAGGCATCGTGTGGTGTTTGTAAATGGCTGCCAGGACTTCCAGAGGGTGACCGGAGTGTCATGATGGTCCGATCCAAAACTAACAGGAGCATCATGTACCGTGCCAGACAAAGCCGAACAACATCCCTGGATCTCTGCCACGGTCGTGCGTATGTGGTTGTGTGGGATGTGAAAAGCGTGTGCGCAGAATCTCTGTTATATTTGGCTGTGTTCTAATCTGCCGGAGTCTGTTAAGTGGTCAGCGTTTGCGCTCTCTCAGCTACAGCCATACTGTATTGGCGCTTTTCCACTGCGTGGTTCGACACAGCACGGTTTACGTTTCCACTTTAGTTTAGTATCGCTTTAGAGTGGGCGGGATTATTCACATGTCGTTATAGTTTTTCATTCACTTTTTCATTCTGCGTCGCCCCATCAAGATCTCGCTGGATCCGCTCCTCTGCTGTCAACGAGAGGAACGTCTGTACTTCCGCAACAAACAACGAAACTTTTTGGTTGTTAAAAAAAGGTGTGCTCGTTCAAAACAGTTCAATCCTTCACTAGCTGTGCTGATTTAAATCTAGTGGTTCTTTTGTGTTTTTGTCACAAGTTCAGTGACGCAGGTAGTGATGATTCTCTCCGGCCAATCCGTGATCAGCAGAGTTTACACGTCAGGTTTTGGTAACGGTACGGTTCACTTGGAACCTCAACCGAGGTGGTACTAAAAAAGGTACCAGGTACTGTACCCACTGGGAAACCCCCCAGAAGTGAACCGTACAGTGCAGTACCATGCAGTGGAAAAGCGCCATATGTGTACAGATGCTCTGGTGTGGATGGTTGTATTTTTTGCGAGGAAAGGTACCGTCCTACCAAAGGTTTGATAATCCTTGGAATATTGCTGTGTGTTTATGTCAGTGTTGATTTGTTTTTGTTATATTGTGTTCTCACAGATGCCCTTCACTGTTGGATGGTGAGGGTATTTACTCATCCCATCATGCCAATAGGCCCAGAAGGGGGCGGCTTTACTGCCAGCTCACTTCCTCCCCCACACATCAACCTGCCATGGTTTACTGAGGATCCAGTCTCTTTATCTTTGAGATATTTCTTTCTCTCGCTTACTTGGGCCAAACACGCTCCTGTTTTCTTAAGGCCTTTGTGAAACTGTCATGTATTGAGACATCTGTGTTGTGGCTGTAATTACACATTACGCACTGGCAGTCACTTTACAACCTACAAAAAGTACCAACAATTTGTCTGAACCACACGAGCTCCAGGCACATTTAACGGAGAGATTTTGGTTCGGATCCATGCCCCGAAACTGATATCCTGTTGTGGTCAAAAAAAAAGTTTTTTAAATACCAAATACAATTTAATAATGACAAAAGAAGCATACACAAACGTTTAACTCAAAATTTGCTAAAAATTCTTAAAACCAAGCTGAGGTTTTGTAATGATACAAGAAGGAATGAACTCTTCTGTTAAACCTGCTCATGGAGGACCAATGTCTTGCAGAGTTCAGCTCTTACTTAACCCAACACACCTGCCTGAAAGATTCTAGTAACCCTGAAGACCTTGATTGGCTGATTCATTTGTGTTTAACTAGGGTTGGAGCTAAACTCTGCAGGAGCAGGATTGGACACCCTTGTTAATTGATGGTTTTTGGACTACGCAATCTTAATCAGCTTTGCTGATATATTGATCTGTTTTCTTCATTTGACTACATTCATTATAAATAAAATTGACATGAAAAATCCCAAAAATACTAATACAATTTAAAAAAAAAAAACTAAACAAAATGGTTTGTACACGTTTGCAAGAACGCTGTTTGGTTTGAATGATGCAACTGTGATTTCTCTCTTTAAATTCATGCTAGTGCTTGATGTCCTTTTATTCTTTTTCTCTCCAGATAACAAAGGACCTGAAGCAGTATGATAATAAAATAATTGAGTGCACGTTCGTCAATAACACCTGGGTGTTCATGCGACAGAGGACGGACAAGAGCTTCCCCAACTCCTATGACACAGCCATGGGTAAGGATTCACATGTGTTATAAAAAATCATACACAAACAAAAAAAAATCATACACAAACAAAACCCAATTAAACCCTGCAGCTCGTGATGATACATTGATGTGTAAAGACAAGATACGATCGGTCTGTGCAAGAAACTGAACAGTATTTATATTGTTTTTTACTTCTGATTCAAAGTCTGAACTGTCCTGACTTGTTCTCGTTCTCAGCAGCAGGTGGCCAGTTGTTCTCGTTCTCAGCAGCATAAGTGCATTACCACCACCTATCTCTCAAATGGACCATTGACACTCCTGATTGAGATTGTAGATAGAGTGTCAATGGTCCATTTGAGAGATAGGCGGTGGTAATGCACTTATAAGTCTGTGATCCGCCATAAAGCAAGAAGAAGAAGAAGAAGAAGACACCTCACGCACCGGCTGTTGAGAACGAGCTCAGGACAGTTCAGACATTGCGGTGAATCAGAAGTAAAAAAACAACATAAATACTGTTCAGTTTCTTGTTATACTAAAGCCAGGGTCAGTATTAGTTTCTGTTTAGTTGTCTAGATGAAATCCACACTCCTAAGGCTAGAGGCATTTTTGCACGTGTTTTCATTGTGTGTAACATGCTATTAATAGAGTTACCTTAAAAAAGGGCTGTGCAACTCTGTCCCTTGAGATCCTATCTTAGGGGTTTATCCTCAGGGTGTTTATGCAACTCCATTTCCAACTAAAACCAAAACTTGTCAACTAAAACTAAAAATGTGTTTTGGCGGTTCATTTACACAGAGACGGTGTTTAGGGGGCTGGAAAATGCAAACTTTTGAAAACAGGTTTCAAAGTGCAAGTTTTTGAAAATGAAACCATTATCATTACATGTAGATGACAGAAAGGCGAATTTGTGTAAATGGTGATGCCATTTGCATGCATATTACATGTTCAGTCTGCAATAATATATATGTATGTACTTGTAGTTTTTCTTTGCAAAGTGACATGTGCCATAGTAAAGTACTTTTTTGTCGTTTTAATGGGTTTTTGTTAGTTTTGATAGTTTTGTGAGTGTTGTGATTTTTTTGAAAATGTTGTCATTTGTACACTTAGTTTAATAGTTGTGTTTATGTACCCTCAACGGCCAGATTAAAAATGTTTTCACTATTAATCTGGATGTTATTATTTAAATAGTTAGCTATAAACAAGTCGACAACTTCATCTGTTAAGAATTTCCGAGCTTGCAGCTCAACTCTGCTGAAAATCCAGCATCGATTTGTTGTCCTCACTTTGTCTCGTGTCATCCTGACAGCTGTGTGCAACAGTATCAAGCATCCCGTCACAAAGGAAATTCTCTTTGAGTTTTTGGACCGGTGCGCCAAGATGCAGTCCCGCAAACACTCGGCCGACTCTGAGCTCATGCCACCGCCTCCACCAAAGAGAGCGAACCTCACCGTCCCGCAGTAGCGCAGTGCCGCCGGAGCAGAATGTTGTTTTTTTATTCGCAAGATGTTCAGCAGCTCTGCCGGTGCACACCGCAAGAGAAGAGACTTCTGGAGAACATTTTGCTTTTTGGCCTCACTTTGGCTTCTGTTCTTGAAGTTGTTGATCTATTTAAAGACACTTGGAGAGAGCTTGTTTGAACATTGAGTGCTGAGGCACATTCTTATTTAAAAGAATAAAAATAAAAATGAATTGCATCGTTTTCTTTTTTATGTTTTGTATTTGTTACAGTCGCTTCTCCTCTCTCCATTGTTTGTTTTTCAGTTACTTTTTTTCTTACTAAACAGAACAGTAAAGTGTGCTAGATTTAGACTTAACCTTGAATCACTGAAACAAGTCCTGTGGAGTTTCACCGGATCTGGACTGATCTTAGTACTGATCAGTAATGCATACGCGGCTCATGTCGTATGATTGTGTTTGTTACTGTAGATGAGAGTATTTTGTATGTCATTATGCTTATTTAAAAAAAAAAAAAAAATGTTTTTTTTTTTCTTCTCAGGTTTTGTTTCCTTAAAACAATGCCAGGTGTTTTTGAGTTTTCCTGGATCTTTTGGCTCATTGTTTTGGGGGAAAAAATACATTAAAGCAATAAATCCATAATAAAGATTGCCAGCTATGCCTATACCTTCACATACAATACATGATCATTTTAACTGAGGAACTTTGGATTTGTCTAAATTAGGATAAGCCTAAATAATTGTTTTTATTTTGCCAGTTGTCACTCGTAATCACAGCTGAAGTTAATGGCGTTCTTTATCGCCCTCACATTTCTCATCTAGTGTTTGCAATATTGAAACCTGGTGTGCAAATAGCAGATCCATAAGTCTGAGAAGAGATGACATTATCACTGTCTCCTGAGGAGTGAGTCGTGTCCTCCTCTCATCTGGAATTGTTTCCTCACAAGACGAAGGCAAAAGTCCCTGAAATGTGACATTATGAGGCTGTGCCGAGCTCATCTGCATGCTGAAGTGATTAGACCTTGATTGCATCCCATATTGCAGAACGCTCATACAGTTGATTGAGAGACATACAGAGATGAAAACAACGGACAGAAGGAGACAAGCTTCATGTAGCATTTGAATAATACAGAATAATGCAGAGTGTAGACATTCATGAAATGGACCCTATTAATAAATGTCTCTGGTCTTATTCATACATGCTATTCAAAGGGGAAGTGTATTCAAATGTGTCCTTGTTATATTGTAATCACACAATAAGTAATATTATACTACGGGGCTGTTGAATGCTTGAATCTGATTGGCTGCTGAACATTCTAAGGTGTGCCATTATTTTCAGGGAAATGCACAGCTAAAGTAGTTCCAGGCAGGTCTTGACTGCGTTAAATGTCCATATCACTTCGCCAAATGATTTCAGTGATTTCAAAAGTCCAAGAACCAAAACCCACAACCCACTGACCAAGCTGAAAATGCCAAGTTATGTCCATGTTTTTGCCACAAAACTACGTTTTATCCTGTATGGAAAACACATACTCTATTTCTATTACTAGAGCAAGTACACGTGATGACACTGTGAATGATTTCTTTATCGTTTATATTTGCTTATAGTCTTATATTTATTTAGAATTCGTTTTAGGTTGCTGTTGTAGGTTATACAGATTTTCTAAAATCTTTACAATAATTAATAACCAGTCATTTGAAGCTGGTTAATAAAAGTGACTGTAATAATAGCAAATAACAAGAGGTTTGAAAAAGCATCATCAGCACCGATGATTTGGAGAAGCCCTTCTGATTAAACTGATTAAATCTTGGCTTTGAAAAATTAAAAACTTCAACCAAATGCTACTTTCAGACAGATTAGTGATAATGCAAACCTTTTTCTCATTGAATCCTCAAATTAAAAACAAATATTCCAAAGTCGTCAATGAATTCTAATTATATTTCACAAAATAATTTTGGAATACAAAAAACTACTAACAAAGTGGTTCAACAAGGGATTAAAGAAAAAGAAGAAAAGATTTTAAGACATATTTCTATTGAGGAAGAAATACCAAAATCATGCCTTTGTGTGTGCTTATTTCATTCAGTGTGAGTGCAAATAAATGTTCAGTAACCTGAGGATGCAACTTTCAAAGACTTACAGCAAACTCCCACACCAGCACAACAACTGAACAAATATCTGCCGTCACTGATTTCACACAGAAGCACCTGTGCTCGCAGGCAAGCATCTCAAAGAGGAGTTTGCAGTGTGACTTTATCTTGTTTATTTATTTTTCAGAAGCATGAGTGGGAATAATTTAAATGTAATGCAAGTGTTGAAAAATATTAAATAATACTGGCCTACTGCCAAACATTTGCTCTTCAATAATATAGTTTGTTAAAAGTGCATGGGCCCAGACCATATACACAGACAGTGATTGTCACATATTAGGCTCAGTTAAGACGTGGATACATGTGAATCTCAGGTTAGGATTTTAAGTTCTCTTCCAAATAGAATCAGGGAACTTAAAGCGATAGTTCACCCAAAAATGAAAATGTGATGTTCATCTGCTTACCCCCAGGGCATCCAAGATGTAGGTGACTTTGTTTCTTCAGTAGAACACAAACGGAGATTTTTAACTAAAACCGTTGCAGTCTGTCAGTCATATGAATGGAAGTAAATGGGAATCATGGCTAAAACATACAATAAAAAAAAAAAAAAAAAATCATACACAAACAAAACCAAATTGAACCCTGCGGCTCGTGATGAAACACTGATGTGTAAAGACACAAAATAATCGGTCTGTGCAAAAAACTGAACAGTATTTATATTGTTTTTTACTGATTCAAAGTCTGACCTGTCCTGAGCGCGTGAGGCGTCTTCTTCTTCTTCTTCTTGCTTTACGGTGGATCGCAGACCGCTACCTATCTTTCAAATAGACCATTGACACTCCTTATTGAGATTGTAGATAGAGTGTCAATGGTCCATTTGAGAGATAGGTGGCAGTAATGCACTTATAAGTCTGCGATCCACCGTAAAGCAAGAAGAAGAAGAAGATGGCTCCTGCACCGGCTGTTGAGAACGTGCTCAGGACAGTTCAGACATTGTGGACTTTCAGAAGTAAAAAAAACAATATAAATACTGTTCAGTTTCTTGCACAGAATGATTGTTTTGTGTCTTTACACATCAATGTATCTTCACGAGCCGCAGGGTTTCATTTGGTTTTTTTTGTGTGTGTTTTTTGACTCTCAAAGCCGTGATTCCCATCCACTTCCATTATAGGACTGACCGACTGCAACGGTTTGAGTTAAAAATCTCTGTTTGTGTTCTACTGAAGAAACAAAGTCACCTACATCTTGGATGCCCTGGGGGTAAGCAGATGAACATCAAATGTTCATTTTTGGATGAACTATCCCTTTAAAGGGATGGTTCACCCCAAAATTAAAATTCACTTATTATTTGCACACCCCCAGATCCTTTTTTCACAGTCAAATAATTAGTCAGAGAGATTAGTGATCCAATTCTGCTTTCATATTTTCATATTTAATGCAGCAAAAAAGAAGAGATGAGAACGGCTGGAAAGCAGCTGTCTTGAGCTCTCCAAAAAAAACAAAAAAAAAACATCACGTAACATGTCTGCAGCTCAAGGTCAGTCGTTTCTGTCCTCACAGCTTTTATAGACACAAAGGACACACGCTGATGTTAGTGATGCTTCAGCCACTTGTTTGATGTTGTCAGTGTCAAGTCAAATCTTTGAGATGTCCTTAAAGAGTTATGAAACTGCAAATCTTCAAACACATTTGTGACTCATATGTTCTATGTGTGTGTGTGTGTGTGTGTGTGTACTGGTATATATGGTTTATGAGGACACGCCCTGTGTCCCCGTCAAACAAAAGGCTTAAAAAACATACAAAATGGTGTTTTATGAAATTCAAAAATTGCCAGTAGTTTTCTGTAAGGGGTAGGTTTTTACACAATAATTAATTCTAATGTTTCATTAGATTGTAAAAGGTTTTTGGAGGCTCATCAAAATGTAAAATGGGCTGGTTTGAGCTCTCTTTGATGTTTCTGCATATTTTACATCTTTCAAATAAACAGCTGAGGACACTTGAGTATTTATGTCACTTGGATCAGTTTTGGATAAAACTACCGATGTGACAGCGAGACGGTTTTTGTGAGTTGTGCGCGAGCCCTGACTCTGACTGGTCCAGCGTTACACGGATGCTGGGGACGGCGTGGGATGGAAGGAGGGCATCTACTGCTGCCTGAATGGAGGAAAGTGCTTCTAGCAGCAGATCTTTTCAACATACAGCATGATCCCAGGCTACATGGAGATGAGATTCCAGTGACTCAAGAAACAGATGCACTGTGGTCACTGTGAACTTTAATAAACCGTGTTTTCAAAACTGTGCTGAAGGACAAACACATTCTTGCTGCTGTGAGAGGTGAGAAAGAGTCCACATGGAAAAATGAGGGAAGCTGTGAAGCTTTGCACCTTGAAATATTTATATACGGTCGCAGTTCACTAGCATTATAATTTGTCTCGGTAGAAGATAAATTGATATATGTGGGACGCTGCAGTGCATTCCGTTCATTTATTTCTATAAAAGATGCAGTAATGTCCAAGAATGTACATATAAGCTGTGTGTGTGATTATGTATTAATGGTAAAAGTTTGCTGTTTTTTCAGTATGAACTCATGATCTCATGAACTTTAAAATAGCACCTTTTCTCTGAGACGTGCTGAAAATGAAGGCGTCCCATGCTGAAGTGTCAAAGCTACCCAGAGCTTTTGTGTTTAAAATGAAAAATAATGAAACACCAAACAGTGCTTACAGCACCTTTAATTTAATGAATAAAAGAATGACCCTAGCCTTATAGTTTTGATTTAGCATTTGAAGTGAATATCAGAGTTTATAATATACCAAACAGATCATATTTCTATCCGTCTCATTAATATATTTTCTTTGAATATACAAGATTTCCAATTCATTGGTCGCCAAATAACTAGAAGAATATGTAAATCTATTTGCATTGCAAACCACCATGTTCATGATTATGATAATAAACTAAAATAATATGACAGCAGATGCCAGTTTGCAATATCAAGCAGCATAAATGACTGTTTTTGCACAGCTAAAGTATAACCGGATGACACTGGAAGCCTTGAACACTGCATCCACTCTTATGGTGAGATAATTTAGTCCTCGATTAGCTTCTCCATATCATCTGCTTTCAGTGGAGGAGAGTCCAGAGCCCCCAGAGGAGCGCGTGCGAGACGGGTACACAGCAGCTACTGAACACATCCGTGTGAAAGTGCCAATCTCAAGTTCTCACTCGTCTTTCCTCCATTCACTTTATTTCATGGAGTATGAGAATAGACATTTTTGTCTGGATGTCTTAGCGGGGCTCCTCGCGCAGATTTACATTCTGCAGGCGGGTCTGATATATAAAACATTTCAAACAGAAATGTTCTCACAGTAAGGAGAGAGTGAATATCTCAACAGGTTTGTAATGTCTGTGTGTGATTAAGGGATTTGTAAAGCATCGCCAGTATCATTAGGAGATCGAGACGGCCAATTTCACTGCATCACAGAACAGTTCCCGTCTCATTCCCAGCCATTTGGAAACAAAGTCTCATTAATAACAGCCTGGTTGCCATGACAGCAAGTACGTGATGATTATTGTCATGCCGTTTATGTATAGAGAGAGAAATGCATGGTCTGAAGAGTCATATGCAGAGAGTTGGACAGAATCACATCACAGTAGGTGAGAACGTTGTCTTCTGGGAGGCAGATGGGCTCAAGCTAGGACTTCACAGAGTCGTCTCCATACACAACTAATCACACTCCTCGTCTGTGCACATATTGTATCAGCTCTGGTAATCACCGGCTGTTTAGACGATTCCTGCCGCAGGTTTTCTTTTCTTTTGCATAGACAAAAGTAGTCTAAGGTAAGGTAGGTACGGATGAACAAAAGACACAATATGTGTATCTGCTTGAATGCAAGGAAGATAGCCTCACACAAAGGTAAAAATGATCAGAGAAAAATGTTCTTACGTGAGGGAACGTTTTTCTCAAAAAGCGAAACCCCTGCAATTTGTGCACGCTCTTTAAGTCTTTTATAATGCCGGATGAGATGGGACATTTAAAAGCATTTCAGGACTCCACAGTCTTCACTAGTCGAATGCACTTTCAGCAGTCGAGTCAATCGATTCAGGTGTGTCTGTATTGCAGTGATGAAGCAATGCAGTACAGTTCCAGAAAAGCAAGCCTGATCATAGTAATCTGTTGCATGATGCTCCGACCACCTTTACTCCAACCTGCCCTACAAGACAAGGAGTGTGTTGGTATTCAGAATCAGAACTGTATTTCATCTGCTTGTGCGGCAAAATATATGATTAGGATCGATAAAGTTCTATAAAGAGAAATGCTGGAGCATTACTCACAACAAGTAATCCCCCTCCACACTCTCAAAAAGATTGTACCTTTCAGTTCAGTAAAGCTCTGTGTTCACGAAAACAAATGAACGAAGCACTGTGAGAAGGATCCTCCATAAAACAGGATGTGCGTCCAGAGAGGCCCAGACAGCAGGGAGCTGGTGAGTCAGCGTTTGATTCATTAAAGCTGTTACCCTCTCATAGACGTCTCTGGCTGTGCCTGTCGGGTTGGTGAGGGGGCAGGACTTTTTGTTCAAAGTTGGAGACCTTTCCAGTGAGCTTCTAATTTTATTTATACCTGTGGTTTTGTTATCCCTCTTTCTTTTGGTCCCAACCCACGTCAACACTGGAGAGTCGTACTGTAAGTGACATTCAATAAATCATGCTACATTTTGTGTGTGTGGTATTTCAGTAAAAAAAAAAACTAAAAATAAATCCTGGTCTTATTGACTAACCACCTCTAGTCTATTTTAACCAAACACATAATATAATGATTAAATGATGGAAAGGAGTGCTATAACAGTACACTAAGAAGTCAAGTGCACTTACAGTCGATTCAGGTGTCTTAATCACAGTAGTGAAGTGACGGAGTCTATTAATTATTAACAGCTGATGAAGAGAAAGAAAGTCAAATGTCAGATTTGTTTTATTATGCACTACCCTAGGTAACAAATTTAGGTTTTAATAATGTTGTGGAAGCATTGTTTTGAAATTGTTCTAACCCTAACCTTTTGAAACACCATTATTTTTAAGAGTGTGGGGAATCAAGCCACGCAGAATTGATGCAGCACCTTTCAGAGTCACACTAAATGGTGTAACAGGTTCGAGCTGATTTTTAGAATCACTCCCATTATACTCTGAAAGGTTAAGGCATGCTTTGTAAATGGTGCTGTGAACCCTTTAAAATAACCTTGAGTTAAGACAAAAGTGGTTGGTTCATGAGTAAAGCCCATCTGTAGCATCCTAGTCTCGGTAGGCATCTAGTGCTCATAGGGTCACTGTCACATGATACCTTGGGGGTGAGGATTTTGAGTTCTATAGTGGTAGCCCAACCTGATTTGTTTGTGGGGACGTCATTGTATTGGCTAATCTGGCGATACCCAAAGGACAGCATAAAAGAAAGGTAGTAAGCTGGATTGGATGGGTCTCTGTTTCTTCAGGCAGATGATGACTCAACAGCCCTGACGAGATCCCAAAACCTTGCAGATTTACATTCAGATATCTGGAAAAACACTTACAGTAGTCATCAAGGTGAAATACACATGCTGTGGTATACTGATGTACCCTCAATCAGGTGATCTTGCATTATCAGACTGTCCATGTCTGGCTAAAGCTAGACCCCCTGGGGTCACCAGATACAGTGTGTCATTTAAAGAAGGGAGCAGTTGTGGTTCTCCCTGGATGAGACTCTCATGTCTCCTGCAGTGTTTCAGGTGATCCGCTTCCTTCTGTTCACAAGCAAAACACCTTCCTCCAATGCTGACACAATTAAGAAAATACTGAGGTTAGGGGTTTTTTTTTGTTTGTTTTGACTGACCATCTCTGTGAACACTAGTGGAGGCTGGGAAAAGAAGTTTCCTCTGGTGGGTTGGAACTTTGACTCATTTATTTGCTTCAAATGTTGTGACAAACAACAATTACACTTTGTGCCTTAGTCTTGACAAGTGAGATTGGTGTTATTGTTCATGTCTTGTTTCCAGCGCTGGATCTGTGTGGAGGCTGAAGAAAGGAATTTAGGGCTGAGGATGGGTGCTCATCACCACCGCACTACTGGATGAAGACATAAAACTTTATTTCCCGCCCATTCCCATGAAGCAGACTCTTAAATATCTGTGCATAATATTGAAATAGAAGTCAAATATATTGTTTGTATGTATATAATCAACATTTTTATAATTTTCAAACGTTTTACATTTTATCATATCATTCTCAATGTATTGTAGTTCTTTCCCTCGAATGACTAACACAGTCTCGTAACACCTTTTTCTTCAGTTAATAATGTTGTGACATTATAGATATAGATAGGCCTGTAAATCAGCCTAGTGCAAGGTTTAAAAACAATAAGCTTTTGGTATTCTATCCATGTATCTCTAAATTATGGGGTGTATTCATTGGAATAGATTAAAAGACAGCTAATGTTTGTAATGTCATGGAATGTACGACTCCCCACTTTTTATTCAAAATTATTTAATATAGCAATTTTGCATTTTCCAATTCTGTCTAAACATGTCCTAACTTTTGCCTGTCCAATTAATAAAACAATAATTCGTGAAATAAAATTCTAGACAAACAGGAGATATGCCAACCAAGCCTAACCACCTCCCAAAACATTGCACTTTTGAGTTATTTTCATTTTTGACATTAAAGATGCTCGTGTACGTGGGTGGTCATGTGACGCGGGATGCGTCATATATGATGCGCAGTGAGGAGAAGAGCGTCTCATTCCCTACAAACCTGCGGACTCTCTCTCTCTCACTCACTCACTCACTGCTCGGGCTGCGGTGGAGCTGGAGAGCATCTCATCTGTTCTCTCAGAGAGGAACACCTGCGCGAACTATGTGAAGGTAAAACTCTTGCAACCTGATGCATTTCGTCTTTTATTAAATTCAATTGCAGAGGTATTATTTATAACGCTTTAGGTGAACTCATCGCCTATTTCAGCACAAACAGAAAAGTTAGCAGTTTTAATCTACAGTGCGTCTCGCAGTGCAGTGGTATTAAATATTAAATACCAAATGAATAGCTGTGAAGTTCTCTGACACACATTTTGCGGTATTAAATATAAAAACGGAATTGAACCTAAATTGAACGTATTTTGCCGAATAATGATTAAAAACACACTGATGCGAGCACACGGCTGATTGTGCATCACAGTTAAATATTTGCACTCTATACAGACACATAGCCTACTAGACTATCCGATGATGTTATCAGTCATTATTATATTCTGAGTTTATAATATATTTGAATTTCTAACTATAAATCATATATATTTTATACTTTTAATTGATATTTATTTCAGTTGAGTCTATATGAGTTTTAAAAAATAAGGTTATTATAAGGTTGTGTCTAAGTTGCCCGCTGCTTTATAAGTGTAGTATGGTGTTTTAGGTTGAGTCTGCTGGCATCAATTATTCAAAGCCTGTCTCTTAGAGTAATAATCCCTAGGTGCCCATCCATGCAAGAAAAACAACAAGCGTAAAATACAAGAGCCGTATGATGGCTCGTCTGAGAGGGCATTTATTTCTGTGCTCAGTGGAGCATCGATCGAGCTTCTGAGAGCACTGTATTCTCTGTAATCTTGAAATGATGAGGATCCATGTGCCTCAGTCAGTCTTATTTGAACATGCATTCTCTCAATTTCATCCAACAGGTTTCCTTTAGCACATCTGTGACCATGCTGTTCCCTGCCTCCAAGTCCGATGTTAAATCCGTTCTGGATGGGGTGGCAGAAACCACGTTCAGGACCATCACTTCTGGACTGCAGTACATTGGTTCTAACGACGTCGGCTACGATGACCACATCAAAAGTGCCAAAAGCGGATACCCACTGCCGAAGCCATTTGCAGCGTACCGCAGAAGCTCCTTCACAGATAAAGTGGGACCGGATGAGGAACTCATCGTGAAGGGTTTTCCCTTTTACCCCACGAACAGCTCTGATGTGTTTGGGAACTTCAGCCTCGGAGATGAAGGGAGCAGTCTGCAGTGCGGGGAGAACTTTATGGACATGGAATGCTTCATGATACTGACTCCTAGCCAGCAGCTCGCCATAGCCTTGCTGTCTCTCACGCTGGGGACTTTTACAGTATTGGAGAACCTGGTGGTCCTGTGCGTGATACTGCAGTCACGTACCCTGCGCTGCAGGCCATCTTACCATTTCATTGGTAGCCTGGCCATCGCAGACCTGCTTGGCAGCGTCATCTTTGTCTACAGCTTCTTGGACTTTCACATCTTTCACCGCAAAGACAGTCCCAATGTGTTTCTGTTCAAGTTAGGGGGCGTGACGGCCTCGTTCACCGCGTCTGTGGGAAGCCTGTTCCTCACCGCCATCGATCGATACATTTCCATCCACCGTCCGCTGGCGTACAGGCGCATTGTGACGCGCACCAAAGCCGTGATCGCCTTCTGCATGATGTGGGCGATCTCTATTATCATCGCCGTGCTGCCGCTGCTGGGCTGGAACTGCAAGCAGCTCAACTCGGTCTGCTCCGACATCTTTCCGCTCATCGACGAGAACTACCTGATGTTCTGGATCGGTGTGACCAGCGTTCTGGTCATCTTCATTATTTACGCTTACATGTACATCCTCTGGAAGGCCCACCACCACGCGGTGAGGATGCTGCGGCGCACGTCTCAGAAGAGCCTGGTGGTCCACTCCTCCGACGGCACCAAGGTCCAGACCGCCAGACCGGATCAGGTTCGCATGGACATCCGCTTGGCCAAAACGCTGGTTCTGATCCTGGCGGTGTTGGTGATCTGCTGGGGGCCTCTGCTGGCCATCATGGTGTACGATCTGTTCTGGCGGATGGACGACAACATTAAGACAGTGTTTGCGTTCTGCACTATGCTCTGTCTGCTCAACTCCACCATTAACCCAATAATCTACGCTCTCAGGAGTAAAGACCTGCGGAGGGCCTTCCTCGCCACCTGCCAGGGCTGCAGGAGCACCTCCAGCACGTCCCTGCAGCTGGACAACAGCCTGGAGTCAGATTGTCAGAGGAATCAGCACATCGCCGCCCACCGTGCAGCCGAGAGCTGCGTCAAGACCACTGTGAAAATAGCCAAATTGACAATGTCTGTCTCAGCGGAGACATCGGCAGAAGCTGTCTGATTGTACCGCGGGGCAGAACGGGTGTTGCTCAGATGCACCTCGTCTTAAAAGAATGTCTGTTTACTTGCTGGTCATGGAAAGGTACATGCATAAAGTTCACAACACAAAGCTGCTTGAGTTACCACTGGTTTGATGAAGTGTTCACTATGACATTTCATTGCTTAAGTGCCAAATTTCATCTTTTTGTTTTCTCTCAGAAGAGGTAACTCTCACCCAGTAAATTCATTTGTTGGGTTTTTTTAATTGATGTTGTTGTTGTTGTTGTTGTTTGCCCTTATACTTAATTGTAACGTGTGGATGTTGGGCGTGCGTTATGAAAGTTTACTATATTTTTATACTTTGAATTTTTGTTTTTTTGAACGATGATATCTTCTCACATGGGAATAAGGGGCTAATGATCTTTTTAATAAAACCATGTAAGTATGAATATATATATATATATACACATTGGTATCTATGTAAATATGTGTAAAGCTCGGCAGTGATTTAGTGTATCCAACATCAATGTGATAAATGACAAAAGATAAGAGTCTCTCTGTTTTTGAGATGTCTTGTCTTGCCAATGAAAGAGATGTTATGAAAATGAAAGTATTATAAGAGGAGCAAGTTCTGTCGCTCCTCAAATACATGAATAATCAAAGTAAGAAAAGTGAGGACATTTGTTTGTTTAACAAATGAACTTAATCTCGTTTACTAAGATATATCTGGTCCGTTACATGATGCTTTAGTGTTATTGTTGTGAGTGTCATGAAAAAAGACAGGACTATTTTCAACTATTTTTTTTTACAAGATGGCCTGTAAATGTGGTTTATCGTCACATATAATACAGTGACTGAAATAAGTGTGTTGGATTTAAATCTGATTATTTTGTCATTCTTATGATGTATTTTAAGATGTAAAGTAAAATTCATTTTACACAATATGCACAAAGCCCAGAGAAAAATTTAAATTCTAAAAATAAATATTTGTTAATACAAATGTATATTTAATCTTGTAGTTAATTAACAAACAGTTGAAATGTACATATCATGATTGTTTAGTAATATTCTTTAAACCGTGAAATGGTGTGGTGGTGCTTTTTATTTGCACTGTGCAAAAGTATAGAACTACCTTTACCTGAAATGTATCTACTTAAGTATTGAAGCTTAGAAATCATAAAACATCACAGTGGCTTTTGTCCCAAAGTAGTTCTTGAAAGTCTGTCTTGAAGTGATGTCTTAAAATACAGAAGCTGCTTGCACACTTATGTATTACAATTTAGTTCATTTCAAGGTTTTTTTTTTTTTTTTTAAATAAAGTCAGTACTGACCTAAACTGTGTATTGGGATACTTTTATTTAAAACCACAAATCACTGTCAAATCATTATGGAATCATGTTGCACACATTGGTAATGTCTCTGGGTCCCTCTAGTGGATAGTCACAGTTCTTACTTACAGAGTCATTTTCTAGAACAGAAAGCAATGATTGAAGGGATACTCCACCCCAAAATGAAATTTAGTCATTATTCACTTACCCCCATGTCGTTCCAAACCCGTAAAAGCTTCGTTCATCTTTGGAACACAATTTAAGATAGTTTGGATGAAACCAGAGAGCCTTGAGACTGTCCCATAGACTGCCAAATAAATAACACTGTCAAGGTCCAGGAAAGTATGAAAAGCATCGTCAGAATACTCCATCTGTCATCAGTGATTCAACCGTAACATTATGAAGCGACGAGAATACTTTTTGTACACAAAGAAAACAAAAATAATGACTATATTCAACAATTAATCTCCATCTCCAAAAAGGTGCTATGGTGAAAAGGAGAGACACAGAGGAGAGGAATTGTTGAATAAAGTTATTTTTGTTTTCTTTGTGTACAAAAAGTATTCTCGTTGCTTCATAACGTTACGGTTGAATCACTGATGACAGATGGAGTATTCTGACGATGCTTTTCATACTTTTCTGGATCTTGACACTGTTATTTACCTGGCAGTCTATGAGACAGTCTCAAGCCTCCCGGTTTTCGTCCAAAATATCTTAAATTGTGTTCCAAAGACGAACAAAGCTTTTACTGGTTTGGAACGACATGGGGGTAAGTGATTAATGACAAAATTTTCATTTTGGGATGGAGTATCCCTTTAACTCAGAGGCAATGCAGGTTTTTTTTTTTTCAGTTCTTTTATCCCTTTTTATGTAAAGGATAATGTAGAGTTATCATGACAAAATGATCCCTGATGACTTGATCTGGATCTGACATGAAACAGACTGCACATCATCCCACTGTGACAGCATTAACAAAGAAATGTAACAAATAAACATTTTAAACTTTACCATAATTTTAATCCATCTTCAGTGAAATAGTAAACATGTCATATTCATCTCATGAAATGTGTGTGTCCATGTAACAGCAGGGTGTTGTTGGCTCCTTCCGGGAGATATGCTACACACTTCATTTGAAAAACTTGTAGTTTGATGTTTAATGTACTAAAACAACCACATTTCTCTCACTCTTGTCATAAACGCAATCCACTGCCACTATCTGCTAAGGAATGACACCATAACCCAAGGTGAGACACAATACTTTTACATTAAGCACTTTTTCTCTTACTTTCTCACTCTCATTTTTTTTTTTTTTTCAGAAATCCATTATTAGTAAACAGCTCAGATCAACAATCTTGGAACACAGAATTTCTGTCAAACCTTAAACTACATCTACAGGCATTATAAGAAAAGCACTTGACGTGGTTTTAATGTGCTGAGACCAAGTCATAAATAATGTTTACGTATAAAAAAGTGAGCTGAGAAGTTTTACAATAAGCTTTTTACCACAGAGAAATACCTCGGTAAACATAACAATATTGTCTATATTGTGCTGTTGTTGCTTTGACCATAGATCTACTTTTAGTGTTCATGACAAGTGAAGTGTGAGAGAAAGCTGGTTGTTTATTTAATACATTAAGCTCTTTCATTGTCCGTGCATCTTGGATGTCAATTGTTAAAATTTCTAACCAATAATATTCCTAAAAAATATTCCTAAAAAATAGAACAGACATTAGACAAGACATGCCCTTTTATTTTGTTAGATTTGAATCGAACTGCAGTCCCAGAGGTTTGCTGAGGCCCCCTTGTGTGGTTCTTGAGAATCACGTGTAGGCGAAACAAAACCTTTTAAAACAAGTCTGAAATCCCATGTTCTTTGGTGAAAAAGAGAAAAAAAAGAAAGAACGAACTATTAATAGCCTATGTAAGAAAAAAATATAATTTCATATGGCAATGTAACCAAAGTTAGTATGATAACTTTATAAGTTATTATATTAATTTTGTTTACAGTGATAAATGATATATAAGTAAATATATGCATGCGTTTAACATAAACCAACATTTTGTATAAGACTACCTAGCCTGTGCTAATAGGCTAAATCTTCAACCCTGTTACTGAACCATGTTCCCATTTTGGCGTATTTCTATTTATTTACTTATTTTTAAGGATTTCATTAAAATGTATATATATTACATATTATAATAATATTTTTCATTACACATATCAGGGTTTTAATCTAATCGAACATGTCTCAAATTTTGGCAACAGCTAATTCTAATTCTGACAGCAAATTCATCGAGATGGACAAATCCCATTTTCTGAAGCCAGCACTTCCAGAGCCCAACTAGTGAAAAGTGGGGTTTATTTTTTTCAGATATGTAAGAGATATCATGACTTTTAAATGATGATAGTTACATATTTTTATATATATTATTATAAAGCATTCGATACTGTAAACCACAAATTTTTATTTGAAGTTCTTGATTTCTTTGGTTTTGGCAACAACTTTATCCGCGCAGTTGGAACATTAAATAATGATTGTAATAGCTCTGTTAAATACCCTTCGGGACCACTCCCAGATTTAATACAGGTAGAGGAGTTTTGTTCTTGTGTTATTTTTATTGCTCATGCAAGTATTGTATCTTTATATTAAAATCAGTCCGTTTCAAGGTATCCAGTTGGCCAATAATGTGATTAAATGTTCCCAGTTAGCAGATGATACCGCAATTTTTCTAAAAGACATAAAAGAATTAAAAGTCAGTGTCTACATGAGTGTCTCCATGAATTCTATTTAGTATCAGGGTTAGCTATAAATATAAAAAAATGTGAATTGTTTGCTTTAGAAAGAAAGACCCAGAAACTTGTCTGGGATTTGTGGCATTCCAATAAAAGACTATATTACTTATTTAGGAATTACGATATGCAAAGATCAAAAAGAAAGAATAAATCTTAATTATACCCCAATAATGAACAAAATTCTATATTTGGCTGATGAGAGACCTTTCTTTAAATGGGAGAGTTTTATTATCAAAATCTGAAGGTTTATCCAGACTAGTTTACACCACAATGGCTATAGATATTCCAAAAAGTATAATTAATGAGATTAATAAATGTATGAATAATTTTATTTGGAAAAATAAACATCATTATTTGAATAAAAAATACTTTCTAATCCACTTAATCAAGGTGGGATAAATGTACTTGATTTTGAAATATCTAACACTATTTTTAAAATTAAGTGGATACAAAATTATATCCGTTCAAAAGATAAGCCATGGTATTACATCCCTAATATTATTTTTGAATAAAAGTAGGTGGAATTGAATTTCTTCTGAACTGTAATTTTAATATTAGCAAGCTTCCCATAAAACTTTCCAATTTTCACAAACAGGTGTTTTTATCGTGGATGATTATATACAAACACAAGTTTTTCTCCTCACAAATGCTTAATTTGGATTAATAAATACATTACACACCAAAATAAATCTCTTTTTTAGTTAATTGGTTTAGTTAATTCTCAACTTTTGAATAGTAGTAGTGTGCTTACATATTTAGAGTTTTTAGAAACATTTTCACTTTATATAGCTGTTAAGGAGTATATGATGGTTATTAATGCCATTCCTTCAGAACTTAGGAAATTATTAGGAAATGATATAGTCGAAAAACTAAATTCAGATTTCAATCTTAAACTGGAAGGTATAAATATAAAAGAATAAAAATGTAATAATAATTATCTTAGAACGATTTGCCAAATTTCCAGTGTTCCTTTAGCTACTGTTTTTGTATCACAAATAAAATAAGAGAAGTATGATACAAGATTGTTCATCGTATTTATCCTAATTGCAAAGTTTTGTAAAGATATTGACTTGAAGTGTGTTTTCTGTAAAGAGGAAAATTAGAGTATTGTTCATTTATTTTATGATTGTATTTATACAAAATTATTTTGGTGTGATTTTTTTTTTTTTTTTGTCAAATTATTTTTTTTTTTTAACATGGTATTTATATTGAATTGTGTTTTTTTGTGAGTGTTGTGTTGACTTCACAATTTGGTATATTGTGAATTTACTCATCATATATGGAAAATTCTTTATTCACAAATGTAAATGGGCAGTGAAAAAAACTAATTTTGCTCATATTTCAAAATAGAAATAGGTCACTACCTGTATACCTTAAAAGAAACAAGAAACGACAAAGCCAAAAAACTGTAAGTTACTTTAAAGCCTTAAATCTATTCTTTGAATAATTTGTAATTATTTTTATTTGTTTACAGATGTGTGTTTTTTTATTGCTTTTCTTCTTCTTTTTTTTTTTATTATTTTTTTTAAGAATTTGTTTTAATTCGGTTAATACCAGAATCAACAATTACATATACATTACGTTATGATTATGTTAGTGAATTATAATATCTGATCGCGTGAGAGAATCGCTATTTGTTCAGTCAGAGGACTTTTATTCTGAAAACGGCGGCAGCCTTCACGTTAAACCCGGAAGTGCAGCTCGCGTAACGATCAGTCTGATCACGTGAAACACAGCTGAATGATCAAAACATTAGTGTCAGGATGTGTTGACATGTTTCTAGAGTTTATATCAGCCCCGCGCTTCGTCTGTCAGGTCAGAGAACTATCATTTAACTGTCATTAAGAGCACATATTTCAGTGTTATTTACTCTGTTTACACATCTGCAGGTTAAGATTATCAGACTTTCATCAACCCACTGCTGTTTACTTAAAGGATCATGTAAATACCATGTGAATATGATCATATTTGATCTTTTCTACGTGTTAGTGTACGTATATAAAAGATATATAAGTACAGTATTATGGTGTTACTCTGTTAAGCAGATGGTATCATGTAAATACATGAATATGGTAATACACAGTCAAATATCAGCCCAGTACAACACTACTGTACCAGAACAATAAGCGCAGTGTGATACCTTCTGACTGATTCTCTCTCTCTCTCTTTATTTTTTAAAGATATATTTTTATCTCTTTCTTTTTTTATGTGTTGTGTGAGGAGAGGTCTGCGTTTTGGTGTGTTTTAGGGGTGTTGCTGGTGTTTGTTGGGTCATTTTCTGCGTCTTCACCTTCATGATCTCCTCCACCATCATCCTCAACCAGTGCGTATCTCCACACACTCTGATCCCTGATGTGATTGGTGATTAACTAACGTATTTCCCGGCATGCAGTAGAGTGTCTTTTATATCTTATCTTCCAGGTATCTCCATATTCTCATGATATTCTGGTCGTTTCTGGCTGGAGTGATCACGCTCTACTGCTCCCTCAGTCCTGAATATCTGCTGCCGAATGTCCTCGTCTCAATAAAGACCAAGAGGAAAGTAAGTACTAGTAAAAACAGATAATTCTTACTCGGTCAGTAGTGGGCTCTATTCACACACAAGGGCATACATTGGGCTTGGTCTTGTCTTGGAGTATTCCGGTGTGTGAGGATCTCAGATCATTATTTTAGTACTTTTAATATGGTTTTCTGTGATTCAGCAGGTCGTCGTGTAAGGCCCATTAACACTTTTAACAGCCTCTTGAGTTTTCAGAGGCATTTAAGTCTCATATGCATTTGTGTGTCACAGAATTGTCTCCATCGTACTCAGATTTAGATTTGTTGGTTGATTGTTTTAACTCTGAGTGCTGTGGTGTTCTGGACTCTATAGCCCCTTTTAAAAAGGTAAAATCTAACACGGTTTCTCAACCCTGGCTTAATGCAGAGAGCTGATTAATTAGGCAAAAATGGAGACCAGCAGAGAGCAGATGGAAAAGAGATAAGCTCCTATATGCTGATAGTCTGAGTGTGTATGTATAAATAACATTTAGATTTAGTTTGATATGGCGAGTTGTTTTTTTTTTGTAGAGTAGTGTTTTTTTTTTTTTATTTTCTTGATGTTATCCCACCTCGTTTATTAGTTCAGATTTGGGATGTGGAGGTTGGTTCTATGACCCTGTCCATACTGAATCAGAGTCTTTTAAAGGGTGTAGTTCCATCATATTTTATTTAAACATGCCTTGGTGCAGCCTCTTTTGAAAAAGCCCACTCTGGACACTTCAGTGTTAAATAACTACAGACCGATTTCAAAATTGCCTTTCTTGGTTAAGTTATTGGAGAAGGTGGTTCTTAATCAACTTTCTACATTTTTAAATGGGTCATATGACGTTGCTAAAAAGAACATTATTTTGAGTATTTCGTGTAATGCAATGTGTTTATGCGGTTTAAGGTTAAAAAAAACACATAATTTTCCACATACTGTACATTATTGTTACGTCGATTTTTACAAAGCTCATCGTTCTGAAAAGCGTTGTGTGTTGTGATTGGCCGAATACCTTAAGCGTGTGACGGAAATGTTACACCCCTTAACATACGGTGATGCCGTCTCCCAGCATGATGAGACAAAACTAATAAAAACCCATTACAAACAAGACATTCATTGCATCCAGTGGGGAATTAATTACTGATTATAATGACTTATACTGTGTTTTTGCATGTTGTGTTGTGTATCACGCTGCATAAACATAAAACCATGTCTGCATTTGCGATCGGAGAAACGACAAACAACAAGCACTACTCTACACTGCTCAAAACTCACGTTTGAATCATCATTGGCAAATTATTTAAATATAAAACATGTACTTAGAGGCTGTGAGTCAGAAGCACCAGACTGTCCTTGCAAAGTTGGAACTGCCTCACTTCCTACTTTGAATAAAAAATTCAAAGTTGGAAGTGAATAAAAAACAGCCTTTGAGCACAGACCCATTGTAGACTGCTGGTTCAGGAAACAGGGGAGGGAGGGAGAGAGAGAGACTTGACTTTTGAGGTCTCTTTATTACAAAAAATAAAAAAATGTAGTTTGGCATGAATAGGAAAACAAATAATAAAAAATTATCAATTTTTGGCGCAAGTTTATAAAACAAATATTACTCAAATATAGATTTGCAAAGCTTCATCAGAGTCAACTTCACAGATGCATTGATTAACTTCCCATTTATATTTGAACATCTGCAGATCATTTATCAACTTATAATAACTATACTCTATACTAATATGGGATTTTATTAATCCCTTCAATATTGAAATTCAATTTACTTTTTCTTGACAACCATACAGCCATCTTTGCTTGCCCAAATATGAAGTTTAATAAAACTTGAAAAACAAATAATTGTACTTCTGCTGTACTTTGTAGTTTTTATTGATTACCACAGGGTTTGACACCACTCTTCCATTTTTATAATGGTTGTAATCTCACACAATTAAAAAATAAATGGAAGACAGTTTCTTGTGCTCCACAAAAAGGACATCCTTCCCCAACCTGTGGATCGAGGTGTGTTCTGTGTCTGCTTGTGGCTATTATACCATGCACAATCCTCCACTGTACTGTAGGTCTCCAGTTCTTTTCTCAATGGGAGGTTTGTACAAGGTCCTCCAGCAACCTTTAGGGGAAGCGCTTGACCCAAAAATCTCTTGCCATTTAGACTGTCTCACATTCTGAAGCTGAAGATGTGACACCTTTACACACGGTACATAAATAGCTTTCTTTCCAGCATTTCTAAGAAGTCCCAGCTGGGGTGTCTTAAAAGAAAGCAAACCATTTTCCATTTCTTGCCATGTTCTAATCAGGGTTTTTCCTGGGTCAAAACTGGTCTTCGGTGGTGGCTGACCGACATGGTCATCCACACACAGCAAAGAGTACCCTAGTACCCACATGATCCGCAAGCCCAAAATTGACAATAAATGTTAAATTTAAAATAAATACAGAGAAACAGTTTGTGATTTTTTTTTCTTATCCTATTTATTCATGAAAAAACGATCACTGTCAGGCTAGATAGTAAAAGAAAGCGATTACAACTTATTTTACATGTAAACATCATCGATACCAAATTATATTTGAAATGTCAAAGGTATCACAATTTATCTATTTACAAATTATGCAAATTATCAGACACAGATATTACCTGTCACTCTCACTCTCATCCTTTCTTGCCCTCTTTGCAAAAAAAGCTGTGATTTTTCCAAGACTGGCTTTCATAGTTTTGAAAGATAAAATCCTTTTTTGATAGACCTGATAATTTATTTTAGTGTAATCATATCAATTAAAAAGTAGCATTAAAAACGTAGCGTTAAAAGGTGTAATAGTGTAATTTTTTTACCATATAAAATGTAATTAAATTAGCAGCTAGCTAGCAACAGTTTGCTTTGTGCTTTGATCTAGTTTCATCTCACTCCAGTTTAACTTTAAACTAAATTATTTTATAGGTCATTTACTACACATTGTCATTGGCCTATACATACTGTGGATTATTAAGGCTAAATTTTACTAAACACTCTTGCTAAATGGGGTAAGCACACTTACTTTCTCATTTCAGATGTGTATATTCTTTTAAGAAGTAATGATTTGCACCGATTCAGACACTGACGGGCAGACCGACTGCTTTAACCATTCATTATAATGAATCGGACTTTAGCGGACACACACACACACACACACACACACACACACTTCATAACTGGATAGATTTTTTTTGCGTTTATAGGGCTTGGGCGCCGCGTTGCATTCTGGGACGTGGCGGCCATGTTGATGGCGTCGTGAATGTAAACATACAGCAAGTCGAACGAGAAGAAACAGAGTTGGGAGAAAGAAAAAATATGTCAAAATCGCGAAAAGGTTGTGGGATTTACAGGGATACACTAAGTAGGGATGCCAGGGATCGGTATGTGGACAAAATCGGCACTATTAACGGTTTGGATCAATATGAAAATCCCAACAAAGAGTGGAGCACCAACGACGAGTTGCTGCCGCACTTTTGCATTACAGATATCTTCGGCTACCTTGTTTGTTTTGTGAGCGCCTACACTTCAGAACAGTTCCGAAGCTACAAGTCATTGGAGTCTCATGTGCAGTTCACAAATGGATGGGTTAAGGAGCTGCAGATCATAAAGCCGGCAAACAGTATACAGTAATCTGGACAAAGGTAAACTGCTCTCCGCCTAGTTGCTAGTTTAGTTACCGTTAGTGCTAACAACCATTCACATGTACTTTTAACTAACTTATGTGTTCAAAAGTTTAGTTAGTAGCTGTCAACCCTCCCGTTTTTTTCCGGGGTTCTCATGTATTTGAGCTCTTTTCCCGGCTGTCTTCCCGTTGTAGTATTTTCCTGTAAAATATCCCGTTAGCCCTTCCATCGGACTGTTGTCCTGTTGCTACACAGTTGCCCTTCCAGCAAAACAGATATTTTTAAACCATCGTTTTGCTTAACGTTACTTGAAATGCAACCTTAGCGTGATATTGGCCTTTTTAAGATAACAGCGTGGTTGTTGTGAGAGCAGGATTTCACACCAATGTAAGCAAAGTCACGTTAGACATAGCTTCACAATCTCGCTTAGTTAATGCAGCAGTTTTGTAGTACGAATTTTTGCTGTCAGCAGAGGGATAGCAACAGAAAGATGAATGTAGAAATTTTCCGTTTTTTTGGATGAGTAGCCCAGGAAATTTACCTTATTTTCAGTGTTTACTTAAGCTATATAAATTAATATTCAGATATTATACCTCACTTGGTCTCCGTGGTCGCGCCTCCAAGCAGGAAAGCAGTGGCAAGTTAATCCATTTTTTTTCAAAGGGCGATTATGTGTTGCGCTATTACACCCCACAATACAGCAACGGTTTACCATGGTTGAAATAGATTTTTTAATTAATCAAATTAAGACACACGGCTGAGAGGGAGTATGTCTAAACACTGCGCGGTAGTCCGAGTAGCAGTAAAGGAGGCCATCAGCATGGCGGCCACGCCAAGTAATGACGTCACGACGCCCAAGCCCTATTTAAAGTTATGTCCGCTGCATGTGCGGAATGCTTGTCACAAGTTGTAAGAGGAGATGAGGCAACTTTTTTTTGACTGCAATTCACACCCCAGCGGTAATTCAGGAAAAATATTCTCCGAATGCAGCACGTGCAAAAACATGGATTCGGTCTCCCGACCTTTAGGATCAGTTGATTTTGAGGCGAGGGGAGAGAGCAAAGACAGAACTGAAGACGGAGAGTGCGATTGGCGCAGCGCGGGGGGAGGGGCGCTGTGCTCGTTCTCTCCGTCACTCCGTCTGTAGACTGCTTCACTCACCAAACCCAATTACACATCAAAATATGGCTTTGGCGGGACAAAAAAATCGCTTTGGCGGCCGCCAAAAAATTTTCAATATAGGAAAAACCCTGTATAATGTAAGCTGTTTTCCATTTCTTGCCATGTTCTAATATCAGCTGAAAAATTCAGGTTTTGTATGATGACAGTATATGTTTATTTGGCAAAAACTCAAAGATTTGAGTCAACAGTCTATCTTCCACTCGAGCTGATCTTATGCCCAGTTTTAAAGCCAAGTTTTCAGCAGAAATCCATCCATCCTCAGAAACAAAATAGCAGTCCCCAACATTTTTCTGAGGGATCCTGATTTAAAAGCATCTAAATCCAGTGCTTCTTCTTCTCTCAGCCATAGCCCCTTCACACCATTTGGCTCCCGAGAGAAACTGAAAAATGTCCATGTTTTTAACATTGATCTGTAAAAAGGTGTCAGTCTTTTCAGGTCTAGTTTTTCAGTGTCCACAAGTAACAAATGGCAGTCTAATCCCATATTGCCTGCTCTCTTCAAAAGGGTACAGGGTACCCCAGCCCAGTTTACATCTTCCCCATATAGGAGTCTCTGAGCCACCTGGAGTCTAAAAGCTCTGACTCTGAATTTAATGTCGACCAACCCCTGTCCTCCTTCCTGTATTGACAGATAGAGCACTGGTGCCTTCAACCAGTGCTGTCCTGACCAGAAGAAGTCCACCAGGTGCTGTTGAATTCTTCTTACTAGGTCTTCCGGAGGCTCTAGAATCATCATTTTGTGCCAAAAAAAGACGATGCAACCGGGTTCTTATAGACCAGGGTTCTCCCCTGATAGGACAGCTGGGGTGGCAACCATTTCCAGTGATACAACCAATCACACTTTTTTTACTAGTCCCTCACAAATTTTTTTATATTTATTTTTTAATATTTAAACCCCTCTCTCCTCCACTGCAAACCACCAGGTAGTGATGGACTAATAAAGTCTTGACCACACCACAGAGCATCACTTTTTTGCCAGTTAACTTTGGCTGAAGACGCACTCCCACAACATTCCAAAGCCATCTTTACACACTCAACATCATTTTGATTTCGAATCAAAACTGTGACATCGTCTGCATATGCAGAAAGCTTGTTAGGACACTTAAAATCCAATGTATTGACCTGTAGACCTGTAAGCTGTCTCCTCAGTCTACATAGTAAGGGCTCAATGGCTATACTATAAAGTTGACCTGAAATATGCCTCTCTTGACTTTCATAGGAATACTGAGGTCACCAGCCATTTTAATCACACAGGTGGCCCCAGCATACAGCAGTTTTATTTTGGAGATAAACTTGTCTCTAAAACCAAACGCCTTTAAAGTATCAAAAAGAAAAATATGATAAAATCTGTCGAAGGCTTTTTCTTGGTCTAATAACAGAAAACGTATATTGGTATTATTATAAGAGGCAAAGTCAAAAATGTCCCGTACCAAATGTATTTTTTTTTTTTATACAATATGACTGATCTTTATGTATTATTGTATGCAGTACACCATTTACCCTATTGGCCAAACATTTTGAATTTTTTTTATAATCAGAGCCTAAAATTGCTACAGGTCTCCAGTTCTTTAAGAACGTCAGGTCACCTTTTTTGGGGAGTGGCGATAAAACTGCCCGCTGACAACTCAAAGGAAGAACTCTTTCTTTGATACATTTTTGGATTACCTCAAAATAATCATGAACAATAACATTCCAAAAACTATTATAAAATTCAGCAGGTAATCCGTCTAGTCCTGGTGTACGTCCTGAGGAAAGTCCCGTAACGTCAGCAGTAATCTCTTCAAAAGTGAGTTCAGTGTCTAAACATTGTTTGTGTTCCAATGTTAAAACAGGAAGATCTTGTAACAGTTGATTTCTGCACTGTTCAAGTGCTCTTTTAACTTTTTCATTTAAAAAGGAGCTTAGCTGAATTTTTTTTTTTTCAGTGTACAGGTCTTGTAGATTTCTAGCATCATTATCATTCATTTTCTTTTCTATTTCCATGATCTCTTTTTCCAACCACTCTAATGTCTTTTTCAGAACTAAAGAGGAATGAGATGTATATTGTTGACAAAACCCTCTTATGTGCACTTTACCGACTTCCCACCATAGAATGACACTTTCATAAATACACTTTTCCAGGCTTCCCAAAAAAGTTTAAAATTCTCACAAAAATGTTTATCATCCAAAAGTTCAACTTTAAAATGCCAGTAATTTCTCATATGCTTTTTTTCAGTTAATATATACTCAATTGTGATAAGCTTATGATCAGAAAAAACAGTTGGGGTGATAGCTGTATTAACAATCTTATTTTTCATATTGTGTGATATATACAGTAGGTGGCCAACCAAAATGGCTAATACCGCCGCAGGGCTACGGCATTAACTGCAAATCAATCGCGTGTTAAAGTCGTTCACGAAACTACCGCCAGGTGGTGCAAAGGGACAGTTTGAAAACTGACTGGAAATATATTTTGTTTTGTAAACGGAGATCAAATAATGAAATAAAACAAAAATAACTTTATAATATAACATTATAACATCCTTAAAAAATCATTAGAAAATTAATCTAAAATGTATTTTTAGAAAGTTAATTTCAAAACGTGAGATAGTCATATCTCACTAATGCATCAAAAAATAAATAAAAAAAATTTACACGAAGGCTCTTATACTGTATGTTATGGTTATTAAACAGTCATTATGAAAACCATTAAAACTATACAATTTCCTTATGTTGTATTAAGGGGCTTTCATTTCGATCTACAGGCTAATGAAAGTTTTTGAACGAAAAAATCCTGACCTCAGCCGTTGGTCAGGTGTGTTGGCGTAGTTATAGTTGTATTTTTGTATGCAAGTTTATGTGACTTGATTCGCGTCACAATTTACTCTGACTCACGTCATTAAAAAAAACTTGGAAAAAAACAAAACAAAAATCAAGAATAATAGGCTAAAACTGTGACATGAAAAAACTAGAAATGGTACAAAAAGTAAGATATTAACTTGGAAGGTTTAGATTACATTGAAGGATGTGTGCATTATGCCATAAAAAATAAAATGAGTGAAAAGGTGGCTTATTGTTGCATGTTATAGGCTAGGCCTAGTTCTAACATATTTTGGCATTATAGTAACATAAATGTCACAAATTACGAAAGGCTTGAAACCTACATTTAATAATTTGCTTATTTCAGCAGGTCACACATATTTATCCGTTATCTGGCCTTTTTTAACCCATTTTATTCCCATATACAGAGCCCATGACATGCCGAAAATTATGTCCATGAATTAAGAAATTGATCACTTTTTATTTTTTCTTTGTATTAATTAAAAGGTGTTTAAATAATAATTAATCCATAAAAAAAAAGAAAAAAAAAAAAGGTGATACGGTTTCATATACAGAGTTTGGCCGTGCGGGAGATTGGGGGAATCCATAAAATGTAACAAAAAAAATAAATAAATAATAAGAATACAATTAAAAATAAATAAATAAATTAGTAAACACAATAAAGCTTAAGAATTTTGTCATTTAATTCGCAAACAACCCCTGATTCACAATATTCGTTTCCAAACACAGAAATTAGGTAGAGCCCAGCACGGGCCTCAAGCCTAAGCCCTATAGCAGCTCTTGGCCGACAGCTTACCGGTATCTTCGGCCCGAGTACGACTGAAGCCTGCGTCTCTTTTCTCTCTCGCCATTAAAATAGTTCTTATTGTTGCATTATTAATTAATTTAGAAAAATGTTTGGAACTTTTTTTTGTTTTGTTTTTGTTCTGTTAAATTCAAGTTTTTTTTTTTTTTTTTTTTTTTTTTTGAGTGATGACCAAGCAGATAGCGGCAGACAGCTGAGTTGATCACGTTTGATCAATTTAGCCTTCTCAAATCATCACAACTTCCTTAAAATAAAATCTGTAGATATAGAACACTTAAAGCATATTTCAATGTCAGTTTAAAGATTTAAAAGTGCATTGTTAGGCGTATATCTAAGCGTCTGTTCTTCATAACAGTGGAAACAACTTGAAGTACGCTGTCACTTTTGCTCATACAGATAAGACTAATATTTCATTCGAAACGGTAAATGGTGTACCTTTATTTTTGTGTAAACTCACATGAATATCAACAAAACGTTGTGCTTCTGTAAAATAGATCAAATAAACCGGATGCGCTTTCTGCCATCTTTGTCAGCGTGAACATGTCGAGCTCGGGCTGAAATGCAAATCTTTAAAAGCAGGTGCAGTTTAGCTTTCCCATGTCAGAAACTGATGGTTTATATTCACAGTAAGCTACATATAATACATATAAGACTGAATCCATGAAGGGCTAATAATGACAGTAAGTTGTTAATATTATCGCGCTTTGGTTCATATTTAATTATTAGTAATTAATTATTACAGCAAAAATGTGTTTTTGTTCCATTAATAATTTTTATGTGAGGTTGAAAAATAAACGATGCTATTACCATCGGTGCTAGGCTATAAGTCTAAGTATTTTTCAAAAGCATATACTTTTTTATAAGTATTCTTCAAAAGCAGCATCAAAAAGCAGTGTGCTCATTGGCAGTTCAGTTCATATATAATATATGATATATATATATATATTATATATATATATATATATATATATATATATAAGGCATATATGATCAGCATTTGAACGCTAAAATAAACAGAATTATCTATAGTTTTATTATTAAGTGAGATGAATAAAGAGTGCATCTGTCTTGTGTATGCAAACATGCAATAGAAAAGGCAAGTTTGGTTTATCAAGTTAATCAATCCATGGTCCAGTGGTAGAAGGTAGTCAATGATTCAAAATCCCGGATTGTGGTGTTTATTATTATTATTTTTTTTTTTTGATAATAAAATAATATATAAAATGATTAATACAGATGTGTGTATTCTGCATTTCGCTGGTTTATGTTACACCACTTTTTTTTTCTTTTCTTTTTCATTTTATACTAAGCAACCAGTGTGACTGAATTCAGTGTCCAGCTGGAGGGGTTGGGGTTTGGGGGTAGTTCTGTATTGCTTGTAGGGGTTGAAATAAAGGTGTGAATATCTTGCTCTTTCATAAGGAGAATATCTGATGAGCATTTCAAACTTGCAGAGCAGGTTTAAGCATGAGGCGCCTCTGAGAGAGAGACAAAGACTTTTGTTCTTAATGTGCTGCTTTGACTATTTTCAGTTTTAATTGTACACGCAACGCTGCAGTCATTTTGGCAATACAAATGTAAAAATATATTGCAGTAATAAGAAACTGTCCCAAGACATCATGCAGGCCTAATCATTTTTCGTTTCATTATTGGGCAATTCCAGCATTATTGAAGTGACATTCAGTCAAAACCTGAAATATAAATTCTCACAGAATGTATTCATTACCAATATATTGAACCATCTCTTTATGTTTTTCTAAATCCCAAACAAACAGAGTCCAGACATCAGAAACATATCCGTCTATGAACGTGTTTTATAGGCAGTTTTAGATTTGCTAAATACACATGTGTTATGACTTAACAAATAAGACCTGAGTTTTTGGGAGACAACATATTTTGTAGACTTTCTGTGATGTACAGTGCACAAACCAGAAGCAACAATATCTGCAGAATGGAGAAAGGTTGACCATCAATTTTATTTCAATTTTCGTTTTTGTGTTTCAGAAGAAAAATCAATGTTAATGTCATCTCTCCGTTATGGACCGTTCTGAAACCAGAATTTATGTAAATGCGTATAAAAAGCTTTAAAAACATTAACAGAGATGTCTAGAGGGTTTTTAATAGGGCTGCCCCCCGCGTAAGATTTTTTTTAGTTACTAGTAGTCGTTAATTTAGGTCATTATTCAACTAATCGCATGTTTATATTAAATTAAGTTTGCCACAAAGCACAGGCAGAAGTAGCCTAATAATTGTGAAAAAGGAGACATTTTAATTATTAATAAACTAATGTTTTCTTGTCTGCTGCAAGATGACATTCATGGTGCTGACTCTCTCACATGGACGCGCCTTTAGAGAGAAATGCAACCTTCACAGATTACATAATCAGGGAGTATTAGCATTCATTTTGAATTGGTTAGTTTAATAGTAAAAATTTTAAGCTTTTTGTTGATATATTTTCCATGTATGTGAGGTGACCCAATTTTAAGTTATTTCATTATCAGGAAAAAATTCAAGTGATCACGAGGACACCTCCCTGTAATGCACGTGCATTAATAATTTTCGCACAAACACTTGAATATTAATAGTAATAGAGCACATTTCTTTTAGGTTACAGTATGGGATCCGCATTAAAAATAAATCTTCAGAAGTCTACAACTGAGACAGATGCAGTTATAACCTGTAAATTGAAGGCAATTTGATATTTTAAAATGATCTAACACCGATGTCGCTCCAAATGATTGATCATTAGTTGTTCTTGATTCTCTCATGAACTTGTTTTAATAAATCTCTTTTGCATTAAATAATAAAGATACAATGCAGGTTATGTTAAAAATTATTGTGCAAATAATTATAAAATGCTATAGACTGCGAATAAGATTGCAGTTTCACATTTTGCATATGCATTACAAAGTTTTTTTTACATGCAATGATACAAAGTTAATTATTTTTTACATGCAATTATACAAAATAAAACCAAACAAGATTTGTAATAAAGATAAAATATGTAGACAAATAAGAATAAATGTTGTGCGTCGCACTCAGCATTATGCGCACTGCACAAATCTTGCACTCTGATATTTTAATATATTAATATTTTTATTTAATAGTGTACACTTGTGTATTTTAATGCGTTTGCAGTTTTTTTTGGGTTTTTTATTTATTTTTTTATTCTTTTTTTTTACTTAAACTGTATAAGAGGATGCGTTTAAAATCCCTGAAGTTGTCAATTAATGAAGCTCTTTTTTACATCGTGTGCACTTTGTTGATTATAATGAGAGAACTCGAGTTTAAACGTGAGGACGTTTTATTATTGCATCCATTCTTTTCAGTTTCAGTGATTTAGCTAAATTGTGGCCAGGTTTAATTTATTCGTTTCTTGTTTTAGCTAAGCCTAAATAATGGGAGGGAATTATACAGTGCCTCACGTTTTACTAAAATAAATTAAGTAACGACAGATATCTTTTTCCCAAGTAGTTCTCTCTCAATATAAAGGAAAGGCAACGAATAAGAAAGTATGTGCGTGTCAAAAATGCATGCTGTTTTATATAAGGATTTTTATACATAAATTGAAAATATACTTGTGACAAAAATAAGCATAATATATGAGAATATTGACATTTTGCATATAGATTGCGTATGAAGCCTAGCTCACTAAAATAGGCTACCACTTTTAATTCTCAGATGAAAAGTAAACCACCATTTCTATAGGATAATATAACACATAATTCAAAGTGCTTTGATGCGTTGGTTTGATAACTGCAAATGCACTTTGCAGACGTGGCGGTGGCAAGCACACTCTGGTTGGCCACCTACTGTAAAACTTATCCAAACGTGCACCAGAAATGCTTCCATTGCTGACTTTCATCCATGTATACTGCCATACTGATGAATTATGCTCTCTCCATACATCTGAGAAGTTAATTTTTTTTATAATATTAGCTAAAAAAAAATAGCTGACTTTGCAAGAGGTTCTTCTCCAGTTCTATCTTGTGTAAACTCTAAAGTGCAGTTCCAATCTCCACCTAATACAATAACATCACCATCCTGCTGTTGTTTTAAAAAGTGCTCTAGTTTAATAAAAAAACTGTACTCTCTCTTCTCCTATATTAGGAGCATAGATGTTCACATACAAAACATGAAAATTCCTAATTTCAGCCCTTACAACCAATAATCTCCCTGATACCACTTCATGTTTTGATAAAATCTTTGTTTTGAGAACAGGGGAAAAAAGCACAGCCATTCCTGCACTTAAAATAGTCCCATGACTAAGAATTCGTTTTCCTTCCCACCACAAGCCCCAATCAATCTCATTGTTCTGATTGCTATGGGCTTCTTGCAAAAAACAACAACACTCAGATCTTTCAATTGTATTATTTCTGATAGTAAACTAATCTTCCTCCCAACCCTCATTCCATTTACATTAATTGATCTCCTGATCTTGATTGATATCTCGATAAGATATGGTTAAGGGAAGGTGAAAGGAAGAGGGAGAAAAAGAGAGGTTAAGAGAGGTTGAGATTATTTGGTTTTTTTTATTTTTTTCCCTGTCTTTTTGCCTTGTCTAAGACCAGTAATATTGTTTTTAGATGATACCGCTTCTGTTGTGAGAGCTCCTCATAGCTACTCACCTTCCTATCCCACAACACCGAAGAAGTAAATTTGTCAATATCAGGAAAGTAATTACTTACTTCAATGCCAGCTTTACCCTTAGTTTTATCAAGAAATGCGTTGATTTCTTCAACAGTATACAAATCTTTATCAGTTCCTCTTGAGCCCTCTGTCCACTGTTTATCATCTCCTAATCCATCATCCATACACTGGGATAAACTATCCATCTAATCATCCATATTTACCTCTAAGCTTTTTGCCTGTGCCACATTATTAACTTCACACACATATTCCACACCACTCTGGGCCTCACTCTTATCAATATCAGCTGTTACATCTCCATGTATATCAGAGACAGAACTACATCCAGCTTGCTCCACACTCACAGCATGTAAATTAATCTCACTCACCTCCTGCATCTTGCCCTGCCCTCCTCCTGCTCCTCAGTTCTCTGTTCTTCACTTTCACTCGTTTGCTGATCGGTATTATTTACATCACCACAAGATGTAGACGCACGTTGGTCATCTTTATGTGGACATGCAAAGCGTTTATGGCCCAAGTCCCCACATTCATAACACTTCAGGCTCTCAGTGCTGGCGTAAACCATGTATGAACTCTTCCCGTGATAAACACGGAAAGAGGCTTCTAAAGTATGCTCCTGGGAGTTCAAAAACATAAAGACTTGCCATCTAAAAGAAAGAACGTGCTTAAGCGCATTGTTTTAGCATCCAAGCGGAATCATTCTTACAGGGCTTGCGATCTTTCCAAACCTCTGCAGTTCTTTCATGATGGTCTCATTAGATATAAACGGCGGAACATTTGAAATAATGATTTTCATTGCTGGAGCGGATAGCGGGGTTACCATAACAAATGCTTCCTTTACCCATATTCCGTTCACAGTCAACTGATTAACAGTTTTTCGAAACCAACTTGCCCTCCTGTAAGAGCAGCTCTTCCACTGTCACTCCGGCCTCTGGTACACACTTGCACCCATTCCAGAGTGACAGAGTTGGCGTTCATAGCATGGAAACAGACTCCATTCTGGCGTCTGAAAAACCATGCAAACCAAACAATAAACCTTGTTTTCTACTATTTATAAAACTGACTAGTGAGGGGAAAAAGAAAAGTTGGAAAAAAGTTTGAAAACCAAGTTTTCCACAATCACCAACACGCTCAGCTCCCACACACTCCCAGCATGCACTCCGCACGAGAGAGAGAGAGCTAGAGAGAGAGAGGGGGCAGAATCAGAAAAAGGTCCCAGAGGCGGGACTTGAACTCAGGCTACTTGAGTGAAATGAATATGAAATATGATTTGAACCTCACCTTCAGCATTATAATTATTTTACATGCAGTGGACAGATTGAGACAGTGCTGCTGCATGTCGTGCCAAACCTCTCACAGCTTGCAGACCTCTGTCAGCTTAAGATCGGTTTATGAGGTCTACCTTTATAGAGACCACCAATTAAAGCGATTATCAGGTCGTTAGCCGATCATTTGGAGCAGCTCTATTTGTGTCATTGTGAGTCAGGGCTGAAGTAGGCAGTTCTTGGGTCAGATATAAAACCTTCATCACATGTCCCCACTGGTTGAAATCATGATTGCCCTGGGCCCAGGATAAAATTAGAGTTGTAACCTCTTGACAGCAGCAGTATGGCCAGGTGTTTTCAGGTAGTTAGTCTTACTGTAAGATGCACTCTCAAAGCCAGCTGGTGCTTGGGAGGATGGTGGGGATATTGGTCAGCCTCACACCTACAACTGCAAGATGTTCTGGAACCTTCTTCAGCACGGCCCACTTTGCTTGTTGTTTGGTTCTTTCTTTCTTTGCTTTCTTTTCTCTCTCCCAGTGCCCCTTTTTATCATGGGGACCTCTGACAAGGAAGGGTCAGCCCAAGTGCCTGTGCAGCTGGGTTAACTGGTGGCTAAAATGAGAGGCAAAAGAGAGATCACTTCCCATGCATCTTTCTCCACTCCAGCTCCCAGCTCCCTTTCTATCTTGGCTCTTTTTAGTACTGCTATTAACCGTGAGAGGGCACACTTGAGCATTTCCTTTCACCCCTGGCCTTCTGGCCCCCAGATGGTCTCAGGCAGGAAACTTCCTTATCTGTATCAGGGTCTGCTTTAGACTGCACAAACATGGCCTGCACTATCCTAAACTCCCTACAGAGTTTTCCACAACTTATGAGCAACAGCTTTAACAGAAACAGTGTGGAAATTACAACATCTGGAGGCGGGTAAAAGGAATTTGTTTGTCTGAAGTCTTCTGCATTCTTTATTGTGGACTACATGAATCTCTCGTAGCTAGGGCAGTTATTGCAGGAATTAACTGAGCTGAGAAGCAATTGAAAAAAGATAGAGGCGGGTAAGTGCACATAATAGCAGGAGAAAACCCCAAACAAACCATCTAGACACAAACACATTATAACAACATTTAAATAAAACTACATAAATATGTGTCTTTGGTCGTAAAAGTCGCTAACTTGATAACTCTTTCCTTCAGTTTATCATTAAGAACATTAATATGCCTCTCGGATTGAGAGTTTTTAATCTTGTGCTGGTCTTTCTTTACTTTGTCTGTGTGTCTAACACTAAATTATAAAAGTCCACCTATGCCTTTTTGTTACCGACAACCATCATTTTCTGTATTCTTGTAGGCAGACTTAAACATCTCTGGTGACCACTAGGTACCTCACGTCACATGTAAACCTACATTTTGAGATGATCTCAGCTCCTGTCTTATCCATGAACATAAAATCAGCCCACTTTGGTTTGCATTCTGCATATATTATCAGCATTATATTGAAATCCTTACCTCTAGATATTAGCCAAAACCCTCTATTGACCTCTAGTTATAAGTCATGTCATCTTTATTTATATAATGCATTATCCAATACAGATTGTTTCAAATAGTACAAAAACAACAATCAAACATGCAAACATAATCAAATATAAGATAAATTCGAATTCTGTGTTTAAAGCAGCTCTAAAAAGTCAATAGTGTCATTATTTAGCTCCAGTCTGTTCAGTGTTGATTCAGATCAGTTCAATAAATCAATTATGAAACAAGTTCAGTTCAGCTATAAGCTGCTCTCAGTAGTGTCATTATACAGCTCAAGTCAATTGATTCAGTTCAGTTCAATAACAGTGTCGATTTGTCAATTATGAAACAAATGTGATTCAGCTATAAAACAGATCTACAGAAGACAATAGTGTCATTATTAAGCTCAAGTTTTGTTTGAGCTGAATCCAAAAGTGTCAGTACTGTCAAAGTGATAATATTACTGAATATTTCGTGTCATTTAAACCCTTTTGAGACTTTAATGTCTGTACTGTATTAATGATTAATATACTGTATGTCTGTGCATCCTCAGCCACAGAAACAGCAAGAATTATTCCCGCTGGGTCACAGTTGTGCAGTATGTGGGAAAAACCAGTGTAAACGCCACAGGTATGGTGTAAAATCTTTTTAAGCAAGGAGATTGGGTTTTAAAGACTTTCCTTCAAGTTTTGCATTGTACATTATTCATCTTGGGTTTAAACTTAAAACGCAAAGAACAATTCTAGCTTGAGACAAACCAAACAAATAATTCTGTAGCATTCCACAATACAAATTAAAGGGCAAGATCAGTTGTTTTGTATTTGGAAATTTTTTTTTCTTGAGTGTTGAATTATTATTGTGTTTTTTATTCCAAAGACCTACCCTTCTGCTGGAGAACTATCAGCCATGGCTGGACTTAAAAGTGCCGTCCAAAGTGGATGCCAGTATTTCAGAGGTAGAGCCGTAATTCCAGTCTTGAGTAAAATGATATATTATGTAAGCAAATGAATAAATCAAATTAATAAATCCTTTGTTTGACTGATCTTCAGGTTTTGGAGTTAGTTCTAGAGAACTTTGTGTACCCATGGTACAGGTGTGTCTGCTTTAAAGGCAAAAGTTACTTTTAGTCCATGTTTGAGCTGGCAAAATGTAAGAAATATTCAACTTATTTTTCTCTTTTATGATGTGTTGCCATCAGAGATATTACAGATGATGAGGCGTGTGTCGATGAACTGAGACAAACAATCCGTTTCTTTGCTGCAGTTCTGGCTCACCGAGCACAAAGAGTACATACACCTTCACACTATTCTCAATTTACATACTGTAACTTTCTATAGATTTATGAAGTGGCACACTGACTGAAACTGTCTTGTAGGTGGATGTTCCCTTAGTTGTGATGGACAAAATGGTGAAGGCCGCTATGAAGCACATTGAGATCATTGCAAAAGCACAGCAGAAAGGTGCGTCCTGTGATGAAATCATTTCATATCAGAGGAGCTTCGGTCTAGAATTCAAGAACTAAATAAATAAACTATCAAAAGATGATTGGTTCTTTGAACTGAACCGTGGGACTTTCGTTCACCTGTAGAGCATCTCTCATCTTAAGTGTAAAGACAATTTGCGTTTGTGGCACAATCTGTTTAATTAATTTTTTTAACCATCTTTTTTTGATCAAATGGTGTGAGCAGTGAAGAATACAGAGGGTCTGCAGCAGGCAGCACTAGTCGAATACGGTGCTGACCTGCATGTGGCCCTGCGGAGCCGCAAAGATGAGCTGCTGTACTTGAGGAAACTCACAGAGCTACTGTTTCCTTACGTCATGCCTCCTAAAGCTACAGACTGCAGGTACATCTCTCACACACTCACACTACTGCTCAACACTCTGGGGGCAATTTTATATATCTATATATCCTCCTAAAGCTACATATATATATATATATATATATATATATATATATGTATATGTATATATATATAGTTATAAAATATTATAATATATATATATATAGTTAAGATATATATATATGTATAATGTATATATACTGTTCCATATCCAGAAATATATACATTATATATATATATATAGGGTATATATATATATATATATATCTATATATATATATATATATATAAACTTATTAATGTTTTTTAAAAGGAGTCTCATTATTCTCATCAAGGCTGCATTTATTTGATCTCTCAAGGCTGCATTTATTTGATAAAAATACATTAATATTTTGATGTATATTTTTAAAATGTAATTTATTCCTGTGATCAAAGCTGAATTTTCAACATCATTACTCCAGTTTTCCGTGTCACCTGATCCTTCAGAAATCATTCTGAATGTGTTTATTCAATTAACATGTCTTATTATTCTCAGTGTTGAAAAGAGTTGCATTGATTAATATGCTTGTAAAAAACATAATATATTTTTTCAGTATTATTTCATACATAGAAAGTTCAAAAGAACAGCATTTATTTGAAGCAGATTTTTTTTTTGTAACAGTCTTTGTTGTCACTTGATTAATTTAATGCATCCTTTCTCAACAAAAGCATTAATTTCTTAAAAAATAAATTAATAAAAGTCTTATTACCCTAAAGCTTTGAACAAGTCTCTAAGTGTGAATAAATGTGATGAGGGTCAGTTGGTATATTTGTTCAAGCTTTGTGGTTCGTTCTCAGATCTTTGGCCCTGCTGATTCGAGAGGTCATGACAGGTTCTGTTTTTCTGCCAATAATGGACTTTGTGGCTGATCCTGTGAGTCTAACAGCTTAAATGAGGACATTAAACCATAGATATATTTTCTCTTTGTTCTTCATTAATATGATGTGGTGAAAAAAATCATATTTAAGGTTCATTTATCATTTTTTGATGATTTAAGTGCAGCTACCCATTAATATCTTGTTTTGCAATAGCTGCATTTGATACACTGTATAAATGTAAATAAATATTGTTTTTCTGTGAGGAAATCTTGTAGTTGTTAATCATATTCATGAATCGCTTTTGTTTTTCTTCCAGGACACAGTGAATCACATGGTGCTCATTTTCATAGATGATACTCCAGTGAGTGAATCAACCAAATGAATTATAGTCTGGTCAATCAGACTTTCCTTCTTTTTAAACATCTTTTTTCCTTGTTTTTCTGTCATTTGTGCTGTTAGCCTGAGCCAGTGACTGACCCTCCATCTGCGCTGATGCCCTTCCTGGAGAAGTTTGCAGACCCACGCAAAACGAAATCCTCGGTGTGTACTTGTGTGGCCACCTTAATATAATGATATCAGCTTTTATCAAGACGTCTTAAGGAAAAGACTTGTAATGAGAAGGTTGATCAGTTTCAAAGTGTACTTATAATATTATTTCAGTGCTTTTTGAGTTATTGCATCTTGTAAGTGTTCTGAACAAAACCTTACAGGTTGTTTCTTTTGTTTGTTCTTTTGTCAGGTGTTGAAGTTGGATTTGAAGGAGATCAGAGAGCAACAGGATCTGTTGTTTCGTTTTATGAGTTTCCTGAAGGAGGAAGGAGCGGTACACGTCCTGCAGTTCTGCCTGACTGTGGGTGAGGACATGCATCTGCCATCTCTGACCCTGTTCATGGCTGTGATATGTTGTTTTCTGCTCTCTGGCTACCCGGGGTGTACTAAATACTATTGGTTAGACTGGCAGTGGGCGGAATCACACAGACCAAAACAAAAACACGGAATGCACATCTTCAAAGTAGAATAACAGGCTTTAGCGTTGTTTTTTGGAGAAACAAGTATGTGAACTTGGCATGTTTCCTAAATATCTGCGAATATATCATGATGTTTTTTTGCTTTGGTAAAGTCAAAAAATTACGTACAGCACCTTTAATGTCAGTGGAAGTTTGGAGCTCTTCAGCTGTAGAATCAGTGATGACCTTTACACTTTCAGCACTCACTACGTATTTTTACATTTTTTTTATTGTAAATTGTGATGTATGATTGGTGTTTATTTCTTGTTTTTAATTATTAAATAGAAAAGATGAACTTTTTTATTTTTTTTATTTTTTTATTTATTGTTTGAATTTGTATGTTTTTATTTGTTTCATACCAAAAGTAACCTGCTCTGCTTGTCGGACGTAGCAGCAGTAAGGGTTGAAAGGGTTAATTTATCCCTTCATTTATCACATTTCTGTCCAGTGAGAAATAGATTACAGTTTGAATTTGGATCATGCATCCATCCATTTCTGCCACTAATTCTCTGATGTCAGTTTGGTGTGTCTGGGCCTTTAGAAATGAATTTCAAGATGGTTAAAGGGCAGTTAATTAGTTCTCCTTTCTGTGCCTTGCACTGGGATCTTCTTCTTGCCCTCTACGATATCTTTAAGTTGTTCTTCGCTGCCTCATCTGATGACTTGTTTATGTTAGTCCACTGTGGAAGTCAGAGAGGGGCCTTGTCATAACACTGGGGCCTGGAATTTCCTAGGACAGGTTCCCTAACCTTTTCTCTCTCTCTCTGTAAGATGATTCCCTTAGCTGTAAAATATTTACTTCAAGTACAAACGACACACTTTGTGTTGCTTGGGGGTATACAGGACTTGTTTTGTGGGTTTTTTTTTTGGTGTTTTTGTTGATTTATTTTGTGGATTTATTTTGATGTTTTTTTGAATATCATCTCAGAAATGTAACACAATATTGAATTCTGTTGTTTGCAATTGTGAGATATGTTCGGGAAAAATAGCACTTTTTTCTGTATGATATTGCTTAACTATATCATTATGTAAATGCAAATCTCAATACAATACAAGACTCTTTTGCCCTTATAACTTGATTTTTAGAGGCATATAACTCCTTCATTCAGTCAGTCGTCATCCTGCATCGTGTCTGTCGAAATTGCATACAATTTTAGTTGACGTATGGGGCGGGGTGTGATAATTTTAATGCAATATTTCTTTCAAAATCAGTCGCACCAAATTAACATGTTAGCTCTGATATATACATATATATGTATGCATTATTCAGTGGATCAAGAAGAATAGATAACTTAGTTAATATTTAGTGTATTGTTAAATACAATAATTGCATTATGTTAATGTATACAATGTTTAATGTTAAACAAGTCTCAGACTGGAGGTCTGTACAGAGCACAGCGGAAAAGATCATCGCCTCTTCACTTCCTTCCATCCAGGACCTCACACACACACGCTGTCTGACCCGTTCCCAAAACATTACAAAAGACCCCAGCTGTCCTCATTATGGACTGTTTACACTACTGCCCTCGAGAAAAAGGTTTCACAGCATTCTGGGCTTCTTTCAACAGACTCCTGAACAAAATAATCTCTTAATCGTTATATCTCACTGAATCCCTGCAGTGAGCCCCATGTGATCTAGATGTGGATACTGCAATAACAATATTTATTTATAATGTGCAATAACTGTATTTATATGCCGCCACTTAATAAGTGTAATGATTTGATTTAGATGCTGCTAGATACTATGTTCACTATCAATATCTATACGCCGCTGACAGTTCTTTTTAGTGCGATATTTTAATGCATGTTGTAGCATCTTTTATTACATTTTTATATTTTGTATACTGATTCTGTACAGTAGTACGTGTTTATGTGCACTCTGCATGTACAGTTGAATGATAATAAAAGCTACCTACCTAAAACGTTACCTAAGGTTAAAGGAATAGTTCACTAAAAATCTGTCCTTGATGTTTTTGTGTGTAGAGGAGTTTAATGACCAGATCCTGTGTCCTGATCTGAGTGACACGGAGATGCAGCGTTTGCACGAGGAGGTGCAGAAGATCTATGAGACGTACTGTCTGGAGGAGAGCATCGACAAGATCAGCTTTGACCCCTTCATCATAGAGGAAATCCACAACAGTCAGTCTCTTTACAGTTTTCTGTGCCGCACACGTGTCGTGTGCCGTGGTCTCTCATTCTCTCCATCTCTGTCACTTCCTGCAGTCGCTCAGGGGCCGTATACAGGCGTGGTGAAGCTCCAGACGATGCCATGTCTGTTTGAGGCCTATGAACACGTGCTGTCTCTGCTGGAGAATGTCTTCACCCCCATGTTCTGCCACAGCGATGAGGTAACTTCCAGGAAATGCTATTTCAGAGCTGCTTCAGATGGTGTGTTTGAGTTCTCCATCATGCGTCTGTCTCTGTTCTTCCTCAGTATTTTCGGCATCTGCTCTGGGGTGCTGAATCTCCTGCTAGAAATTCAAAGCTAAACAGGTGCGTTTTCTTCCCCTTTTATGTGCCCCAATCACACAACAGAACAACATGCTTTGGATTGCCAGTTTTTTTTTTTTTTGACTCATTTGAGAGTGCAGAAATGAAGACAGACATGAATATTTGTATTGTAATTTTAATTGGAATGGGAAAAAAAATTGCAATTTATACAGTATGGCAAAATCCGCAGTGCTGACTTCATTTGTGATGATTTTAATAGTTATTGCATTATAATAGTGAAAATATATTACAAATAAAAAATAGTCTTTATTTTCTGTATGGGAAATGTATTTTTGGTTTGCTTTTGATTTTTTGTGAAAAATTAGAGAGGTTATTCAGACACTTGATGACATTGTCATTACTGTTTACACCGGGTTAAGTGGCACCTTTCTTTGCTGTATATTCTGTGTGAGAGACAAAGCTCATACAACATGAATGTGAGTGGGCTTCATGATCAAACCGTATTATGCACTTCATAAAGACTTGTGTGCATGTGTAGCAGTGAGAGACATTTGTAGCGCAAAACGTAACCCCTTTTGCCTGTTATTCCAGGAATTTGAGTTTGGATGATTTAAGGTAAGTGTATTGTTGAGGTTCAAGTGATTGTTGTCCAGTGCTCTCACTGCATGCCCTATAAAGCTGCCTGAAAGCCATAAGACCTGCCTCAATGTCATGAAGAACAGTTAAAGGTTTGATGAGAGAGTTGGGCAATATATCAGATATTTACAATGTATTCAGTTTTGTTTTGGTGGCAATAAACTAACCAGTATAGTGAATATGACGATTTTTTTAACACATTTTATTTGGCCAGTATGTTTCAACTGGCATTAGTGATGTCTGATGTCATTCAGTGGAAACAAGAAAACACTACAATGTTCTAAAACTTCAGAATCATTTAAGGGTTAAAATGAATAAAATACCATACTTAACGTGATCACAGACTTTCATTCAGAACAGAATGAATTGTCATCAAATTGCTTTTTCATTGCCCAGTTGAATTTTATTGTGTTATACTGTTATGTTGCCCAGCCCTATTTAGTATCTGAGGTGCAGGCTTTTTCATTTGGTTCCTTTGTCTTTAAATCAGAAGGATTCTAGGAGATGGTTTACAGTTTTTACATTTTTTCTGTCCGTTTTTCCAGCTGTAGGTCAGGCGTCACACAGGTTTGACACTGTGAAAAGCTTGCTGGTAGTTCAACTCAAAAAAACAAAACAAAAAAACAATAATGGTTGGGAATATGATCTGGGAATAACAACAATCATCCGCTTTTATTGAAATTTATTGTCTCACAGCGAACACTTAGGAATGGTAAATGGTTAAACAGCTAAATGACTACCTCTGAAATTTCTATCTGGTCTTATTGGATATTGAATTTAATTGTTTTGGCAACAAATGAAAGTCGAACAGAATTATGGGTTGAACATAATCACGATGGGAGTCACATCACATTTATTTTTATATAGCGCTTTTTTACAGTACAGCAGCATCACAGTAATAAACAGGAAAATAGTGTTAATCTTGCAAAATTATAAAAGACATAAAATTCAGCAGTAAAGGAGCTCTACAGAAGATGATGGTGTCATGATTCAGCTCAAGTCTGTTCAGTTTTTTAACTCGTTTAACTTTTACATAACCGCTGGACATGCGTAGGGAGTCAGTGGGCATGGCTGTGTTTCTTGGCGGTGAAGTGGTAAAACATACTCCATTCAACTGTAAACAGTCCATTACAACAGTTTTCTGTTAAGGCCTGCCTGCTAAGCCAGTATTTTAGTGTGTAATTTCATCTGTACTCCCATGAGTATAACAGACTCACTGTTTGAGAAGGGCAAAATCAGCAACAACAGTCATCCGCCCATCCAAATCGAGTTTTTTTTGAGTCGGTTAGTGTGGCGCCAGTTTAACAAGGGTTTAGTGAAGCTGTAAACATTCACTTCCTGACTAGACTTGTATAATTAGACCTTTGAAACGCATATAGACTTTTCTACAGTACAGTACTTTTCAATTAAAACTCTAGATATCTTGCAAAGATTTAATTCTGCCCTCACACTTTGGCAAATCCAACACCTAGTTCTTCCTTCAAAGCTCTCATGTAAACAACACATTTTTGTTTTTTGTCAGACTGATACTGACGCATGGATTGTTTCTCCGAGTATTTTTAGTTTTGTGTGCAATAGGAGTAAGATGGCCAGCGGATAGACTGTGGGTGTACAGTGTTTCCAACAGCTCTGAATATACTTGTGGTGGTAGTGGTAGGAAATGCTGGCATTACCCACTGGCACAAAAATGGTCTAGCTAGTACATGTGATAAATAATGTGTAACCTTCAAGATAATATTTTCATTTATTGAATAGAAAATAAAATTAAAAAATAAAATTTACACACAATTTTTACAGAGTTATATATCATGAATTGAATATAGAATGATTTCTGTTAAAGCTGACAGTGATTCAGTCAAGGGCAGTGAGGGATTGTCTCTTTCTCTTTTGTTGTTTAACATTTATTGCACTCAATGACCGCTACAGGTTTATTAGGCTGCTGTCACTTTAAGACCTAATGCACAGATTCCGTATCGGATTTCTTTTTTTAACTGTTTACTTCACTTACGTTCACTTAAGACATAACCAAATTTTGGTATAACTTTGTGCGTATTTGACCATTTAAACTCAGTACACCATGAAAAAGAACACACATTATGTGACAGGTGGCTTTCTTTGTGCACGTTTTAGGTGTGTGTGTGTGCACAGAACATTCTCTGACAGAACAGTGGGCGAGTACCAAATTGAGACCTCCCATAACTTACTGCACTTTAACTTTAAAAAAATTTTTTTTTTTTTTTTTTTAAAATGGTTAAAATGTGAAAAAAAAGGATAAACTTTCCTGATGACCTAAAACTGCAAAATCATGTGAATATAATTTCGAAAGAGATGATTTTAGAGTCGGCAAATATGCTTGGGCAGACTTTAATATACCTGGGTGCCCTGCCCAAGTAAAGTCTGTGTGTGGGAAACACTGATGTGCCGTCTGAGGCTCAAACTGCCCACTGACTTGCATGGCTACACGCACCAGATCCTCTTTTTTTTTTTTTTTTTTTCAATTCTTCATGTAAATGAAGCAGAGTAATGAATTACAGGATGATGTGCATTTGAACCATTTAATCTGGCCATCTCCAGCTCTCCTCTGGTGCTGATGTTTATCTGTTTTGTTCCCATTATCTGTGCTCGCATGCTTTTTTGCTTCATTTAGACTTGACAGCATCCCTTTGGCCAGGAATTATATCACTGGCCACAGGTCCCCATTGGTCAATTCCAGAGCCACAGCCACATCCACCTTAACACGCCGCCCAACAGTATTACCAGCCCTCCCCAGGAAGTAAGTCTGGGGTGGAAGATGCTCCCAGCTTGCTGCTCATCTTTGACCAGTTTGGCCATCTGTCTGTAAAACACAAGGTTGTTGTCTGGAGGTAAAACTGGTCCAAGTTTAGCACAGGCCAGCAGGATTGATGCATGGGTTTACTGGACTGTCTGCATTGTCATGCATTGTTTGAGCCTGTAGCTGTGTTGCACTTGTTCTTTTAAATGCATTTAGGGTATACTCATCATTTCCTGTGATCATGTTTTTATTGTATTATGTGCCCTGTCATTGGTTGTGTGACTGTGGTGCAGTGTAGAGTGCTGTTTATGTCTTTTTTTTAAGCAACCATTTTGAATTTGCAGCAAAACAATATCACTGTGTTTTTGCGTACAGGAACACATCAAAGCGTGGCGAGTCATTTGGGATCAGCCGTATTGGAAGCAAAATAAAAGGCGTGTTTAAAAGTAGCACGATGGAGGGTGCACTGCTACCACAGCACGCCATGATTGAAGGAGAAGACGACATGGTGAGACAAACCCTTCAGAAACATGTCGACACTGAACATTTTAGTTTGGGGACCAATACTCACTGTTAACTTATTATTAATTATGACTTTTGCTTCAGTAATCTCCTAATTAATGATTATTAATAGTTAGTAAGGTAGTTGTTAAATTTAGGTATTGTGTAGGATTAAGGGATCTAAAATATGCTCTTGCAGAATAAGGCATTAAAGGGTTAGTTGTGTAAGTTTTGTGAATTACCCCATTTTTTACTTGAGGTATAGTTCACCCAAAAATGAAAATTATCCCATGATTTACATACAGTAATCAGAGTTATATTAAATAATGTTCAGGCTAATACATGCTGTATTGTATAATCCATAAAAGAAGTCCACACAGCTCCATTGGGTTAAAGGGATCATATGATGTTGCTAAAAAGAACATTATTTTGTGTATTTGGTGTAATGCAATGTGTTTATGTGGTTTAAGGTTAAAAAAAAAACACATTATTTTCCACATACTGTACATTATTGTTGCTCCTCTATGCCCCGCTTTTTTGAAACGATTTTTACAAAGTTCATCGTTCTGAAAAGCGAGGTGTGCTCTGATTGGCCAGCTATCCAGTACGTTGTGATTGGCTGAATACCTCAAGCGTGTGATGGTAATGTTAAGCCCCTTACCATGCTGTGATGAGTGTCCCGGCACAACGAGAAAAAACATTAAAACCCATTACAAATGAGGCATTTGTTGCATCCAGTGGAGACATAATTACTGATTAAAATGATTTATACTGTCTTTTTATGCACTGCGTATCGCGCCGCGTAAACATAAAACCATGTCTGCATTTGTGATCTGAGAAATGACAAACAACAAGCGCTACTCTACACTGCTCAGAACTCGCATTTGAATCATCAGTGGCAAATTCTTTAAATATGAAAACGTACTTACAGGCTGTGAGTCAGAAGTACCAGACTGTCCTTGTAAATTTGGAATTGCCCCACTTTATAGAAACAGCCTTTGTGCACAGAAGCATTGTTGGCTACTGGTTCAGGAAACAGTCCTCATCCTCCATAAAATGAGCTGCACACATCTGAATATTTGGGTTGAACTGTTCTGGAACAGTGTTGTAGATAGAACTTAACCACTGATTTATAGTTGTGTCCTCTTTGGAAGGCCAAACAAAGTAGTTTCACAACGGAACACACAGCGCTGGCGGCAACAGAGAGAATAAAAGTTATGCCGCCTTTCTTTGCGTGAACATTTGGACAGCGTTATGCAAATCTTCCCACATAGTGACATAGACATGTGGGGGCCTGTTATAACGAGCCGTTTTAGGGGGGCGTGGCTGACCCTTTATAAAGAATTTCTCTTTGGATTTGAGACTTTAGTCTTTGCAACTTTACAGATCTTCTTTATGCATCAAGAGCTTATAACACTCCAAAGAGAAAGGAAAAATTGAAATCGCATCATATGACCCCTTTAATAAAGGTTTTCTGAAGCGACGTGATGCGTTTGTGTAAGAAAAATATCCATATTTACAACTTTATAAACCTTAATCTCTAACTTCCGCTAACTGTCGTATACGTGTTCACGAGAGAGAGGCATCAAGCGGAAGGACGTAGGACGTAGGCGTAGTGTAAACGCCAGTGAAAATATGGTAGTTTCGCGAGAAACATTTTTTGTTTACAGTAAAGGAAAACCAGTGTCCTCTTGGCTTATATTGAAATCCTCCGACATTTTTCTTTACAAATCCTCATTTTGTACTACTAATTCGTGACCGGCGTTTTGTTCTGCTCTCTCCTCTGCGCTTCCACACTCATCACTTCCGCGTTCATCACCGTGTTTGCCTACATGCTACATCATCCGCTGGAAGCCTCTCTCTCGTGAACGCATGTACAACAGTTAGCAGAAGCTAGAGATAGAGATTCATTAAGTTGTAAATATGGATATTTTTCTTACACAAACACATCACGTCGCTTTAGAAGGCCTTTATTAACCCCCCAGATCCATGTGGACTTTTTCTTTTTATAATGGATTGGTGAAATTTTTTGGTCTTCAAATTTTGGGCTACCATCCACTCCCATTACAAAGCATGGATTAGCCTGGATATTTATTTAATATACCTCCTAAATTACTACACTACTTGTGCAGTCACAATTTTATAATGGTACATTTTACTCAGGCTGATTGTTTGTGTATAACATGTCATGTCAATTTTTTTTTGTGTGTGTGTGTGTGTGACATTAAATAGTTTTTTGAATAATTATACATAAATCGGTTAAACAAAACTTTTTATTTTTGTGAACCTTTTATACACCTTATATACATATACATGTGGTACAGTACAAATATTTTAGCATCCCTGATTCTTTCCTTTATTTTCCTATAAAGAATCACAATTGTCCCCTATTTTCCTGTTCACATGGTGCTTGTACCGATTTTGGTAACAATAGCAAAAACGACTGGAACTATTTAACCTGACGATATGATAAAAAATAATAATAATATTAGTAATTATTATTATAAATAAATAATTAATAATAATTTAGATGAGTAAATTATTAATGGTAATAATAATTCTAAGTAAATAATACATTAACACATTAAGTAGCATCAAGTCTGATTAGTGTTTGGCCTTTGCGTTCTCACACTCAACAGATATATCTGGCTATAATGCTTCGAAAACATGTTGCAACTCGAAACCTTTGACGCCCTCTACAGAACATGCACACAATTATGCAGACATTTTAATTGGCACTTTTTTTCGAGAATGTTTTTCGAACATTCACTGTTCTGTACGGTCAGGTGGAGGAAGCAGTGATGGTGTTTGAGGACGACTCTCCAGGACCTGTGGAGGTGGTGGGAACTCCAGGAACGTTGCGTAATCTTGCCGCTTGGACCACATCAATCCCTTATGTGGATTTTTTTGATGACGAGGTTAAGAAAGAGCGTACTCCAGTCTTCTGCATCGACGTGGAGCGCCACGACAGAAAAAATGGTGAGTTTCAGAACTAAATTTACACTAAATTGCATGTCATTAAACTATTTTTTATTACACAAGAACAGAGCCACTTTGTGCTTATTTGCTTTACAGTGGGGCATGAGACCGAGAGCTGGTCTGTTTATAGAAAATACCTGGAGTTTTATGTGCTGGAATCTAAACTCACAGAATTTCATGGTAAAGTAGTTTGTTGTCTCTCTCTTCATGACAGAGGCTTCATGTTTATGGATTATTCATCTCTCTAGTTTGTTTTTCTATTACAGGCCCATTCCAGGATGCTCAACTCCCTTCCAAAAGAATCATTGGACCAAAGAATTACGAGTTCTTGTCCTCCAAACGAGGTGAATTTGAGGAATATTTACAGGTAATTTGCTTTTTACACTTGCTTCATCTTATTAACAAAGAGAAGTACAAACAGCATCAGTCTGGCATATACAGTTACTTAAAATCAGGCCTTATAATTGAATGAAAGTACATTATTAATGTAAATTGAATGTATCAAGTTCAAGCTGTTTAGCAGTGTAAGTCTGTATCATTAAAAATACTGAAAAATGTATAATGAGATTAACAGTGATTTGCTGCATGGATAATTTACTTTAATGTTAAAAGAAAAAACATGATCTACAGTATTTCTACAGAGGCAGAGACAAAGTTTCCAATTGTGTTAATGAATTTAATTAATTAAATTCTTTGTTAGTTTGTGCTTAAACAGTGTCCTCAGTATGTATTTGTGTAGCATGACTGCTATCAATATTTCTCTGTTTACAAAGGACACCGACTCTCTGCTTTTATTTAAACCTCACTGTCTTATTACATGTTTTGATTGCTGGTCAGGGTGACGTGATGTGTAAGATAATGACACGAATCTCTCTGTTTCCTAAAGAAACTGCTGCATCACCCTGAACTTAGTAACAGTCAGCTGCTGGCAGACTTCCTGTCTCCATACAGCATTGAGTCTCAGTTCAATGACAAAAAGCTTCCAGATGTCAACCTGGGTATGTTTACTCCCCCTTAACCATATCCACATAATCTGCTCAACTTCACACAACACGCCTGCGCATTTGGTTTGGTTTGGTTTTATTCAGCCAGCTTCTTCTGTGCTTTATTAGAATTCATTCACCATTTTTTTTTTAAATATAATAAATTGAAAAATCCTCACTGAACCTGATAAGTGTGTATATTTAGTGTGTAGCCCCCTAACACTGCACATATTGCATGTCTCCTTTGTCTGAGGGTATGTTTATACAACAGCAATGTACTAAAAATGGCTTTCTTCTGTGTTTTGGAAAAGTTTTGCTTACAAACGACAACATTGTCAAAATAATTTCTTCTGTGTTTTGGTATGTTTTTTTTAGGAGACATGTAAAATGTGCAAAGTTGTTTCAGGCTCCAGGAGCGTAGTCGGGAACCTCTGTACTTCAGATTCAGATCCAATGACTGAGTAGGCCAATAAATAACAGGGAATTCATTGTCATGTTCACAAAACTAGTTTGAGATTGCTTTGTGACACGATGGAAGCAGGCATACAAGATTGGTAAATTATAGCCATGATGGGATGCACACGGTCAGTAACAATACACAAATAGACTGTGGCATTCATGCAATGATTGATTGGTATAAATGGGCCTAAAGTGTGTCAAGACCTTCCTTACACCATTACTCCACTGCTAACCAGCCTGAACTGTTCATGCATGGCAGCATCATTTCATGAAATCATGCCACCAAATTCATCAGACCAGGCTGTATTTTTCAAGTCTGTCCAGTTCTTGGCTGCCTGAAGTGAAACCTGATGTGTGGTCCACTGCTCATCACAGTTGTACAGAGTGGATAATTGAGTCACATAGCATTTCTGTCAGCTCACGCTAATCTCCATAGATCTCTCTGTTCTAGAAGGCATGTCCGTTACAGAACTGCAGCACAGTTCTTTGGCACCAAAGTGTAAACTCTTGAACGTGTGAAAGTCCCAGGAGATGCTGTGTATTTGTTTGTGTTTAGCAGCCGGTCTTTGTCTCATTAGGCTGAGCTCAGTAGCTTTGACAGGAACAGACACCATGCAATAAAACAACAAACAATAATAATCACGTGTTCTGTTCTCCCAGCTACGGTATCTCACAAATGATTTTTCCTGCCCCACAATAGGGGTGACCCTTTAGGTCAAAGCAAATTGCCCAGCAAAAGTTCAATTAAGTTTTTGATAGTATGAATTTATAGTTTTAATTTAGGGATTTAAAGGGAATATGCAAACTGTGCAAAGAAGCATCTGTAAACTGAATTTCCCCCACGGTTGCTGTGTCTTGCCAGGTGTGAGGGATGGTAAAAATATTAGGGTGGCTCACTAAAACATAAAGTGAAAAAAGTGGAAACCTGCAATTGCTATTTTTAAGGATCTATTACTAGTTAATCTAACCCACAATCTATTTCTACTTTATCTCATTTTCCGTTGATGTATTTCCGTTCCGTTTGTCTGGTTGATATGTAGATTAACCCACCAGTGTGGTCAGTCACGTTTTTTCATGATGATCTCGAAAAGAACTAAAAATACTCCGTCATTTCTAATCGAAAATAAAAACAGGAAATAAACAGGGTGCGCTTTCAGGCGTCTCAGTCTCCATGGATATCTTTCTGAAACACGTCACTAAAATGAATCAAAACTCAGCGAATACTTGACACAAGACATGAGAAATATATCTATTGAACGTACAAATATTCTTTGTAAACACAACAGTTTTTAAATCAGAATCAATGTGCAAATGTAACATCTCTTGCGCTTGCACAGTTGCAGGCAGATCAGATCAGATATGGAGTCAGAAGAAAATTACAAGTTGTTGTTGTTTTTAACAGAAGCACTATAGAAAAGATATTACATGCAGAATACTTTTCCCCACACCATTGGATCCCATTGTTGGGCCAGTTGATGTTCTTACAGCGCCACATAACTGCTGATCAGGCACTGTTTAAGCCCCGCTCACACCACCAGTGACATGATCACATTAATTTTCAGTGGAGAGCTGGCAGCCATTAGTGACAGGATGGAGACGTGTCCAGTGACACAACAAAGTTGAGAAAAGTAGCAGCTACCAAAAGGAGAGGACTCAGTGCACATGTGATCCGCCGGAAAGATGAAGAAATTAATCACATTCAGAGTACGAGTATGTCAGAGTATGTAGTTGTTAAAAGCTTTTCATATTAAATCAAGGCTACTGCTGGAAATGGAGCTAATCACAGCTCCAGCACCAGCCTGCAGTATTCACAATGCGATATGCAAAGCTGAATGGTCCCAGGAATCAATATTGGTCGGCCTGAGGCATTCAGCAATGACACTGAATGACAGTTATAACTGTTATTAGGCAACCAGCAGTGGGAAAGCCCAGGAGCAACCTAACTGTCAACCACTGGTGTCATGTCGCAAAAAAGTCACTGACTGTCAGTGCGGATTTATGTGTGACCGTTTAGAAGAAACGAGGGAGGAAATGATGTATCGTTGTTTGGATGAAAGGGAGGATCATATAAAAATGTTAACTATCTTACAAGAACATTATGGATGTTCTCAGCCATGCGTTTCATTACTGGAATGTTTAACAGTACATATAACTACTATCCCTCATTTTAGGGGTAGATAAGGTACAAAGTTGTCATTTTAAATGAGCTGTTGTATCCCTAAAGGTACAATTTTGCACATTTTTCTGACAGTGCAGGAGTTCTTGCATGCATTTCTGTGTTTAATGCAGAGAGTTCAAAAGAATGTCCCTAAGCACATAATGCAGAAACACTTCTGTGTGTGGTCAGTTTGTGCTGTCACATGATTGGCTTATTATAAAATCACATGAATAATAGATTTACAGGTGTTTCTGATAAAGAGAGTGTATAAAGTGCTGCTTTTCAGCAGAATGATTAAGATACCAATGTTCAATTATATTTAATAATAATATTCATAATAGCAATATGCAATTTGTCTACCGTTTACAGTAGCCCCCATTTCATTAGGTGGTACCAACATTGTACCGTTAACCAGGCAATTCATTAAGAACAGGTTCATATTTATAATAACAGCCTGGCTGGAGAGTTGATGTCTCCTAAAAGACATACAAACACACATTACTATGTGTACAAAAAAAACCCACCGCAATTAAAACATTTACAAGTTGTGGTAAAAGCACTCACTAATTTAGATTGAAATATTTTCTCTAGTTTCAGTAGCTTTTGTAGCACATTCCAGTCATTTGGGGCAGCAAATTCAAAAGCAGAATGACCATACGTGGTTTTCTTTCTAGGGATAGTCAAAGAAATATAGAGGATTATCTAGTTGTATATGTATTATATATAAAGATATTTAGGTAATAAGCCCAACAGAACTTTATAAATAAAGATATACCAGTGAATTTCCCGTCTTGTATGCAATGATGTCCAATTCAAAAGAGAGTATAATTCACGGTGTATACTGTAGGGTGCATTAGTAATCAATCTCATTTCTGCATGGTACAACAATTCTGTTTGTTCCAGAACACCTTTACCTGCATTTCTATATATCACTATAGTCAAACCAGGTTAAAACAGTGGTTTCAACAAGATATTTCTTGGCTGATGTAGTAAAAAAAATAAAATAAAAAAAAAAACTAAGTCTAGATTTAACTTTCTTTTGAAGATTAATTATATGATTAGTAAAAGATTAAGAGCTATCAAGCCAAATTCCGAGATATTTATATGAAGATACTACTACTACTATTTTTTTTGCCACATCCAGAGATATGTCTTTTTTACCTTGTTGTTTATTTTCCAGACCACATAACTTTTGTTTTTGTGCTGTTTAGAACTAAATTTAAGTCTTGAATAGCATTAAAATTGTCCTGTGCCTGTTTTAAAACTTAATCATATGACAATCCTACAGGAAAAATAAGGAGATAGATAGGAGATACAATGGCTATTTTCCAAATAAAATAACGGTTTTGCGGTGCTTGACAGTAACATAAAGCAAACAGATGGCCAGAGTGGTTATTGGTTTTCTGTAAGAAACTCAGCTGAACAACTTTAATGACAATCCCACGTTTTCCTTATCAGATCTGACACAACTTGAGAACATCTGCTAGCAATAATGGAGGAAATCCCACAGTTTAATAGTTGGAATTATGGTTTATTTAACAAACTGAGGCCAAAATCCTCTTTAGTCCATTTAGAAAGGTTTATAGCATACTGCATAAAAGTATATAAAGCATGGGAAGAGTAGGCTTTGAATATAATGAATTAACTCAATAGAATTTCTGTTTGTCTCTGCAGGGAAGATATTTAAGTCTGTGCCAGGAAAACTGATCAAAGAGGTAAGAATTTGGATGTATGTTAGATTTTCTGTGTATTTCTACTTTAAGGCACAATGAAATCAAAACTTACTTAAATTACTTTTTAAATACACATTTCCTGGTGTTATGAATGATTCATCATTTCACATTCCAAATGTAACAGTGTGGTCTTTAGTTATCATGCACATTAGCTTTTAGTGCAGTGCTGCCCTGTATGGTGTCCTTAAAATAGTCTGTTTTCCCAGATGTACACATTCAGGCTATGTTTACTACACTAATATCTTTATTACTTTATTATTCTGCCATTTGGTCAAGACCATCTGTTTGTTCAACCAAATGTCAGATGGGGGAGTGTTCGGGTAACCTGTTTGACAACAGTCATTATTTTTATAAAACTGGCAGAAAAATGACACACTTTGACTTTGTGTTTTGATATTTAAAATATCAGATCTACTAGTATTTGTCTTAAAGGGTCATGTGATGTTGCTAAAAGAACAATATTTTGTGTATTTGGTATAATGCAATGTGTTTATGTGGGTTAAGGTAAAAAAAACCCACTATTTTCCACATACTGTACATTATTGTTTCTCCTCTATGCCCCGCCTTTCTGAAACACGTCGATTTTTACAAAGCTCATCGTTCTGAAAAGTGAGGTGTACACTGATTGGCCAGCTATCCAGTGCATTGTCATGGGCCGAATGCCTCAAGTGTGTGATGGAAATGTTACGCCCCTTAACTAGAGGTCGACCGATAGGGGATTTTGCCGATACCGATAGCTAGGTTGGACCACACTGGCCGATACCGATTAATTAACCGATATTTTTTAAAATGGATCCTGAACAAAAAATAAAATAGTGCTTTATTTTAAAAAAAAAGAAAAAGAAAAAACGGTACAGAACCATACTAGTAATAGTAATAATAATAATAGTAAATGTTAAAATTACCATGCTCTAATAGGGCCCTATGAAATCCGTTTTATTTTTTTCTAAATTCTGTTATTTCCTTTTTATTTTTTCTGGAATCTGTTTTTTCCATTTAAATTTTTCTCCACTCCTTTTTAATAGTTAAATGAAAGTTTATTAATCAAAAAGCAAGTCTAATTAATTAAAACCATGAAACTTCTACATTTTCACGTCAATTAAATAAAAGTTTACCAAAAAATTACATGTTTTGGGCCCTATGAGATGTTTTATTTTTTTCTCACCATTTTTTTTTTTTGTTTTTTGTTACTAAATTCTGTTTTAGCATGTCTAATTATTTGAATGCATAAATCAACTTAATTTATTCATTTTTCTTTTTTAAATCAGCCTTATGATTTTTTTTCCCTTCAAAAATGTCAAATCAATGCATGAAACATTAATTTTATTTATTTTTTAATTACTTGTTTTCTTTCTTTGGAAAACAAAGGGGATTTACTATTACAATTAAAACATGGAAGAAATGTTGTGTGATTATTCCTTATAAAATAATGTTTGTTTCATTTTAGTAGTTGTAGGCTATGTGCATTCTACTGAAAAATAGACTTCAAATCAAACTTTTATTTTGATGGGTTGCCGTGAATACCTTTACAGTTCTGTGTATGTGATATGACGCTAGTTTTACTCAAATCAAACGGTCAGATATGAAGGCTCTCTCAGAGCAGTTCTGGAGATGTTGTTCATGTGTTTACCTCTTCATTTAGTGTGACGGTAGACGCTGAAATAACCGCGAGCGTCACGTGTGCTTCAGTATATGTGTAATAAATGAATCCTTGCATCTGCGCCATTCATTAACAGAGACACGCAGCACATGCAGGATTCATATTTAAATTGACTTTTGCAGCTTAATAGCTACAGATACTAGTCCATATCGCAATTTGATTTAAGTGTAATAACCTACTTTTGATTAGTTTATTTAAAATTTGACCAATTCCGTGACATTCCGTTTTTATGACTGGATTCCGTCCACGTTTACCGCATCACGGAAATCATAGGGCCCTACAATTATACCAGCACAATGTATACTCTCACACTTTAACTGCTTCTGTCCTTGAACACTTAATGATTATCTAATCAAAATAAAAGAGCAGCGCTGAGTCTAGGAGAACACACCGGTATCACACACACTCCTGGACGCGTCGCATTCAACTCGAGCAGCGGTCTAAAACGGTTTATTTATTCACCAAACGGACATAAGATAACTTCAAGAATGAACAATGAGTCATAGATAAGTTTTATTTTAATTGTTTAGAGGTATAAGAGGGTTTGAAAGAACGATCTATATTATAGCTCTATAAATGAAGCATACAGACTTAATTAGAGCAACAGAAAGACAAAAGTTTCGATAAAAATGCTCAATATACAATTCATTATGTACATTAACAACGATTCAGGGTGAATATAATGTTATTTAATGGAAAACTATGTGAATGGTGCTCTGTGGCGCAGCAGGATTTTCTGTCAGCTGCATTTAAATCTGGGTCTGAAGTTTCTTGCTCTGTTCAGCGTGCAGCATCACGTGTCTAAACAAATAGCACATGCTGTCAGTGATTTCAACCACTAGAGGCCGCTCTCGCACTGTATAATGAAAACAGACCCTTCTCAGCCGCTCCAGCAACGTACGCAAACCGGATCGGCATGGATTTTTGTCGATAACCGATTGTTCCAGCAATCAACTATCGGTGCCGATTAATCGGCAAAACCAATACATCGGTCGACCTCTACCCTTAACACTGTGATGATGTGTGTCCCAGCGCGGTGAGACAAAACCAATAAAATCCATTACAAATAAAGCATTTGTTGCATCCAGTGGGGACATAATTACTGATTATAATGACTTATACTGTCTTTTTTAGCATTGTGTTGCGTATCGCACTGCGTAAACATAAAACCATGTCTGCATTTGTGATTGGAGAAACAACAAACAACAAGCACTACTCTACACTGCTCAAAACTCGCATTTGAATCACCAGTGGCAAATCCTTCACATATGAAAACGTACTTACAGGCTGTGTGTCAGAAGCACCAGACTGTTCTTGCAAAGTTGGAACTGCCCCACTTTATAGAAACAGACACTGGCATTGTAGGCTACTCTCCCAGGATCAGGAAACTGTTCTTGTCCTACGCAAAATGCGATGCACACATCTGAAAGTTTGGGTTGAACTGTTCCACAGTGTTGTAAATACAACTTAACCACTGATTTCTAGTTGTGTCCTCTTTTATAAGGCCAAAGTATTTTTGCTTTCACAACGAAACACACAGCGTCTCCACAACATGGCGGCAGCGGCGGCAACAGAGAGAATAAAAGTTATGCCTTCTTTCTTTGTGTGAACATTTGGGCGGCGTTATGCAAATCTTCCCACATCGTGACGTAGACATCTCTTTGGATTTGAGACTTTAGTCTTTGCAACTTTACAGATCTTCTTTATGCACCAAGACCTCGTAACACTTCAAAGAGAAAGAAAAAATTGAAATTGCATCATATGACCCGTTTAATGTATTTGTATGGTAAAAATGCAGGTGGGAAACAATGTTCACAATAACTTAGTGACTGTTTGGTGACATTTTCTGCTGTACAGCAGTGGTCTCAAACCACTCAAAACCTAATTAAACACACCTGAACAAGCTCTTCAAGGCCTTCACGATTACTCGTGCTGTGTTCCATTTGTACTCAGAAGTTGGAAGTTCTGAGTTCCCAGTAGAAACAGTAGGAACACCCTCCCAAGTCGGATTTCTGACTTGGAAACTCAGAGGAATCGCATCAACTCCAACTTCAGAATCCAATATGGCTGCTCAGTGCATCAGCAGAAGAGAAACTGTAGTAATATATTGTTTATTAGTCAATATGTTTGTCTGTGTCTCAGTAAACTCAGTGGTGCTCACAGTATTGTCCAACCTCTATTTGGGGACGTGATACTATGGCGTTTATCTGTGCAAAATGAAATTTATAGTCAGCTGGTATTGCTAACAATGGACATGTCCATCATGGAACACGGTCCACTTGGGTGTGATGTCATTCCCAGCTCCAGTACAGAAACTTCTTAGCAGTTGGAGCTAAATTCTGCAGGGCTGTGGCCCTCCAGGAACTGAGCTTGAGACTACTGCTGTGCAGGTTATGTCTCTAGCTCCTTTCAGATTTTATATCTCTTATGGGATAAAATAGCTATAGTTGTTTATCATCAATATACAGTCAAAAGTAACACATCTGTTTTCTGTTAAAGAACAAATAGGAATTTTTTTTTTTTTTTTTTTTTACTTTTGTAACTTCTCACAAAAGCATAAAATGGTTTTAATATGACTTCATGATGTTTCTTCTTGCTGATTTTCTTTAGAAAGGGCAAAACCTGGAACCATTTATCCAGTCATTCTTCAGTTCTTGTGAATCCCCCAAACCTAAACCCAGCAGACCTGAGCTCACCATCCTCAGCCCCACTGCAGAAAATAATAAAAAGGTGCTTTACTACTCAAAACACTAACATTTCTTTCAATAAAAGCATGTATTAAAACCAGATTCAATCAAACATGCTTCTTCATAATTATCTGCACTTTCCATAGAAGATCACAAGCATAAAAAATTGCTCATTAAATATTTACTTTACATTTACTCTGCATTTCTGATACTTATACTAGCCTTATAAAAGACATTTTCTTAATTTATTTTAAATATTTGAAAAAATTGAAGGTGCAGTTAATTTTTTTTTTTCCTTTTGTCATTGAAAGATCTATGGAAGCATGTTTCCACCACTGAATAAAAAAATAAAAAAGGTAATTGGCACTTTTTATCCCACAATTCTGACCTTTTTTTGCGTGATATGAACTCGCAATTGCGAGACATAAAGTCGCAATTCTGAGAAATAAAGTCAGAACTACAAGAAATAAACTCAATTCTGACTTTATTTCTCAGAATTGCGAGTTTATATCTCACAATTCTGTAAAAAAAGTCAGGATTGTGAGATATAAAGTTGCAATAACCTTTTTTTATTTTTTATTCAGTGGCTGAAACGGGCTTCATATATATCAGTATAAACTGTACTCAATGTATAGTTTTGAAAATCTATTTACTGATCACAAATTATTCAAAAAATGAATAAAGAAAGCAATTGCATTGACTGTCATATTCTCTGTGTATTTTTAATTCTGGAAATAACATTTCCACTCATACCATTTTAGCTGTTCACTGAAGTGTACAGAAACAATGCCAATCTGCCAGAGGGCCTGGAGAGAAAACACAACCAGAACTACTTCATGGAGCTGATGGAGGTTGATGGAGTATATGACTACATGATGTACATAGGTGAGTGAATGTAATTCAAACAAACTGGAGTTTATTCATCACTTAACACTTAAAAATTAAGTATGATTGCTAAAATGAGAGCAAATCCAGACACTAAAAACCAAAACATGAAAATGTACTCATCTGTTTGGTGTTATTTTTTCCAAAGAACACAAAATTAACAGTTTATAGTGACTATGTTTGGAGCATGAAAGTGTATTAACAGTAGTCCATACGACTCGTGCACTCTCTTGAAGTCATGTCACTCAGGATGGTATTGGTTGTCACATTTGTAGTAACCAAATGAGATGTGACACTTTTTTTATTTCTTTACAGACTGGTACTACACAACAGAATTTCACAGTTTCAACATTTAACAAGAGAATCTTGTGATTTTTATTTTTTTTTGGTCACAGGTCGGGTGGTGTTCCACATGCCTGATTGGCTGCATCACTTCCTGAGCGGAGCTCGTATTCTCTTGAAGAGGACTCTAGAGGCGTATGTAGGGCATTATTTCCAGTACAAACTAGAGCAGGTCATGCAAGAGCATCGCCTCGTCTCCCTCATCACTCTATTGCGAGGTTTGTGTGCTCAAGTCCACCTTTCTTCAAGTTCTTCAATACATGATACCTGTTATACACTCTAAAAATATTCTAAATGCATCATGAACAATAGAACTTCTACATGGATGTCTGCAGTTAGTTTGTTCCTGGTGCCTTGCCATCAGTACCTTATCTGACTTTAAACATCCATTCTCTGACTAAGCACTTCCCTCAGGGAAAGTCTAGTATTACTGGAAGTTCAACTGAGCAAAGGAAATTCTGTCGACAGACCCTCAACCCTTCGTTTAGGACAGAGGGATGATTCAGATAGCTCTATATCTCAAAACACAATTATATTTGTGAAGTCACATCAGACTGCACTTAAGCCCCGTTCACACTGCACGATTTTAGCCCGATTTTACCATGATCTGCGTGACGTAGGGTGTCGTGGGGATTCGTATACGACAATAGGCGTCGGGTCGCATGATTCAATCGCTTCATCTCATGTCGCGTGGCATACAACGTCAACACAGAAAGACTAGCATGTTTAATTTTCCATCACAGCTGTGACACTGGCCAATAGGAGCACAGAAGCGCCTTTGTACAAGCTTTCAAACATGCCGAAACGAAAGGGAGACAGTGGTATCAGTCCTGCTAGGTCTTATTTTACAATGGAGGAAAACTACGGCAACATTACTCCTGCATTTATGATGAGGGACTACCACGACACAGTGGAAAAAAACTAAAAAAAATAAAAAATCCTATTTTACCTCAGTTCTCTTTGACAGTCCATACCATCCTCTTCATGCCATCCAGATTTCTGTCCATTGTCAGTTTTTCTTTCTTTTTGGGGCTTTTCTTTTGACAAGACAGGGCAAAACACGCTGTTTGTGAGCCATTGTTTGTTTACACTCATAGCACATTCTGTCTTGTCTCACGCTATTGATGACAGCACAACTATGACAGCTCTAGTGTATAATACCAATTAACCAGATTTATCCGTATAATACTTATAACTACATTAAGTTGTTTTAGTTTTTTGTATTGCTACTATTTTGTTTGTGTAAGTGTTCCCCAACAACCCAATCACACCCGTAGGCCTATAGAATGGTGCATAAAACCAGATCATAAGGATATAAAGAGTAAATAATAAATCAGCTCCATTGTGAATTTCGGGCCACTTGCACAACGTAAGCACTCACAATCAAGTCCACGGGATGGCACATAGTTAAGAAAAGAAGGCAATAAAATTGGAACGCAGTACAGTCTATATGAACAAGCTGATGAGTTTGATCAAGTGTTTTATTGGATAGAGATACATGATGTGCTGTGTTGGTGAACCTCAAGGATTAGGGTTAGGAAACACACTCTTTTAGTGACCTAATGGTTAGAGAGTCAGACTTGTAACCCAAAGGTCGCGGGTTCGAGTCTCAGTACCATCAGGAACTGTAGGTTGGGGGAGTGAATGTACAGTGCTCTCTTCCATCTTCAACACCCACACAACGAACCCCCGCTGCTCCGGGTGTGTGTTCAGTGTGTGTGTTCTCATGGTTAGATTTGTGCTCTTCAACTGAGCTGATTCTGCTCCTCTGCAGATGCTGTTTTCTGTGAGAGCACAGAGGAGCGCTCTCCTGAGGACAAACAGAGACGAGCTAAGCAGACCTTTGAGGAGATGATGAACTACCTGCCAGGTACCTCATAACAGTGGCACTGATCGCTTGTTTGTGACAAGCCCTGTTTTTAAGCCAGACCTCAAGCACATTTTCCTGTCCGTGTCGTGGTGCAGCAGGTTTATGGTTGTGTGTTTTCATCTGAAGGGTTTGAATACAAATAACAAAATGCAACTAACCATATATTGGAAAAAAATACTTTTATCTGCAAATATTGTTAGGTAATTAATCATGTTGACAAATATTCGAGGAGCATCCCTAATTGATGTGTGGTGTTTCTCAGATCTAGTCGGGAAATGTGTCGGTGAGGAAGCAAAGTATGAGGGAGTCAAGATGCTTTTCAATGGCATTTGGCAGATTCTGCTGAAACTGATCAGGTGAAAGGTGCAATATGCTATTCTATCGTCTAACGTCCTCAAGCACTCTCACTCTCTGCTCGCCTTCTCTTAATTGACTTCTTGTTTGCTCATAGATGACGTACGTGCTGCTTGACATCGCTGTCCAGGAGCTGTTCCCAGAGCTCAGTGAGGTAACGCTCTCTTACACCACTCACACTGTGACACAGAGCAGCTCATGATGTTTATTAATGCAGCTTCTGCTGTTTTTTTTTTTTTGTAGAATCAGAAGGCAGGTCTCTCCGTCTCTGCTAAATGGATGTAAATCATTATCGGACTTAACATCGACATTGTAAAGCATTTATTGCACTACTAAAATGCAATTATTTATTGACTTTAATGGGGTTTGTATGCCATGGTTATTCTTTGAATCATTGGAAGCCTGCCTTATTTTTACAGTCTCGTAGTAACAGCATTATAACAAAAGGTTTGGATTATGTGACATAATGTCATTATCAGTATAACATTCTTCAGACGTGATGTAAATAAACCATTTTATACTTTTGATGGTACCTGAAGATACTCAAAAAGAAACAAAGTACAGACAAGTAAAAAAAAAAAATCAAAAACAAAACTGAGACATTTCATATGTCACACAGTTAAGAGCCATGTGTGAAATAAAAATACTGAAATGTTTTGTAAATGTTCTGGCTTTGCGCACAGTAAATAAAATCTTAATATATCCAGCTTCTTTGTCCCTGGTTATGTATATCACAATAAATGATAAAAAAATAATCTATATAAAATAAATGCTTTATAAAAATATGAATAACTACCTTGGAAAAAAAGGGATGGTGATTTCTTGCCAGACAAACCACCATCTAAAATCATCACAAGTTGTGATGTTTAATGGATCATAATCAAGAAACATGACAAATTAAAGAAAAGAAAGAAAAACAACCTTAACCCTTTTTATAAGAATCTCAGGAAAAGATGTACAGGTCGTAATTGAGGGAAAATATGGAAATATATTTTGAGTAAAGTAAATGTAGTCTGTTTTAGGATATAAGATTTTTTGCTTTTTATGTGACAGTTCAACTAGCCAAATGATAAAGTCAGCATGAATTAAATCATACTACCATGTTGTATGACGTAAATCCTACTTTACACTTTAAATTTAATTCCACATTGCAGTCATGAGAATTTGGGGATTTGATTAGCTAATTTATAATAAAAAATAATACAAAATGGGCCTTAAAAATTGGCTTTTTTAAGCAAAGAAAAATATGATCTGGACATTTTTTTGTGAGATTCAGCATAGTATACCCTCTATGAGTGCTATAAACGTTAAGTGTAAAGAGGTATAGAAAATGCCTGTATAAAAGTTCCCTATAGAACATGACGAGTAACTTTCCTCGATCTGTACTACATCACAGTGCTAATGTCTTTAAGTTAGTTCTTTGCTTCTATGACAGTAACTGATCGTTGGGTCAGAGGTTTCTTTTTTCCCCTCTGACTGTACAATTAAACACAAATGGTTACATGCTTTTCTCACAAGTACAATAAAAACGACTAAACACACATGAGCCGGAGTACCCACACCAGCAGAATAGTGGACAAATATCCTCGATGTCCGATACAAGAGCTTGAAAACTGAATCCGTCCTTCCACAGCTGGATGAACTCTCTTTCTCTCTGTGATGTAGCTGGCAACAACTGCTATATCCAGGTTGCCTATGGAATATGGAACGTGATATCTTGTAATGCTAAGTGTATGATGAAATGTGCAGTTAAATGTGCATTTTTAATGACTTACCGCTGTCATGCTTGAGTTTCTGTTCTTTGATCATCGAGTATCCATCTCCTCCTTCCACTAGGTAAGAGGGCAGCACCACTTTATACACCTTCTTTGGGTTGAGCGGTTCATAACGGGGCACTCGACACTCAGTGCAGAGCACATTCACGCTTTTAACACGGTTTCCAGGTGGTTTTGATAAATCATACACCAGCTGAAACCCTGCAGAGGCATTATAACCGTCCATGGGATTCCAGTACTCATACTGAGGGGAAATATAGATTAGAGTATAATTCCCAAGATAAACGCACCTGCCACCTGTAGAAATTCCCCAGTTTTTTCTCCATATCTGTAAACTGAGTGCTCAAAGACCTCGCGCAGAGTAGAGCCTTTCATTTGGACCAGGTCAAATGTTCCTCCAAAGGGCAACACCGCGATCAGATCCTCCATCGTGATGGAGCCTCAATCCAAACATGCATCAGGACTCTTTCAGTAATATTTCTAATATGCACTGGAGTTTTGTTTAAGATTTTGAAACATAATATAAATAAATATATATACTGCTCAAAAAATTAAGGGAACACATAATTATCACAGTATAACACCAAGTCAGTTAAACTAAAGGGATATCGATCTGTCCAGTTAGGAAGCAAGCGTGAATCAGTTTCACCTGCTTTGGTGTAAATGAAAGCAGGACAGAGCCGTACCATTTCTGTTTCGCTCATCAATAGGTGATCGAATGCCTCCACCATTCAGAATGCAAGAGCTGACATGGTTCCACTGGATCTCATCAGCATATTTAATATTATTATGGACCTGAAATACAATGGAAAGGGACTATGGGTCTCAAGAGCAAGACTCAGTAAATCTACCATCTTAAAATAGCAATTTCCGTTTTCACTGGTTAAAATCTTTGCTCTTTGGATCATTTGTTACTATCAAGATTTGATTTCCTTCTGCGACTGCTGTTAGTTCATATCGGGTTTGAGGTTTTGCAGCTGAGCGATAATTGATTGATTGAACTTTTTCCTGGTACAAAGATTGTTTTTGAATGTGTGTTTGTTTGCACCTGGTATCAGCATCTTTCTTGTGAACCAATTACAAGTCAAGACAAAACAGATGTTAATACATGATGCAAACAAACATGCATTCAAAAACATACTACCATGTTGTATGATGTAAATCCTACTTTAGACTTGAAATTTATTTCCACATCGCAATCATGAGAGTTTGGGGTTATGTTTAGCTGAAGTATCATGAAATATTACAAATTAAGCTTAACCAAAAAAATTGGCTTTTTTAAGCAAAAAGGATTTTGAAGTGAAACATGATCTGGACATTTCTTAGTGAGATACTGAAGAACATGTGTGAAGTTTTGGCATGTTTGGCCTTTCCAATTATTTGATGTAATGGCCATTTTATTTTAAAGCTGCTTGTAACCAGCAATGGTTGATTGATGAGATCAGTGGATGTTCCTACAAATGTGATGTATTTACATGCCTCCAAATGTGCTTGGGTGATTACAGAACACTCTGGACTCAGTTTACACCTAGATTTCTCTCAGATCACACTACACTAATGATAAAACCAGGTGTAAACGGGGCCTAAGATTAACATCTGCCTTGTGACTGAATGCATTTGTAGCCATTAAGGTTAAAAAGTTTTGTACAATATTTATAGATCATGTTCTACAGAGTACATGTATTGGGGTGTTAGTCCCATCTAGAGGCAAACTAAAACCACAGACCTGTTCACTCACCATGGCATCGCAGATTAAATTTCCCAAATTACATTCTCGAAATCGACATTCCACAGAAGTTCCATTGAGATAGACTAGAGTCTGTCCCACAATCTGAGAAGAGTAATTGGCCAGATTCTTCCTCCAAGAGTCCACTTCAGCCTGAATGACTGGATCTAGACAAAGTCAGGTCACAGGTTGACAGACTGAAACTGGCATTTCAAAAGCGCAATTCCCAGCAGAAACACATCACATCTGATAGATAAAGTGTAGTACAGGGGTGTCCAGTCCTGCTCCTGGAGGGCCAACATCCTGGAAGTTTCCAGTACTCCTAAAAACCTTGATTCAGGAGTCTTTCATCTGGGTTGGAGCTAAACTCTCCAAGGCAGTGGCCCTTCAGGAGCATGACTGGCCCCCCTATATATTATAGTAGTATATTCATGTCCATTGAGTGCATCATTACAAACTTGAAGCAAATCTGAAAAAATCCAGGAAAAGACGAGAATTTGCTCACAGATTTAGTCGTAGGCTGTATTACACTTTTATTTGAGCAGAATTTCTCATTAGAGATCGCTAATCTCCCAGCTTTCAATGTTTGTCGGTGTTTTCAGTTCATCAGTAATGTAGACAGAGCACATGCGAATGGTTGCCAGGTTGGAAGATTAAATAAACCACTGGGCAAAAAATGTATTGATTTAAGATGAAGCTTAAATTTAGGGGTCATATGAGGTTACTAAAAAAGAAAATTATTTTCTTTTCAATGTGTTTATGCGGTTTAGGGTTCAAAAAACACATTATTTTCCACATAATGTACGTAGATAGAACTTAACCACTGATTTCTAGTTGTGTCCTCTTTTGGAAGACCAAACAAAGTAGTTTTGCTTTCCGATGAAACACACAGCGTCTCCACGACATGGCGGCGGCAGGAAACAGCAAGAATAAAAGTTATACCTTCTGTCTTTGCATGAACATTGTGACGTAGACGTGAGGGTGTGTTAGAACGAGACGTTTTAGGAGGGCGTGGTTGACTCTCTTTGGATTTGAGACTTTAGTCTTTGCAACTTTACAGATCTTCTTTATGCACCAAGAGCTCGTAACGCTCCAAAGAGAAAGGAAAAATTGAAATTGCATCATATGACCCCTTTAAGGATGAATAACCAGCAGGCAAATATCAGATGAATAAATTGAGAGTAGCAGAAATCGTGATCACAGTTAAAATAGGATTTATCATGCAGCCCTATCTGATCTGAAACAACACTGAACTGAGCTGAATAGTGACACTGTTGTCTTTTAGAGCTGCTTCACAGCTGAATCTGAATTGTGTCCATAGATGAGTTTCCATAATTGATTATGTTATTTTCCTTTGTTACTGTGAAGCTGCTATGACATGATCTGTACTGTATAAAGCACTATAGAAACAAAGGTGACTTGACTAACAGTCATTGATTAAGTATAAAATTATCTATCTGAAGTGTACATGTCGACCAACTCAATTACAACCTTGGCAAAGGTTGCTGCTCAACTCCCTTGTAACAGTTTTCATTTTCATGATAACAAAGTTCTTAGCTCAGAATTTGACCACTGAACACACGGTCATGGCAGAACAAAGTTCAATGTCTGTTTCCCTACTGCGAAGATGGGAAGCCTGTTGTCCTATCAGCTTTATTGACTTGCTATGTGCTTGAAATTCTCTAATTTGTTTCCAGGTTTAGAGTTTTCTTACCTGGTGCTGTCGAGCTATCCAGAAGAATTGGATTGCCTGAAGACTTCACTACATTGCCTTTTGAATCAAAAGTCACTTTTAGGAATCCCAGATACTTTCCAAAGGCATAGGCCTGGACCACAGGAACCTGGCGCCCATCATCTGATTGGACCATGAATGGATATGGTCCTGCGGGAACTTCTGTGGATGGTTGAGTTCCTACAGAAATCAACACACCGGAGAGGAAATATTTCAATTAAGAACAGTTGTTTTAGTAGTTATTAATACAGTGTGCTGTTGATAGACATTCCTTTTACTAATACTGCAATAATCCAGAGAGGTTTTGTAAGCAGTCCAGCAACACACAGAGATCTGAGCTCACCAACATCGAGCTAGACTGACGTTACATGAAGAAACAGAAGCAAATGAGGCAGCCTACAAGATACATAGAGTTGTGGAAACTTCTCCAAGATGCTTGGAACAACCAAACTACAAACTACGGTGACTTTTTTTGGCAAAGTGAGGATGTTTTCAAAAATAATTGTATATAAACCATTTATTGTAGATTTTGTGTATAACAGTGATGTTACAGATTTAAGTAATGTTTATTAACAACATACTTCCTAAAGGGTAAGGGTTTGGTTTACGGATAGTTGCATGTAATTATGCATAATTTACTGTTATAACTATAGTAAGTACAGGTAATATTTGTAACAAAAACTTTTGGACAGTTCTGTATTCAAATAATAATCAGCATTAGTTGTGTCTAAAAATGCTTACTAATATTCTTCTTATAAAGTCCACCCATATTTTCAAACATGGTTTATAGACTGAATTGTGGATTTGTTGAAATCATGCATTACCCCATGAAAAAGGAGTAGAGTATTCTTACACAAAGTCTCCACCTCCAAGTCTATTACATTCAGCTGTGTAGATATGGCTTGGGTCTCTCCTTTAATGTAAGTCTATGCATCATGACATGATCAATGCCCAGAGGACAAAAGTGAACACCCATGTTTAGTAACTGGGGTTAATGGTTTAAGTCTGCAGCAGAGGTGAGTAACGTGCTAATGAGCAGTACTCGACAGCCTGACCAGAGTTTCTGGAGAAAAAAAGAGAGAAAAAAACCCCTCTCACATCAGCGCTGTACTTGTTAGTTGTTTGGATCAAAATAAAACATAAAATAACGTTTCATCTTTAGTCCATCACGCCCATTATGGTAACATGGCTCATGTCTTTTATTGAAACGTAGATTAATCAAAGTTAATGAGAGTGGAAATAGAGGTGTATGGGCGTTACTTTGTTTGTGGTGGGAACAGAACAGTCCTTGGGTAAATTCAACTGTGCATACACCACTTTAAAGGGTTCATATGATGCGATTTCAAGATTTCAAAGTTATGAGTCAACCACGCCCTCCTAAAATGCCTCTTTTAAACACACCCCCACATGTCTACGTCACAATGTGGGAAGATTTGCATAACGCCGCCCAAATGTTAACGCAAAGAAAGAAGGCATAATTTTATTGTTGCTTCCGCCGCCATAGTGTGAAGAAGCTTTGTGTTTCGTGGTGAAAGCGAAAATACTTTGTTTGGTCTTCCAAAAGAGGACACAACTAGAAATCAGTGGTTAAGTTGTATTTACAACACTGTTCCAGAACAGTTCTATCCAAATATTCAGATGTGTGCAGCGCATTCTATGGAGGACTGTTTCCTGATCCTGATCACTTATGATTCAAACGCGAGTTTTGAGCAGTGTAGAGTAGCGCTTGTTGTTTGTCATTTCTCCGATCACAAATGCACACATGGTTTTATGTTTACGCAGTGCAATATGCAACGCAATGCAACGCATAAAAACACAGTATAAGTCATTATAATCCGTAATTTTATAATGATAATCCGTCCCCACTGGATACAACAAATGTCTCGTTTGTAATGGGTTTTATTGGTTTTGTCTCATCCTGCTGGGACACTCATCACAGTATGTTAAGGGGCGTAACATTTCCGTCACACGTTTGAGGCATTCAGCCAATCACAGCGCACTGGATAGCTGGCCAATCAGCCACACATTGTATTACACCAAATACACAAAATAATGTTCTTTTTAGCAGCCTCATATGACCCCTTTAATGTATTTTTGTGGAGATCCATGAGACCACAGCCCTAATTAAGACAGTGGAAATGAAAAGTTCTTGTTCTTATCATGAGTGTCACTTTGTTTTGAAAAGTATTGAGAATGGACACATCTTTAATAAATACAATTATTCACAAATTATCCTCTTATTTGTGGACCTCTGTTCTTTACCTTATCTTACACATTATTGTGCTTTTTTTGTTGTTGAGTGAAAATACTAAGTTTGTTTATTGAATGAAACAATATTTTCTTATTTTATGCAGCTCTACAGTTAACTACACAACAAAAAAGCACAATTCAGTTGCAAATTCACATCAGTAGGTAATTTTAATATCTGCAGTGCTGGAGGCTGTGCTTGTCGTGTTGGTTGCCCCCTTAAAGGTGCATGACATGCTTTTTATTATTTCTTGAGGTTCACTTATAACAATTTATGTCCCACCTCTTCTGAGAGAAACTCTCTGTCAGTTTTGATGCTTTGTTCTTTTAACACTTTTGAGTAAGGCCTTGCTGTTATGTTTCTCTGTCACTTCACTGCTGGTAGAGCTGTGGAGCTAACAGGATAAAGTATGCATTGATGTTCTTTTGTAGAGATAGTCAGATCGAAATGTAGCATCACTGTGTGGAAGCAGAAACCTAAAAACACTTTGGCAGCTTGGTTTCTGAGGAGAAATTAGCAGTCTAAAATTCAACACAATTTCTGACCTATTAACTGCCAATGACAGAAGACTGAATAAAATTTGATTCCTCTTGTGAATTTGTGTCATGTGGTGTAAACACCATTTCTTTCCTCAAGTATGTAGTTGTTGAGTGTCACCATCCTAGTGTGTGTGTTAGATGTGGACTAGTTCTGTGACCTACATAACAACAGCTGCCAGTTATCACTGAATGACTTTCAATTGTCTGTACAGTTTATGTCAAGTCTTCAGAAAACCTTTGATTATATGAATTCAGAAGGTTGGAAAGTAGAACATGAGTCAACTGGATCACTTTTATGCTGCATACTTGTCATTTTTCCTCATTGTGAAAAAAAGAGCACACTGGACATCTTGCTAAATACTGCTGTGCTCCAGGGCTGCCAACCTCTGAGATCAATGTGGAGTGAGAATTTCTATGGTGGGATGGGTGGGGGTTTGGTTGAGGATATATGGGGGGAAAAAAAATAGTTGCGTAAATTATGAAAAATAATTTTTAGGAATAGAAACAGTAAGGAATTTGATTAAATCATCATCTAATTGTAAACTGACAAACTAATAATAATACATTTAACCCCACAGGCAGTTGTATGATACATACCTGTGTACAAGAATGTATTACTGTGCCCTCCAATCACAACATCCACTCCTCGAACTTTCTTTGCAATCCTTTGGTCCACTGTGAACCCAGAATGTCCAAGAGCGATGATCTTATTAACACCCAAAGTAGCGAGTTTGTCCACTTGATCCTGTAAAGCAGTAACCTCATCCTGAAACTGGAGATTGGGGCCTGTAAAACCAAATAAATATGGAAAAACACCATCAAATTACTCATAGGTGAAACTAAATCTGTATATCTGATGCTAATCTGTTTAAATGTGCCACCAGGCATGTCAATCACTCTCAGTTAATTGATTCTAGGATCTATGTAAGCTCAGTTGATATGGGCCAGATTAGTGGAAGTTTAATATCAGGAGCACTAAACATGGAGTCAAGAGGAAGAAACTGTAGCTTTCATTGTTGGTGTGACAAAACTTTGGATGCAAAAGAAAAGAATATCAAATAACAGTTTTTTAATTCAAGAACAAAGAACAACATGTCCATTCTGTTCTGCAAAAACAAGATTTTGTATGTTTGTATGTCAGTGTATTTCTTCGGGAAATAGGCAGCGTAGCATCCTAGAGGAGCCTGTGACGTGTATGCTCCTGAAAAATTCAGGTTGTGACAACTGCATTTAGAGAAAATATGTATAATGTATAGAAACTGAATAACGGTTGTTAATGTAGTGAATACACTTTCTTTTTCTTCTTTTCTTTCTTTTGGAAATCCATTCAAACTGTCTTTAGCTCAAATGGTGACCCATACTCAGAATTAGTGCTCTGCATTTAACCCAAGGTGCGCACACACAGAGCAGTGAACACACACACAACACCGTGAACACACACCCGGAGCAGTGGGCAGCCATTTATGCGGCGGCGCCCGGGGAGCAGTTGGGGGTTCGATGGCTTGCTCAAGGGCACCTAAGTCATGGTATTGAAGGTGGAGAGAGAACTGTACATGCACTCCCCCCACCCACAATTCCTGCCGGCCCGAGACCTCGAACTCACAACCCTTCGATTGGGAGTCCGACTCTCTAACCATTAGGCCACGACTCCCCCACAAAGAGCTTTAGAGCTCTAGAGGAACTTTAGAGCTCCTTGAGTAGCTATAACTAATCAAATGGTTTATATTTGTGAATACACATTGCAAAAATGCTACAGTGTGTATATATGTTCCACAAATACACGTACAAATGCAAATAGACGTGCATATATAGAGATCCTAGCGTATGTGTGTATTTACGTGATGCACTGTAAGCTATCATAACCATGTGGTGTTTGTTCCTTTTGTCACATGCAATAGTGAACTGCAGCATGCATTTGTGAGAAGCTTTGATGCTTTGAACTCGATGAAAGTGAAATAAAACTGACTGGATCAGAAGCCATTGTCGTGTTGCCGCTCCTCTGTTGTTTTTCACCCCTCCACTAAACCTCAAGTTTACCACACCTAGCTGTTCTCACTTCTTTCAAAAACTGTGGTGAGATCTATACTGTGTGGAAATAGGGGGTTTCAGAACCATTTCAGTCTAAACTTGAACTTTATTGACAACATCGCTGCCCTTTTTAGAACTGCTTACAGCTGAGCTGAACTCGCTTCAAAACTTGATGAAATTCACACCGTTATTGATTTGAACTGAATCAGCACTAATCTAACTTGATCTGAACAATGACATTGTTTCCCTTCTCAACCTTGGAAGTCATCAGGGCTTTTAAACTGGCCTAGTCAGATGTTCTAGTCAGTTGACTACAATTGCCATCTGTGCCAAATGACTGTCGTAACTCAAGAAGAGACTTGTCTGTGCATTCCTTCAGACTTCCATCTTTAACTTTACAAAGGACAAACTGTTGCCACATCAAAAAAAAAAAAAAAAAAAAAAAAAAAATTCACACACTTAAAGCCCCGCTATACTCATGTTAAATTTCTTAGTAGCCTAGTGGCACGGTGGGGGGGTGGGGGGGGGCTAGTAGCACTGCCCCTTTGCCCTCATTGGCTGAGGTTCCCCACTCACCAGTCCCCCCATCACCCCATCTCAAAGCTGTCTGTTACTACGTTAATCTGCTCTGTTTTTTCCTGCCGCTCCGCAGCATCACCCACAATCTGAGTGCTGCTCTCTGGAGAGTGGAGACCACAGTCCCCGAAGGTCGTTGCATTACCAGGTAGATGCATTATGATCCACAGCAGTCAGTGTTTGATCAGCTGAATTAGTAATTAGTTGGTAGTTTGTTTGTTTTTGTTGGTAATGACTCGGCCTTCTAAAAGTGTGGTACAAAATATCCATGTTCTTAGAATTAGAATGTCCAATCAAATTATTGTACCTGATCAGATCTAATATAGATAACACTAAATTTGCTGTTGTTGGCACCCTTTGTAGACAAAAAAAATATATAAAAAATACAAAAAAAATGCCTTCACAAAAAAGAAGACAGAGAGAGAAAGAGTGAAGGGAGGCTGCTAAAGACAGTTCATATTTAGCAGTTTGTCACACTTTAATTCTTGTAATTAAGTATATATCCCATTATAATCACTTGTCTTGATACTAGTAATCTATAACACATCATTTTTTTATTAAAACCATTTTAATAGTAGGCCTATAAATAGTTAAAAATATAGTATAAATGCTCTAAATTAGTTGTTTATTAGTATATAATGTAGATTTATGCTGTAAAATATTAAATGAAATGTCTAGTACTTATAGGGGAGAGTGGGGTAAGAACAGACAATTTTTACTATTGTGGTCCTCGAGATAAGGGAAAATGACAGAAGTACAATGAAAGTATCTATCCTATCCAAATGAATGTATTCGTATCATTTTAAATTATTAGAATGTATCTACGACAAAGGGTTCTAAAAATATGGCTTCTTATAAAAAAGTGTTCTCATGGCTCAGTTTGCCCAGGGTTTGGGGTAAGTTGATCCGAGTCGAGTCAGTGGGTAAGATGCACCATCTGGGTATAAGATGACCATCTGACTGGATCTGATTCAAACCCATGTGAAATAAATAATAATTAAAAAATAATAATAATTTCCTTTTACAGACAGTCATATTTCTTTTCTTAAAGTTAGCTTTAACAACATAAAACCAACCAAATGAAGTTTAAATATTTAATTGCTTGCATTTCTGAAACAATATGTTGAACACGAAAGTTGTAGCCTTCATAAAAACTGACTAAACAGAGAGTTTGTTGGCCAGTAGTGACTACAGGTGGAAAGTATTATTTTTATTTGTTTTCATAGCAATATCTGGTAACACTGCCAGAACTTAAACTGATAGTAATCAAAAGCCCACAGACAATTTATTGCTGACAGAAGACCACATACGGTTAGGCAAACGCAAAAAACCCCCACATGATATTATCTATCAGAAACGCAATCAATGCTATCAAAACAGTAGCATATAACACTAGTGCAGAGATCTGTAGAACAAGTATGTTACGTCTATACTGTTTCATATTGTTGTTAAATTTTCACAAAGTCGTGAAATTTAATTTTTTATTTGATATTTAATGTCGTGCCAGCAAAGTTATTGTTATTAATGAAAACTATAACAGTAGTAGGCCTATGTATTGCTGAATGAATAATAAACAACTGATAAAATTATATACCCCTAACCTAAAGTAATGGTGCAATGTGATATCATTTAACAATGCTCATGGATTTCATGCGGGCCAGATATGGGCCGGGATCTGGGCCGAAACTGCTTGCTGTCTGGGTTGTGCACCTTTTTTTGGTTTGGGCCACTGCCCCTTAAAATGTCTGTGCATGGCCCTGGTGATGTGGATGTTTGCACAAACTATGCAATCAGCTTTAGGGGCCGTTCACATATCGCGTCTTTTGAGCGCTCAAATTCGTTATGTCAAATGTAGATGCGCGGCAGGCGCACTCATAATGGAAGCGGTCATGTGACAAGAACCAACCAATCAGCTTCATCCTTTCCCATTACAACACTGAAAGCTCAGCCAAGATGAAGGAACAGTCGATCAAAGATGAATAAATAAATAAAAATAAATTTAGCTGCATAAATTCATTTAGCAGCAGAGCTACTGCAAGTGATTTTTAGTGCTGCAAATACTGTACATTTATCCTTTGCTGAAACTTCCGCGTCTTCATTGAGAGCACAGGTCATGGATAATAAGCAACAGCAGACGCCTCGGAGCGCAAACGCCTTAACGGTTTGGGGGGAAAAAAGCAGAAAGCGGTGCGACTAACGTTTTCCATATACGTTTTTAGGCCTGACATGTGAAAAGTGTTCAATTTGAAAAAAGCTAGCCTACTTTAACAAGAAGAGACAACTATATAAGCCACTTAAAATTAAACATTTCAACTACAATATATACTTTATAGCAAACAGTCTACATGCTGGTTTTTGAAAACATGCCTTTCTCCTTCTTAAAGCATGGGAAAATTAAGAAGAGTGTGATCTGTAACATTTTGTGTAAGCCTAACCTGGCTATAATGAGTGTAATAGAGTATCTTACCTGGTTGAGACAAAGCAGGGGTCTCCACAGACGTGTAGCCAACAACACCTACTTTCTCTGAGTTAACAGTGAAGACCTTATGTGGGGAATAGTAGATGCTGAACTGAGGAGCAATCGTTTGATCAGCTTTAATATTTGCACTAAGAACAGTGCAGTTCACTGCCTGAAGGAAAGGTTTGAGGCCGTCCACTCCGTTGTCAAATTCATGATTTCCTAAGGCCTAAAGAATTACACAGACAAACTATGTTTTATACAGTAAAAAATGGCTAGAATTTCTGAATTTCTGTATTGTAAAATGCAAACTGATAACAGTGCTCATGATCCATGGCTTCCAGTCTAATGAGCTTCAAAAGGTGTTGTTTAAAGGGTCTATAATATAAACACTCTTTTTAACAGGCCATATTTAACTTGAAAAGAATATTTTAGTATAATATATATATATATATATATTATATATATATATATATATATATATATATATATATATATTACTTATTATTAACATTTTACTTGAAAATAATATTGAGAAGCTGATTTTTTCTTCACATAAATCAAAATTTACATATCCGATAAAACAAAAAAAAATGAAATTGCATTTTAATTATTTAGATTTTGTGTTTGTGTTTTTAAAAACATGGCTAGTTTAACTATAGATTTCCAAAATAATATTGTACAGAAGAACTGTTCTTGAATTCTGTATAATTTGTAAAATCATGCTACTTTAATAAGAATTTAGACTTGCAGTAACACTTTCTATGAAGTCCATTTTTATAACACATCATAAGGGTATTCTTAAGGCATTATAATTAATGCATAATGCATATATATATACTGTATATATGTTGTTTCATCTCATAAATAATCATAACAAAAATTATAATACATTATAAAACTTATTTGTGGTTATAACTTTTATGAGTATGATTATTTATAACACAGAATAAACACCACGTTAAATCCACTTAATTTATAATGGATTATAAGTCTCATATCTTGACATTATTTATTTAAGACATGTACAGTATCTTACTGATATTACAATAAATATAATTAAAATCAAATGTGCCATATTACACATTCATCCGATCAGATATCTGATCTTATGGCTGTTTGAGAAAAAATATTTTTATTTTTGTTGTTGTCATTGTTGTTGTTATTATTTATAAGTGGTCTTTCTCTGCTTTAAGTAAAGTAATGAGTTAACAATGGCAAGATATGAGACATATAATAAATTATAACTATGGGAAATATAATCCATTGTAAGTTAAGTGGATGCATTGTAGTGTGTTATAAATCATCATAATCTTAAAAGATATAACCACAAATAAATACAGACTATAATCCATTAAAACTGCTGTTATGATTACTCATGAGATGATACAACATTTTTTTTTTCATAGGTTTTTCATATTTCAATTTTTTTTTTTATAATACATCATGCATTCATTATAATACCTTAATAACACTCTTATAATGCATTATAAATATGGGCTTCATAGAAAGTGTTACTAAACTTGTTTATAGTGTAACAATTAAAAAGGGGCATAAATGCATTTAAATATAAACAACACACACGCACACACACACACATATTCTATCATTATATTCTATCACCAAAAAGTTTGCTATTTTTGGTGTTTTTTAAGCCACATTAAATGGACAACAGAAGAATTCAGACAACCATTTCTAAATTTTCTTTGACAGTGCGTGATAATGTACCATTCAGGAATCTACATTTGGGAGACAGCTATTCTGTTTATGTTCCACAAGTCTGAGTCCCACTACACCTGAACAGGTTCTCTGTCCACTGTAATGAAGACTCCAGTGGCTCATGGGAACCTGTCCAGTATGGTCTGTCCACTCATGCTCTACATTAAGTCAATGTTAAAATGAGGAATACATCCCTTTGGCGCCAAGAATGGTGGAAAACTCTTAGTACTAATATCACAACAGATCATCAAAAGTGCACTTTTTTTCAAACATTTCAGCATATTTTCACTTGTCTTAGTAAAACACACACAATCACAAAGTATCCTTTTCACTACACAAAATAAGAGTTTCATCTATATAAATGTTTCATTCACAGTAACTGCCTTTCATAAAGCTCTTACTATCAAACTTTCAATTTGCATTTCTTCTCATTCAGTTTAACACATTTGTCCATCAATTAATCTAACTCATCTTAATGCTTAATCAGTGAATCATTTGGTGCATCCATAGATATATGTACTGTAGATATAGTTTCTAAAGAACTAATTGCAATTCCAATTGCTCCCTGGGCGCTGGAAAAAATAGCTGCCCACTGCTCCGGGTGTGTGTTCACGGTGTGTGTGTGTGTGTGTGTGTGTGTTCCCTACTCACTGCTGTGTGAGTGCACTTGGATGGGTTAAATGTAGAGCATAAATGTAGAGCACCAATTCCGAGTATGGGTTACCATGCGCGGCAAATGTCACGACTTTCACTTTCAATTTACGGATTATCAAATGTAATTAATTATTTTTACAGTATAAGGGATTTATCTTAAATGATAAGCACTATTTTGTAAAAGAGAGAGAGAGAGAGAGAGAGAGTGTGTGTGTGTGTGTGTGTGTGTGTGTGTGTGTAAATGTAATTAATTATTTTTACAGTAATCAAATACAACATTTTACATTACATTATACCCAGTGCTACTGTATGTAGAGGCATTACCATGGTAAAGTCTGCACATTACTATAACTCACCCTTCTTCATCTGAAAAGTTCAGCTACAGTAAAGACTCTGTCATATGGCACAGTGAGGACATTTACTGTATTGACAGTAAACTCTATTCTAGCACAAAATGGCCATGTCATATCTTCATCACAACTTTTGATGACACACTGGAGAAATACTTTTACAAACATTATGGATTTTATGTAAGTTATCCAAGTTAGGTGATGTAAGTGTATTTTCTAACATGACAATTATCGCCAGTATTACTGTAATTATTTCAGAAAAAAAAAGATGATTTGAAACGTATTTTGCATTGTTTGCTCTTGAATGAATTGATTGTCAAACGTACTACACTGAAAGAAGATCACAGTGTTGTGTTTCAGTGATGAAATCAAATGTTCATCATTATATTACAATAATCTTATGTTTTGAAACAATGATTGTGTGGATGAAAATATGTTGTAATTGTAATGAAAGCATGAGATCAGTTTTAAATGAATGACTAGTGGTGTTACAAGTGTGATCAGTTTGGATTTTTGTACTAAGAGTTTACACACCTTACTTGTAAAAATAGCACCAAAGCGAGAAAGAAAAAAAAATGAGCCATCGGAAATCTTTTTACCCCACTTCTCAGAAACACGACTGATTTGTATGAAATTATGTGCTGACATCGGGCTGCTCTGAGAACTTTTTCATCAGTTGCTCTGTAAATACACAGGTCTGTTTCTATAATGGCCCGTTCACACACAGAACGCGCTCGGTTGAATTGAAATGTTTTAACTTGTTTTGAAAGCGTCAAGAGTTCTCTTCCATTCTCAAATTTTTTTAACAGCCCCTAAGAAATCCAAAGCTGTTCGATGCAAATCAGTTCTTACAATGATCCCGATCTTCCATCACCCGGTAATTATTCTTACCATCGCATCGTATCCGAGTCTATTCATGAAATGCGCCGCTTCTTTGCCTTTGTAGAAGTTAAACCAGACGGTCCCCTGAAACTGATCGCCCGCGTCCAGCAGGAGCACATTTTTCTCCTTGCTACGAACTTCTCTGATTTTCGTAAATCTCCGCGCGACTCCAGCGAAGCAAGGCGGTTTGCTGCATGTGCCCGAGTCCCTGCTGGTCTCCTCCACCCGCGCGTGAACATCATTAGTGTGGAGTAAAGTCAGCTCAAACTCTGCTCTGCACACATGACAGTGAAGCCAGATGAACAATAAGAAATGAATCCCCATCCTCATCTTCTCAGCCCTCTCTGAACTGACAGTCCCATCAGAGGAGTTCAGGGCTTCAGTCTGGAGGCGGGGTTAGTGAGCAGCACCAAACGAACAAAAAGGAGGCCTATTTGTAGTGTACAAAAGGGCTGAAGGCACACTATAAGAAGAAACCAGGGGCGTAGCAACTCAACCCCAGGCCCACATGCAAAAGAATGTTATGGTTTATTGGATTTATGGGTTTGGTCACGTGACGAGGCACTATCCAAAAGCGCAACTTTTGTTAATAAGTTTCATTTCTTCGTCTTATATAACGCATTTATACAAGTTTGTCTCTATTGTTGCTCTGTTTTCATATATATATATATATATATATATATATATATATATATATATATAAATATATATAAATAAAACCACATATATTGAACCACAAACTAAGCATTTGTTTTAAAAAAGGTAAAATACCTTATTTATTTGGGTTAGCCTTCAACGCAAGTAGGTTATATCCGTCTTATTTATTGTGTTAATAAAAGTTAGACTTAGGCTATTAACAGGCTAATGAACCACAAACTTTGTTCGTTTTACACTTAAAGAAAGTGGAAATCCAAAGACCATTTATTTGTGTTACAATGCGGGTAAAAAATATTTTCCTTATTCATATTGTTAATAAAAGTCCAAAGTTTAATATAAGTAAATTTTGTCATTGTAGCCTACTGTTTTATTTTATAGCCTTTATTAATATTAATAATAATAATAATAAAAATAATGAGCCACAAACTAAGCATTCGTTTGAAGTAAGGGGAAAATCCAAAAACCTTTTATTTGTTTGTTACAACAGCAATGTCTTATTCGTTCTGTTAATAAAAGTTTTATGTTTAATATAAGCTACTTTGTCATTGTAGTATTGCTGACATTGTGTGTGGGATTTATTATTTTTTATTTAATTTAATTTATTTTTTTTTGTTCATCAAGAGTAATACTGAATCAACATTTAGCATTTATTTTGTTCCAAGAATAAGAATAAGAATCTCACTAGCGATGTAATAACAGCGCTGTTTAGAGACGCTGCAGCAGAAGAGTGTTTAGAGATGCACAGAGGTACGTTACACTGTAAAAAATGATTCACTTTATTTACTCAATAAAATTGTTTTAAAATATTACATGCAATATTATTAATTAAATTTAACACATTAGAATTAATTAGAAATAATCAATTTAGATGCTTACAAGCAACCATCCAAAATGAGTAGAATAACATGAAAAAGTAAAATTTACACAAAATATTGATTTCCTTGAAAAAAAACAAAACCAAAAACAAACAAACAAAAAAACACTATGCTAAAGAATACTATGTTATACATGCCAGGCCAGTAGTTGGCGATCATGAAACACCCAGTGAAAACATTATATGCATGCACATGACGTCAACCTTTTTACAAATTCACATTTTTGTTGCTTACATAGATATGATACAGGCATCGTGTTCAAAAGCTTGTGTCTTCACACTGTAAAAAGTGATACTCTATATTTAATTAATAAAATTGTCAACAGATTACAAGCAATATTATTAATTAAATTTAACACATTAGAATTAATTAGAAATAATCCAATTAGAGGCTTACAAGCAACCATGCAAAATGAGTAGAATAACATGAAAGAATTAAGTAAAATTTATACAAAAATATTGATTTCATTGAAGAAAAAAAAAGAAAAAAGAAAAAAACACTATGCTAAAGAATACTATGTTATGCATGCCAGGCCAGTAGTTGGCGATCATGAAACACCCTTTGAAAACATTATATGCATGCACATGACATCAACCTTTTTACAAATTCACATTTTTGTTGCTTGCATAGATATGATACAGGTATCATGTTCAAAAGCTTGTGTCTTAAGGCCCCCGAACCAGAGTTATTGAAGACACCTAAAGTTCACGAACAGAATCACTGAAGGAGAAAAGGGTAAATTATTGGTTACCATTATAGTGGTCAGTGTTTTTGTTTTGTTTTGGTCTTTTGACTTTTGTTTTTTTTATTTTTAGTTTTTTGTATGGTTTTTTTAATTAGTTTATAAGATATAGAAGATAAGAGAAAAGATGGTCAGGTGATCTTGGTTGTGATTTTACATAATCTTTGTTTTACCTGAATATCTGAAATCATTTAGAGCCTGATCTCAAATGAAGTGTACATCTTATGGACACTTCGCACCCTACCATATCCCAGAATCACTTGCGTGCATATGACGAAGGTGTTTATATTCAGAGGCAGGTGAGATTTCTTTGGAGGACTTCACATTGAAATGTTAGTGTTGTGTTTTCATTTACTCAAATACCTAACGAAAGTGTTTAAAGCCAGGTTTTTTTTTTAACATAAAGCCCACAGACAATAAGACAGCCACTATATAAGGCAATGGTCTTTCCCTTTGTTGTGTTTCTGTAGTGCAGTCATTCAAGATATATCTACAAATGTTTTAACCAAACTTAAGCACTTCAGTATTTTGTATGAATGTCCTTCTGTGTCATATTTTCTAATGTTAAGATTGCAAACCTGTCTTTTTTCATAAGTGTTTCCATTTTCTTTTGTTTTAATATTATTCTGGAGAAAGTGAGCATGTGTTTTTGTTGTTAACAGTGTACTTAAACTGAGACAGGTGAGGGAGCGAGTGGACAGGGAGGACGTCAAACTCAAACAAATACATTCTTCATTAGCCAAGAGAAAACAATGGGGAAAAAAAATGAGTACATTACAGTTTTTGAAATGTATTTTTTAAATGTCATATTGTCAATGAAACAACCTAATTTCTGTAGTTTATTTTTGTGATGCAAGTTAAAAATGAAATGCATAAATATACATTATTCATTTTTTGTGTGTAATTTATTCGTCAATAAGCCTGAGTACTTTCTGTACATTTTGTATTTTTGTTTTGCATATTTACATGTGTAAATAAAATAAGTGCTTATGTACATTGTTAATTTTTTTTAATGTAGCTTATATTTTTTTGACAAAACATTCTTTTATATGTTTATTTGTTTAAAACAAATTGTTCTATACATAATAGAAAGTACTTTTTACAACCATTTACAACATAGCTTAGGTTTAACATCAGAAAACAGCATCAGTTTGAGCCCGCCCTGCCTCCGTGTGTTCTGGGGTCTTCAGGAGGGGAATCTCTTGGTGAATGGCCAGCACCTCCTCAGAGACTCGGAGGACAGTGCGGTGACAGTGGAACGAGGCACATGTCAAACACTCTGGAGACCATCTGTATGATGTACCGCTGGCAGACAGAAGAGAAACACCAGGGTCTGGATCGTGGCACACGTTGCCGTTCACTTCCCAGTAGATCCAGCAGCACTGTCAGGGTCTCCCTGCTCAGAAAAAAACCATTAAACACCTGTCCAGCGCTTCCACATTCAGCTTTATCCTGCAGTACAGGGGTCTGGTCTGATTTAGGGAAAGAAGGAAAAGAGAAATTGTTTAGAGCTATGACAACGTAATTAGTACAAGAAGTATTGACATACTTTAGTAAACTACTTTTAGTAACTACTAATACCATATTGGGGAAAAACTACTACTCATACTTTACAACTTTAGCTGAAGGGATAGTTCACCCAAAAATATAAATTACAAACCTGGAGCAACTTAACGGTAAGTAAATGATTACACAATGTTCATTTTTGGCTGAACTATCCTTTAAGTTAAAAGTATTATCTTGCATACTCTAATATACTTAAGGTATTGAGAGTAAAAGTAAAGGTGTGTGCAGTATTGTCTTTGAAAAAAAGAATTTGTCAGGATTACAGGATGACATTAAACTGTTCATGTTGCAGTTTACTTTGGTTCTGAATTTATCCTTAAGCTCTAAAAAGTACAGTTTTATCTTGTTAACTGCCTACAAAAATACTCAAAATATACTTAAACTACACAAGCCAGTTACCTGCATGTGTTAAGTTTTTTCGTATGTATCATTACAATTTTTGTAATCCGATGCATTTAAAGTTGTAATCCGATGAAGATCGCAGCAAACCAGTGTAGTTTACCTGGCCTCAGTCTTGGCTAAGCCTGAGGTTCATCAGCGTCTCCTCCATTATGAGTAAATCATAAAAACAAAACCGAGCAGTTCTGGCTCCACCTGTCCTGGCAGGACTGTCCTCTCGTCAGCGCTCTTCCCGCACCGTTGCTAAGCGACAGAGCGCTAATCGGAAACACCTGGTGACGGAATTAGGAAATCCTGTTAAGGCGGAGCATCTCACGCACTTCGGAGGACCCTTCGTGCACTTCGGAGGTCTGGTCTTCGAAGTCCGTGGCCTTCGAAGTGTGCACACTCAACTTTGGGACACAGCTGTAGTCTTGAGCGCAAATGGAGAAAAACGAACTTGGAAGTTTTTAGAATTGCGTGGAAAAACAGTATGTCCAGCTATAGACAGGCTCTAAAAACTGCCAGGGCCGAGCATATCCACAAACTCATAGAAAACAACCAAAACAATCCAAGGTTTTTATTTAGCACAGTGGCTAGATTAACAAATAACCAGACGCCACCCGATCTAAATATTCCCTCACAGTTAAATAGTAATGACTTTATGAATTTATTCACTGATAAAATAGATAACATCAGAAATACAATAACAAATGTAGATTCTACAGCGTCTAATACTTTAGTTTTATCCATCGCACCCAAAGATAAACTGCAGTGCTTTACAACTATAGGACAGGAAGAGCTAAATAAACTTATCACTGCATCTAAACCAAAAAACATGTTTATTAGATCCTGTACCCACTAAATTACTGAAAGAGTTGTTACCTGTAGCAGAAAACCCGCTTCTCAATATTATTAACTCGTTGTTATCTTTAGGTCACGTCCCAAAACCATTCAAGCTGGCGGTTATTAAGCCTCTTATTAAGAAACCACAACTAGATCCTAGTGAACTGACAAATTACAGACCCATTTCAAATCTTCTATTTATGTCTAAAATTTTAGAAAAAGTTGTGTCTGCTCAATTGTGCTCCTACCTGCAAAAAATTGATCTCTATGAAGAATTTCAGGCCCCATCATAGCACAGAAACTGCACTTGTTAAAATTACAAATGACTTGCTTCTTGCTTCAGATCAAGGCTGCATCTCATTGCTAGTGTTTACTTGATGATCTTAGTGCTGCGTTCAACACCATAGATCACGACATACTCATAGATAGATTACAAAACTATACAGGTATCCAAGGGCAGGCTTTAAGATGGTTTAGATCCTACCTGTCCGATCGCTACCACTTTGTTTATTTAAATGGGGAGTCATCTCATTTATCACCAGTAAAATATGGAGTGCCACAAGGATCTGTCCTAGATCCTCTGCTATTTTCAATATACATGTTGCCCCTTGGTAATATCATTAGAAAATACGGGATTAGTTTCCACTGTTATGCTGATGATACTCAACTATATATCTCAACAAGACCAGGTGAAACTTCAAAATTATCTAAGCTAACAGAGTGTGTTAAAAATGTAAAAGATTGAATCTCCTATTAAATTCAGATAAGACAGAGATATTACTTATTGGACCAGAAAACATTACACAGAATCTCGTAGATTACAATTTGCAATTAGACGGATGTACTGTTACTTCCTCTACTGTCAAAAAATCTGGGTGTTATATTAGACAGTAACTTGTCTTTTGAAAATCATATTTCCCATGTTACAAATACAGCATTCTTCCATCTTAGAAACATTGCCAAGCTACGAAACATGTTACCTGTTCCTGATGCAGAAAAGCTAGTTCATGCATTCATGACCTCTAGACTGGACTATTGTAATGCACTGCTAGGTGGTTGTCCTGCATCCTCAATAAACAAGCTACAGGTAGTCCAAAATGCAGCGGCTAGAGTCCTTACCAGGTCAAGAAAAATATGATCATATTCCCCCAATACTACAGTCTCTGCACTGGCTACCTATTAAGTTCCGTATCAGTTACAAAATATTATTACTTACTTATAAGGCCCTTAATGGCTTAGCTCCTGCGTACCTAACTAGTCTTCTACCACGCTACAACCCATCATGCTCCCTTAGGTCACAAAACGCTGGACTTTTGATAGTACCTAGGATAGCAAAGTCCACTAAAGGAGGTAGACCTTTTTCGCATTTGGCTCCCAGACTCTGGAATAGCATTCCTGATAATGTTCGGGGTTCACACACACTTTCTCTGTTTAAATCTAGATTAAAAACACACCTCTTTGGCCAAGCATTCAAATAATGCATCTCATCATTTTGGACTGCAGTTATATCTGATCAAATGTGCATTATTATTCTTTAGCTTGGGTTAAACTAATTAATTTTACTTGGTTGGAACAGCAGCTATGCTAATTATGTCTCTATTTGTTTCTCTGCTTTGCCACGGGATTTACATCCCGTGGTAACTAGGATTTACACAAGCTCCAGTCTGGATCCAGAACACCTGAGAAGAGATGATGCCAACCTCTCAGAGGGACCTCAGATGATGCTAACCCAGAGACAACATACAGAACTACCACATTTTGCTATAAGTTTGATTGCATAATTGCTGTTAATAGTGTTAATCGTCTGTTTGTTTACGTCTTTTATTGATTTTTCTGAACATTTCTGCCATATGCACATGAACTGATAAGCTACTACTAAATATTGTAGAAACTTAATTTTCTGTAAAGTTGCTTTGCAATGATTTGTATTGTAAAAAGCGCTATACAAATAAACTTGAATTGAACATTGTTCATGTTTATGAGCCATTCAAAAGAATCGGTTCGTTCACGAACGTCACAACTCTATAAAACATAATCATCACCACCTGATGACTTTCACTCTCGGCTTATCTGTCTGTTATAACTCAGTTATATCAGCCAAACATTTAATGTTAAAAAGTCAAGGGTCAAGATCCCAACTAAAGCAAACACTGACCACTATAATGGTGACACACAAATTGTGATTTTCTCGTTTAGTGATTCTGCTTGTTAACATCAGGTGTCTTCAATAATGGTCAATCATCACTCAATTAATCACCTAATTATCTCATTAACTTCAACACTGCTTCAGTGTTACTTTTAACACTACTTCGGTGTTTATATGAGTCCACACTCTGAGTGTTAAATTAACACTGGGGATTTTGCTGTGTACAGAGCAAACAGGTCTGTGGCAATGCAGTAAACGTTGAACTGCATTATGTTCTGCAACACCTAGACAGGGACCTATGTGAGGATCCTGTTTGTGGACTTCAGCTTGGCCTTTAACACTATCATCCCAAACCTCCTCCTACCCAAACTAACTCAGCTCTCCATGCCCAACTCCATCTGTCAGTGGATAAACAGCTTCCTGACAGACAGGCAGCAGCTAGTGAGGCTGGGAAAATACACATCCAGCACCCGTATAATCAGCACCGGAGCTCCCCAGGGCTGCGTTCTCTACCCACTGCTCTTCTCCCTGTACACTAATGACTGCATGTCTAAGGACCCCTCTGTCAAGCTCCTGAAGTTTGCAGACGACACCACACCCATCGGCCTCATTCAGGACGGTGACGAGTCTGCTCACAGACAGGAGGGTAAAGAGCTGGCTATCTGGTGCACTCTCAACAACCTGGAGCTTAACACTCTCAAAACAGTGGAGATGATAGTGGACTTCAGAAGAAACCCCCCTGCCCTTCCCCCACTCACCATCATGAACACCACTGTGACTGCAGTGGAGTCATTCAGGTACCTGGGCCAACTGGCAGACGATGTGATTGAGTTGTACTGTGAGTTTGAATAAATTGTGAAAAACTGTGGGGAAGAGGTTGTATTTGGTTCGCCAGCTGAGGAAGTTTAACCTGCCATAGGAGCTGCTGAAACAGTTCTACTCCACCATCATTGAATCCATCCTCTGCACTTCAGTAACTGTCTGGTTCAGCTCAGCTTCTAAATCTGACCTCAGAAGACTACAGAGGGTAGTCCAGACTGCTGAGCGAATCAGCAGTACAACCTTCCCTTCTTTTCAAGAACTATACTTATCCAGAGTGAGCAAAAGGGCTGGCAAAATCACTCTGGACCCCTCACATCCAGCACACTCCCTCTTTGAACTGTTGCCATCTGGTCAACGCTACAGAGCACTGAGCACCAGAACAGCCAGACACAGGAACAGTTTCTTCCCTCAGGCAATCCATCTAATGAACACTTGATAATAACTGTGGAACACACTACACTATTTATATTTACATACACATACACTTATTTATCTAACACACATACTTAGTATACACTTTCATTTTTTGCACATAATATACCTGTACATACATAACTGCTCATTGTAGTATACCTGCCATACAATTGTCAATTTGTATATTGTTATTCCTTACCTACTTATTTGTATTTTTTATTTTATTTTTTTATTCTTTTATTGTGTGTTTTTGTTCTGTCGCTGTCATTCTGTTGCACTGCGGAACTTCTGTCATGAAAACAAATTCCTTGTATGTGTAAACATACCTGGCAATAAAGCTCATTCATTCTGATTCTAAATGAAAGACTTTTTTTTCCTTTTTAACAATGTTTTGATCAGAAGTGCTTCTAAGAATCTCTCTGGTTATGCTGAAAATACCAGACATTATACTGTACAACCACATGGCGTCTGTTATTGATAAAACACACCCAACTCAGAAATCCAGGACAAATGATGACGTCAAAACAAACAACACCACCTGATCTCAAACTGTTTAAAATGTTAAGGGTCAAGAGCACAACTAAAGCAAACACTGACCACCGTAATGGTAACCAAAATGTAGATTGTAGAATGTAGAAAATGTAGAGAACATGATTCCTGTATCATCTCCATGTAATCAACAAAAACATGAATTTGTGAAAAAGGCATGTGCATGCATTTTACATTTTTGCGCTGTGTTTCTTGATCGCCAACTATAGGTATGTGGTGGGGTGACACGTGCAACCCTACCTCTATCTGCAGGCTGCAGCTGGGTGCTTCTTGTTTTTTTGTCCAACATTTAATCCAACATTTTTGTGTAAATTTTACTTATTTTTTCATGTTATTTTACTCATTTTGAATGGTTGCTTGTAAGCATCTCATTTGATTAATTCTAATTAATTCTAATGTGGCAAATCGAATTAATAATATTGGTTGTATTCTGTTGACACAATTTTATTGAGTAAATAAAGTGAATAATTTTTTACAGTGCAGGCCCCCAAACCGGAGTTTTTGAAGACACCTAAAGTTCACAGACAGAATCACTGAAGGAGAAAAGGGTAAATTATTGGTTACCATTATAGTGGTCAGTATTTGCTTTAGTTGGGCTCTTGACCCTTGACTTTTTAATATTACATTTTGCATGCCTGTTGTAACTGAATTATAACAGCTAGACAAGCTAAGAGAAAAGATGATCAGGTGATCTTGGTTGTGAGTTTACATAATCATCGTTTGGCCTGAATATCTGAACTCATTTAGAGCCTGATCTCTGAGTAAAATTAACATTCATTATAGCAACCCTGTGATTCAACAATAAAAGAGCTGGAATTTTCAGTATAATCCAGAGTTATTGATTTAAAAAAAAACGTAGGTGGGGAGTCTTCTTTTAGGCACACAGTGACATCAAGAACCAGCGTATGAATCTCAAGAACGGTGACAAACAGCATATTCAGATAAACAGATGAACTGTAAGCATCACAAAACAAGCTACTAAAAAATTTGCATAAAAAAGTAAAAATAAAAGAAAATAGTAAGAATAAATATAAGACAATTCAGCTCATAATTTATTCATGCTGCAAAGCCCCATTTTGGAGACTACATATTAGGGTATAAATGAGTGCTGGTGTTGTAAAATTTTGTGTGGGTATGCCAAAACGGGGTGGGAGCTCCAAAGTAGGGCATGGCTTCCTCCCATTGACAGACAGGCACATGACACACAAGCACAATTTTTCCCCCCAATCAACTTAAGTGCAAACTCCACCCAACAACTGATTCTAAATATTTTATTGGTTGTGTCAATTAAAGTGTTGATTTCCTACACTATGCTTCAAAAAATGCTAACCCCTACACCTACCCCACACCTGACCCTAACCTTAACCAGCAAAACTGACTGCACGGCGTGATTGGCGCTGAATAGCGTAAAGTTGAATTGAGAAAGTTGCAGTTCAGGAGATAAAAAATAAGATTATGCGATATGAGATCATTCCATAACTTCCCAACTGGACCTCAATGGGACAGTGGCACCTTTTTAGTTACACCCAGCGTCACTACCCCTTCCTACCCTGCAAATTTCGAGCCCCGTGATGCCCCCGTTGCTGAGAAAAAAGCGTTAGAGGTGCGCTGGGCACACGTGCCAACCCTCCTGATTTTTCCGGGAGACTCCCGAATTTCAAAGCCCTTCCCGAAAATCTCCCGGGCCGATCTTTCTCTCGAATTTCTCCCGATTTCCACCCGGACAACAATATACCATCCGTCACTGGGCGCCGTTTCAGACCAAACAATAATAAAGGTTACACCTCGAAGTCAAGCACGGCATTTCAGAACGGAAAAAGAAGCAGAAGAAGAAGGGGAAAAAGAAGAAAGAAGAGACATGGCGAATAAAAAGAGAAAATATGCCTGCAAATTCCTAACTGAATGAAAAAAAAAAAAATCACGTTCATCCAGGACAGCTCGAAGGGGAAGGGATATGCTGCCTGCAAATTTTGTAGATCAGACTTCTCCATTGAACACGGTGGCCGAACGGATTTAATTACACACATAGGGTATGTATATGTATGTATAAATTATGTACAAATAAACAAATTATATTCTTCTTTACGTTTGTTTGTGTGTGTGATTATATATGAGCCCCCCCCCCAGATCCCCCCCCTTTTGAATATCTCCCTAATTCTGAGGTCTCAAGGTTGGCAAGTATGGCGCTGGGACGGCTCGCAGGAGACCTCGTGGGTGATTCCCGTTTATATCATTAAGTAGAGGTTCAAACTCCAGTCCGAACATCACTGGCCACAAACTTTGGGCTTTGCTCTCACAGAGAATATTTATTTATATTGCATATTTTATTTTCTGAAAATAAAATGAACTAGAAACAATGTTTAATTTATAAAATTTTATTTTGAAATGTTAGTCACACTTATTTGTTGCCTGTCCTTTATTTTGACAGAGAACTACTTGGGAAAAAGATATCTGTTTGTACACTAATTAAGAAATTGTTGCATGTTTTATAAATTATTTCCTTTATTTTAGTAAAACGTGAGGCACTGTATAATTTCGCTTTTAAATTAAACCTGGCCAAGATTTAACTAAATCATTAAAACTGAAAAGAATGGATGGATTAATAAAACTTCCTCACGTTTAAACTCAAGTTCTCTCATTATAATCAACAAAGTGCACACGATGTAAAAAAAGAGCTTCATTAATTGACAACTTCAGTGATTTTAAAGGGAGTCTTCTTTACTTGCTTTCATACAATTTAATAATAATAAAAAAGCTGCATTTAAATACCAGGTGTATACTATTCCTTAAAATATCAGAGTGCAAGATTTACGCGGTGCGACGCGCAACATTTATTCTTATTTGTCTACATATTTTATCTTCATTAAAAATCTTGTTTGGTTTTATTTTGTATAATTGCATGTAAAAAATAATTAACTTTGAGCAAACAACTAAAATACATTTTTTGAGTGTGCATTACAGCTAAGTAAAATAAGCTAAAACAACATAAATCTTTAGTTTTTTAGTCAGTTGTCATTTGCACTCAATTTTATTATATTAAATGAAATTACATTTGTAAAATGTTAACTTAAACCACTGAAGTTAATTTGGGCCTACATGAATCGTTTACGTTGCATTGACTGACACTGTAAAAAATTGTGCCATTAAATAACAGTAATTTACTGGCAGCAGGGTTGCCAGTAAGATACTGTTAATTTACAGCTCTCAACCATTAATTTACAACTCTTAATTTTTACAGTGTTTTACCATAATTCTACCATGGAAATTAACTCCACTCCCACTGCTTCGAACAGTTTGAGTTTAAAAACTAGCATTCATACAATGTTAGTTCTGTGAACTTATTTCATTTGAGTCCACAGAGAAGGAAAATTTGAACCACAAAACTGCATTAAACTAACAGATCTCTCTTGTGCAAAAACACATTAATACAGTTGAGTTCAGTATTTACTCTCCTTATCAGTGTATGACTTTGCATAACTTTTTTTCTAAGGATGTTCACAAATATTTCAGTCAAATTAACTTTTTTTTGTTAGGTAAATCTGACTCTTACGTTTTACAGTATATTGCTGTTTTTTCATTGACTTAACGGCAACAAACTGTAGAAAAACTGTTATTTACTGACAACCGTGCTGCCAGTAAATAGCTATTTTTCTACAGATTGTTGCCATAAATTAATTACAGTTTATTACTGTTAAATAAAGTTTCATGCTGTTTTTTTTTTCCATCAAATCTTTAACCCTTTAAACCCCACACCAAAATCCTCAGTTTTAAATGAACACTCATAATGTGTGCACAATACAGTGTTAGAGTAACACTGAATCAGTGGTTAATGAGATAATTCTGTGATTAATTGATGACTGAGCATTAGTGATGAACACCTGCTGTTAACAAACAGAATCACTGAAGGAAAGAGAAACACAAGAACTACAACTGAGTTCAGTCAAGCCTTAGATGAAATCAACTGAAATAAAATACATTAAATCTCTAAAGATCTGATTAAACAACTCCTAAAACAACTTCACCAGCTTCACATTACTAACCAGAATGACTTTATTTCTGTCAGATGTCTATAGAAGTTCTAATTGAGAGTTGCAGAGGTTTAGATGTTTTTGTTGTGTTGTTGTTGTTTTACTACCATGATGGAGATCAATGTTTACTCTAGTTGGGCTCTTGAACCGTGACTTTTTAACATTGCTTTGTTTTTTTTGTTTTTTTGGTTTGCTGTAACAATGTGTTTTTGAAACTTGTTTGTTTTAGCAAAAAAGAATCACAGGAAAAAAATCTGGTGTTGTTGTTTATACAGTAGCTTGAAGAAAACAAACAAACTCTTATTTCTGATCCAAACCTGTGTACTTTTTTAAAATTTTTATTATTGAATATTGATACTAAAGCAAACAAAGGAACACTGCTGAACCATGAAAGACTGTTAAGAAAATATCACTCACAAAAAAACCCCTTTGTTTAAATTTAGACAGACACTTTAAGATTCAGTGTATGAATCACAACAATGGTGACAATCCACATAATAAATAAACAGATAAGTTCTGAACATCACAAACCCTGCTACTAAAACTTAAGACAAAAGTAAAATTTCAAGCAAATAGTAAGAATTTAAGAAAATAAGTGGACAATTGAAGGGCATAATTTATTCACGCCGCAATGCATGCTGGGAGTCATGGATGAGTTTTGTCCTGTGCTTCATTGCATCATGAAGCTTTTGATTGTCACTATTGTTGAGATTCATATGCTGATTGTTAATGTCTCTCTTTGAGTGTTACTGACATTGAAACTCAAAATATTTTAAACCCAAACTGTTCTTAAATCCTTACAAACAGGTTGTCATATCACTGTTCAATCTTATAGAGCAAGTCAAAGAAAAAAAAAAGTAATATGTGCAATACACTCTTATAATTAGAATACAAATTAATCCAGCAACACTTTTAAATCAGTATGGAAGATCATGTCTGTTAGAAACAACCATAATCATTTAACCACCCACACAAATGTTGCTATAAAGGCTGTATCTTAAAAACACAGATATAGCAATCAAACAAAAGTTAATGTTCTAAAGTCAAGGGACAGAAGTACAAATAAAGCAAATACTGATCTCCGCAATGGTAACGTCAAACGAAACAATGAAACATCATCCTCTAAATCGCTGTAACTCTCAATAAGATCTTCTGTAGATGTCCGACAGAAATAAAGTCAGTTTTTGGTAAAGGGAAAGACATATTAAAGTTTGTTGTTTAGTTAGGTTCCATAGCAACTTAATTTAGGGAGAGGAGGAACATCGCTCAAATCACTATTAAAAATATCCTGTAGCAAGATTTCTTCGTTGCCCAGTTTTAATATCACTGCCAGTGGGGTCTCTTCGCCACGCAGATTAATTAATGTTGCTTATCTGAGATTTCTTCGTCAGATAAGGCTTACACTCTACTAACAACAGAAATGAGGATTTCTTAGCTAAAATCAGGTTAGTTTCTAATTTTGCGATTTAAACGCATTATAGCACTGAAAACTTTCTACTGCTTGTTGGAAGCCGCATTCAAGCTATAGTCTATCTGAATTTATCAGAAACTGCATTTGTAAGATGTTAATGAAATTTATGAGATAAACACACAAGTTTGATACTGAGTCCGCTTGCAAATAATGTTTAAACGATTCCCTGCATTCTCCACCATTTCTGTAGTAAATTAAGCTCAAAAGGGAAATGTATATAAATAATTACAATTAATTATGATTAATTACAAATATTTATATGAGCTGCCAGTAGTAACTGTAGCAGAATTAAATTGCCATCAACTAATCTGTTCTTCCAGGGAACATTTAGGGTAATTTCATATAAACTCTAAAGGATATTTTCGTGGCCACAGAAAATACTTTTAATAGTATTAATGCATCAGAGCATGTAGCGAGGATCAAAATCGTAAGGGACATTAATGTGCAAGGCAGAATAAGAAACTCATGTAATTTGTGCACAAGAGTTTTATTAACTAAACACTAATGCAAACTAGTCTAACAAACAAACAAACAAACATACATACATACATACAATCACTCATACGGGAAAGAGAAAATGAGATTTGATGGATGATACCATCAGGAAAACCAGAGAATGAAGCTATGACAAGAGTTAACCACCTAAGTAAAACCATCAGCGCTGTTTATAACGGGGTCTGTAGCTTATACTAAACCTCTGTTTCGTTTAGTTAAATGTACGATACTTGCATTGCCTTGGCCTGGAACGAGCGTCTGGATGCAAAGTCTTGATGGTCTGGAAATTCAGTGGTGTAGGAGTCACGATCATATTCTTCTGGGTTTTGAAGAATGATGAATTCCAAAGATGTCCTGACTTGATGGTGATTGGGAGTTTCTTCGCAGTGGAAAGTGGAAAAGAGCTAAGAGAGATGTCAGCTGAGATCCTAGGACCTTTGGAAAATTGAAAGTCAAGGCACAAGGCCTAGCGCAGACTTAGCGGGTTGCAGAAGCATTCTAGCTCACATACTCTTAGCAGAAGGAAAAGAAGTAGGCGGAACTGTGTGTGAGCCTTTTTAAAGTCTCAGATGGTTCACGCCTCTTAGAATGGTCTTGTCCAATGAGAAAGGCTGAAATTCCAAGCGGGAGTTTGGAAATACTGGGGAGTTTTTTTTTTGGGGGGGGGGGGGGGTGCAAAAATTATTAAAGGTTATTAGAACACTAATATGTTGCATAGGTATAAACATATAATATACACTCTCGTTTAAATCATCAGAAGACGAATTTACAGATACTAAACATGGTAAGATTACGTATAGGTAAGATTACATGAACGAGTGGTTCTATCATAAGCATGCATAAAACAGTCAAATTCAACAGACAATATACAAGAACAGCAATAATATACACATTGACCTGAAGGTAATGCATGTTCATTCAAAGAGAGGTTTTCTTATTAAGGAGTCCCTTTTAATGGGCATTATGTGTCTGTTTTTGAGAGACTTGAGTTAAAAGTTGCTTTACCATAATTCCTTCGAGCCATAAAACTAGTGTTATCAGATAGTGTGCCTTTGGTTGCTATGGAACCATAGGCCTGTTCTGCCTTTTTGAGATGTTAGTTGCATTTTGGGGGAAGGGTCCATAGACCCTTTGTTAGATGAGGGGGCGTTAGATATTATTTGTTAATGTGTGTCTGATTGGTCCAAATGCTACATCCATGATGGTGACGTCAAACGAAACATTTTCAACAAGACGTCAACATCTAAACCTCTGTTAATTCTCAATAAGAACTTCTGTAGACGTGTGACAGAAATAAAGTCAGTCTGCTTAGTAATACTGTAAGTGAAGCTGGTAATGCTGTTTGTGGAGTTGTTTAATCAGATCTTGAGAGATTTAATGTCTTTTATCTTCAGTTTATCTAAGGCTGTGGCTGAAGAAAGTTGCAGTTTGTGTTCTTATTTCTCTTTCTTCTGTGCTTGTTTACAGCAGGTGTTTGAATGATTGAAAGAATGTTTCAGAAACATCATACTAACCTTTAAATAACATTCTACTAACATTAAGTTAACTGGATATTTTTATGTTCTTGGAATGTTAAAAATCATTGTTCCTAGAATATTGAATTTTAAATCAAAATTAAGTTGAAAGAATGTTTGTGGAACAACATACACTCTAAAACTGCTGGGTTGAAAACAACCCAATTTGGGTTATTTTGGCAACCCAGCACTGGGTCAAAAGGGACGAACCCAGCGCTGGGTTATTTTAACCCAACAAGTTGGGTTATGTTTAATTTTATGCTTTTTTATGGTTTAAAATTACTACATTGCTAGGCTAAAATGATCCCAAGTTGAGCTAGACATTAAACCTACAAATCTTGTTGATTTTAAAATCACTTTTACACACAAATAACAACTATCAAAAGGTAAATATTTATTAAAAACGAGAGAAAACCGTCAAACATGCATGTAAGAAGAAATGCAGAAAAGTATGGCATTAACAGCTACAGAGTTTATAAATAGAGCATTGAACATTTGTTGAATATAACTTTTAAGATCAAATTTGACTTTTTTGGTAAATTTTATATATTGTAAAAAAATATACAAACACACTATTATAACATTTAACAGATGCATGTGTGTGTGTGTGTGTGTGTGTGTGTGTGAAAGAATGTAAACGTGTATGAATGACAGAATGTAAACTCCATTTCTACTAAACAACATTACATACAACAAACAACAACTTTTACATAATCCAGGGCAGTCTCCTCCTTTAAAACCACTGGTGCATCAGTTTAGAGGAAATGACATTCTTTTCTTTGACCAGCATTCATCCCAGTCACCACCTGTTCTTCATCAGTGGCCTTAAAAGAGAAAAACATTCGAAAAAATAAAACATTTAATTAAACTCTATCCATTTTCAGATAGAGGTGCTCACATCACTAAGGATAGGTAAATAGTTTTATAATTTCAACAGTTTTTTTTATTTTATTTTTTTTATTTATGCTTATGCAGATACAGGCATTAACAGTTCATGTTCCGAGAGCCTATCGTGATCTGCAGCTGCTCAGGACTAGATATTTAGGATAAGTGACATTAAGCATCAGGTGATTATGGTCAGGACTAAATATTTAGGATAAGTGACATTAAGCATCAGGGCCCTCCTGAATACTCTTTGAGGTGATTTCACCTACCACAGTACAGGGGAGGCAGTTCCAAGTTATTACAGCCGAATGAAGAAAACTCCCCCCCAAGCATTTGGTGTTGGACTTGGGGAGTTTTAGGGCGTGACTTGGTCTTGCTCTTCGAGTGGTTCGGCAAAGGAGATCTGGTGGGGGTACAGAGCTTTGAGATCCTCTGGACAGTTTTCAGTGTGCATTTTAAAAAGCACAGTTGTCTTGCTTGCAACAGTTCTACGTTGGCTGAGCTGGCTAATTGCATATTTCTTAGGGCAGTGTCCTCATTCCTCCCCAATGATTTTCAGTGCCTTTTTCTGGATGTTGTCAAGCTGCCAAAGGGTGGTCTGTGATGCGTTCATCAGGCAAGGCAAGAGTACTCCATGGTACTCCTGACTTGTGCCTTATAGACACTTGGCCCTACCTTTAACATCAAGCTTGTTGGCCAACCTACGCAGAGCTCCTAGACGCTGTCCAGCACGCTTGCAGATGTTTGAAGGTGATTAGTCCATAGCAACTTCCTATGGATACATAGTCCCAGAATATTCAACTGCTCACAAAGGTCAATTCTGGTTGTCCCCCAAAAAAGGTCCGGGCAGGATGGAAGCCTCTTTCTCGACAGAACCATAGCCTTGCATTTGCTAGGCTCGAACGTGACCTTCCAGGTATCAGCCCACCTGCGAATATTCTCCAGGTCTTTATTTAGGGATGCTGTCACATTGGGACCATTAAGTGACGTTACTGGGGCGTAAATGGTGGAATCATCCGCATATTACAAAATGCTATTATCGCACTGTTCTACAACATCGTCTATGAAGATGGAGAATAATAGCGGGCCGAGAATTGGATCCCTGGGGCACCAAGGCGTTGATTGGTTGAGGTGATGAGGACTGACCAGAGAGCACGACCTGGATGGACCTTCCTTCCAGGTAGTTCTGTAGCCAAGAATGTAATGGCCCAGTTATGCCTTTAGCAGAAAGCTTATCCAGAAGCCCATTGTGCCAAACCTGGTCGAACGCTCCATTTATGTCTAGTTGCAAACAATGTACACCTCCCCTCCTTTATCTAAGATGTTGTTCCACGTCTGCGACCAAAACTGTAAGGAGGTCTGCTGTGCTGTGGTTTGGTTTAAATCCATACTGTTTATTAGAAATTAGTTTATGGCGGAAGAGGTAGCCCTGGAGCTGTTTATGAACTAAGGATTCCATCACTTTGCTAAGGACTGAAAGGAGGGATATGGGACGATAATTTGTTAGGTCTGATTTTGAGTCTCTTTTATGTATTGGTATCACTCTGGCGTTTTTTTTCCATTGTTTAGGGAACACGCCATGTGAGAAGAGAAGTTGAAAGAGACGACTAAGGGGGATGGCCAATTCTGCTGCACATTATCTACGGACTTTTGTTGGTATTTCATCAGGTCCCATTGCCTTTGCTGGGTCAAGGTTGCGAAGAATGTTTCTAATGTCTTTGGGTTTGAAATGCATATGGGCAAAAGAGGATGTTGGTTGCTGGCACTGAGGAAACGATTGCGCAGATGCATCACGCAAAGTACACTTCTCTGCAAAGGTTTGACAGAAGATGTCAGCCTTTGCACTGGCACTGATGTAGGGGGGGTGGTACCCCGATGTTCAATGACAGGGATGTCTGTGAAACCACTTCTGCCTGAAAAGTGAATTTACTATGCCCTGAACACCATTTTTTTGAGCTTAGTGAGTTATCTGCAAGATCATTCCTCAATTTGGTGTAATACTCCCTTTTTTGCCCTCTTTTCAGCTTGATTAAAAGCTGCTTCTTGCCTTGAGGAACTTCCGTTTCATAGCCGGGTCATCGGAGGTCCGTATGTTGTGATAAAGCTTTCTTTTTCTCATGGCTAATCTTCTGCACTCTGCGTTGAACCAGGCTTTATCACCGGGCTTTTTGGTGATGGTCTTGTTGGGAATATATAATGCCATGGCATCTCGCAGTATGGAGGTAAAGTATTGTGCAGATGATTTCAGGATCTTCGTCCTTGAGAATGCTGGGCCAGTTAATATTAGTAAGGTAACCTCTCATTTCCCAGAAGTGAGCCTTGTCATATCTCCATACTGTTTCTCTTTTATGGCTTATCTCTAAGGACTGGGATTTGTAGCTGTATTTAAAACTGGGCTGTGGTCAGAGGATCCCATTTGTGCTAAGGTGGTAGTGGTTGCTGGTGTGTCTGAGAGAACTAGATCTAGAATATTATCTCCTCTAGTTGGTTCCCTGACTATCTGATCTAGCCCCAGACAGTTGGCGAGTTGTATGGCTCGCCGTCCAGCAGTGTCTGTTATATTACTGCCCAGCCACTCGTGGTGGTGTACATTGAAGTCACCTATGAGCATTACAGACTGTGCTCTATATTCGTCCATCACTGAAAATGTGAACTTGTCAAGGTAGTCCAAGATTTCACAGGAGGCACTTGGGGGGCGGTATATAGCACCTATCAGGAGTGTCCTGGTTTTCAGAGCAACAGTGAACCACATGAGCTCAAAATCAATCAGGATCTCTAGCTGGATTATGATAGATGGATATTCCTTCTAGACAGTATACTGCTATACCACCACCATTTTTTCCAGTGCGGTCTCTGCGACAGTTGAGCGAGTAACCAGGGATCTGGATGGAATCAGCCCCGTCTGGAATGGTGGAATCAAGGAAGGTTTCAACTATAATGACTATGGAGGCTTTCTTCACTGAGCAACAGTTGGCAAGATCCCCAATATTGGACCGTAGTCCTCTGATGTTCACTTCGAGGATAGTCAGTTCGGATTCGCTTTATTCGTAGTCGTGGTCCGTGCAGTGGTCGGCATTGGGTAATCCGATTGTTTCGAGGCTTTCTTTCTAGTTTTTGTAGCAGAGGTTTGACGGCACAGGGGGAGCTAACCCCTGTGCCCATTGGTACACACCTGAGCAGTGCGGCAGGAAATCAGTGCATACATGGCCTGATCCGAAAGCATCATGCCTAAGCAGAGGACTCATAACGGATCGGGCCCCCAGGAGGAGCCACTTGGCCAGGGACGGGGTAATCGCACTATTAGTGATTCCTACTACCCCACAGTTTGTATGGTTGTTTAATGTCTTTGTCTACCACAGCGCTCTAGAATGCTATAATGACAGCACTAGTCTGAGGGCATGTAATGAATAAATATATTGCTTACAGAAAGCTACTTCTTTACTGAAACATTAAAACAGTCATGACATTCACATACCTCATACAGTATATTTTCATGTACGTGGAGGGCTGCACTTTAAAGCGTTAGTTCTCCAAAAAATAAAAATGGTCATAATTTACTCTTCCCCGTGTTGTTCCAGACCCATACAAACTCTGCAAATTTTTGGAACACAAATAAATATATTTAATATTCTCTTATTTTTTGTCCTCCATTGCTAGTCTGGGAGACCAATATTTTCTTTTGAACATACATGTTAGCTATCATATAATTTAAAATGTATTCATGTATAAATATCGGAATGGATTACTTCTACAAATACTGATTAACTAGACTCTCAATGGATTAACTAAATTAAAAATATATTAATTTGTGTTGTAAAGACAGACAAATGTCTTATAGGTTTGGAATGACATGAGGGCAAGTAAATGATTTTTTGTGTGAACTATTCCTATAAGAGGGAAGACCAAGAATGATGACTCTCCAAATCAGACAACTCCAAAGTTGGTTTGAGTTCTGCAATGAAAAACACAAACATCAATGGTTTTCATGAAATTTGAGCATGTAATCACACGGTTGTTGCATCAAAATGTGAAGTAAACAGGGAGAGACAACAGAAACATTTATTTTCTAAAAATAACTTGCATAAATCTCAAAAGAATGATGCTCTCCTACACTGTAAAACCCGACAAGTAACTTAACTCAAACCGTTTGAGTAAACAGATATCCTCAAAAACCTGACAAGTTAGGTTTACTCAAACCGTTTGAGGAAACCGATTGCCTTAAACCATTTAAGTTTTAAAATTATGTCTGGCTTTCAACATCTACAAAAACTCTTTTACTCTTAGTAAAAAAAAAAAAAAAGATAACTTGAAATTATGAAGTTCACTTGCTTTAAACTGTCTTTTCCTCTCTTCTGAAGAAGCTGAGAAAACTCTCCCCCACATTTTGAATCTTACCATAATGTCTTTCACTCGCTTCTCGCTTCTTTCACTCTGAGAAAATGGCGGCTGCTCGTACTGGAGACGTCCGGTGTTAACGTGATGTCCGTGCTCTCTTTCATGTCCGCGTTCCCAACCCAGCGCCGCTGGATTAAGATCAAGACCAATTTTCAACCTAAACTTGGGTTAAAACAACCCAACGTCCTACCCAGCGGTCCCAACCCAGCATTTGGGTTGAAAAAACAACCCAGCGTTTTTTAGAGTGTACCTTTTAAAAACATTCATCTAACGTCAAGAAAACTGGAATTTTTTTATGTTCCCAGAGCCAAAACTGAATATTTGGAGAACGTTCTTATAACAAAATTCTGTTAGCTGGGTAACTGTCTTAAATTATTCCTGTAATATTTCTCTTGCAGCCTGTATAGTGAAAAACATGAATAGAAACGTATTCCGCTTTAAAAAGGTTGTTTTTGAAAATCGGTGCACGAAATAAAGCTATTGATTAATAATATTTTAATTATTAGCTAATGTTATTTAGTTGAAGCTTATAGACGTTCATTTCTTTAACTCAATTTAACTCGTTTTTTAGGACCCCCTCTGAACTGTTAAGCCCCTCCTTAGCACCCCGAAAAAAAAAAAAATCCTGGAGCCGCCACTGTTGTTGATTCTCATTTGCTACATACATTTACAATATTTAACAACAACAACAACAACAAAAATTAATAAAATAAATAAATAATAATAAAAAAAAATTGTGTTGCTGTCTGCAATCCTGTCAAGGAGCAGCATGGAAAAGTGCTGAGGTGAATTTTGTTTGAAAGGTTGAAAGGAGAAAAAAATTCAAATGCATCTCTTACACTGGTGCACCTTTAGCCCCTTTGAAAGTTATTAATATTTTGCAGTTTATTAGGTTACTTTACACATAAAGACATTATCTTAACATACTATCCTTGAACTTTGAAAAAAATTAAAAGGTATAGTTTATTTATTTATTTATATTTAATTATTTATTATTATTATTTTAACCACATGGTCAAACTAATATCAGGATCAATAATATCAGCATCTTCGGTAGAGTGAAATAATAATAATAACAAGGAAATTAATAAATAATACAATAAATAAATAAATGCATTTGCATACCCTGTCAGTGTTGTGCGCTTGCTTAGACCTTTGTTGTGATCAACAGTAAAGTGTGTTCAAGCGCTAGCAAAAGACAGTGTAAAGAAATACTCTTTGACAGAAGCAGTCAATCAGCGGAAGTTAAAAGCAGATCATTAGTATATTGTGGCAGCCCTCCTGTTAAGCCCTCCTCCTGTAAAGTCCGAAGAGTGTAAAGACCATCGACTCTACCGTGCGACTCCACCGAGCAGGGACACCAGCAAGGGACATAAGTATTGCTTTTGATTCATCCTTTTTCCTACTGCTTGTTTCAGCATAAATGGCTACCCACTGCTCCGGGTGTGTGTTCACGGTGTGTGTGTGTTCACTGCTGTGTGTGTGCACTTTGGATGGGTTAAATGCAGAGCATGAATTCTGAGTATGGGTCATCATACTTGAGTGTATGTCACTTCACTTTCACTTTCACGTAGGGTTATGAGTCAAACTCTCTAACCATTATGCCATGACTTCCCTGTAAGTAGAGTGTCAACTACTGCTACTCACAAATCAGACAACCAACTGGACCTTATTTACACATGACACTGCTCCACTGATCATGTACTGGTTACTTCACTGCACACCTCGGATCCCTTCCTCCTCACTCTTAACCTCAACATGGTTCCTGACACAACACATACTCCTCCACATGTCATCTTTCGACGTAACCTACGCTCACTCTCACCCTCCCGGCTATCTGCTATTGTTTCATCTTCGCTTCCTTCACCTAAACTGTAAACATCTTTTGACTTCTCAACTTCTGCCCCTTGGTTATCTGATGTTCTCCGCAAACATCGTTCTAAGCTCAGGGCTGCTGAAAGGGTGTGGCGCAAATCCAAAAATCCTACTGACCTTAATGTGTATCAGTCACTCCTCTCTTCCTTCTCTGCTTATGTCTCCACTGCTAAAAGGACATACTACCATAATAAAAATTAACAACTCTCGCATGCTCTTTAAAACATTTTCCTCACTCCTTTGTCCTCCTCCTCCCCCTCCTTCATCAACTCTAAAAGCTGACGACTTTGCCATGTTTTTCATTAATAAAATGAAAAACATCAGTGCACAATTTTCCACACCGCAATCTGTCAAGCACATCCTTCTCTTCACTCTCTGAGGAAGAAGTCTCCAAACTCATCCTTTCTAATCATCCTACTACTTGTCTGCTGGATCCTATTCCATCTCATCTCCTTCAAGCCATTTCTGCTGCAGTTGTAGCTGCACTCACTCACATCATTAACATATCCCTTCACACTGGTGTTTTTCCCTCAGCATTTAGACAGACTCGTATAACCCCACTACTTAAGAAACCCACCCTTAACCCATCTTGTTTAGAAAACTACAGTCCGGTTTCCATTCTTCCTTTCATTGCCAAAACATTTGAACAAGCTGTGTTTAACCAGTCTCTGCCTTTTTCACACAGAACAACCTTTTTGACAGCAACCAGTCTGGTTTCAGAAGTGGACATTCAACTGAGACTGCCTTGCTCTCAGTTGTCGAAGCCCTAAGACTGGCAAGAGTGGATTCCAAATCTTCAATACTTATCTTGCTGGATCTGTCCGCTGCTTTTGATACTGTTAACCACCAGATCCTCCTGTCAACCCTATTGCCAAAGGGCATCTCAGGAACCGCACTCCAGTGGTTTGAGTGCTACCTATCAGATAGGGCCTTCAAAGTATCTTGGAGAGGTAAGGTGTCCAAGTCACAACATCTTACTACTGGGGTGCCTCAGGGCTCAGTTCTTGGACCACTTCTTTTCTCTGTCTACATGGCATCATTAGGTTCTGTCATTCAGAAACATGGCTTTTCATTCCACTGCTATGCTAATGACACTCAACCCTACCTCTCATTCCATCCTGATGATCCAATGATAGCTGCTCACATCTCAGCTTGTCTAACAGACATTTCTTGCTGGATGAAGGACCATCACCTTCAACTCAACCTTGCTAAGACAGAACTGCTTGTGGTTCCAGCAAACACATCGTTTCATCACAATTTCACCATCCAGTTAGGCACATCAACCATAACTCCTTCAATAACAACATATCTGTTTACTCAAACGGTTTGAGTTAAGTTACTTGTCGGGTTTTACAGTGCTAAAACTGTCCGGTCTTGCAGATTTGCTTTATTCAACATCAAGAAGATCAGGCTCTTTCTTTTAGGCTAGACTATTGCAATGCTCTCTTGACAGGTCTTCCAGCCAGTTCTATCAAACCTTTACAATTAATCCAGAACGCGGCAGCAAGCTTAATTTTTAATGACCCCAAAAAAATGCACGTCACACCTCTGTTTATCAATTTGCACTGCCTACCAATGGCTGCTCGCATAAAATTCAAGGCATTGATGTTTGCCTACAAAACCACCACTGGCTCTGCACCCATCTACCTAAATTCGTTACTTATGTGCCCTCTAGAAGCTTGCATTCTGCAAGTGAACATCGCTTGAGTGTGCCATCCCAAAGAAGCACAAAATCACTTTTATGAACTTTTAAATTAAATGTTCCCTCCTGGTGGAATGACCTGCCCAAGTCAAGTCAAGTCAAGTCAAGTCATCTTTATTTATATAGCGCTTTAAACAAAAAAGATTGCGTCAAAGCAACTGAACAACAATAATTAGGAAAAAATTAAATGTTTCCTCCTAATGCAAAATGACAGTTAAAGGCAGTTCATCATTGAATTCAGTGATGTCATCATGCAGCTCAGTTCAGTTTAAATAGTATCTGTGCAATAATTTGCAATCAAGTCAACGATATCGCTGTAAATGGAGTGTCCCCAACTAAGCAAGCCAGAGGCGACAGCGGCAAGGAACCAAAACTCCATCAGTGACAGAGTGGAGAAAAAAACCTTGGGAGAAACCAGGCTCAGTCGGGGGGCCAGTTCTCCTCTGACCAGACGAAACCAGCAGTTCAATTCCAGGCTGCAGCAAAATCAGATTGTGCAGAAGAATCATCTGTTTCCTGTGGTCTTGTCCGGTGGTCGTCTGAGACAAGGTCTTTACAGGGGATCTGTATCTGGGGGCTCTAGTCCTGGTCTCCGCTGTCTTCCAGGGCTGTAGAGGTCCTTTCTAGATGCTGATCCACCATCTGGGCTGGATACATACTGGATCCGGGTGACTGCAGTGACCCTCTGACTTGGATACAGACTGGATCTGGTGGCTACGGTGACCTCGGAATAAGAGAGAAACAGACTAATATGAGCATAGATGCCATTCTTCTAATGATGTAGCAAGTACATTGGGTGTTATGGGAAGTGTTCCCAGTTCCGGTTTACCTAATTAATGCAGCCTTAAAATCCTTTAACGGATTTGGATATTAGAAGTGTATTAGCATGTTATGTGTAAGCCAGGATAAAGAGATGGGTCTTTAATCTAAATTTAAATTGCAAGAGTGTGTCTGCCTCCCAAACAATGTTAGGTACTGTAGGTTATTCCAGAGTTTGGGCGCTAAATAGGAGAAGGATCTGCCGCCCGCAGTTGACTTTGATATTCTAGGTATTACCTATCAAATTGCCAGAGTTTTGAGAACGGAGCGGACGTGGAGGACTATAATGTAACAAGAGCTCGTTCAAATACTGAGGTGCTAAACCATTCAGGGCTTTATAAGTAATAAGCAAGATTTTAAAATCAATACGATGTTTGATAGGGAGCCAGTGCAGTGTTGACAGGACAGGGCTAATATGATCATACTTCCTGGTTCTAGTAAGAACTCTAGCTGCTGCATTTTGGACTAACTGGAGTTTGTTTACTAAGCGTGCAGAACAACTCAATCCGAGCAGCTGAGTCCTTAGCCATCTTCAAGAATTGGCTATAAAAACATCTCTTTCATCTTTATTTGACCCTCTAACTCTAGCACTCTCTATTCTAATTCTATTCTTTAAAAAAAACACTAACACTAACAGTAGCTTTCTAATCTTTTTGTATTCTATGTTTTATTTTGATTTATTATACAATTGACAAAAGCAAAAAGACCTCTAACACTAGCTTGCTCTATTATTTTTCTATTCTATCTGTTTTGTTTTTATTTATTATATTATTTAAAAAAACACTTGCTACGTGTACCCACAGAGTAGAGCCTGTTGTTAGGATGACGACTGGCCAAACACCATTGAGGCTATATGTTGCTTTGTTTAAAAAGTATTGACTGTGCACATTTCAGCACAGTGATAGTCTGTTCACTAAGTGCTTTAGTATAAGCTGGTGTACTTATGCTATCATAAACCAGCTATATTTCGAATATGAAACACATATGTTGCAAATGATAGTTAAGGCAACTTCTTAGATACTCTAAGACGTTGATCTGTTTTCTTTATACAGCATATGCACCCTCAAGTTCCATTTTTTTTTAAGAAATACAATATCTTAATTAATGTTTTGGCTGATGTTTGGGGGGAAAATGGTTTGCGCATGTTTAATGATCTACGTGCAGAATATAATTTACCAGAAACATTTTTCTTTTATCTGCGCCTGAGATCTTCCATGCGCGCATATGGGGTTCCTTGGGGTTCTAATATTCCCAGTCTTACTCTGCATAAGTTGCTTACCTCATATGGAAACACAAGGGGGATGGTTTCTTCATTATACATGATGTTTTTGGAAGCCTCTTATAAAAGGTTACCTGGGGTGGACATTTGGCACATGGATATTTATGGGTCTGATACAGAAAACAGTACTGACATATGTAGGGACTCAATATGGGCTAACCTCAAACATGTCTATACAAATCCTAATCATCAACTGATGCATTTCAAGATGATTCATAGGATGTATCTCACTCCCAGGAAGCGTCATTTAATGAAGTTTTCCTCCTCTCCTAAAATGTGACTTGTGTGTTCTAGTGGGGTGTATAGGGACATATATGCACATGTTTTGGGATTGCACTGAACTCATTGAGTTTTGAGGACAGGTTACCATTACATTAAAGGACATTTTGGAGTTGGAGATATCATGCTGTCCAAGACTCTTGATTCTAAATGATGACTCCTCTTATACTCTCTCTTTAACTCAGAAGAAGTTACTTTTCTGTGGGTGGGGGGGGGTTGGGTATGGTCGCCTTGGGTATGTGAGAGAAAAAAAAAAAAAAAAAAAAGAAGTGTTCAGAATGATGTTTATTATTACCTTTTGTTTCTGTACAATAACATTCTGTAGCTCAATAAAAATTTGATTAAAAAAAAAAAATACAATATCTTAGATCATTATTATGCAAAATCCTTATTATTTTGCAGTCAATTCAGTGACAATAGTGACACATGGCTTGTGTGGCAGGGAATCCAGGCCAACAGCACCTGCCTGTGACAGTGATGCCTCCCTCCCAGATGCACCAAACAACATTTCTCTACGGCTGATGTGAGGAAGACTCTGCACAGAGTTAATCCACAGAAGGCTGCTGGATCAGACAAGATCCCCTGACAAAAGTTGCTTTGGGGATGCTAGGTTAGGTTGGAGGTTTTTTTAATTGAATTTTTTATAAATCCATGAGCAGCACCAATGCGCCTCAAGGCCACCACCACTGTCCCCATGCCGAAGACTTCCACAGTGTCCAGCCTCAATGACGGTCCATTGCACTCACACCCATCGTTATAAAGTATTTTCATGAGACCATAGACTGTAAAAAGAAAAACATGGACGTAGTGTCCGTGACATCACCAGTAGGTTTCTGAAGAGCAATTTTGAAGCCTTAAGTGGGTGGAGCCGGCCGTCACCATCTTGACAGTGCGTCACCGCAGGTCACTCCTGGATAATCGAAAATGGGCAAAGAGGCGGGCCGTGGGTGGAGCTGGTTGCTGAACGCCCACCTAACTCGACGGTGCTGAAAGCAGTGGCAATCCACCTGTCACTCAAGTGACCACACCCTTATTATGCAGAACTTTAAGGCTTAATATAATTTAAACAGATGAGTTATATAAAAAATCATCCCCCTCACAGTTGTCATGAAGGGCAAAATTAGCTATATAAACCAAAAGCACTTTTTGTACCAGGCTGAGAACATTGTTTTTTCTGCTGTCAAGTTGGGCACTTTAACATGTTGGGTCTATGGGATTCACTCCCTTTTGGGGCCAGTCGATGAATTGCAGTTTTAGTCACTTCCGTGTTGGTTTTAAGAGAGAGACCGGAAGGTTGCCGCTTGCATGAGACACATCAAGCCCTCCCTATATCACATTTTTATCACATTTTACAGGGGACTGATGAGAGCATTCTGTGTAGCTGAATCACTGTCTGGTTTGAGAACTGCACCATCTCAGATCACAATACTCTGCAGCAGATAGTGAGGACAGCTGAGAAGATCATCTCTCTCCTCTCCATCACAGAAATTTACACCACACACTCTATCCACAAAGCTGTATTGCAAATGACCCCACACACCCCTCACACTAACTCCTCACCCTCCTACCATCTGGCAAAGGTACAGTAGCATTTGGGCCCTCGCGATCAGATTACATGACAGTTTCTTCACCCAAGCCATCAGACTCCTCAACTCCATGTGACTGGCCTGACAACTACCCTTACACATACATCCATGCATCCGTTAACTTAATCAATCTCTGAACATAAACTTGTAAACTTCGCACATTAACACACTAAAACCCCACTAATGTGCCTTGTCTCTTATTATTGTTCCCTATTCTATTTAAAATTTGTACTGTCTCAGGCAGTTTGCACTGTCTGCTCAAGTATGCATACATGCATACTGTATATTGCGCATACATGTTCCCATATAAATGTGAAAGTATATAGACACATATACATGGAATGAGTTACAACAGGTTTCTAGTTCCCAGCATGCTTTGCTTCTGACTGTTAAAGGAGAGCAAAAATGTTAAAATTAATATTATTATAGGGGAAGATCTGTTAGTGTTTAATGTTGTACTATTTTGAAATTTAACAGGGTTTCTGGTATGTGTTTGTGGGGTAAGATTATCGTTGTGCTGAAGAGTAGAGGTTAGGTTGACGATTGGCCGAATATCATTAAAGGTGCTGTATGTAAGTTTTTGACTCTAGTAAAGCATAAAAATACCATAATATGTTTGCAGATATTTAAAGGGGTCCTATTATGCTTTTTCACTTTTTCAACTTTAGTTAGTCTGTAATGTTGCTGTTTGAGCATAAAAAAGATCTGCAAAGTTACAAAGCTCAAAGTCCAATTCAAAAGGAGATATTTTATTTAACAGAAATCACTTTTCAAAAACTACAACAAACAACTTGTTTGGCCTACAACGCATATTTTCCGCGATTTGTGACATCACAAAGATCAACGAATGGGACAAGACTTGGTTGAGCTGCACTAGAGAAGGCAACGAGTGTTATCACTATGTCGGAGACACGCTAGCTTTCCCAAGAGAGACGAGCTTAGAGTGGTTACAATCATCCGGGTTTAAATCACGCTCAAATTGAAACAGAAACAGGAACTATTCCAGCTGTTCATGCCAGACTGGGGAGAGAGGTCTTGTAATAATGTGAAATATGGGAAAAATGTGTTTTTCGAACAACCTAGTGTAAGAGTCTGTTCTAGTACACCCCCAAAACAAAATCAAGACTTTGTAAAAGCATAATAGGACCCCTTTAACAAACATTTTAACATATTTGTTTATCTGAAAAACAATGCTACAGTCAGTTATTCTCCTGAAAATGTGCGTTCCAGACTGGAATGTCGGTCTCTGTTTTGGTTTGTGAAACCTGCCCACTTCCAGTTTACCCAAATGTATTTTGGCACCTCGGGTTGCCAGTTGGCTGAAAACACAGCATATTTTATTTCATTAATCAAGTGCGCTCGTTCCTGTTGGTGTCGTCAATCTGGCAACCTGCGTGTGCATCAAGTCTGAGGAGGAGGGGCCAGGTGAAAAAAAACCCTCTCCAATATTTTGAATATGGACTGCAATACTCAAGTTCAACCACTCGGTACAGCACCTTTAAGACTAAATATTACTTTATTTAAAAAGTAATGGCTGTGCACTTTTCAGCACAGTGATAGTCTGTTCATTGAGTGCTTTAGTATGAGCAGGTGTGCTTATGATATTGTAAACTAGCTGTATTTTAAAATATGAAGCATATATTTTAAGTGATCATTAAATGTAAGATTCCATATGTGTATATACTGCATGAGTAAATATATGTTCAATATATTTTTACACATACAGTACCATATCTTATCACACGCACATCTACAGTATATATTATAAAGTATAACTGAATATAAAATTACATACATTGTGATATATAAGGAAATGTACACAATATATTATTCTGTATATTTTATAATATACTGTTATATCATTTAATATATTGATCATTCATATATTAGGAAATATATTTTCTTTGTGTAAGGGTTTTTAGACCTTACTGAACTCTTGTTTAGTCTGTTTAAAATCATTTATTTTGTAGAGTTTAGTTTTGTAGTCCTGTGTCCTATGTTGTCTTATGTAGAACCATGGTCCTGGAATAACACCTTTTAGTTTCACCGTGTACACTATAGGCTGTATATAGCTGAAATTATAATATAATCTGACTCTGAGATCCCACTCATTTTATTTATTTTTTTAACTGCTATATTTCTGTTCAACTGCATTATCTCTTTCATTTCCAACTGCTCCTGTTGGTGTCAACACAGTGGACCATCCACACACACACTACCGGTCAAAAGTTAAGCTTTTAGTTTTTCCCTCTTTTTTTTTAATGAATAACACAGTAAAAACAGTAATTTTTGCTTTGTAAGTTTTGACCTTTGTTAAAAAAAAAGTCTTCTTCGTTACCTTTTTCTCTATCACACTTTAGAAATCATCAGAAATTATATATCAATTCAAATCAATATCAATTGAAAACTTAAAATTCATCCCTTGAAAACTATTTTAAAATCAGACATTGCATTACCATGAAAATGGTACATCAAAATCATGTTACAAAATGTTTTCATTCATGAATTATAAAAATTTAAGTTTGGATCATGCACTTTCACGTCTATGTTCAAAAATGTGAGTGACAATTAAGGGGTTAAAATAATAATAATAATTATAATAATAAAATTTCTATTTGAATATGCTTTAAAACCAAATTTATTCCTGTAATGCAAAGCTGAATTTTCAGCACCCATTAATCCATTTTTCGGTGTAAAGTGATACTTCAGAAATCATTCTAATATGCTGATTTTGGTGTAAAACTTATTTTAGTGTTACACTTTACAGTGAAATCAACCTATGATGTATCAACACAAGACTTCCAAAGAACACAACAAAAACTGACTGGCTTAAAATTTATTAATTAACAGTTAATCAATATATATATTTTTTTTAATTAAGACACTTGGTGTACAGTAAAGTGAGCCCTTAAAAGGAGCAAAGATTTTAAGAAAGACAGCAGCGAGTCTACATCTGCTCATGTGTGTTCCGCCCTGAAGAGACCTCCGATCCGCCACATATACAGAGAGAACAGGGGGAACTCATCTGCAAGAGGGAATGCTTTGGTTTCCAGCTGGATCACAAGCTCCTTGTTAACATTATAATCAATGTCCTGGGCAAGATGTTCCAGCAGCCAGAACACATAGAAGGAATTTTCATAACGGATCCAGTCCAGCTGATGATGCTGCTCCTCTCTGGACCTCTGCATAAAACAAAACCCTACCATCATTGAGCTATTATATCCAGTATGCATGCACATGTATGATATATGCCAGAACTGGTTAGATAGCAAGATCAGTGCATAGTCTTACGTTCACATGATGGAAAAAATAACATGTACATAAATGAACATCCATCCACATTGTGTTCAGTTCCACAAGTGATACTGATTTAATATAAAACATAAGTCATTCATTTCCAGTAACTTATGTTTTAGATTTAAAAAAATGGCTGTACAGTAAATGGCTTCTCCACCAGGAAAAATAGTTAGAAAGGTAGCCAAAGTTTTGCATGCCACCAAACACATGCACCGAAAACTGATCAGTGAATATGTGTGGAGTGGAATGAATATAGGTAGATACTGTAATATTCAGAACAAGTAAGGGTGTGAATCACTCTCTAGAGGGCATGCCAAAGTCTTAATCAGGTTGAGGTCAGGACTCTGACAGGGCAACATCAGAAAGTGTTTTTCTTTCTTTTAAAGCCATAGGTTATTTAAGTCATAGTGCTGTCGAATAACCCAGCGCAGGCCGACAAGTTCTTACTCAGTCCCATGTAATTACATCATCATTCACATGGTGCAGCTGATTGGTTTCTTTTTGCATCAGCACCCAATGAAATACTGCGCATGGTAGCCCAGTCATCTGTTCCGCCAAGACCAAACACATTAACATTAGCATGTATATAGCAATGCTAAACTCTCAGAGAGCTGTCATGACGGAACATCAGACGTGCTTCAGATATGTTGCCAGGCATGCATGAACTTGTTAAATGTGAATGACTCTGGTATGTGTGTTTATGAGTACGAGCTTACTCAGCTATATTTCAAAGTCTCCAGAAATAAGCTAAATATCCAAACCTCCAAAACTTTTAGAGATAAACTAAACACTTTTTCACTTGGATCAAATCCAATTTTTCTCTCTCTTGATCTCTGTTGATGTGTTGTTGCATTTACTACTAGGAGTGAATGAACTTACATTAACGAGTAGGGATGGGCATTCGATTAAATTTTCTTAGTCGATCGTCGGGAGAATTAACGATCGACTATCGATTAATCATTCATATTTTTATAATAAAATTATTTAACTTTTATAATTCAAAGATGAAATGAATACAAAAATACAGCGTGTTTTTCCTCGATGAGACCTTTATTACAAGATCAACTTGTGGCAGACGATTAAACTACGTTCAGTTAGGCAAACTGAACATATATGCGCGTACATATGCGGTGCTCTAAAGCAGCGTAACCTGCAGCTGCGAGACGGCGTTCTTAAACAGAGACCTCATTTGTTCCAAAATAATAATAATACAAAAGAATCATGTTAAACAATAACTTAAACAAAAAAAAACATAATAATACTTAGATCTGACAGGTTTTGTCAAAATGTAACTCAAAATTATCCGAGCCAGAAGAAAGGGCCAGATATTAACCTTCCTAACAATTAGGCTAACTTAACAAATTGGGCTACTTAAAGCCTCGTCAAAAATAACTAACTTTAGTAACTCGCATACAACTTCTGCACCAGTCTACTGATTTTTGTTGAGAAATATAAGCATGTTGACACGATCTGGGGTCAGACGCGACCGCAACCTGGTGACCGTCAGTCCAGCTGCCAAAAACTCCCAGTTTCACATTAGCAGCCAGTCTCTGTGTTGGTGTAAGAAAGCCCAGGTGTTTGTGACGAGGGTCCAGCATTGATGAGATAATGGGGGCGAACGACACAACTCACCAGACTCAGTCTGTATAAATATATGATGAGGAATCCTAATAAGAAAATGTTGTATTTTTTGTTGTTTATTTTATGAATAAAATTAATATTAAAATTAATATTTTTATGGAGTACGAGTAACAGTTTTATTCTTCGTGGGGCTTATTGCTTAAATCTAAATAGGTAACAAATAAACGTTATAATAACGTTATATTTTTTATTGTTTATTTTATGAATAAAATATTAAAATGAATATTTTTATGGAGTAACAGTTTTATTCTCCGCGGTGCTAATACTTAAATCTAAAAAGGTAACACGCAGATAACAGGAAAGTATCCATGTAATTATGTATATGTAAACTAAGATAAAAAGTTTAGCTTACATTCATTCGTTGGATGAGAGAGGAACACACTTTTGTCTTGAATTCGATGAGTCTGGGCCCGTCTCCTTCACTGCACATGAGGTGGATATTGATGAGGCCGAAGGTGACGGGATAAGTGTTTGAGATGGAGACGTCTTTCTCTGCAGACATAACCGTGTTGGCACATTTAAGTGCTGACAGCACGGGCTGTGTGTCCTCCATCAGCTGCCAGTACTCATCCTTCAACTCCAGGATCCTGGCACCTTGAAGCTTGGTCACGGTTCGGTCCGACAGCACAGCAACAACAGCCCACCGCTGCTCCACCAGCCGATCAAACATCTCGCACACGGAGTTCCACTGTGTTTTACACGACTGGGTAAGCCGGTGAGTTGCGAGGCCCATTTGCTCCTGTTTCTTTTGCAGCACATTGGTTGCTGTAGTGCTGTGATTAAAGTGGCTAATGAGTTTACTAGCCGCTGATATTACCCGATAAAGATACAGTGCAAATCCATCATTTATGGCCAACTGGAGGGTGTGTGCAAAGCAGGCAATGGAAATCCAGGGCACTCTGGTGGGACTGTTGGCAGCTACAATATTGGCCGCGTTGTCATGAACGCATGCAATAACTCGGCCTTTAAGTCCCCACTGCTCTACAGCTCCATTCATTTTCCCAGCGAGGTGGTCAGCTGTATGCCGGCCTGGCAGGCTTTCTGTGAGCAAGACCGCTGTGTTCATTTTCCAGTCATCACTGATGTAGTGGCAGGTTAGGGTGATGTAGCTCTCAGCTGTTAAAGCGGTCCAGCAGTCTGTAGTTAGAGCAACTCTCTCAGCTTTGCTCAATTCTTTTAACAGCTGCTGCTTTCATTCTTCGTAGTGAGTTTGTACCGTCTGGTGACGGTACGTTGTGATTGAATTTGATATGCTGGTTCCAATAAATATATCAGTTCTCGAAAACCATTGCCCTCAACAATACTTATAGCAAGAATATCCATCTCAAGGAACTTGCAGATCCCTTGGGTAATTTTCTCTGCTCGCTGTGCATCACAGCTCTGAGTCCGTGCTAACGCTGACTTGATGCTAGGTTGAGACTGAGAGCAGGATGCACCACCACCGACATTAACCAGGGACGGATGCACTTTGTTTAAGTGGTACATCATTTGAGTCGTGGCCGTGTTGTACTTATACACGGCATCGCAATGTTTGCAGTGAACTATTTTGCTTTTAAATCAAAATGGTCCCACGCCACACTTCACCGTGTCCTCTTCATGATTATTCTTTTGAAATCAAACTGGAAGATCACAGATAACTGAGTATGGTGTCAAATACTGCACCCTGGTGGTAAAATGTTTAATTGCTGCCACACAGTGAAATTCATTTAATTGCTTCAAGACTCACACTACGCTCCGCAACGCAACCGTTTTCTAATAAAAAATAAAAATAAAAAATTGCATCAGATTAATCGATAACAAATTAACGTGATCGACAAAATTCTTAACGATCAATTATCGATCGTCGATTAATCATGCCCATCCCTATTAACGAGTAAGTCACACACACACTGTAAAACCCGACAAGTAACGTAACTCAAACCTTTTGTGTAAACAGATATCCTTAAAAACATGACAAGTTGGGTTTACTCAAACCGTTTTTGAGGAAACCGATTGCCTTAAACCATTTAAGTTTTAAAACTTAACAGTTGTTGTAGTACCCTGAACTTAATTCAGTTGAGTCAAACTGAAAGAAATATACATTGCCTTAAGTAATTAAGTGATTAATTGAGTGTTTACTCAAAGCATTAGTGATGAACACCTGCTGTAACAAAAACAGACTGTTACTGAAGAAAAGAGAGAAAGGAAAACCGTTTGACTTCAGACACAGCCTCACTAAAACCTGACAAGTTATGTTAACTCAAACCGTTTGAGGAAACCGATTGCCTTAAAACCATTTAAGTTTTAAAACTTCAACAGTTGTTAGTACTCTGAACTTAATTCAGTTGAGTTCACTGAAAGAAGATATACATTGCAATTAAATAAATAAGTGATTAATTGAGTGATAATTGTGAATTAGTGATGAACAGCTGCTGTTAACAAACAGAATCACTGAAGAAAAGAGAAACACAAGAACTACAACTGACTTCAGACACAGCCTTAGATAAAATAAACTGAAATAAAATACATTAAATCTCTCAAGATCTGATTAAACAACCCCACAAACAGCATCACCAGCTCCACTTATTAATAACCAGACTGACTTTATTTCTGTCAGACGTCTACAGAAGATCTGATTGAGAATTAACTAAGGTTTAGATGTTGATTTATGTTTTCATTTAAAGTAACCATGTTAGAGATCAGTGTTTGCTTTAGTTGGGTTCTTCACCCTTGATTTCTGTCTTAGTTTTTTTTTTCTTTGGCTGTTGTAACTCAAAAGCCCAGAGAAAATATCATCAGGTGTTATACACACACTCTTAGAAACTGCTTTTATCCAAAGCAACTTACAGTGCATCAGGGTGGCATTTTTTTTAAATCTAACCTGTACCTAGATGTTGGTTGTTTATACTGTATATTGGTGATGACAATCATTGATATTGAACTGTTTGGGGTCTAATCTCTGATGAAATAGGTGTTGTGTAATTAGTTGGATTGATTACAGTAAAAGTGATTTCTAAGAGCCAGTGGTTCTGTGATAATCAGTTAATATAAAGAACTTTCCAAACAGTTTGGTTTTCTGTGGTGTCACTTAGTCACACACAGACATCAATAATCAGCATATGAACCTCAACAATGGTGACCATAAAAAAAAAAAAAAAAAAATACAGCAGAGCATGCTGGGAGCCATGGATGAGTTTTGTACTACAATAGTACCCAGCATGCATTTGCAGCATTTTTTTTTTTTTTTTTTTTTTTTTTCGTAACCATTGTTGAGGTTCATATTCTGATTATTGATGTCTGTGTGTGTCTAATTGACACCATGTAAGACCAAACTGTTTGGAAAATTCTTTATATTAACTGATTATGAAACAACCACTGACTTTTTGAATGTTTTTTTTGTAATCATCTGAACTAACTATAGAACACCTATTTAGTCAGTTTTTGGAGTCTGAACAGCTTCATATTTGATGATTATCATCACCAATATGCTGTATAACAACCAATACCTGATCATATTTTCTCTGGGTTTTTTGAGTTATAACAAACATGTTTCAAAAAACAACAACAACGTCCAAAAAAAAAAATCTAAGACAGAAATCAAGGGTCAAGAGCTCAACTTAAGCAAACACTGATCTCTAAATGGTTACTTCAAATGAAACAATAAATCAACATCTAAACCTTAGAAATCAAGGGTCAAGAGCCCTGTAGACTTGACTGTTTGTTAAGTGGAGCTGGTGAGCTGTTTGTTAACAGCAGCTGTTCATCACTAATGCTCAATCAGCACTTAATTAATCACTTGATTACATAATTGCAAAGTTTTAAAACTTACATGGTTTAAGTAAAGGCAATCTGTTTACTCAAACGTTTTGAGTTACTATGACTTGTCAGGTTTTACAGTGCAATCAAAAAAGCTTTACATTCACTGTGATGTAGCGCTCTGATATAGCGTAGTACGACAGAAGACTGATTGTGTGCATTTTAAGTGCATGCTTTCACTGCAAACGAAAAGCCTATTAGAAAGCAGTTTGAAAATCCCCATAATTTAAGATATGGAAGCAAAAAATGCCTTCATGAGTTCTTGTTTTTGATATAAATAACATGATAGAGTTAAGCAATATCACACATGTAGTTGTTTCCCGAATATCTGCATGACTGCAAGCATTCATTGTATACAACAACAGATAAATAGGTTAATATTAAGCAAGTTATATTTTAGATGCAGTATTGTCTGTTTTTGCTCTATTTAACCATCAAAATAGTTCCAATAAGCCAATACAGAGCCAAGTTTAGTATGGACTTTGTAAGCTCTGTGCCTTAAGGAGAACACAAAGGTAAATCAACTATAGTGTGTTTTGTTATATTCCATATCTTGTTCTTTCTTTTCTAAAGAAATGTATTCATTCTAAGGGCGGACATAGAAGTTATATCTTTTTACTGTTTGTGCAATTCTAATGAAACAGGATGCAGGATGACTGTGTTTGACTTACTGTAAAATTATTTTAATGATCCTGTTATGTTGATATGATTTCTTCAGTTGTCAGAAATATTTTTGTGCACTGTTACATCACATTGTTCTAAATTAACAATGACAAAATTATGAAAATATTACATAGACTAATGTCAATTATTTGGAAATTTATTTCAAATGCATCAGCATTCATGTGAAATATTTAAAATAAAGATGGCTTCATCTTTCCAGGCATCAGTGTTGATAGGTATGACTAGTTGATGTGGTACTGTGCCTCGTGTGTTATTGGTAACAGAATTACTGCCATCACTGGAGGGTAGACAGCCTTGATTAGGATTTTGATGTGGTCTCTTGCTTTGAGAAGGTTGCAACTGTTAAAATGACTGATTTGAAAATGATGAGAAATGAGGACAGTTTCTCTAAACATACAAAAGATCTAAATTCATACCTACACTGTGGCTGTTTACCACTTTGGCTTCTGTGGCTGTCAGTACCTCCAGACTTCTTGTGGTGGCGCTTCCCAGATTGCGGATGGTCAGATGAACAGAAATTGTAATTCACAGCGAAGAAATAAGAGCGTAATGGTAGAACAACAACAAATCAGAGATGCACCAGTGTCAGTGTTTATGGAGATGAGAACTAAAAAACTGCCCTGAAACAGTTATGTGAGTTGTGTGTGGTGATATTTTATTTTATCATTGCAGAGCGCACATTGAGTCTGAGAGTAGCCTAACCTCTCCGCTCGGATCGCAGGTGGATTTCCCTCACTATATGAGTGAGAAAGAGCAGCCCTGGCATGTCCAGTTTTATGTCAACAAAACTGGATGCTCCCTCTCTCTTTAGATATTACAAGTGCGTGTAATCCAGTGTGGACAGTGGGTGACGACTGGCATGGACGATGAAACAAAACCTTGTCAGAGCTGAATGTGGCACAGAAGTGTGCAGTGTGTGTGCTTGCCACATGTCTACAATTGAAATAACGAACTTGAGCATGCAAAAGAGGCGATGTGAATGGCTATGTCATGTGCAGGGCTCCGTTTTTATGATGAGAGGAGAGGAGAGGAAAGGTTGAGAAAACACTCCAGGTAAATTTTGAAATACCAGGTTTATACATATATCGTGATCATTCGTATCATTATAGGATTGTCTAGCAATATATCGATTATCGCAGAATCGATATATTCGTGATATCGTATCGTGAGCCATGTATCATGATTCGTATCGTATCGTAAGGTACCCTTCGATTCTCACCCCTAGTATATACTAATGCAGAGAACAAGGCAGTGAAGAGATGATCACTTGGGCCAGTCAAACCTTAAACAATGCTAAGGTTTACTACTCAACCACAGAGGAGAGTGCCTAGCAGTGGTGTGGGCTCTTGACAAGTGGCAGCACTATCTGTAACATCAACTGTTCAAGGTAGTTACGGATCATTATTCCTTACAGTGGGTAATGAACTCCACCAAAACAACCAGTCGACTCATTCATTGGGCCCTTCTCCTACAGAGATTTGATTTTGTGTTGGAATATTGGAAAGGAAAGTTGAATGTAGCTCCTGTAACCCTTTCTTGAATGCACCAGGCACCCGAGTATAATGTGTACTTCAGTAGAAAGGAGGAACCAGAGTTTCCAATCTCACCTGAAAACATTTGTGATCCTGAAATCACAAAAATCTTTCAACTTTGGACAAAAAGAACCCACAGAAAATGAACAGTATGCAGTAGTTGAAGACAAGTTATACCACATTACTCACCTGTCAGATGGTAAAATCCAATACCGTGTTGTTATTCCCCACAGTCTTATACCTACCATTCTCCAATATTTCCATTTCAACCCCTTGGACATCTTGGGATCATCAAAACCTTTAAGAGAGTGCAAGATGTTGCATACTGGCATGGAATGTGGACTTATGTCAAGAGTTGTCTAAAATGTCAAACACTCAAGAGTGACAACAGAAAGCCAGCCAGTAATCATCAACCAATCATCACTTCAAGACCTAGTGAAATGCTTGGTGTAGATATAAAGGGACCTCTACCAAAGAGCTCCAAACAGCAAGAATACTTGCTTGTCTTTGTAGACTACTTGTCACGATGGGTAGGGCTATTCCCCATGAGACATGCAACAGCTACAGTTATAGCTAAAATCCTGAAAAGAGAAATACTTACAAGATGGGGTGTGCCTGACTATATTTTGTCAGACAGAGGAACAGAATTTGTCTTGGTCATATTCACTGAACTGTGTGGGAAATGGGAGTGTGACACATAAGCTAATTACAGCTTACCATCTGCAGACCAACATGACTGAAATAGTCAACTGAACCCTGTAGTCAATGGTAGCCGGTTATGTGGAAGACAATCACAAGGATTGGGATCATTACTTGCCAAAACTCCATTTCACACTAAACACCACAGTTCAGGAATCCATTGGCATGTCACCAGCTGAGCTCCATCTGGGTAGGAAAATCCACAGCCCATTGGATAAACTATTGCATGGTTGCAATCACTGCTTAAGATCCTTCATATGACATTGTTTATCCATTGTTGGAACTTCAAAGGAAGGCAAAGGAAAACTACAAAAAAGCAAGGACAAGACAGTTAAGAAGCTATTACAAAAACAGACAAGATGTATCATTCCAAGAGAAAGACCGAGTGTAGGTTAGAAACTTTCCCCAGTCCAGCGCGAAGCTAGCCCCAAAGTGTAAAGGATCTTATCGCATTATCCAAAAGTTAGGACCACTAAATTACAGAGTTGCCCTAGAGTCCACAGGAGAGGATGAGTATAATGTACATGTATGCAATTTGAAACCCTCTTTCCGTACTGCAGAGGAAATGGAGTTGCGAAACCGGGAGAAGCTCTTCCAGGAGACCACTAATGAGGAAGAAGATTTCCACCTATGTATTCGGGGGGTGGAGTAACGTAATCATGCACCACTGATGGATGCTCTATGCTGTCGTCTAATCAAAAAGAACAATTAATCATCCACAGACTATTTAAAGGGCTCATCGGATGAACATTTTCCACAAGGTGGCATGATTTATTAGGGTCTTCATGAAATGTCTGTAGCATATTTTGCTTAAAAACACTCAATGGCTGTGTAAACCACACCATTTTTGCTTTGTCAAAAACAGCTCTGCATGCTCACACCAACCCGTTTTGGTGTATGTCTCTTTAAATGATAATTAGTTACTGCGCACCCCATCCCCCTTCCGTCTGTCATGTCGACACAACACGCATGTAGTTCTGCCATGGCAACCTTTAGCATTTGCCTTGGGGAAATTATGGCAACGGGATACTTACTTCTTACAACATACTTCTCACCATTAATTAGCAAAGTAATATTCATTAGTGACAGTACAGCCGCAGCTAAACATATTAACGCACATACTGAATTAACATACATACATCCAAACTCCAAGTGTCCATTTGTCAAATAACATATAAATATAGAGTAAGTTTAAGTGAAAGTGAAGTGAAGTGAAGTGATATAAAGCCAAGTGTGGTGACCCATACTCAGAATTAACACTGACTTTGAATGTTCTATTTACCGTGACTTATCTCCCCTTGCTATCATATGCTAACATTGTCCTCCTATACGGTCTTATATTTTTACGTAAGGTTATTTTCAGAATTTTGATTGTTAATACTCGCTCAGTTGGTCTCGTTCCCTCATTGAGGAACAACTTTGAAGCTAATCCTGCTTTGTACTGTCCCGGGTTCATAAAGCATTCCGTCTTGAAGTGATTCGCACAAACAAGCATGTTTTTACTTATGGTTTCTGGGGGATTTCCACTAAAAATAAAATAAATCCACTTTTCTCTTGTCTCCTCTGAGGCTGGGACTCTAAATAAGGATTTATGTTCGTCTGTGCAGCCAACGACAGAACATTTATCATTATTTAGAGTCCCAGCCAATAGAACATTCAAAGCCAGTGTTAATTCTGAGTATGGGTAACCACACTTGGCTGTATGTCACTTCCTCAAACTTTTGGCATGGTGTCAGAACAAGTACACCCATGAGTACACCGCTGTCGCTTGCGAAAACAACAATGGCGGCTGAGCGCCGTGGGTGGAAACGTGTAGATTACAAGAAGAACCCCTTCCTACTTCAGAACGGGAGAGAAATCTGATCGGCTCATTTTCTCACATGCTTGCAGAGAAAGGCTTACAAACCAAACTTACTGGATTCTTCTTTTTCAAGTTGGTAGATGTACCGGACACACAATTATAGCTCTTAAACATGGAAAAAGTCAGATTTTCATCCAACGAACCCTTTGAAGAAGAGTGTTCGAGACAGAGGGGTAGGCGTGATAATCTTTGGCAACGTGACCATGGAAAAGCGTGAGTGATGGAAGCAGAAATTGGGTGTGCGGTCTGGTTGCTCCAGAGGTGTGTGCGCAGCTAGAGAATAGAGTGAGAAACTTTGTACTACTGTGCAACAAGTGAGTCTGTGAGTGAAGGAGTTGAGCGGTGACCTGAAAGAGTGGATCACACTTACCTGGCGCTGGACATCATGTCGGTGTGAGCGTGAAAGCCGCAGGGAAATGCCTACACTCAATTTGGTTGCCGGTACAGGTGTGTGCTTTTGGATTATGCCACACTGACTGTTCCCAGTCCATGCTACAGAAGAAGCTCCTGTTGCTTACCTGAACTCCAAAACACTCCAAGTGAAGACCAGCAGCACGGGGTACAAACTCAACGCTCTCATACTAAACTTTCTCACACACACCATGCATGCCATGCCAGTTTACAAGCCTCGCACACACACACACTCACTAACTCACACATACAGAAATCTTTGATTTTGTTACTTTACCTGTGTTTCAAACTGAGCTGATCATTCCCTAATTTTATGAAATTGTACTGACAAAGATACAGTATGTGTTCAAATATGCCTGAGACGGTTTGTAAATGGAAGCAAGCACGACTAAAGGGGCAAGCCATTACAGCTTCCTTAATTTTTTTGCACTTTGAAATTCTTCAGTTTATTCTCTGAATGCTTCTTTCCCTTTGTAAGTTTGTTCTTGTTTGAATATTGAAGACTCTCATGTTGTGTTGGGACTACTTTGATGGGTTTGCTGTTGGTAAATTAAATTTGCAAATGAACTTGAGTTTCCTGGGTTTTAATGTGATTCACACTCTTTCTGGTTCTTCATTCATAACTGGTGGTTTTTGTTGAGCTATCTGGACTTTATTTAATTGATGGGTAAAAACCTGTCTGGCACCCATTCTAAAAAATAAATCTATAAATCTATCATTTTGGAAGTCAAGGTCACCACCGTTACAACATTTCACCAACGACACACTTTGTGAAGCAGCAGTTGAACTGTACTGTGTCACCGGATCTATTTAATTTGGCCAATAAACATTCAATCACAGAAGGACTCTGGCAGGTTATGTTTGTTGCGAAGACATTTTCTGAGTGCTCATCACTATTGTATGAAAATATTCATTTTCAAGATTGAACAAGATAGAACTTTTTTTCTATCTATTAGGATAAGGAAGTCCCTCAATAGGAAGATTTTTTCCTTTGGTAAAATTTTTACAGTGATTTCCAGGTGTAGTGTGATTTAACCTACCTCACAGGTGTCCCATAGCTGCTGTGCCAGCTGAATGATCTGAGACATCAGGAGTTGAACAAATGCAGTTCTCACAGCAGGACTTCCTCCCAGAGCCAGCAGACACTCTGACAGCACGCCATGGACTGAGAACTAATAGCAGAAGGGGACCAAATGTCAGACTGATCTGCCTCTCTCCAGATCATACAGTGATGAAACTGACCCAGTTTGTGAACCATCCAGAACACAACAGAAAGCATATCAGAAATTAGAAAATTCAATATTGTGCATCCCTACTTGGCATTGTTGTATCAGTATATGATTTTCTAATTTACATTAGCTGTTATATAGCTGATGTCTGTTAATAGCAAACAATCTTTCATTTATTTGCTTAAGGCATGAAAAGATTCTTCACTTATTTAGTTTCAGAGAAACTTTCCATATGATGATGTAACTGCCATAGCAACACCCAACTTAATCACTTAATCACTATTCCTTTTCATTCATGGTATTCATTTAGGGTAAGTGTACCCATTAAGTCCACCAAAATCTAGGTTTAGGTGTTTTTCATAGATATTGACAAATCATTTGTTAAAATGCAAGATTTATCTCTCATGTGAAACAAATGTAATAATTAGTTGATGTACATTTTAGAATATAAAATTAAAATATATTATGAATAAGTCAGGCATGGGCTTAATTGGTACTTTGGCATCATTTAAGCCCGCATGTGTTCCAAATAAGCCCACATCATGATTGATTAAAAAAAAATCAAATTGATTGATTTTAAAGAAGTAAAACATCAATATATTTATTTAGCAAGAGCGAAGTATTAAAAAAAAAATCATTTTACTAATGTTTTCTAGCGCTAATCACCTGTACCAATAACATTCAACATGAAAAGCATACAGTATGCAAAGCAGAATATTTCATGAACAAAGAATGCAATTACGACTGTTTTGTTACTTAGGATACTGAGCTGATTTCATTGTTTTAAGTTTCTGTTTGTAGAGGTTCTCTAATTCCTTGCAGTTTTTCAAGTACCCTCTAGGTTTTCCCTGCAAAGGATAAACCTGCGCTCAACATCTTCAGTTAAATGATACACATTAGCAGCTGCCAAACAGTGTGTAATTTGAAGGCCTCTCCGTAATAATTAAGTTAAGGTAAAAGTTTAGTAAGGTAAAAGCACACAAAGAACTGTTATTAAACACTTTCACTTACATTTTCAAATTGATCTATGTTTGTAATTAGAGGGATTCCTCATTGAAAAACATTAAGTGGGCTTAAATGGTTCCACAGTGAATATTGAAACAGATAAGGTGGGCTTAAATGATACCACAGTGAGTAATGGTGAAAAAAGACAATGTTTTCCTTTGAAAATGTAAGATATGTTTACAAAAACCTGCATGGAACATAAATATATGGGGGACTATGCATCACAGTCATTTTCACTGTACCCACATTAAGAAATGTTATATATTTTTTTATTCAAGGTTAGCTTGCGTTGGCTATATTTTGCATGTGCTTTATGGCACTGTACCATTTAAGCCCCTCTTTAAAAATAGCTAATTTATTAAAACAATATGCTCTACATAATTGATGGTGCATTTATTTGTAAATTAATATAAAATGAATAAAAAAACACTTAGTGTTTGTAGTACACATGAGCCCCTTTCACACTGCGATTCACACTGCCAGTGATTTCCCGGAATATGTGCGTGCGTTCACACAACCTGTAATAGTCTCGTATTGACTTGTGACATCAGGATGTGACGTGTAATGTACGAGTCGAAAAAACGCTAGGCACGTTAACTTTAACTTAAGCTGGCAAACATTCTCAGCTTCAGCACGGATAGTGAGGAGCTAACTGATCTCTGCTTCATAACAGTTTGCACATATTTTTTCATCGTGAACGTTGATCTGCCTTCCAAACACCCTGTAAAAGAGTCGATGACTAAGAGACTATGACACACCCTTTACGGCATTTGTTCTGGCTTTTGTTCACACAGAGCTTGTTCCGGGACTGAACCCGGCAATGTTACTAGGTCCCCAATCCAGGATCGATCCCGGAATCAATCCCGGGAGGTGTTTGCGTTCACACAGAAGGCGATCCGACAATTTTCCGGGACCAACGTGCAGTGTGATAAGGGCTATGCTTAATTCGTTGGCAGTCTATCTTTCAGTAAGGCTAAGAATCGCCAAATGTGATTGGTATGCAATAAAAATGTCTGGGAATTAACACTAATGAACAACATAAAATATGATTTTCTCTTTTTTTTTTTATTTAATGTCAAAGTTGAAAATGGGCTTAATGGGTACATGGGCTTAATGGGTACACTTACCCTAGTTATGGAAGGAGTCATCTGACACTCTCACACTCACCTAAAGTGATGTGTGACCAAAACTCAAAACCTAATACTTTTTAAGATAGACCAGGCCTGTTAAAACATACAGTATCCATCCTTCATGGAAAGGTGTGACTGTCCTTTCCTGGAATCTGGGTTTATAAATGTCAGTGTATAACTCACTGGAGCCCCCAGCCAGGAAACACTGACTGGCTTAACCGAATAATCTCACAAGGAAACTGTCACATAGATTTCAACAGATAGAGACTGCCTGTTCCTCAAACAATCAAAAAACAACACTACAATATCAAAGCCCCTACAATATTAAAATCCACAAGAAGAGGTAGAGTCTTTTCACATTTAGCTTTTAAACATTAGAATAGCATTTCTGGCATAATTTAGGAGTCAAACACATGGTCTTGGTTAGGCCTGTCACCATAAAAACTTTTTGTTGTGCAATATATTGCCCCAGAAATAATTCCGATAAACAATATTATTGTCATTTTAAGACCATTTTATATCACACTGAATATATAATCATAATATGATGGTTTATATTAATGTATAAAGACAGAATACCTACCAAAATAATTCAGAAAAAAAAAACATTATATAAAGGTTAGAAATCGATATGCATTTCAGTGGATGAAAAACGTATTTGATCCCAAAGCAAAACATGACTTAGTACTTGGTGCAGAAACCCTTGTTGACAATTGGTTTTTTTTTGTAGTTGGTTTTGATGTACTCCTCTTTAAAGGTTCTCTGTAGGGATTTTGATCCACTCCTCTTTACAGAGATAACTCAAAGTTTCAGCTCCCTCCACAGATAGGGGTGTCCAGGTTTATGTCAACAAAACTGGATGCTCTCTCTCTCTTTAGTTATTACAAGTGCACATTATGCAGTGTGGACAGGAGGCACCGACCGGCAGAAACATAAAGCTGTGTTAAATGTGTTGGTTTACACACAAAGAAATGTGTTAGCTTTTAATAAGTCCAAGAATAAAATGATTAATTTACTTAACATGTTAAATTTGATTTACAGAACTTTTTGTGCTGCTTTCTATCAGCTTGGACTTGAACAAAGAGAGAAAGCTTGCATTTAACCTTTTCACAGGCATTTTGTTTTCATAGTTAGACAGATATTGTGATCATTCGTATCATCATAGAATTGTCTAGCAATTATCGCAGAATCACTGTATTTGTGATATTATCGTATCGTGAGCCATGTATTGTAATTCGCAGTGGTGGACAGTAACGGAGTAGCTTTACTTCGTTACTGTACTTAAGTACATTTTTCAAGCATCTGTACTTTACTGGAGTAGTTTTATTTTGAGTAACTTTTTACTTTTACTTCACTACATTCCAAAGCATAAGATCGTACTTTTTACTTCACTACATTTCAAAAAAAATATCGTTTACTCCTTATAATAGGCTATATCACGTGCTCTGGCATGCAGAATTTTCTGATTCAAGAACGGAACTGATTCTTTTCAATGAACCTTTTAAATCGGTTCACAAATCGCACCAAACGATTCATTCACGAATTAGAATGATTGACTGCAGCTGTTCTAGAGTCTACAACTCACTGATTCAAATGAACCGTTTAGTGCGAGTCTCTAGTGAACTCAATTCACAACCGGGAGATCTTGTGAGCGCACGTGCGACTGATGCTGCTAAAAGTAAGGTACTAATGTCGAATTTTGAGATTAATTATTGTGACTGAAAATCATATTTAGGTCAAAATTGTCATTTGTTTATGAACTAAATCTGCTGTAAAGGGTGATCTATTTAAGCCCACTGAAATGCTTGAATGCAAACACATCAGCATCTGTGCCTCTTAGGTCAAAAAATAAAACATTAAAATAACACAGATTAAATATAACTAATGCATATATAACTAATGCACTAATGCAAATAAAGTCCAAATATTTTTATTCAACCACCTAGATAGATTATATCTGGGGGAAAAAGAAAGGCTGTGATGTTCAGAACATGGTCACTACAGTAATTATCAAAGTGGGAAGTGACTGCCCTCTGGGAGGGTTTATGGCCAGGGGTGTTTAGACCACAGACAAGGTTTGAGAAAAAAAAATCATTATGAAATGTAATTATATTATTTTCCTTAAAATGTTCTTCCTAACTTCAGGCCTTGTCATATATAAATGTAATGTTCTGCAAAACTACAAATTTTAAAACACTTTTTTTCTTTCCTGGTGAAAATCTGATGGTCAGATGTGACCCTGGAGCACAAAAACAGTCTTAAGTAGCTGGAGTATATTTGTAGCAAAAGCCAAAAATACATTGTATGTGTCAAAATGACTCATTTTCTTTTTATTGCAAAATATTATTAGGATATTAGTAAAGATCATGTATTCCATGAAGATATTTAGTAAATTTCCTACTGTAAATATATCAAAACTTATTTTTTTGATTAGTAATATGCATTGCTAAGAACTTCATTTAGACAAGTTTAAAGGTGATTTTCTCAATGTTTAGATTTTTTTGCACCCTCAGATTCCAGATTTTCAAATAGTTGCATCTCAGACAAATACAAGACTTTCCGTTCCAAACAAACAAAACATTAATGGAAAGCTTATTTGTCAGCTTTTGGATGATGCATAAATCTCAATTTTGAAAAACTGACCCTTATGAGTGGTTTTGTGGTCCAGGGTCACAATCTGTTTTCTCTCAGGTACATCACAGTGTAAGCTTCACAGTGAACATTACTACATCACTCTCGTCAACGTAGTACATATTAACAACAAAAATATATCTTGGACTCCATATAGTGGTTATTTTGGGAAAATTCCAGGTATTTTGGCGCAGTAGGATATAAAAAAAAAAAAAAATATGTGCTAATATAAAAATTAAATAAGTCGCCTATATAAAATTGCAAAATAAATATATCTGCTTCAGAACTTTTTTATTTAAGTACATAAAAAATAGAGTACTTTTGTACTTTCACTCGAGTAAATTGAAAAAGGAGTACTTTTACTTTTACTGGAGTAACATTTTATTATATGTATCTGTACTTTTACTCAAGTACTTGATTTGTGTACTTCGTCCACCACTGGTAATTCGTATTGTATGGTTAGTTGCGTGAGGTACCCTGTGATTCTCTATTTTACTTATTTAAATGCAATTAAATTTATATCCTTTATAAAATGTGTTTTTTTTTTCTGGATTTTTTGGTTGATATTCTGTCTCTATCCGTTAAAATTAACCTACCATTAAAATTACAGACCTTTCATTTCTTTGTAAGAGGGCAAACTTACAAAATCAGCAGGGGATCAAAAAAATATTTTCCCCATTGTACATTTCTTTTTAAGTGGGAAAAATTACAAAATCAGCAGGTTTTTTAAAAAAGGTATTTTCCTAATTTTTGTTTTGTAGTTATGTTGCATTAGTCCGGTCTGCAAGAATTGCAGTGTAAAATCTGTTCTCTTCAGTGAATCTGCTTGTTAGATGTCATTACCAATGGTCTACTGTAAATGAATGGTACTTTTACACTCTGTAGAAAATGTAATGAACAGAGAGCATTTTAAGAGCTCTTGGCATGGTTTTTTTATTGTAAAATGTTTCTTTAGGTTCACTTATAATGTTCAAACAGTTTTTTTTAAAATGTTTCTTTAGGTTCAAACACACAGTCACACACACACACACACATACACACACAGTCACACACACACACATAGTCTGGTCAGCTATCCTTGTAGGAACTCTCCATAGGCCTAATGGTTTTTCTTTTGTATTGCACTAAACCATCCATCTAAATTTACTTATCACTGGAAGGTTTCTTTCTTTTTTTTTTTTTTAAAAAAGTTGATGTGGTGCAAGACTAGCCGTTCAAAGCACTTCATGAGAATAGAGGTAAGTGTAACTGTAGTCATTGAAGCAGAATGGAGACGGCTTCTTCAGGAATGTGAATATGAAGTGACAGGAACACTTTTTGTAAGTGAAGAAAACAAAAATAATGAAAAGAAGAGCATACGCAGCATACGGTGATATGGAGAGAGACAGAGGAGACTGTTGACAAAGGAATTGTTGAATAAAATCGTTGTTTTTGTTTTCTTCGCTTACAAACAGTGTTCTTGTCTCTTCATATAACCCAGATTACACATCTGATAGCAGATGGAGTATTCTGACCACGATCTTTTATAGACTTTGACACTGTTATTTATTTGGCAGTCTATGGGACAATCACAGGCCTGCCGGTTTTCATCCAAAATATCTAAAATTGTGTTATTTTTATGGAGATGATCTTTTGTAGATTTAGGAAATATTGGAGCTTTTTAGGGTTTGGTTTTACGTGTTTGTAAGTGATTTGTGGGTTAGTTTTTAATTTTGGGTTTTTATTTTGGGGTGTGTTTTCCGATGTGTTACGTTTTGGGGTGGATATATGTGTAGTTTGAAAACTCCTACTCTAGTCAATTGAGGATGGAAAAAGTAATAATTATTCTTATAATTAATGAATCAATAAACTTTCACATTGCTTTTCACATACTGACACATAAGCATCCTCTACCCCAGAATCTGCTTTGACCAGACTTGCAAACATCCTACCACCACTACACATCTTGAGAACAGATCTGAAGCATAAATGAATGTGGGTGAAGAATCCCCAAACAATGATCGCATCAGCCAGCTGCTAGCATTGTAGCTAGCAGGCACTCAAGTTCAAGCAGACAGCGGCATTCTGCTCAGATCAACAACTACATGCTGCTTGCCTCAAGCAACCATTTCTGATGTAAACAAGGAACTTCAGCATTCTAATAACGCGTAAAACCGTTGCAAACTTGCAAATCAAGTTAACATTCATTTGGGGAAGAATGATTTTTGTATGAATGATATAAGAATGAAGAGCAGTTAGAAGTCTTTAAAACACATGGAAGACAAAGTTCAGTCATTTATCAGTGGACCACTTCAATCTTTTCTGCAGTTAAAGACAATCAGATGTTTAAAATGGAAATCAGATGGGTCAAATGAAAATCACAATCCTCCCATGATTTTGAATAAACAACTGAACAATATAAAATGTCATTTACTAAAGCAGTGGTTCTCATCACCACTAGAGCCATAGTTCACTGCATGATTTTGAATAAACAACTGAACAATATAAAATGTCATATTGCGCAGCTTGTCAGTAAAGCTGGTTCCCTGATTATGCCGCTAAATCGCCAGGCACCTGGCGATTTTGAAATCAGGGAGCTTGAAATGGAGCGGCATTTATTGTTCAGTGCACAAGATAGTTAATTGGCGAGCTACAAGAGTGGGAGAAGTTGTTCATAGAGTTATGTATGTAGTGGTTGTATGTTCTGGTGAGGTGCTTCGGTACCCAACCCAATAGCGCGTTCATAGTTCACTGACAAGCTACACAATTTTCGATAATGAATGCTCTATTGCGTAGCATTTTTTTGTCAGGTGCACCAGCACTAAAGTTCTGTCTACCCAAATGCCGCTCCATTTGCATTTAACACCGCAGTTTTACAGGTGATGGTGATTTAGCTGTAATCGCTGTCCATATTGGCTTTACTGTAAATGCGTGTGACAATATCGTCAACATAAAATGCGATATATCGTTGAGTGCTATTTATCACTGCCAGCATTAATCTTGAATGTGTTGTATCGTAATGACATATTCAGCGATGTATCGATCAGCCATAATTATATGTGAATAATGAGCCACCATACTGATGTATGGATTAGGGTTGCAGGCGTCACATGTACCGAAGACCTGTTGCCCAATATGGCACCGGTACCCACAGGGCTCTAGAATCTAACTTTTTGCACTGATCGCCTTCCACTGTGTCTTTTTTTTCAACTTTGATTTACACCGCAGTCCATAAACAGCTTTTACAACTGTCTTCCTATTTTTTTTTTTTAAATCACTGTCCATTTAATAGGCAATATTAACTTGAATGATTAACTAACATTTTTGTTGGTCAAATATAAGTTTTTCTTTTTTTTGAAGCACATTTCTACAAGAAAGGTACCTATACTGAAAAAAGTGTTGGTGCTTTAAAGTGCTTCACTGAGTCGCTGAAATTTAAACTTAAAACATCTCAAGATACAATGAAATAAAAAGAAATGTCTAAATTAAGTGTTTCAAGGGCTTCAAACTGAACATCTCATCCACCTCATTTGTCTTATGGACTACGCCGTCCATTGCAGGCACATAACGAGTAATACATCATTTGTGACTGCAAAGGGTCTTTTATTATCTTCCATTGCAGGCACATGCCCCTCGGATGGCCAACTCCTGTAGAAGAAACCAAACACGATGCACTTTCTGCATCTCGTCTTTAACAGTACAAAAATGAACCGAAACTCAGTTTTAAAATGATTCATAGACACAGTAAATATATATATATATATATTTAAGATTTTTATTTTTACTTAAAAAAAAAAAAAATAGTAGAAAACAAAAACTCTTTCATTATAATCATAATCCGTAAAGATTAATTTCTCTCTAAAGGCGCCTCAGGATCAGCAACTTCATCCTTGCGACACAGACTCAGAAAACACTAGTTTATTAGTAAATGATTCAAATATCTCCTTACTATTTCCCCCTGTCACATTTATGTTAATTACTTTTGGTGGTGCTTTGCTGCAAGCTTGAGCCTAATGTGTGTATTTGAAAGCAGAACTGTTTAGCTGCGCTGCTGCTGCAGGACACTAAACACCGTCAAGCCGCTCTTGACAGTCGCGGTAGCATGGTCTCGTATTGTTTCCACCAGCGTGGCAATTTTTTTTCATCACTAATTGATGGATGTCTAAAATATAAAAGTAAGGAGAAGTCTAAAAAAGTCGGAGTTCGTCGGGTTCGGGCTGAAATGCAGTGCTCTAGTATCTCTTTTTGAACCACAGGGAGACTTTCAGAGTCACAGAGATTTTTCTTTTTTCCTCGAAGGGCTGGACCTCTGATTTTTTTTAGTCACACCATTGAGAAATTAGGTCGCATATGCAACCAAATTGGTCGCACTCTAGAGCCCTGATCTATGTAACCGGTATGAACCGAATCAGAACGCAGATTTCGGTGCCTCATTTCGGTGCCTCTTAAATGCCTGAGCGATTGATTGAAATATTTGTCCTGGTTCTTCAAAATGTACGCAAGAAGCATGGGCGTCGCTAGGCTTTTTTTAGCGGGGCTATAGCTCCATAAACTGCACACAAATTTGCGATCGCCTCAGAGTCAGTCCCCTTAAATTTCATATGAAAGCGGCGGCAGACCTGTCTCCTCCCCATCTTTTAGCACGCTCTTCAATCCGCAGACCGCGGCGGAGCAGCGCAAGCGGCCTCGAACAGAAACAGAGGACAAAAGGTGTGTTTATCGATAGATTGTTAGAATATCTGTATCTGTGCAGTTCTTTGGCATAAATACAGTTTACAAAAGGTCACGAGGGAGCAATCGGTTTCCCATCAATTGTAAAGTTTTCGCTCCGTTCACCGCTCATCACACCACAGCTCTTTCCTCCAGCAAAAATCTACACATATGAATGCATAATTTAATTATACTTATTTAAATATACTTAATTTAATAATACTTACTTTATACATACACTACTGTGCAAAAGTCTTAGGCACGTTAGTATTTTCACCCCAAAGAATTTATGTAGTTATTTCTATCTTTTGCTGTAGTGTGTCTGTTTGCTGTAGAGACATTTAGTTTGTCTCAGTTTCATCTGTTTCTTCATGTAATCACAGACAGATTCGATGATGGTGAGATCAGATCTCCATGTGGAGCACCGGCTGTTGTCAGACTGCTTGTGCATTCAAAAATCTCACTAGATTATTATTAAAAGGAATGGCAAAATTAATGTTTGGAAATGTAAACTGATATTTCCTACTGACACACTACAGCAAAAGATATAAATAACTGGCTTAAAACCCTTTTTTGGGGTGAAAATACTAATGTGCCTAAGAGTTTTGCACAGTACTATACTTTCCAAATGACATTGTTGCTACTTTATAAAGAATGACAGTCATACAGTCATTCACAGAACTGATTAAAGACAGTGACAGGCTGAATTCATTTCAATTAAATATAGTGACTGACAGAGATACAGTAGAAACATTATGTGTGGTTTTGTATTAAATAATAACCCAGATCGTGAAATACATTTATTAGCCTTAGAGTACTGTGCAAGTACTGGTATTTAGAGTGATACTGGTATTTTTCCAGTACCGGTATACCGCACATCCCTTAAAGGGAGGCGGGAGCTCCAGCTCATTTTAATTTAAAGGGGACAAACACAAAAACATAGCGTTTTGGCTCATACCCTAAAAGTGGCCATTTCAACAAGCTATAAAACATTATCTGTGGAGTATTTTGAGAAAAAACTTTATATAGATACTCTGGGGACATGAGAGAACAATTAAAAATATTTAATCAATCCATTCTATGGTGCCTTTAAAGGCCAGTATCGTTATAGTATACTTCCAAACTGAAATTATGAAATTTATTAAATTACTAAGAGTAAAATGGGTAATGATATCCACTTAAAGGGGTCCTATGATGCGATTTCAATTTTTTCTTTCTCTTTGGAATGTTACAAGCTCTTGGTGCATAAAGAAGATCTGTAAAGTTGCAAAGACTAAAGTCTCAAATCCAAAGAGATATTCTTTATAAAAGCTGAGTCAACCACGCCCCCCTAAAACGGCTCGTTCTAACACACCCCCACATGTCTACGTCACGATGTGGGAAGATTTGCATAACGCTACCCATTGTGAAAGTGAAACTACTTCGTTTGGCCTTCCAAAAGAGGACACAACTAGAAATCAGTGGTTAAGTTGAATTTACAACACTGTTCCAGAACAGTTCAACACAAATATTCAGATGTGTGCAGCGCATTTTATGGAGGATGAGGACTGTTTCCTGAACCAGTAGCCAACAATGTGTCTGTGGCACAAAGGCTGTTCCAACTTTGCAAGGACAGTCTGGCACTTCTGACTCACAGTCTGTAAGTATGTTTTTTATATTTAAAGAATTTGCCACTGATGATTCAAACGTGAGTTTTGGGCAGTATAGAGTAGCGCTTGTTGTTGGTCCGATCACAAATGATGGTTTTATGTTTATGCAACACAACACATAAAAAGGCAGTATAAGTCATTATAATCAGTAATTATGTCCCCACTGGATGCAACAAACGTTGTTACCTAGTTTGTAATGGGTTTTATTGGTTCTGTCTCATCGCGCCGGGACACACGGCATCACAGCATGGTAAGGGGCATAACTTTTCCGTCACACGCTTGAGGCATTCAGCCAATCACAATGCACTTGATAGCTGGCCAATCAGCATAAACCTTGCTTTTTTAGGACGATGATCTTTGCGTTTTGATGAATCAATGCGTTTCAGAAAGGTGGCACATAGAGGAGCAACAATAATGTACATTATATCGAAAATAATGTGTTTTTTTTAACCTTAAACTGCATAAACACATTGCTTTACACCAAATGCACAACATAATGTTCTTTTTAGCAACGTCATATGACCCATTTAACTTTATATTTGAAACGCATTTTAACATTCAATTACACAATAATCTATTTATTTTTTGTTAAATAAACAAAATCACTGGTAAATAAAACACCTTAGGATCGATATTTTTTATTTGAGTATCGATACTTTCGATACTTCAGGACCGATACGCCCATCTCTACTTAACTTGTGATTGCTATTAGCAATGTTGTCGAACTAAATCACCTACCCTGCCTTTAAGTAACATAAGGTGTCAATCTAAGATTGCCGTGAAGACAAAAACAAATACTAAGTTCAAGCACTTTTAAACACCTACTCACTTAAAAATGAATCCTTTCTAGTTTAAAGCGCTATATAAATAAAGATGACTAGTCAATGACTCACCACAACTTGGATTTTATATTAGCCCACTTGTCCTTGGAATACTCTTGTGCTAATAGGTGCTCCACATTTTCTATTTATCATTACAGGCCTCAAAATACTCTTTAGCCTGTTATCAGCAATGTCCTGTTTTGTTATTGTTGGGGATTTTAATATTCACATAGACAATGCTGAAATCAATACTGCAAAAGAACTCAAAACTGTTTATACAATTTTGATTTGACTCAGCATGTACACGGAGCCACACATAATCATGAAACACTACTGATTTACTTATCAGTAAGAGTCTGAACATTTAATCTGTTGTCATTAAGGACGTAGCACTATCTGATCATGTCTGTATACTGTATTCTGCACACTGTTCTCTTCTACCATTAAATCTAGATCTGCCTCTGTCAGAAAGAGATGCATTGGCCAGGACTATATCTTTAACACCAAGCATATTTGCAGACTATTTATTTTCACTTAGATTCTATTAACTCAAAAGTTACAAATGTTATTGATGACATTGTAAGTCAGGAAGAAGACTGGCAGACATAAACCACCTTGGAGAAACACAAGATAAATGCATAACGGACGACAAAACTTGCGATAACATAGAGAGACCTTCTTCTCTAAAAGTACTCTTCTATATATTCAAACATTTTTGCATGAGGTTGTTTCATTTGTCAGTTAAATCCATCTTTACACTGCAGATGCAGCACATAAAGGGTGGCCTGGCACAAAATTTGTAAATGAAATGTACTTAATAGTATGTTTCTACTTTAAAACTACTGCAAAACTAGTGCAAAAAACATTGAATAATACTAGAAGTGGACTTCAGGGACAAAGAATTAATTGAATTAAATGCTACAAAAGTGTAAAAATTACTATTATAAAATGAAGGGAGTCACACACACCAGATGCGACACTCATTGTTTTCTATGAGTGTACTGAAGAATCTAGGCATCCTCAAATGCAGATAGAGTGCGTTGCATCAGGACAGCCATCATACATGTGTGTTGTGTTTTTATTTTTCTTGCTTTTTTATTTATTTATAATCATTTATTCATATAATTAGATAATCATTTATAATCATTAGTCATTAGCCATTCATATAATTTATCATTAAAATTATTTTATCATTTATTCACTTATTTTTATTATGCTTCTATATTTTATATTTCTTATTATTTTTCTTGCTTATGCATTTCCACTTTTGATCAATCTCATGATTGTACAGTTTCATGAACTGTTTTGTCTGCATGAATAAGAGATAAGAGGGAATGTTTAAGGAAATTCAAGGTTTATGGGATGTTGTTGTGAAGCAGTTTGCTATAACACTACATGTTGAATTTGTGTTCGTCAGACGAAGATTGTACAATAAACTATAATTTTTTTTTATATTTAGATTTTGTTTTATGATTATTATTTTTTCTGGCTTTTCTCAGTCAACTTCTTGGCTAATAGAAGACTGTTAAACACTCGTTTTGGGTATTTTGGGGTACCAGACAAGACTTGCTGTTAACAGGGTTTGGGTATGGAGCGCTCTGCAGACTAGTTGTTCTGTTACCGGACAAAACGGATATTTTCTGACAGGATCTGGTGTCCAGGGCTGGATCTTAATTGTCTAAGCATGAGTATGCATACTGATTTCACCACTTTCTGTCTGTCAGAAGTGCGCAGAAACTCACATGCTATAGTTTTCCATTGAATTACATTAGATTTGTCCTAAATTATTGTTAATGTACATAATGACTTCACCCTTAGCTGAAAGATAAATTTTATAGAGATATTTACTGGAAAATTGCATAATATAGTACCTTTCTAATCATCCCATTTGAGCCGTTGCATAGTTTTTCATACACCAAATCTAAAACCCACTGATGCCACTTTGTTCATTGTAGAAGTGAACTTGAATGGTGATTAGATTCACTGTTTTGGACTGCAGCCTTAAGCATGCAAGTACAGAAAGACGCGTCTGGTGTGTGATAACTATACTTTTCCTGGCTCACTTCTTGTTCACTCTTCAACCCCACAGTTCATGAACCTCTGTCTCTTACCGAATTGAGTTGGTGGTTGTTTAGCAGTAGGTTGGTCATCTCCTTCAACAGATCATCCACTTTGCTGAAGTGCTGCACTGAACACCCACGCTGTGCTCCACCACGACTCAGGGTCTGTGCCACCACCTGCGTGGCATGAAGCAGCTGCTCTGGGTGATCCAGAGGCTGTCCAACATTTGCCTGTCGGAAAACCTCCACCACAGAATCTAGCAACTGCACTACTGAATCCCAGACCACATCCCCATCATGAAACAGTGATGACTCACAGCCTCCACGCAGGCCACTCAGACAGTGTAGGAACTGCATGTGTTTTAACAGCCTGTGGTCCTGGCGCCATTTCCTGTCCTGGAGGGGAAAGCTCTGACTGTTTGGTGGGGTCGGAGGCAAGCATTGTCCCTGAGCACCATATATCTGTGTTTGTGAGCTTTTATCAGTGTCACAGCCAGAGTCTGCCTTTAACTGCTGCGGGTCGTCCTGAGAGAGTACTCTGGCAATCACTTGACCTGTGAAAGCAAAACACATTACGTAAGCATCATTCTGTGATAATGAGAGCTGTGTCCAGAGTAAACATCAAAACTCATGTTTTATAATAAAGGTGAACCATTTGTCCTTTCTTTCTTTCTTTTTGCTCCGGGTGTGTGTGTGTTCACTACAACTGTGTGTATGCACTTGGATGAGTTAAATAGCAGATCACAAATTCCCAGTATGGGTCACCACACTTAGCCACACTTCACATTTTGTAATCTTAGGGCATTTTTTGTGCCTGGCTTGGTTGTAGCATTTGTTTCCGAACCTGACGTCTTTTTCTCCCTCAATTCAGTTTGTTTGGGCATATATAAACACTAGACTTATATAAACACAGCAAACACACTCAGATCCACACCACAATCATAATTCATAATGGAAAATGTGTTTTATGTAAAAAGCATCAGTGTCTGATTCTGAGCGCTTTAGTTATCGCAGTTGAAAATTGCCGTCACCCCGAATGTTGTAAAATAGCTTTTCTATGCAAGAATGTTGTCTCGAGAAGCCTAATTCAACCTCTAACTGGAAAATGTTATTTATTAGTATAGCTAACAAACTCGTCGATCTATCCTGATGTATGATGCTATGAGCAGAATCCCAGAACATTAACAGCTGCACTCTGACCAATGAGACGACAGATTTACTCACATGTGACTTGCATAAATACATTTTGGTACACCCTGAAATGCTGCCTTGTGAAAGTGAACCAAACTAAGAAAGCAACGTTGTAACAATTTAGGTCCCTGTTTCAGAACAAAGCTGAAACTTCATGGTGTAAAATGTGCTTTTATTAAAGGTTGATTTATATACCTGTTTTACTTATTATTCATCACCAATAGTTTCTTTTTGGAATTTTCAATAATTGTAAGAAAATGAAATTAAAATAAAAAATAATAGTCACCAAAAAATAGTTTGCATTAGTTTCTGTTGTTTCACTTATCTGTTTTACACCATGGCTAGCACTGGAGAAGTGTATTTGGTCCTAAAGTATAACAGCTGCCTCTTTCCGGATGTAAAATCCAATGCAATCACAGACTCAGAATGTGGAGTTGTGGCACAGGACGGGACTGTGATTTGCACTGAAGAAACTGACTTAAAACATTGGTAGAGAAAAGCCGTAAAAGTTTGTAAACCGTACATGTTACAACTTCTTGGTAAAATAAATCAAGTCAAGGATTGAAACTGCTCACCTTTTGTCTTAATTTGCAGATTTTAAAAAATGTGCACTTATGATTTGTGTAATTTTTTATGTACATTTTGTCCCGCTGAGGTTGAGATGAGGCTTTTGTGTTGATCATTCTGATGATGGCTGGGTGGAGTGGCTCTAAAAGTGACAGTCGTGTGGCTGTTTAGCAGTCTTATTGCCTACAGGAAGTAACTATTTGTAAAGTGTGATTAATCATAGAATGCTTCTGTGTTAATAACTCCCACACAGTCAAAAATTAATGAGCTACTGAGTGAGGTAACTGAGAAGACTGAGAAGAGATTACTAAGACATCCACCTGAGGCAGATTTGTCATCTGATCTTTTTTGGCAAAAATCTCCCTTCTTATTTTGTCAACCACTAGATCGCGTTCATGAAAGGCCAAGAGCCACACACAAATACAAAGATGAACAAGCCATGTTGGGCAGCTTATGAGTCAACAGGAAGTGATGCAATGAAAAAGAATGATTAAGAATGAAACCGCGATTTCCATAGTAAACTGTGGTTTTGGTTCAATGAGGCAAATTCTGAATCCCTTTTCTTTCGGCACTTCCTCATAACGTGTCCCAGCACGATTTAATGTTGGGTGACAGAGCGGTGAGCAAATGCAGCTTCTCTGTAATCCGGAATGCATTTAGGACAGATAGGATTTCCATTACAAATGTGATGTGGTCATAGGTGTAGGTGTTTTTAGTGATCAGTTTGCAAAACTTTCTAGACCCCTTTCCTGTTTTAGGGTTGACTGATTGTGATCGGATTACCAAAAACACATCTGACAGTTTTTCTCGATTGCTTAAACACATTTGCTGAAATGATGCCTCTTTTTTGTGAAACTCTTAACACAAATCCATAACTTCTAACTCAATTCCCCAAACTTCCTATGTTCGGGTCAAAATGAAGCTCTCGAATCAAAACAACTCAATCTTGCTGAAAAACCAAACTTTGCTCTCAGACATGACACACAAACCCTCGAAAACACACACAGCAATACACGCTGATGAGATAAATTCAAAACAATACTACAAAAACCGGGAATTTATAAGTTATGTTGCTTGTGGTCCTTCCACAAGTGGTACAGATTTCATCTGAGGCTGCTTGTCTTCTTGCCCTTCCCATTCCTCTTCCTCTTCCATGTTGTTGTCCTCCCCCTCCTTCTCCTTCTCCTTCTCTTCCTCTTCAACTCTGTACTCCTCCTCCACCTCCTACTCTTCCTTTTCCTTCAGTTCTTCCTCCTCTCTGGTGTCCTCGACCTCTTCCTTCACGTCTCTCTGGATCCATTGTTTCAAGTCTGAATGAGTTGACTTTGGCCCTTTTATCTATCCATCAAAGCTTCTGATTGGTGTGTGACTCCTAGTGTTTCCACTTGGGTAATTGTGTGCTAACTGAGCTCAAACTGTGCTGGTTTGAGGGAACAATATTGACTGCTTGTGCTTTCTTAATGACCACATGGTGTAAGCTCTGAGAATTGTAGGGATTTGTGTGTAGAGTTTTGCAGTTACAGTTCACCAAATCTGACTCATGTGTCCAAGCAGGGGAATAGTGTTTACAGTTTAGAAAAATGGGTGTGCTTTTTAAAAAAATGTCATTATTGTTTTGAAATTGTAGTTTAAAAGCCTGGTTACAGTGTTTAAGCAATCAAGAAAAACTGTAATAGCAGAGGAAAACAGGGCCTGAAATTTTGGTAGCTTAAATCCTGTCACCACCCTCATCACCACAATAACATGTTTAACTGTCATTTTGCATTATTGACACACTGTTTTCCTAATTAATGTTGTTCAGTTGCTTTGACGCAATCTTTTTTGTTTAAAGCGCTATATAAATAAAGGTGACTTGACACAATCATTTTTGATCTTGCATGTCTGTGACGCAAACTCTCTAGATATACTTCAAAGTGCATTTGCAGGAGCTGGTCTGAATATGCTGCAAAAAACTTGTCTCAAAAATATGTTGGAACTATTTTAGAATGTGGTATAAACCTATAAATACAGAAGCCATAAGAGTCCATGGATTAACATTATTTCTCGTGTTTTCTCTTTGTTTTTTTCAATGATTCTGAAACAATGCACAGGGAGTCTACTGTTGCTATCTGATAGACAGATAAACAGCATGCGCTCTTATATGCTGTTTATTTTTAAGCAAAATTTTGTTTTGCTTAATAATAAAGTCTACAATATATGAATAATGTATTGTACTGCAAGCAAGCATTTGTTTGTGATTTTTATTTGTCATGTAGAATAGGCTGGGACTGATATCATGTGCGTTACGAGCTTGGGATGCTGTTTGAGAAGAGCGTTTGCTGCATATGTTTGTGTAAATATACATTTAATTATTAAAAATATAAGATTAACAAAACGCACATTCTAAATACACAACATAAAATCCCCATTTACTAACTAACAATCAGGTACTTCGAAAATGCACAAATAAAGATTAAATTAATAGCAAAATGCTACAGCGGTAATGAAACTGTGATGAGTTGTGCAAAAGAACGTATAACGACAAAACAATCATATTCATTTAACAATTATTAGCCTACTTGTTAGAACTGAACACAATACAGCCCAATAGCGATATCGAAGAAGTAAGGTCTTCACTCTGTCCCACTTACAATTTGGGCCAAATGAATTAACAAGGTAAGGTGGATATATTCCTCATCAGTTATATTCAGTTCTGTTTGGCCACCTAGTGCCAGGGTTGTGTAACTTAGAGAATAACATGTCAAGATCACAAGACAATTAAGTTGTGATAATGAGAAAACAAGAAAAATGAGAAATCATGGCCTCTTAGGACTTCCGTAGATAAAGGCATATTCGTTAAAGATTTGATTTTTTATTTTCTTTTTTGATCAGGCCTGAAACAGATGAATATAAAGTCCTACCATGTCCGGGCCCATCATGACTCTTTGTCTTGAACAGAACGCGAGTGAGAAGCAGCTCCTGTCTGAGACGCAGCAGCTCTTCATGAAGACTTCGAGCTTTAGATCTCCAGCCTTCATCCTGCAGTCTGAGTCGATCAGCCAGAGATTCAGCGAACTGTCTGGCTCCTCCTGACGGGCTGATCTTAATAACAGCCACGGCCACAGCTAGTTTAGAGACTCTCATGTACCAGCTCACCGCTCCTACAGAGATAATGCAACAGTTCATCATAAGCAACTTCTGACATTACATCCACACTGCACACAATAATATACACACTGTTCTATATTATAGATCAGTGAATATACACTACCGTTCGAAAGTTTGGGGTCAGTAAGACTTGTAATGTTTTTAAAAAAAGTCTCTTATGCTCATTAGGCCTGCATTTATTTGATTAAAAATACAGAAAAAAAACAGTAATCTTCCAAAATGTTATTAAAATATGAAATAATGTTTTCTATTTTAATATCCTTTAAAATATCATTTATATCTGTGATGCAAAGCTGAATTTAAATCAGCCATTACTCCAGTATAAAGTGTCACATGATCCTTCAGAAATCATTATAATATGCTGATTTATTATTAGAATTATCAATGTTCAGGATTCTTTGATGAATAAAAAGTTAAAAAGAACAGCATTTATTCAAAATAGAAACCTTTTCTAACAATATAAATCTTTTCTATCACTTCTTATCAATTTGACACATCCTTGCTGAATGAAAGTTTTAATTTCTTTCTTTAAAAGAAAGAATGAAAGTTTAATGATCCCCAAACTTTTGAATGGTAGTGTATATTGTTAAAAAAGATTTCTATTTTAAATAAATGCTCTTCTTTTTAAGTTTTTATTCATCAAAGAATCCCGAAAAAAAAAGTATCAGTTTTCAAAAAAATATTTTTCAGCACTGATAATAAATCATCATATTAGAATGATTTCTGAAGATCATGTGACACTGAAGACTGGAGTAATGATGCTGAAAATACAGCTTTGAATCACCGGAATAAATTAGATTTTAATGTTTATTAAAATAGAAAAATGTTATTTTACATCATAATAATATTTGACAATATAATTTTTTTCCTGTATTTTTGAACAAATAAATGCAGCCTTGATGAGCATAAGAAGCTCCTGTAAAAAAAACATTACCAATCGTTCTGATCCCAAACTTTTGACCGGTAGTGTGTATACCGAACCTGCTTTTATCCTTCCTTAACAAATGCAGATAATCATATGAACCTAAATGAACACTTGTGTGGGTTTTAATGTCCCAGTATTGTGCCAAGACACTAATCACACTGTGATTAATACAAAAACCCCTGGGTCCTTCTCAGGAAGACTAGCGATGTAACCCTGAAGTAATAATAATCAATCAATTTATTTTATTAACAATCGATTACGAATCAACTGCAAATATAAAATCTTTCAATATCTTAAGAATGCTTGATGCTTATAAAAAACAATAATAATAATAAAAAAAAAAAGAATAAAACAGTTGTCATGTTCACTGATTACAAAGCATAAGGGATTTTTCATAAAGTTTCAAAAAATGATTTTGAGATTATTGAGATTTTTGTTGTCCTGAATATTTACAAACCTTTTTCTGTTTTTGAAAGCAATTGATACTTTCATTCAACAACAATGCATAAAATTAAAGCAAGCACATAACTTGTTTTCAGCATGGACACACTTGCACTACCCTACAAAATGGTGTAAAATATGTAACGGGACACACCTATAGTGTATAGTGTAAGTTCACAGTGCATAGTCCCGGCTCAATGCCCTCGGACCTCAATACACTGCAGAAATGCTCACTGAATATAAACCAGATCATTAGGATCAAGTCAGAAATACCAAGGGTTCACTCAAAACAAGGGGAGTCCAGGGGAAACCTTCAGCTGTTATGCCACAGAAGAGATCAGATGTGCTCAAGCATTAACCACATTTAATCCAGACTCAAAACACATCTGATCTGAAAGAGCGCTGTGCTGTGAATAATTGCACTGTATTATATCTATCCTCATTTATTATTATTCTCAACTGTTTTAATTCATTTGAAATTAATTTTTAATCATTTTGTATTCTTTGCTTTTATTGTTGTGATTATGTTTATTTTATTCCTTTTTATGTAAAGCACTTTGAATTACCATTGTGTATGAAATGTGACATATAAATAAACTTGGCTTGCCTCAGGCGCCAAAAATATCTAACGTTAGTTCTGGCAAAAACATCGCCTCACGTACAGTATATAATACATAACTGTGGCACATCTTATTTTAAATAAATAAATAAATAAATAACCCCAGCTCCAGTAAAGTCCGGCGTTTAGAGGAATTTGTCACGGCAAACATGTTGACGATTAAAACAATCTATGATGAACTGTTTCATGAAATACTAACACGATAATAAACGACATAATCCGTGAGAACAATTTTAGATTTACTTTTTTTAACAAATAAGCTAATGTGGGACGGTAGCGTAACTTTTTGCATTTGACCATCCAGTCACTTAAAAACCGTCAATAACAGTTCTGTCTGCGCTAACGTTTTTGTAAGGGTTTTAACATCATTAACGTTACCTTCATAACCTGAGGCAGATTTCTCCTCCATTCTTCTTCTGTCAATCTGAGACGCTTACATAGCCTATAACTATTTCAATACATATCAAATAACGTCGAATAGAAGTAATTTTCTAGAAAATCCATTGATAAATAATCACTTCTAACGGACGAGCGTAATCAAACAGTCAACGTTAAACGCAATAGACACGCCCCCTCGAAAACGCCCCGCCCATTCTAATTAAAATTCATACGAGACAGAATGCGGGCGATTTAATTGGTCAGGTACGTTGGGGCAAAGCATGTTTCACCCGTTTTTAACTTTCCAGTGTTTCCCAGTGTCATTATTCAAGTATAAACTGCTGTTCCTTTTGTCAGAGCATGATAGACCCTTTTCACATGACGTCACACAACTTCCGTTCTGACTGGAATCAGGGTATTCTTACATCCGCCGGTCCTTCTTGCATTGTTTCCGTATTTATTCTTAACTGGATAATATTGGTTTTTTTTTATTTTTTTTGTTTTCAGATTTAAGGATAATAGGATAATATTTCATATAAAATATGACTTGTGTCCATGTAATTTTTCCCATATATAAAAAAAAAAAAAAAAAAAAAAAATCATGACCTTTGTCTTTTTTATTGCAGAACAACTAGGCTACACTTGCATGTAAATATACACAGAGAATTTACACAGTGTACTCACTATTACAATCATCACAGCGACAACTGAAATAAATCACAGAAATGATCCAGCTTGACATAAACCGAAATAACAAGTGAAATGGTTTGAAGTATTTATTGCGTGTGGATACATAATCATTATCATACAAATCTTAAAGCAAGTCTATAATATTGCTAGAGTTACTGCAAGCTATAGCCTCCCAACAATCTAAAGCAGATGTATATCGTTCACAAAAGAACCCGACTGTAAGTACATTCATTTTATTAACTCTAAACTTCTATTTACTTTTGTTAACTCATAACGAACACCTTTATATTTTAAGTCTTTCCCGAGAAGTTTCCGGTGTTCACAAATGGATAAAATACTCTTTCATTTCATCTGGAGAAACAAGCCTCATAAAATAAAAGTGTCATTGTTTATAAACTATCTGATGGTGGGTTAAATGTTCTTAATTTTACAATTTTCAACCAAATAAAAAAAAAAAATTAATTAACTTTTTAAAAAAAATTAAACGACTATAAAAAAAATTGTTGCAGTGTCCTTATAAAACTGGTAAACTTCCCAGTGCTTTGGCCAATTATTACAAACAAGCACTACTTTACTGGTCACTTTTGAACAAACACAATTTTTCTCCTAGCAGGTGTTTTATGTGGAACAATGGTAATATCACTCATAGTAACATGTCATTGTATATGGAGAATTGAGTTTGGCATAACATATTAATTGTAAACCAGCTTATTGACAAGAATGGGCAGTTATATACTTACCCTAATTTTATTACAAAATATTGCTTTTTTTGTAAATGAAAAAGAATTTAACAAAGTAATCAAGGCTATTCCTATAGTGGCATAATAATTTTAACCAAATTCTCTGATGTAAATATTAATAATACAAGCCAACAAAATCTCCAACTTTTTGTAAATGGTCTCTCCTTTTTCGACAAGCGTTTTAATAACAGTTTTATAAGAAACTCCCTTAATGTCGGATCCAGTCCTCCATGTAAATCGAAGTGGCTAAACCCTCACTGTATATCTGGATATACCATATAAATATTTAATTTCTAATAAAGTAAAAGAAGTACTTTACAAAATTATTCACAGATGTTATCCTGTAAATGCAGTTGTTAGCAGATATATTCCTAGTGTTTGTGATAAATGTACCTTTTGTAATGTATCTGTTAAAGATATGAACATTTATGCCCTTTTTCTATTTCTTTTTTGGTTGACTTTAAAATAGACATAACAAAAAAATTAAACAAAGCCCTTAATTTAGAACCTCGTGACATTTTACTTTGTTATCAAAACCCATCTTTTTCTGATAAATATATTTATATTATTAATCTGTTAATTTTCTTAGCAAAGTTTTATATTCATAAGTCAACAAAGTAAGTCAAAAGAAACTATCATTACATTTTGTAACACTGATCTTAAAATATACTTTGAAACCCTTTCTAATATGAGATCCCAAAAGAAGAAGCTTATAAAAACAATACAAATTCTAAAGTTTTTTAAATTTATGTAACTGCCCTAATGTATGTATTATTTTTATCCTGTTTTTTGTTGTTATTGTTTTTATTTATATGTATATTTTTGTATTCAATTTAATGTTTGTTGTTGCTGTTGTTCTGTTTTGCATGCTATGAGATGTGCAAAACATTCATAGAAGTACGTGCACTAATAATTTTGTGATTTTTCCACCATTATTGTTTAGGGACAAAATACAGTTTATTTCACACACCTCTGTTTTGCCTCTATAGGTCTGTGTTGGGTAAAAGATTTACATTTATATGTGTTTTGTGTGTTTTTTAGCAGCTGTCTGATTGCAGAATATTTGCTGGGAACAGTGAATGATTCTTTATAAGTCACACGGTGTATTTGATGGGGTGAGTGAATTATTCTTTTTTGTTGATTTTTTTTTTTTTCTAAAAGTCATAAAGTGGTTTATCTTATATAATAAGATTTACAAGTGATTGTAAAAAGATTTTGAAAACCTCATTCAGACCTAGAGGGACTGTTCTTAAAGGGATCTGTATTATTTTGTATTTTACAGAAGAAAGTCAAACACTTTTGGAACAACATGAGAATTAGTAAATGATGACAGAATTGATGGGATATACATTTGAATTTGTATGACTAAATATGAAATTTGAAATGTATTGTTATTTATTTGAAAGAAAAATAGCACAAGCACTCATTTACACGATCTAGTTTTATTGTTGAAAAAGATGACAAAAAGTATTGGGGAGGGGTTATATTTATCAAGATGTACAGTAAATAATCTTAAGGATTTAAGTTTTTTAATTAACACAAGGTTTTCTTAATAGACTGGAGCAAGGCTGCATCAGAACAATTGAATACATAATGGAACAATGGAATACAAAATAACAATTGAAAATAGAAAACTGTTATATAATTAAGATTATTACTGTTTTAGATCCTGGATGCAATGGTGAAGAGATTTATTATTATTATTATTATTATTATTATTATTATTATTATTATTATTATTATTATTATTATTATTATTATTATTATTATTATCATTATTATTATGTTTTTTTGGTTGTTTGTTTGTATGTTTTGTTTGTTTGTTTTTAAAACTATAAAAATGTCTTAGTGATTCCAAATTTTAGTGAATGTACCACAAATAATTCATAAAGCTTTGGCCTATTTGAAGATCTCTGAAGTAGATTGAGTAATAAAGCACTGACCAGACAGTGAGCAGTTCTCCAGTCATCAAAACAAGACAGTTCAATCGGATTAGACTTCCTTACAAAATGGCATTAAGCCTTTAGGAATTCTGTTTACATAGTAGTAGGATTACATCAACAGACTTTTTTTCTTTTTTCTTTTTTTTTTTTTTTGAGACAATTGTAAGATTTATTCTGAGGACTATACTGATGAGGCACACATTATTGAGTGACGGCTGTTACACACTATAGCTTTCAATACATTTTGAATTTTCAGAGCTCAAACAGTATAAAAACTGAGCAAATGTTGCGAGAACTGGACACACAAGTATCAGTCACGTTGACATCCTCAGCATCTTGTGACGTAAGCTCTCTGTCGTCATGTGAAGTGTTCCTGTAAATACACCTCTGATCAGAGTGTCATCTAAAGATGATGAAAATAACATGTACTCAATCTGGGATGCAAAGGACTGAATTTTACCGACCTTACCATGATCAAATATGTGCATAACACAAACTATATTACATATTACAATTCAATTCATCCGATGCCAAGGCTTTAGTATTTATAGACTAAGCCTTTGGACTGTCAATGGCAGTGGTAAATTACTTTCCTCCACTCATCCCTGTCACGGCAGTCATAGTTCAAACGCAGTCAGACTCAACAGGCTTTAAATAGACACCCACCATAAACCCATGAATAAGGTCAGAAATCATTGGCAACACATGCACTCACATGGGAGGCATGATTGGAACAGCACTGGGGTGAGCGCTGCTACTTCCTGAGGTCAGAGATGGGTCAGCAGCCCAAGATGAATTGAACTGGCACTGCAGGTGACAGCTGACAGATGCTTGAATGGAAAAGCCACTAATCGGATGAGGTGGGTGGGCCACAGGTAAAGCGGGATTATGTCTAAGCATCAGATAATCAGATTATTCCAGAAACAGATCTTGCTTTTTTAACTACTTCACCGTAATCTGTCACACAATGTCATGCCTCTACACCAAGACTTACCTTAGCAGTTTTAGTATTTCTTATTTCTACCCACTCTCTCTTGCCTTCTGCTCTGTGTTTCTGATTTTTGCATTCACGGTTTTGTCTTCTCTGAGACACAGAAAGTCATTTTTAATTTCCAGTTTCCTTTATTTCCATTTTTAGGTCTCAGTGCTTGGCTACAAGGTCTCAGGGACCATAATGGCTTTTCCTGCTTCTGACGGATATATCCAAGAAAAAGGACTTAGCACCTGAAGTCTTGTGCTGTCTTCATACAGCAAGGGGTTAGATGTAAGACTTGAAGTCAGCATGTCTTTGAAATGTGGGCATCTCTTCACACTCTTCTTCCTTATTGTGTCCGTCGCAGGAATTCAAGGTAACAAAGTCAGCTTTTATCACAAGATGTAGATGAGAACAGAAATTTTGGTTTAAAATTGTTAATGGCTGATTTTTACAGTGCAATCTTACAGCCTTAAATGAGGCAGCTCTTTTGGACATATATTGTAATGAGTAGTATAACCTATTGAAGAGGTTTTAAATTTGTTTGTGGATGATTTTTATGGTTTTTTATTGTGTAGAACGTACGATAACCACAGCTCTTTTGGACATATATTGTAATGAGTAGTATAACCTATTGAAGAGTGTGTGTAGAACGTTACCAAAATTTTGCTTTGATAAATCAAATTATAGAGGTGAACAGAATTGGAAAGTGGAGAAAATGACCATAAATTTGAAAGAATAGATCATGAGGGCAACATTGGCTTTTCCCCCCAGTAGTGACCTCTACCACCAAATAACAACAAAATTTGGTTCATTTTAATGATTAAAAGATACATGTTAATAAGTCATCATGGGCCATTTATGTAAAATAATAATAATAATAATAATAATAATAATAATAATAATAATAATTACTAGTCTTGCTTGAATGTTTTGTTAGGAGTTTCTTTAGATGATATTCAAAAAATTTTAAACAAATTGTTGGCAATAATGGCCCAAAATTCAAAAATTTTTCAAAAATCAAAAAAGGCTGAATTTGTATAGGTAAAACCAAACAGTTCCAGCATTATTTTCAAAATGTAAATTTGCTTGCTCTTTTCACCAAAACACGTTTAAAGACCTTCAAACATGAGTGAAGAAACAAATCTGCTATCGTTGCGTAATATCCCAGTTGTAGCAAAAGACCGTGTGGCCTATTGAAAGGCCATGAGGGTTTAAGAGCTGAGAAATATCAACCTCCTAAAGAACATTTAAGCAGAAATATGGCAAATTACCACAAAAGTTACAAACCTTTTCTTTTTGGCTAATTCCTTTTTTGTTGCTATTTTCACAGACAGAAGCAGGCTAAATCCATCAGAGACCCTTCACGCTATCAGCTTAACAAACCTGCCAAACCCACCAAAGCAGAATTCAGGGATGAGGACTAGATTTGAAATGGAAAAGCATCGCATCAAGAGGTCTGAGTTCTTCCAGTCAGAGGTGAAAGTATGTCCGCAGGAGACAATGAGGGAAGTCATAGCAAGCCACCAAACATACTACACAGTGAGAGGTAACTCATGGCTCTAAAACATGTCAAAGAAATATCCTCTCTGTTATCAGAAAGTTGTATTGAAGGCTTATTCATTGACCTTGTCAGTTTGCCAGGAGGCTGTATGGGAGGCTTTCCGGATCTTTCTGGACAGAATTCCCAGCAGCTCAGAGTACCAGCAATGGGTTCACAAATGCCAGCATGAGTCTATGTGCATCTCAGATCTCGCCATGAATTTCAGCAATTCTCAGGAGCACATAGACATGGTCTACAGGGTAAACAAATAAAAAAATTCACACAATACTGTACTTTCAAAAGATATCATATAATCATATAATATATCATATTTTTGTGAATACAGTTTAAATGTTTTGTTTGTATAAATTAAAGTATTTAGGTTGATACATCTATGTTAATTAAATGTTTGACTTTAATAAAATCAGTTAATGTAAATGTTGCTATTTTTAGGTTACCTTTTATTTTATTTTTTAATTTTTTATTTTGAGTGTGTCTACATCTATGGGCGATTGTGAAATGGGAGCTATCCTGAATATCTCAGCATAATTAAAATTCTGAATTGTTTAGTCAGATGACCAAAAATGAAAGGAATAGTTCACTCCGAAATGAAAATTTGCTGAAAATGCAGTCACCCTCAGCTCATCCAAGATTTAGGGGAGTTTGTTTCGTCATCGAAACTGATTTGGAGAAATGTGTCATTGCATCACTTGCTCACCAACAGATCATCTGCAGTGAATGGGTGCCATCAGAATGAGAGTCCAAACAGCTGATAAAAACATCACAATAATCCACACCACTCCAGTCCATCAGTTAAGATCTGGTGAAGCAAAAATCTGTGTGTTTGCAATTAACAAATCCATCAAGACATTTTTGTAATCCACACAACTCCAGTCCATCAGTTAACATCATGTGAAGTGAAAATCTACATGTTTGAATGCAACAAATCCATCATTAATGCAAACTGGACAAAATATGGGTCCATGATTCCAACAGAGAAAAAGTCCACCCCCTTGTTATTTTCTCACATCAAAATCCACCAACTTGTTTATTTAGAACAGTTTTGGGCTGATTTCCCTTGTAAACGGTATTAGTCCGTGCAGATTTATCTCTTGATTCAGATTACAACTTTTTCACAGGAGAAAGCAATATAATAGATAGAGTGCTCATATTTTAGCTGGACAGATGTCTTCATGATGGATTTGTTCATTGCAAATACACAGCTTTTTGCTTGACCAGATCTTAATTGATGGACTGGAGTGGTGTGGATTTTTGTGGTGTTTTTTTTTGCAGATTTGAATCTTTTTTTGACGGAACGCTTTCTGTTGGGATGTTGATTTGGTGAGCAAGTGATTTTGTTCAAATATTTTGCTGTTGTATAAAGCAGTATAGAAATAAAGGTGACTGTTCTGATGAAGAAACAAACCCATCTACATCTTGGATGGCCCGAGGGTGAGTACATTTTAATTTTTTGATTTAACTATTCCTTTAAAATGTTTGTCAAATTTGTTTTATAATGTGTTTGCTTTTCCTTTACAGAGGGTGAATATGAATAGTGAAAAATTTGAAAGGTGAGACTGCACTTGGAATCGTGACTATTATTTCATATTCTAGAAACTTCTTCAAATTATTTTAATATCATGATACATATTCATTTTAAATTTATAGAAATATAACTGAAGAGCCAACAAATGATGCAGCACAAGGAATGGAAGGTATAGTTGAATTGTTTTTGGTATTCAGTGAGAAGTTATCATCATTTTGGTAAGTTTAACTAAGCTCAGTCTCTGTTGTTCAGGTTCAGAGGAAGTCCTGACTGAAGCAACTGTAGAAGTGTTTGTTCCCCCAGATCAGTCTACTACTGTCCGCACTATGCCAGACGTCTCTACTGCCTCACAGGTCTGGAGCATAATTTACATAACATACTTCATATACTTTATATACATTTACTGTAAAAACTGGCAGCAGTGGTTGATAGAAAGTTATTTTTAAAATATAGTGACAACTTGCTTACAGTACAAGCAGCCTTTGCTCTGCTGTCATTTTAGGTCATGACCACCAGGTCAATAAGCCTTGGTTTAAGCTTAACATCTAAGACAGATAGTACAGATTTGCAAAATATATTGTGCATTATTCACCTCGTGTACAGCTATTAGGTGTACAGCTTCATAGCCCATTAGAGCTATGTGCAGGTCCCGCTACTGCAACATCCACAATACACTGCTCTCAACTGTCTGCTGGAAAATTAGGGGTGCTGTGGTTAATTTTATAGTTATTTCGCTTATACTGCATCCTGAATATTCTGCTCTCAACTGTTTTCTTGTATATTTTTGGTTGTGTTGCTGTCTACTGCTAAAATGCAAATTTCAAGATCTCTAGATTAGATTAGACTTTATTGTCATTATGCAGAGTACAAGTACAGAGTTAATGAAATGCAGTTAGCATCTAACCAGAAGTGCGAGAACATAGTGTTTTATACAAAAATAAGTGCAGAGTAAGTGAAGCTATAATTTACAGTATGTACAGTGGAGTTGCTATATACAATATTAAGCAGAGTATGTACAGAATATAAATAGGACTGTAATGTAGGGTTATATGTATATTATGAACAGCAGCAACGTAAGAACAGTGGTAATAATTACAGTTGGTTGAGTGTACAATAGTATTGTTAAAAAATGTATTCTATGCAAAATATCAGTAGTGCAATGATATTTTTATAGAAATAGTTTACTGTGCTTTGTACAGTAACAACGTTAGACAGTGTACAGTTTAATAGCTTGAACAATGTACAGTAGGAGCAAAATATGAGTAGTGCAAATAAATATTTGTAAAGTACTTTGACCAAAGCAGTAAGAGAGCAGGTGCAGGTTAGATTGGTGGTGTGGAGTTCAGAAAGGTCATAGCCTCGGGGAAAAAGCTCTTCCTGAGCCTACTAGTGCGAGAGCGTAGGCTCCTGTAACTCCTGCCGGGTAAAAAGTCCATGGTTAGGGTGTGAGGCATCCTTGATGTTTCTTGCCCTACGCCATGCATTGGTTGTTGTTTATGTTCTCAATGGTCTTTAACTGGGTGCCAGTGATCCGTTGAGCAGTTTTCACTACCCGCTGGAGTGCTTTGTGGTCAGATGTGGAGCAATTGCTGTACCACATTGAGATGCAGTTTGTGAGTATGCCCTCAATGGTACAGCGGTAGAATTCCACAAGGATCCTGGGACTCAGGTGAACTTTCTTAAGGCTCCGTGAGAAGTAAAGGCGTTGTTGTGCCTTTTTGACCAGGGTGGAGGTGTTTAGGGACCAGGTGAGGTCATCAGAGATGTGGATGCCAAGGAACTTAAAACTCTACACATGCTCCACTACAGCTCCATTGATGATTGATGTAGACGGGGGTGTGTGCTTGACTCCTAGTCCGTCTGAAGTCCACAATAATCTCCTTTGTCTTCTGGTTGTTTAGTTCCAGATTGTTGGTGGCACACCACACAGCCAGGTGCTGCACCTCATTCCTGTAGGCTGACTCATTGTCATCTTTGATCAGACCTACCACCGTGGTGTCATCTGCGAATTTGATTATGGTGTTGGAGCCATAAACAGGAACACAGTCATGGATGAATAAGGAGTACAGAAGAGGGCTCAGTACGCAGCCCTGTGGCACACTGATGTACAGGGTGATGATGAAGGAGGAGAGGTTATCTAATTTAACAGACCTGGGTCTGTTAGTCAGAAAATCTGGAGTCCAGTTGCAGAGGGATGTTCTGATTACAAGCTGGCTGAGCTTGGAGATCAGCTTGGAGGGGATTTCAGTGTTAAATGCAGAACTGAAATCAGTGAACAGCACTCTCACATGTGTATTTTGACTGTCCAGGTGGGTGAGGGCAGAGTGAAGTGCTGTAGAGATGGTGTCCTATGTTGACCTATTGTGGTGATAGGCAAACTGGTATGGGATGTGTAGTCTAATGTAGCAGGAAGACAGGATTTAAAATGGGATACAACCAGCCTCTCAAAGTACTTGGCAATGATGGGGGTGAGTGTGACAGGACGGAAGTCATTAAACCTCTGAGGTCTAGGGGGTTTTGGGGGCCTGGAGAAGTTTTGACATGCCCTGAATTTGTGCTTTTTCAGTTGCTTCTAAACATATACATGGCTAAAGTCTGAAAACACTGTATTCAGTACAAACTGGGCTACAATAATATGTAAATAGCATGTATGTACATGATTTTGTTTTTGAGAAAACAACGTTTATGCCTGGTTAGTGAAAAACTACAATTCTGAAGTCACTGAAATAAGGTCATAAAACACATACAGAACATTTGAACACAAGACTGTCAAACCTGGAGCTTGTAGCCTAGAATTTTTGCTTAAAAATAATGTGAAAATCAGCTTGTTTACTCGCTCACAGAAAACAATAGATTGATTTAAATTTTCTAAGACACTTTTTGTTTCGAAAGGGCATATGCGAGTAGGCGCATATTAGTGTGATTTATACCTGAGAAGACAAAGGCCCGCATAATGCGTAATGCATAATGAGCCTTTCAGTCAGGTGTGTGACTGAGAGGGAAGAGTTAAAAGAAATTATGTGAGGACAAAATAAATGTATATATTTTTATGTTTGTAGTTTATTTAGAATATAATTAATTATCCCCCAAAATAACTTGAGATTCACTTGCGAGTGCAGTTAAACAGTTTATTAGGAACAATCAAAGCTGAGTTTCAAAACTGAATTTTTAGCATCATTACTCCAGTCACACGATCCTTCAGAAATCATTCTAATATTCTGATTTTCTACTCAAAAAAAAACATTTATTATTATTATTATTATTATTATTGTTGTTGTTGTTGCTGAAAAGAACTGAGAATATTTTTTCAGGGTTTTTTTTTTTTTGATAAATTGAAAGAACAGCATCGTTTGTAACATTTATCGTATTAATCGTTTTTATTTATCATCACATGTGTGCTAAAAAGTTTTAATTTCTATATATACTGACTCCAAGCTTTTGAATGGTATAGTGTATATTGTTACACTTGGAGTAAGACTGGAGTAATGATGCTGAAAATTTAGATTTGATCACAGGAATATATTAAGCTTTAAAATATATTCAAATAGAAAGCAGTTATTTTAAATAGCCAAAAATATTTCACAATATTACTGCTTTAGCAAACTGGTATTGACTGGTATTGTGTCATGTTGAAATATATAAATTAACATCACATATCTATCATTTCCAAAGTGTATATTGTTTATGTGCTCTCAAATAAACTAAATGATAAACTACATTATTAACATTATTTTGATGGTCACTGATACTAGTAGTACAGTAGAACATTTAGATGATGTCATTGAAACTAAATAATGTTTCACTTGATTATAAATTTAGTCAGGAATTATAGTTTGGAAAAAGTCTAACTAGTTAAATGTGTACACGTTATGTGAAAACTAATACAAGTATATAAATGAAAAAAAAAGACTTACTCATGTTTATGACCTCTGCTGGATAAAGCGCTTCATTCTTTTTTCTGAGGAAATCCAAAACTCAAATCCTGAGGTAATCCTCAGCGCATATTCTTGGGGTGAATTATGTCTTATTCCTCTCAGCGCCAAGCGAACAGTTAAAATAATAAAAAACTTGAATAACAGGCTCGCTGCTTTGTTTGCTGTGGTATGTGCGTTTAGACACTGCTTCACGTAGATGATTATAATATCAATAGCGCGTGGGCGTGGTCGCATTAGATATAATGAAGGGAGACGTAAAAGACGGACATCGCGTTGTTTTCATATTGATTACTTTATCACAGAATATTTGTTTTTGGTAGCACTTGCTTAGTTTAAAAGTAGAGATATATCTATAGATATATCTCTCATGTCTCTGTTTTGAGTATTTGCTGAGTTACAGTTCATTTTAATGATGCGTTTCTAAATGAAGATCACCGCAGACCAAGGCTGTTTGTTTTCTTTATTTTGTAAATGCACATAGTTTTGTTGTTATTATGAGTGTATACAAATAAAAGTAGACTTTTTACAGATTCGATTGATGTTTTGCTCCTATCTGTACAATCAAAACTGAAAGTAATTAAAGTTCTTTTCAGGGTTATCAGGAGAAGATGCCTCAAAACGTTTATTCGCGTTGATCAACTCTAGAAGGTTAAGGGCTGAGGCAGTGGAGTGCTTCGGTACTGGCACGATGGTGGAGGTTTTGAAAGAACTGGGGACTGTTGCCTGGGCCAGGGACAGATTGAAAATGTCCGTGAAGACCTTAGCCAGCTGCTCCGCACAGGCTTTAAGCACACGACCAGGTACTCCATCAGGGCCAGCTGCCTTCCATGCATTCACTTTACACAGAGTGGAGTAAACATCTGAGGTGGAGAGTGTGAGAGGCAGTTCATTGGGTGGATGCTCAGCTTTAAGGGAGACCTCTTTATTATTTCGATCAAAATGAGCATAAAAGTGATTGAGCTCATCAGGGTGAGAGGCAGAGCTGGAGGGAGGCACAGTGCTGGGTGGTTTGTAGTCTGTGATAGTTTGTATGCCTTGCCACATACCCCAGGGGTCTGAAGAATTGAAGTGTTCTTCAACCTCTCTGTTCATCCAAGGCTTCTGATTTGGGAAAATTTTTTCCTCTGATATGTATGAGTTTGGCCTGGCAGATACCCTTCCTCAGGTTGGCTCTGGCTGGGCTGTAAGCCTCATTGTAGGTTTCAAACGACTGATGACCGGGGTATACTTGGGGAGCAGGAACAAAGGAGAGGTGGTCAGACTGACCCAGTTGAGGGAGGGATGTTACTTTGTAGGCATCAGTCACATTAGTATATACATGGTCCAATGTTTTATGTCCCCTTGTAGTGCAGGAGACATTTTAAATTTAGGGATAACAGATCTTAAAGTGCAGTGATTAAAGTCCCCAGCAACAATAAATGTGCAAGGTTTGTAATTTGCTAATAGCAACCCAAAGTTCTTTCATAGCCACGTTAGCATTAGCATCCGGCGGTATGTAAACTGCAGCAGCAACAATGCAAGTAAACTCACTTGGTAGGTAGAATGGCCTGCACTTGATAATCAGGAACTCCAGATCAGCAGAGCAGTAGGTATCAACAATGACAGAGTCTGTACACCATGATTTGTTTACATAAATGCATACTCCACCACCCTTGTTTTTACAAGAGGTTACTGCTACTCTGTCAGCCCTAAAGATAGAGCATCCGTCCAGATGCACCACGCTATTTGGGACATCGTTAGAGAGCCATGTTTCAGTGAAGAACATAACATTGCAGACCATAAGTCATTTCTGTGTGAGGGTCCAGATCTTTAGTTCATCCAGCTTGTTCATCAGAGAACGTACATTGGCAAAGAAAATGCTGGGTAGAGCTGGCTGGTTTGGGTTTAGTTTTAGTTCAACAGGCAGCCCTCCACGCTTCCCCCATATTTGTTTACAATCTCGATGCAACACCGAACATTTCCGGTCGGTGCGAGTGATCCGCTTGTCCACGGTGATCTCTGTAGCTCCGGAGGGAGTTTGCTGAAGTCGAAAGGATGATCCAAAACTATGTTGGAACACCGTTTGTTGATGTCCAAAAGTGATTGTTTACTGTAGCTGTAGTTCGCATAACTGAATCGAGCGAACAGCCATGAAATAACCAGGAAAATTAACACTATTATACAAAATCTGGTCAGACGCTGAACCTCACGATGCGCCCACACCACCATCTTGTCCGGTGTAATAGAGTAAAGTCTAGAGTATTTGTCTACAACAAGTAGTTCCTGTTCAATCCAATCCTGTTCCTGAAGGGCCACCTTCCTGCAGAGTTTAGCTCTAACACCAATTAAACACACCTAAACTAGCTAATCAAGGTCTTCCAGATTACTGAGGTGTGTTCCACTTCGCTTTGAGACACACACTCATGAATTGCCTAAACACTTCCCCTCCATAACAGATTCCAGGTCATCAAGGGCTTAGGGCATTCCTTTTAAACGCATTGTACGGGTTCTGCCAGTAGTGGGAACTTGTGTAATGTAAACAGTGCCACACACCCGAGGCCACAAGACAGAGACAAGTTAGTGAGGGAGGACAATAAAAAATGAATTGGAATAGAGCCCTTGTATGGCAGGCATGTTGGAGCAATTTGGAGCGAAACTCTGCAGGTCATTAGCCATCCAGTGACAGGACTGGACACCCCTGGTTTACAACTCAGTTCATCTGCATCTATGCCTTTACACCATATTGAAACTTAACCCTCAAAATCACCCAATTGTTGTGATAATGGTAGTCAGTTTCTCACACATGGAATCTAAAGGGATCTGCCAAAAACCAAAAGATCTAACTAGAGTAGAGAAGATGGTTGCCTTAAATAACTTTGGAGCAATATCTTTGATATAAAGGGATCATGAATCTTTCATGCTTGACTGCTTTGTTAAGATATTTTGAAGTCTACAGTTAAGCTCTTCTTTAACTTTTATTAAGAGAAGTGATGGCATTATACTTCACATATACTTTTATCTACATTTACAAATGAAGAACAATATGGGTAATAAATTTAAACTGGTCATCATACACTTCGCTCAGGCTCCTTGCTGTCCTGGCTGACATTGTTGTTGTAGAACCCAGTTGAAAAGTGATGTTGTGGTCGACTGACAGGTTGGCTCTTTCAATGAGATCTGTTACAAGGAGCTTTGTTGTCATAAGTGAAAAATGATGTGACGTATGGTAACGCATACTCTGAATTTGTGCTCTGCATTTCACCCATCCACTCTCTAACCATCAGGCCACAAATGCCCTAGGCTGAGCTGAAGGTGACATTTCTTCATCTATGCTGAGGTGTCTGAAAGGCAAGCAGCGATATGAGCTGAGATGGTGGAGTTGTCGGGTTGGAACAACAGCTAGAACTGCATATCATCTGCATAGAAATGATGAGAAAAGGTGTATGTGGAGAAAAGGAGGGGACTAAATACTAAACCTTGCTTCTGTCATTGTAAAAGAAAAAAAAGAACTAATTGAACACAGCTTGAGGTGTTTTGACATTAAAGGAATAATAGAGAGAAGTTTGTGGTTTTCATATGCTGTAGAATTAACTGTTGTTTGTTTTAATAGGGGAATTACCCAAGCCTGCTTAAATTCAATTCAATTCACGTTCATTTGTATAGCACTTTTCATGATACAAATTGTTGCAAAGCAGCTTAACAGAAAATTAAAGTTTCTACATTATATTTAGGATTATCTTATCAGTGGTGAATATGTCAGGGTGACGTCCATATGACAGAAATGTACAGTAAAAATCATGCAGTTAGTTAATGACATGTATTCAAACAAATGGTGAACTATTAACAAGCAATGATTATATGTTGTAAACAAACTTATAGCAAAATTTGGTAGTTTTGTATGTTGGTTCAGTGTTGTTGTCATCTGAGGTCCTCGGAGGGGTTGGTGTCATTTCTTCTCAGGTGTTCGGCCATCTCAGATCTTTGTAAGAGCTGGATCCAGGCGTAGCTTGTGTAATTTCTAGTTATCTCGGGATGCCCATCCCGTGGCAGAAACAATTAGAAAAATTAGCGTAGCTGCTGTTCAAACCAAGCAAAAAAATGATGTGTTAAAACCAAGCAAAGAATGATAACGTGCATTTGATCAGATATAAAAGAAGTACAAAATTATGAGATATATTTTGTGAATGCTTGGCTAAAGAGATCTAGATCTAAATCTAGATTTAAACAGAGAGATTGTGTCTGAACCCCGAACATTATCAGGAAGTCTATTCCAGAGTTTGGGAGCCAAATGTGAAAAAGCTTGACTTCCTTTAGTGAAAATACAGAGGGAAACTTTCCAGTAGTGAGAGATGTGTTGTTGACATGAGTGAGACTTGGTCATATTTAGTAGATGATAGACTAGATGCTGGTGGCAGAGGATGGGGTAAAGTGGAGGATGTTCCCCAGCTAGCAGAATGTTGTTACAAGAATGTTCTCCATATATTCAGTGTTGGTTCTGGGAACATAAAAAATTTCAAGTTTTCTTGACATTAGAGGAACGTTTTTAAAAGGTATTATGTTTCTCAAACGTTCTTTCAACTTAATTTTGGGTTAGTATGATGTTCCTGAAACATTATTTCAATCATTCAAACACCTGTTGTGAACAAGCATTGAAAGAAAGAGAAATAAGAACACAAACTACAACTTTCTTCAGCCCCAGCCTTAGATGAACTGAAGATAAAATACACTAAATATCTCAAGATCTGATTAAACAACTCCACAAACAGCATTACCAGCTTTAGTTATTACTACCCAGATTGACTTTATATCTGTCAGACATCTACAGCAGTTCTTACTGAGATTCAACAGAGGTTTAGATGTTGATGTCTTATTGAAAATGTTTTGTTTGATGTCACCATCATTGAGATTAGTGTTTGCTTTAGTTGTGCTACTGACCCTTTACTTTTGTTGAGTTGTTTCTTTTGCAGCAATTGCAGGTGTTTTCAGAAAACATATCTGTGTTGTAGAAGCAGCCTATCATGCCAGTTTTAATAACAGACAAATGACTGCATTAAAGTGGTTTAAATAACCAATATGAAGATAAATAACTGATAACACTGTTGTTGCACTTTAAATGCTGAATATTGATGTCTGTGAGTCTATAAATACTGTCATTGGTAACCTTTTTTAAACATCTTTTGTGTCATTAATACACTTACAAACATCAACATTAGACATATGAAACACAACAATGGTGACATACTTCATGCCAGCATACAAAACACATTCATGGCTCCCAGCATGCATTGCTGCATTTTTTTTATTGTCACCTTTGTTGACATTTGTATGATGAGTGCTAAGTGTGATGTATTAAACTTTTAAATAGTATTGGACATTTATTAAAATACTTTATCAATATTGGTTACAAATTATTATTATTATTATTACATTTGAGTTCATTATTTCCTTCTCATATAACACTTCAAATACTAAAGTAAGCAAAACAACACAAAAGGCAGTTGTCTAAACTACGTTAATGCAGTCATTTGTCTGTTATTAAAACATACATGTTGATCTGCTTTATCAATGCAGAACTTTTTTCTGAAAACATCTGCAATTGCTGTAAAAGAAGCAACTCAGAAAAAGTCAAGGGTCAAGATCCTAACTAAAACAAACACTGATCTCCATGATGGTGACATCAAACAAAACTTTTTCAATAAGACATCAACATTTAAACCTCTGTTAATTCTCAATAAGAACTTCTGTATACATCTGACAGAAATAAAGTCAATCTGGTTAGTAATAAATGAAGCTGGTAATACTGTTTGTGGAGTTGTTTAAATAGATCTTGAGATATTTAAAGTAGTTTATATCTTTTTATCTTAGGTTGTTGTTGGGCTGTGTCTTAGTTTGTGTTATTTTTTGTTTTTATTTCTGTTTTTTTTAGTGGTTGTTGAAAGAATGTTTAGTCAGTCATATAATGGAAGTGAATGGGATTCATGGCTTTGATAGTCAAAAAAACATACACAAACAAAACAAAATTAAACCCTGTGGCTCGTGACGATACATTGATGTGTAAAGATATGAAATGATTGGTCTGTGCAAGAAACTGAACAGTATTTATATCGTTTTTGACCTCTGATTCACCGCAATGTCCGAACTGTCCTGAATGTGTTCTCAACAGCCGGTGCATGAAGAGTCTTCTTCTTCTTACTTTACGGCAGATCACAGACTTATAAGTGCATAACCACCACATATCTCTCAAATGGACCACTGACACTCCTAATTGAGATTGTAGATAGCGTGTCAATGGTGTTCTACTGAAGAAACAAAGTCACATACATCTTGGCTGTCCTGGGGGTAAGCAGATAAACATCATATTAAAATTTTTGGGTGAACTATCCATTAAACAGAGCAGCCATCAAGTGGAGACAGTGTTTTAGGTTATTACATGCGTCATCCAGTTTTTTATATCAACTATGCATTCTGTTAGTTTTGCAAATGTGTATGTTTCATCGGGCTGCAAAGAAATATAGAGCATCAGCATAACAGTGAAAGCTAACACCATGTTTCTTGATGATATCTCCCAAGGGTAACATGTTGTAACCATCCTGCTGAGCACTCCCAGAAGGCAAATTACAAATACATTTATAAGGGAGGACTCCACTGACTATTTTGTGTTTATATAAGAAATGACATACAAAAACCCTCATAAAGACACAAACAACAAGCAAAAAGTATGTTGCATAAATGTTCTCCTTTGCTTTCAGAATCAGTAAAGAATTACTAAAGAAAAGAGCTTATCTGTTCATTGTCCGTTAAGTAGTGCTTTATCCTAGGAAGTCTTTGTCCCTTAGTGAAGATGACGATGATGAGTAGTTAAACTGGAAATGAGCAAACATTACAGAAGTTTCCTTTCTAGAATGAGGAATTTTTTGGATAGTTGATTGATGAGGTCTTTCTGATGTTCCAAGGAGGGGTGGACAGAGCTGCTAGGGTCCGGCGGTGGTTGCAAAACCCTTTCCAATGGTCCTTTCAGTTTCCGTCCTAAAGCAACCTCCGCTGGAGTGAACCCAGTGCTTTCATGCCAAGCTGAATTTATGGCGAAAACCTAAACCTTCATGGGCCAACCACTCAATGGTGCCCACCATTGGTGATGATGCTCTTTCTATGTTCCAGGAGGGGTGGACGACTAGGAGGATGTGATCATGCAAAACCCTTCAAGGATGTGATCATGGTCTTCAAATTTCTGTTTACTGCTCTGTGGGATTTGTTTGGGTTTTGTATGGTTTGGTTCTGTTTGCATATTAGACTGATAAGCTGAGAGGTAAATTGTGCTCCTATGTCTGACACAAGATATGCAGGAGTTTCCCATCTAGTGAAGATTTCTTCTAGTAGTATTTTGGCAAGGTGAGGTGACTTGGCTGCCCTCAAAGGGAACAACTCTACCCACTTTACAACTGGAATGCTTTGTAATAGCCAAGATGGCCTTCCCTGAGAAAGCTTGAATCTTTGGCAGTTCTTACAATGCTTCCATGTATCGGCTTGAATGCTGGGACAATATACCGTCTCCAACAGCCTAAGAAGCATTTTTAACTTTCCCAGGTGCCCGCTAAGAGGATTATTGTTGGCATATTGCAAGAAAACTTCTGCCCTTTTTTCCCAATGCTTCCACTTGCAGCTTGGTTTATGGTTTGAAAAGGTGGTGTATTTTCTATTACATATTGTACCCTAGTGACATCTAATGATGGCTGCTTTCCTGCCTTGGCCATCAGATCTTGAATTTCATCATCACTGTTTTGTGATGCTGCTATTTTGGTGAGGTCTACTGGCAGATTAGCAGCAGTCATGAAAAAAAGTGAGTAAGATGGGTTATTGGGAACTAGGTTTTGGGACAATACATCTGGAACTACGTTGCACTGACCTTTTCTGTATCTCACTGTAAAATGGAAGCCTTCAAAACGTATTGTCCAACGGATAAGGCTGATGGTTTTGGATGTTGAAATGCCCATGTTAAAGCAGCATGAGCCGTAACTACTTCAAATGGCCTTCCTTCCAAGTATGGTCTCCACTTTTCCACAGCCCACACTACAGCTAGACATTCTTTTTCGGAGACAGAGTAAGCTTTCTCTGCTCCTCTGAGTATAAGCGAGATGCATAAGCAACGACATGCTCCTCTCCTTCAGACTCTTGGGTGAGCACCGCTTGGGTGAGCACTGCTCCTAGACCAATGTTGTTGGCATCTGTCTTTACATGAAAAGGTTTGGTGAAGTCAGGGGTTACAAGTACGGGCGCTTGTACTAGGTTAAAGTGAGTTAAGTGTGAAAAGCAACAGTCCTAGTACTGAGCCTTGTGGCACTCCATACTGTACTTGTGATCAATATGATATCTCGTCATTTATTGCTATGAATTGATGACGGTCAGACAAGTAAGATTTGAACCATGACAATGCAATAACTTTGTATATTGGCATTTGATAATGCCAACATAATTTTGTAGTCTACTCAAAAGGATGTTTTGATCGATAGTGTCAAATGCAGTGCTAAGATCCAGTAGCACTAGTAGATAAATACAACTATGATTGGATGATAAGAGCAGGTTATTTGAAACTCTGATGGGAGCAGTCTCAGTGCTATGATACTAAATCCTGATTGGAAATCCTCAGAGATACAATTTCTCTCCAAAAAGGAGTTGAGAGTTCATAGTTGAGAGGATACTGTCTTTTCTAGTATTTTTGATAATTTGTGTGATAGTATTTTAATAGTTAGTAAGGTAGTTGTTAAGTTTAGGTATTGCGTAGGATTAGGGATGTAGAATATGGTCATGCAGAATATGTGCTTTATAAGTACTAATAAACAGTCAATATGTTAATAATAGGCATGCTAATAAGCAGTTAGTTAATAGTGTGAATTGGTCCCTCTACTAAAGTGTTACCAAAATATTTAACCCAGAAAGTTGTTTAAACCTTTTGGAGAATTTTGCTAGTTAAACATTAATCGCAGTGATTATTTAATAGCTCTTTAAAACATTTGCAGGAGTTGGATCTTCATAATGTGGTTCCTGAGCAGCCAGTACATCAGGTCATCGAGTTCAGCATTACGCTGATGGACTATGGATATCAGGAGATACTGAGAGACACTGATTCACCTCTGTATCATGACCTGTCACACCATCTTCAAGATCAGGTTTGTGAAAATAATAAACAATGATCCAGAAGAAATTGTGCACATAATATGATTTTCTGCACATTTACTTTGATAAATATACAGTATTTAGACCAGTAAATTATAAATAAACACAAATGCACAGAGATATGAAAATGATATTATTTACTCGAATTGATAACTATTCTATCATTGGGTGCTTTAATAAACACAGACACCTGAGTTTAAATTAGACACAGTATTAAGCTGATGTAATAATCAACATCAATATAATGTTTGCAATTTAAAAGGCTTAATTAAATCAATAAATAGAATTTTTAATAGAACTTCCAAACACGCATGTATTTAAGTTGCATGTCACTTGAATTCCTTTTTAGAGTGCAAGAGGCTCAGATTATTCAATGATATTGTAGGAAACTTCACATGTTCTGTGAATCTGTTGGAGATCTTTCTGTTCTGTCTTGATGTTGACAGTAATTGTGCTATCTGGCAGTACTTATTAATACATTTGCCCATACGTATATAATGGGCAACATAAGATGTTAAACTGCATGCTTGTTTGTTTTTTGCAGATGCAACAAGCTTTTGCTGATCTTCCTGGATTTATGGATGTCCAAGTGTTAAGAATTAGGTAGGTGTACTCATTTATCATGCCTTTCATTATAATAGCAGTGACCAGCTGTTCACGTGAGCTCTGAATTACTGCTGTGAAAATAATTTACATTCACACTGAAATACAAACCCATTTGTGTTTGTATTCTGCTTCTCTACCATCATGCTACTATTCATATTTCACTAGGAAACTTGTGCATGACTGATTTGTTGTTGCATATGATTTTTTTTCTGTTTCCTTTCCTACATGCAAGGAGGCAGAAGCACCTAAAGGGTAAAAGTTACATTTGTGTGTAATGTGTATATATGTGTTGTATAATGTGTGGAGTATTTGTGTACATCACCTTTAGTTTCTATTGTTTGGAGTGTCTGATACATGAATAAATATACATGGACATTGCTACTATTTATCCAGAGCTGGAGGACTATCTGCAGTTTATGCAGCTGTTTTTGAGACTACTGTACCTACCATTGCTGATGTAAATCTGGACATTGGCACGGTTGCTTCATCTACAGGACAAAGTCTGAAGGATATGATAGTTAAAGCACTGAGCAAAAAGGCATCACTTCTTGATCTTAATTCACTGACATTTGAGACAGGTAAATGTTTAAAAATTAATCATGTATATTAATATAATAAGTAGTATAGTAATGCATAAAACATGTATTTCTATTTACAGTGTATTAAAAATAAAATCTTGTTTGATTATCATGTACAGTTCTTCACATAGTATTTAATAGTTGTGTACACTTTTTGTTGCATCAGGCAAAGACCAGTCTACAACCAGAATGCCTGTCCCTGAGGTTTCTGAAGAAATTATAACTGAGGTGACTAATGCCATATAATTAAGCAAATAAGAACAAGATACCATTCTATATTGTCAATATAGTCATGAATAAAGGAGCACAGCTCACAGAGAAATGCCTGTGATGCTTTCCAAATTGACATGTAGCACAGCTTTATTGCTTTAAAAATGGTTACCAAATTAAAATAAATAAATAAGGACACAACCTTTAATGAAAATATTAAAAAAGTTAAAAGAGTTAAGGTTAACATAACATCTTTAAATGCAATAACAATTATACACCTGTTAATTTGCAGTCCTTTGATCAAGATTCATATGGTGACCTCAGTTTTCCAACAAGTGGACCAAAGATTGAAGTTCATATTTCATCAGGTGGAGATGAGAATGTTTTGGAGACCATTATAGACCAAACTTCGGACACAGACAGCACCACAACAACAAAATCAGAATCAGAAACAGCTGAACCTGAGAGTGATGCAGTCATTATACACCAGATTGAAACTATTAAAGGGGAAACTGGTGAACTTATAACAGAAAATTTTCAAGTTCCACCAGTAGAGGAAGACAGCAAACCAGTTGTTATTGCTGAAAAAGACAACAATTTGTCTTCAACATCTTCATCTGACACCTCAGCATTACCATCGAGCGAAGAACAGCCTAGAACTACAGAGAAACCTACAGCAGATGGTGACTTTAATTTAAACACTATACCAGAAGATGACATCATATTTAACCCAGTAACCACTGTCCACATTTTGTTCACCACTGCAACAACTGTTAGTCCTAGGTCTGAACAACCGAAGTTGGCTGTCACAACCGACTTTAGCATCACCCTGCAACCTTCAACTGAACCAATTGATCCAATTACTGAAGTGACACATTCTAATGAAATTCCAGAGGTGCCTCAACCAGTGGATCCTGGAATAGTAGTAAAGGAAGAAGAAGAAGTGGTGATGGCTGAACCAGATGAAGAGACTAAGCCTGAAGTTGATTTATCTAATGTAAAGGTTGTGACAACAGAAACTGTAGAAGTACCTGGACATGAGAATGATACTGACGTAACTGAAGATACTGTTGTTTTAGAAGATCAGGTATTACGACCTGAAGAAGTGACTATAGTAACAGAAACTCATGCTGAGTATGGCACATTAGAGCCTGTGGGAACAGTTGTGCTACCAGAAACAGAGGATGAGTTTGGAAAATCAACTAAACAGGATGAAGTAGCCGAACCTGAGGAAAAGGTTTTAGAGCCAGAACCAGAGGTCATTTTAGAATCAAAAGAAGATGTTCAGGAACATAAATCTGATGAGGATATTAAAGTGAAACATGAGGATGATGTTCAGGCAACCAAAAAGTCAGGAACTGAGACAGTACAACCTAAGGAGGAAGAGGGTGAGGTGGTGGAACCTGAAAGAGAAGCCGATGAATCAGAACCTGCTGATGTTGTAGAATATGAAGGCAGCATCAAAATTGAACAGGCTGCTGTAGAGATCACAAGTCAAGTTCCCAAAACTACTGAAGGTTCAGCCAAACCTCCTGCAGAGATGATTAAGATTAAACCACCAGAAACTTCTGTCACAGAAACTTACCTTGTAGAGAATATTGACTATTACCAGCCTGAAGAAGGTCATAATTTGCTATTTGTGCCAGTTACCAGTGTCCAGCTAGGTAAACCTGAACATGTGGAAGACTTTGAGGACCAACTCTCCAATCCTAAGATTATTGAGGGAGTTCTTGAGATACCAGATCTGGTTACAGAGGACAACACCACAGAACCAGATGTCGCTATTATTTTCCCTACTATATCAATGGCCTCAGAATCTCTACCTGAAATGATCACAGAATCAGCTTTGAAGAGAGATGAGGACCTTCCATCTGTTGTGGGAGATACTGAGGAGCCACAACTCACACAGATGGGTAAGAGAGCTCTGCTATGTGTGTTTCTGAATACAAATGTTTGGTCAAAGAGATTTTTAGAATTAGCATTGAAAATGTTCATAAAATAAGATTTAGCTATCATCTGAAACACTGAACTATTTTGGACTTTTATAAGCTATCTTTAATGATTTCCCAGAGGAAGACACTCTGACAGAAGATCTCCTTATGGAACAAGAAGAAGAGACTGCTTCACAACCCATAGAGACACTCGCAACTGATCAGTCTTTGACAACTACACCTGCAGACCTTGACCTTTTTGAAGTAGTCCTAACAGATGTATCAGATGTTACACCAACATCTTTGAAAAAGGATTATGTTTCACCAACTGAAAAAGTACAATCAACTGTTGTCCAGGACTTACCATCTACTATTGGAGATAATGAGGAGCCACAGCTCACACAGATGGGTAAGAGAGCTATGTTATGTGTGTTTCTCAATACAAATGTAGGATTATCTTTGAAATTGTTAACAATATAGCCATGTTTTTTTTAGCTATTATCTGAAACATGGACATACAGTTATGGCCAGAATTGTTGGCACCCTTGGTAAATATGATCAAAAAAAGGCTGTGAAAATAAATCTGCATTGTTAATCCTACTGATCTTTTATTTTAAAAATGTATATAAATTTTAATTTTAGTTTGAGAATTTGAATTTGGGGTGGGTGTAATTATGATTTTGATGTTTTTGATTTTCATATTGTTGTTCTCCTCGCCAGTTCACCCCACTCATTTTCTATAGGGTTCAAATCAGAGGACTGGGATGGCCTTAGCAGAAGCTTGGTTTTGTGCCCAGTGACCCATTTTTGTTTTAATTTTGATGTTTGTTTTTGGATCATTGTCCTGTTGTAAGATCCAACCTTGGCCTATTATAAGATTTCTAGCATGGACAGTCAGTTTAGATTTTTTTTTTTATCTGTTGTTATTTGATAAAATCTATGATGCCACGTATCTAAAAAAGATGTCCAGGACCTCCGGCAGAAATATACACCAACAACATTAAAGATACAGCAGTATATTTCATTGTACACATGGGGTTCTTTTTTACTTCTGTGTTCACCAAACCTATCTTGAGTGATTGCTGCTAAAAAGCAACTTTTTTTTAGTGAAATAAATGATTTTCAGCTCCATATTGGTGGATATATCTGAGTGGGTTAGGGTTAGGCTTATCTGTTTTTGGATTATAGTTTTGCTTTATTTATTTTCTTTTTAAACCCTCCTAAACAACATGTGGTGATATAGGTGCTGTTTGACATTTTTTTAGGCTTTCTGACCCCAAGACTTAACTAATCTCTGCTACTCTGCAGCTGCAATCCTTGGAGAGCCTTTAACCACTCAAACTCTCCTCCTCAGCGTGCATTAGGACTATAAAGACACACATCCTCTTCATTTGTATCATCTTTAGATGATTGGGAATTCTAAATTATTGCCCTGATGGTGGAAATGGGGATTTTCACTGCTCTAGCTCTTTTCTTAAATCTTCTTTCTAATTTGTGAAGCTCAATTATCTGTTGCTACACATAAAAACTATATTCTTTGGTTTTTCTCATTGTGATGTTTGATTAAAGGAACTTGGCCTTTGTTTTCCCTCATATTTATATTCCTGGTAAACAGGAAGCAATGCTTGGTTTAGTTGAATGCTGGTTATTAAATTGTTGTTCTCAAAATTGTAAATAGGAATGGGTATACTTCAGAGTAGGATCTGAAGTTTTACTTCAGAGTACCATTAATTGTGGCCAATGTGTTTTAGAGAAAAAACTTATTTCATAATGAGATTTCCCCCCATTTTAAATTCTTATTCCTCGATGAAAGGTTAGATTTTTGTACATTTTTAAAATAAAATATCAAAAGGATTAACAATACAGATTAATTTTCACATCCTTTTTTGATCATATTTACCAAGGGTGCCAATAATTCTGAACACAATGAATGTATAGTTCCCAATCACAGATCTGAATACAGAACTCTACAGGTTCTCTGATTTAAATTTGATACTGGAGTTGAGGGAGAATAACAGGCTAAAAGAAAATAAGACAATGAGTGCAGAAAGTGTAAAAGTCTTCCTCATCTATTGGGGATAAGAGAATTAAGATTATTGCTGAACAGTCATATTGATCCAGAAAATTTAACTTTCAGTTTGCAACTATTTTACAACTTCAAATGTAATTCATAAGCCATCATTAATGATTTTCCAGAGCAAGACACTCTGACAGAAGGTGTCCTTGTAAAACAAGAGGAAGCGACTGCAACACTACCCATGGAGACACCTGCACCTATGACAACTTCACCTGCAGACCTTGAACTGTTTGAAGTAGTCCTAACAGATGTATCAGTCATTACGCCAACATCTTTGGAAAAGGATTATGATTCGCCAACTGAAACCGTACAATGGACTGCTGGCCAGGATGTTAATTTTACGAAGACAGAAAATGACAAAGTGCTGAATGTGGGAACTGAGGAAGTAGTCCTAACAGATGTATCAGTCATTACTCCAACATCTTTGGAAATGGATTACGGTTCACCAACTGAAAAAGTACAATCAACTGTTGTCCAGGACATTGAATTTGAGTCAGAAAATGAGAAAGCGCCGAATGTGAAAACTAAAGACCCATTTATTCATTTAAAAGAGTTAGATCAAATAGATGTAGTAAGTACTGAGACCATCGATCTCTTGAGTTATGACAGTGGATACTCTTTTCCAAATGAAAGATATCCCTTGGAGACTACAAAAGCACCAGCGCTGAAGTATTTCATAACTCCTTCAATGACCACAGCTAGCAAAGGCAAAGAACTAGTTGTGTTTTTCAGTTTGCGTGTCACAAACATGATGTTCTCTGAAGATCTTTTCAATAGGAGCTCCGCAGAATACAGATCACTGGAAAACAAATTTGTTGAATTGGTGAGTGCAGCTGTTTCAACTGCTGATTGGCTTATTATTAACATCTTAATCTAAGGATTCCTCATTAACAATGGCATATTACAGTATAAGGGAATTATAGTTTCTTATAGTGATCACAATCCCATTTTTTTCTTCAAAGATGACTACAGAATGAATTGAAAGTGACGTGGTTGAGTCACTTCACAATAATCTACAATAGCATATTGCAGCCTCATCGTAATGTGTATTGCATACTTTACACAATTGTATCAGACAGTATACAGTTCTGCAGTATGGTAGTATTCAGTGCTTCGATTCCTTCTGGTAACTCCTGCTATTGTCCAGTGGATTTTAAATGGTGTTTTTGTCTCCTCTGTGCACAGCTACTCCCATATCTACAGTCTAACCTAACAGGCTTTACAAAGTTAGAGATCCTAAACTTCAGAAACGGAAGTGTGGTGGTCAATAGCAAGGCAAAATTTGCCAAGTCTGTGCCGTACAACATTACTCAGGCTGTCCAGCATGTCTTGGAAGAGTTTTGTGATGCTGCAGCCCAGCATTTGGACATTAAGATTGACAGCCATTCCCTAGACATAGAACCAGGTAAGAGTCTTTCCTGCTAAGGGCTTTGCAAGCATCATACATCAGTTTGCTGGCCATTTCCGTCTAGAAAGCAGAAACATGGGCAGAATTTCTCACAGAAGCTCATGAATTGTTACTACAAGAGAGATGAGTCTAATTTCTTCTTTCATTTTAGCTGATCAAGGTGACCCTTGCAAGTTTCTTGCCTGCAACGAGTTTTCCAAATGTGTGGTGAATCTCTGGACAAAGGAAGCGCAATGTTTATGTGACCCAGGCTACGTGACGGTGGATGGACTGCCATGTCAGAGCCTCTGTGTGGTCCAGCCTGATTTCTGTCTCAATGGAGGAGAGTGTGAGATTGTACCAGGGCATGGTGCCGCTTGCAGGTACCTCAGAGAACATTCACACATAGATTCCACAATCTAAATTCAATTCAATTCTATTTTGGAACTGAATAAAATGCTTGTCTCTAATGTGAGATCTAGTTTTTTTCTGACTGTATGTTGGCAAACTTCTGCCAGTACACCAGTATTTTATTTTTTTGATAATTTCTTTAAGATTTTTCAAGAAATGACTTTGTTCTTTAGAAGGATGTAACACAGGGATGTTGTTGTGTAGTTCTGATGGATCTCTTTAAGAATAATCCTCCACTGTACATGTTCTAACTGTCTCTCTCGACCCTTTTAGATGTCCTGTAGGTAAATTCTGGCAATTTATCGGGGAGAGATGTGCAGAGCTGGTCTCCGTGACTCTAGACCCCTTTCTTTCCCTAGTGTGCCTCGTGGGGGTGCTCACCTCTCTTTATGCCATCATTTCTCTCTTGTTATCTATGTGCAGGAAATGTGTACGGAGCAGAAAGACACTAACTCTAGTGTAAGCGGGTCTTTTTTTCGTGAGATTTTCTTAATTTTTGCGGTCAGATAATTTGTTGTTATCAAAGATTAAAATACAGTTAAATATATCTCTGAAATGTTGCCTAGTCAAAGAGATATTTCACTCTTCATTTTCATTCTGTGCTTTTATCTGTATCTTTTCTTCGACTGAACAATAAGTCAGGAGTTGGCAGTAACCCATTTCATGATCAAGACACACACACACACACACACACACACACACACACACACACACACACACACACACACACACAAAGAGTTTGGATATTTAAGACTGCAAGGCAGCTCTGTATTTAAATTCCCGGTACGCTTTCTTCTCCATCATTTTCTAAATTTATATAACCACTTAACTTAGAGAGATCATTCAAAAATGTTGCAGACATTTTCTGCTCTGGGGTGCAGTTTTGGTCTTTACTCACTTTACTTAGTAAGAAATGAGTTTATACCATTGCATCTACATTTAATCTAGATTTTCATTCATTGTTAGGTGATTGCTAGATTACACTGTGTCCTACAATGCAATAAAGTGACAAAGGGTATCTCTTCTATGTCCTTGACCCAAAGAAGTGAACATATTTTGCTGGACGCTTGGTTTCTGCTTCTGCAGCATCAATCCAGACTGAAATTCAACACACCCATGACAATTAGTACTGAGCTCTTTTAAATATTGATGTAAAATGATGTCATTTATACATTTTTCTACATTGTTTTCCTGTAATTACGTAATTAAAAAAAAATAAAAAAAATTGAGCTACCACTTTTGCCATAAAACTGGACTTCACTTAAGGAATCCAAATGATATGATTTCCAGCGTGCTCTAAAAAGCCTGTTTTGTACCTAAAAAACCTTTACTAATGTGTCTTTTTTACAGAAATTGTGATGCATCACACACATGTGACTTTGTCCTTGGGATATGACGTTTTTTCCCCGCCTTTCTTTGCCTTTTAAAATCTTAAATTTAGGCTTCATATTGTTGTATGTGCTGTTCTGTTTTATAGAGGCAGAGCCCAGACCACCATACCAGGCCTGACGAGTTAATCACAGAAGATTCACACATTATAATCACCGGCACTTAGGTAAGATTAGATCTCATATGATATTGCATAAAATGCTTAGAGTAGTCTTAGAAGTCATCAGATTTTTTTAAGACTGGACATAACATTTTATTTTATTTTATTTTTTTTAAAGTCAGTTACATAAATACGTAGACTGGTCTAATTTGAATTCAAAAAGAATGATTGATCACCCTTTGAATAACTGCTAGAAGCCACACAGCTGGCCCCACGTCTCAATGTCACGTTGGAGGTTAATTATAACAGACTAAATTTGTAATGGTGTTGTTTGAATTCAAAAAGAAAAATGTCACGTTGGAGGTTAATTATAACAGACTAAATTTGTCACTGTGTTTTTAGCTGGACTGCACATTAGAGCAATTAATTCCATTTTTTTTAGATAGTATTTATTTATCAGTTGCACAGTATCAACGCTTAACAACTTGCTTCTCTTTTAACAGAGGTGAGACGTCACGTCATGCTGTCTTCCAGCCATTAACAGATGCTGAAAAAGACTTCCCATGATCCACAACTCACGAAGGCTGTAGAACGAGTGGCCAAACATCCTGAACAGATGGAGAGCCAAGCTCAACTGCTATTGGTTGCATTTCCTGTCCTTCTCAGGAGAACATTAAGAAATGAGCTGCACTTCAGGTTCAGTGTTTTCACAGTGGGTTTCCTCACAATGAGGAACGTATTCTTCTGTTTGATCACAATGAATACACAGGTTTCACATGGTTAAAATCTTCTCATAGTATGGAACATCATTTGTTTTGGTGTATAATAATTATAAATTCTCACACATGCATATTGATTTATTTAATTTTTTTTGGAAATATTCATATATTTTAATGTTATAATGTATTGGTTTTTTTTTTAAAATATTCCAATTATGTAAGATTTACCAAAGAAAAAACAAATGTCTTTTTTTTAAGTATAGCTTAATAATATATATATATATATATTAAATGAAACCTGAAAGTAGATCTTAAATCTAGAGCGGTGTTTGTTAGCGATGTCCCTGGGCAGCTCCTGAATAATGGCAAACAGCATCATCATTTATTTGCACGTATTCTAAATCTTTAGTTAACAACATTCATCAACATATTTAACATCACCCTTTAACAGTTGTTTATCCTATATTAAATACATATATTTTCTCATTGTTATTGTATTGTGAAACGTTAAAGAAAGTAATCCCTGAAATGAGGCTTTCATAATCTCTCTATATGTATTTTTTTTTTTTATCATTGGTCACATTGGTTTATATCTATATAAATTCTCAACTGTGTTTGTTGTTAGAAAACAGAGAACTTTACTTAGCTGGAGAGCTCATGCCTACATCAGTACTTTGTTTTGTTTCATACAACTCTTGAGTTGTATATAGAATTAAATCTCATTTGCATAGTGCTGTTACACATATGTGACCCTGGAGCACAAAACCAGTCAAAAGGGATGCATTGAATAAATCAGCTTTCCATTGAAGCATGGTTTGTTATGGTAGGACAATAAAAAAAATCTAAATATTGAGAAAATTGCCTTTAAAGTTGTTCAAATGAAGTTCTTAGCAATGCATATTACTAATCAAAAATTAAGTTTTGATATATTTACATTAGGAAATTTACAAAATATCTTCATGGAACATAATCTTTACTTAATATCCTAATGATTTTTGGCATAAAAGAAAAATCTATAATTTTGACCCATACAATGTTTTTTGGCTATTGCTACAAATATACCCCAGTGACTTAAGACTGCTTTTGTGCTGCAGGGTCACATATTTGTTCTGCTATCACAATTACAAACCATGCCTTGTGTATCTTATTGCATAATCATCATCAGATTTAGTGTCACAACAATAACTATCACAAGAAGGACTAAACCATAATATTAAAATCATTATTTTTTTTATTAAACATTTTTCATTCAGAGTCATAATTTAGTTGTCATTACTTACCAGAGTTATTGTATTGTAGCTTTTGTAAATACTTTATGCAAGCAGTTGAACTCACAGTGAATAACAAAACTCAGAACAGAGTAAAGTGCTGAACAATGTCAGTATTTCCATCAAGAGGATCTTGATTTCAGCGTGAGATCGATTCGAACGTTAGGAAGAGACTGGTGCACTTCTCTAAAGGAACACTGCCAGTGGATTACTGATGTTCATCATATATCATACCAAAAATATTACATGAAGGAAATTATATTAAGAGGCAGTTTAGAGGCAATTACACAGCAATTAAAGATGAGATGATTCGACGCACCAGATATTCAAATAAATCCACAACTAAAAAGCACTTAAAAAGAGCTGGAAAATCAAGTCAAAAGACTAAAATCCATAAAGAATATTAAAAGAACTAACTAAATGAAAAGAACTAAATGAAAGTCAGTGCTGGTTATGTAGGAGTTGGCAGACTTCCCTCATGGAACTAGAGCAGTGATGTGTGTTTATTTGAGCATGCTCTGCAGCATGGCAGTGGCGTACGTGGGTCGGGCCTGTCTGCTCTCGATGGCGTTTTTAAGGTACTGAATGCCTCCACAGTGTTCCCAGATCTCCTCAAACTGGCGCGGCAGAATCTCAGCGCCACGCTTCCGAGTCAAACCCGTCTCCTCCAGACTCAGCTCACACATCTCCATATCATCCTTACCTATCAACACACAAACAGACGCTCCACATTAGGAACCAGCAATAACAGGAAATGATCTGAAAGACTTTCTGCTGTAAAGGTGGGCGTAATGTAATGAGTGATGTTGTTCTGCTCCGCTCTCATTATTGAATTATTTTGTAAAAACTAAAAAATACTGATCTCTAGCAGAAACACAATTCGCTGAAACCAACAGCTTCTCTCTCAAATGTAATACTGTAAGAAGCGAGGTAAGGGCAATGAACCGACATCTCTGAAAGAGAGCAGTGAAAGTGAATCAGACCTGCCACCAGCAGAATGGGGTGTTTATCCGGGTGCAGCTCCATCTGTCTGGCGATCCACGGCCCATCAAAGTGTGCGTACCACCATCCTTTCTTCTTGTTCTGAGGGTCTTTGTATTGGTCTCCTGGTCGGATGAAGGGAATGCGGAAGAAGCGCTGCTGTCTGTTGATGACGATCTCCTGCTGCCGGGGCACGACAGGCACGAGCGGGTTCTGCTGGGCTGGAGGAGGATGGGAGGACAACAGTGTTAACAGTGTTCAAAAAACATCTCCATAGTCTAACGTTCGGCCCCAACCAGCCGTAGCAAAACTTTCTATTTATTAAAACACCTAAAAATAAAAATTGATGATAATTAGAATTAGCAAATCTGCATATCAGAATGATTTCTGAAAGCCTGGAGAATTCAGCTTTGCATCACAAGAATAAATGACATTTCAAAATGCATTACAATAGAAAACCGTTATTTTATACTGCAATACTATTTCACAATATTACTGCATTTTTGGTCAAATAACTGTAGCTTTCCTAAGCATAAGATTCTTCTTTCAAAAACATGAAACTTATATTTCAGATGGTTAGGAAGGCAGCAGGGAAAGGGATTTTTTTTGTGTTTTTCTATTGGCTTGCTATTGAGTGAGTTTTTTTCTCTTTTTATTTCATTAGGTCCTCTAGTTCTGTTTTGGGGAGTTAGTCAGCTGTTGATTTATTTTTTGGCCTTACTCACCTACGAAGCCTTGGCTTCCAATTATGTCAACTATTAAAAAAAAACCCACACAAAAAGTTATTTCTGTCTACAGTATCTAATTTGCATTTCATCCTAACGAAAGGAGATCTCCAGTGGCATTTCTTACCATAGTCTGTGACGGCTTTTGGTGCTCTCTGCTCATCCTGAGTGTTGCGTTTCTTGTTCTTTGACTTCCACGAGTGATAGACCTTCAGTCTGCGGTGAAACTCCTCACGACACGCAGCTAACAACTCGATATCTAAACAGAGATAGTGAAATAAAACAATCAATACAGAATTAAGTTCATTTTAAGTTTATAAGAATGTGTAAGTCACAAGACAAAATCTATTTTTTTTCAGCAGATTATGTGCTACGTTCCTGTTTCATAAGCATAAAAAAGGAACCTGGAAATAAATATTGTTAACATTTAAAACAAAAGGTAAACTCTAAAATGATCATTTCTGATTTGAAGCTTGAGTGCAAACTTGAGACGTACCAAATACTGGATTTACTTGTATATTTGTAAAAAGACAATCTGTATGAAATTGGATAAAAATGCAAATTGAAATAGGACTTTTGGACCTCTGTATACTGTCAGAAACATAAAGTATCCCTTGTAAAAAAAATATATATATATATATATATATATATATATATATATATATATATATATATATATATATATATATATATATATATATATATATATATTTATAGCTTTCTTACCACAGGATGTATTGATGACGTCCCGTAATTCAGCATATTTCCACTTGCTGAGTTCATATTTCTTCACATCAGCTTGAGCATTTGTGGCAGTCACCTGTGGAGCTCTGGATCCACAGAAAACACATAAACAGATCACATTTCCTGCGGATCCGACTCTTTTTTTGACAAGCTGCCAGGTACAAAATCAACAAGGATCTCAACTTGCCAATTAAAATGTCCAAAGATACTTTACACTACATACAATTAATACAACTGACCAAACTCCTTCATTTATAAAACTAAATCAAACACATGCTAATAAACAGCATGACTGAATTAATGCTAAATGCAAAAATGTCTCAATTGAATCAAGAAAGACTGATGATATCAGAGATCTGTCAAAGAAAAGAAAAAAGTTTACACAACAGCAATAACAGGAAATCAATTTCAGAAAAAAGAAAGATGGCACAAATCTGCATTTAATTCGATTACAAGGAAGGATCATTCTGGATAACTCTGGATTCATATTGATTAACAAAATATCGAGTGAAATGACTCAAGTTTTGTGATTGGACTGAATGATTCAAATTTGATCGACTTTTTTTTTTCAGTGGAATGTTTTGATTTTTGGTTGTGTGTATCTACAGTGCTAACAACAAACCCTTCTACCCACCGAGCCAGAAGATCAGACATTTCCTTGGCCATTTCCTCCCTAAAGGACATAATTATTGGACCGTTGCACAAGTTAGTATATGATGCCATCCGTAAACCACTCACAGGATATTCCATTTGTACATTTGACTGACTAGGATCTGCTACATAGCTTCTGTTTTGAAGGAAATCTGTCTGAATGCTTTAAGGTGATTGTCTGGTGAGACTGCTATGACTGTTCCAAACCCCAGCGACCCAAAGAGACTGGGAATGACCTTAAACTCTCTACAAAGGCTGCAAGCTAGATCCATTTGAAATTCATGGTGCTGCTTTTAAACTAACCTAAAAAAAAAGATCAGTAAAGAAAAAAGATTTAAATAGGAGACATAGTGAAAGTGTAACCTACATGGTCAAGCTCTTGAGTTTTTGTGGTGGTGCAATACTGTAAAAACAGACAGGAAGAGCATTACATAGAGTAATCAAAGTCTCCACCAGTATTTAAAAAAGACTCAAAATCCCACCACCATCAATGCTTTATTAAGAATGTTCCAGGTTCAAGACAAGGGAAAGGAGTCAAATCATGAGGAATTAAAACATACTTGACTCTTTGACATGTTTGAGTTTATGGTGTTATAAAAATGTATAATGTGCTACATAAAAAAACTGTTCTTAATATTTTGATACATTTTCTTTGATGAAAGAACAGCATTTCTTTGAAATAGAAATCTTTTGTAACATTAGAAATGTCTTTACGCTAACTTTTGATCAATTTTCATCGATTCTTCAGCAAAGATCTGAATTATCATATTTTTACTCACAGATGCTTGTATTTAGCTTGCATTGAACCCAGATCATTCCTTTAACCTGCAGCTGTGATTGAATGTGTTTGTGTGACGAGAAACACTCTGACATATGAATGCATGTGTAATATTTCATGCATCGTATTTCATTGTGTAATGCATTTTTTCCTCAGCCCACTGGAGTCAGTATTGATGTAAGACTGCTATATGGGGCATGTTTAGCTGTAGGGTGTGCTGGGCAAATATCTGAAGGTATGCCATTTGCTTGGTTCAGAGGCAGCAGATACCTGCGCAGGGTGGCTTCCACAGGCGTCTCCTCTGGGATGAGCTCAGCCTCGCTCTGGGCGATCCGCAGGGCCAGCTCTCGGTCTCGCCGCTCTTGCTCCAGCACAGCCTGTCGGGCCGCCTCCTGCTCCCTCTCCTCCTGCAGCTGCAGCTCCATCTCCTCCTGGCAAACACACGGCACACATCAAATCTGCTGCTCTATCAGAGTCACATTACTAAAGGCCTGTTTACACCAACACAAAAATGCAAGTGGTTATTGCTGCAGCTGCAAGTACAGGAATTCCCTACTGCTAATACATAAGCTGATACGGTGCTGTGAGTATTTAAGACATACTGCTGCTGCACAAATAGCATATAAAACTAGATAAAAAAGTTTGTCAAGACAAACTTTAGGTTGGCTTGAGAAAGCCTAGCCTGAAAGTTTAAAGTAGTTGTAAAAGCCTGAAGTTTGAAAATTTTGGTTTAGACAATTTTGATAGATTAGATGTTGATAACATGCTTCAAGCATGATTAGCCTGTTACTAGCATATTGGTGGCATGATTAGCAATTTACTAGCATGTCACTAGCATTTTTCTATCATGATTAACATGTTACTAGCATGTTGCTAGCAAGATTAGCAAATGACTAGCATGTTGTCAGCATGACTAGCAAGTAACTAGCATGTAGTTAGCATGATTAGCAAGTTATTAGCATGTCGCTAGCCTGATTAGCATGCTACTAGCATGTTAGTACGTTTTCTAGCATGATTAACATTTCACTAGTATAGATAGATTCTAGCATGATTAGCATGTTACAAGCATGTCTGCATGATTAGAAAGTAACTAGCATGTTGCTAGCATGATTAACAAGTTACTAGCATGCTGCTAGCATGATTAGCAAGTTACTAGCATGTCGCTAGCATTTTTCTAGCATGATTAGCATGTCGCTAGGATAGATATAGATTAGAAATAGTTTAGATTTGAATTTTGACAGTTGGAGTTTGAATAGTCTTGGCTCATTTGAACATTCCGTCAATGCAAGTCTAGGGAATTTTTAATGATTTTTAATCTTCAGTTTTATGAAAACCATAAGTCAGATCAGTCTGAAGAGCTGGGCTGAGTTTGGTGGTTCTAGCTTGAAAGCTCTAGGAGGAGTAGCGTTCAGAAATTTAGTCTAAGAATAATAATAATAATTAGTGTTGGGAATCGTTAAAAATTTTCCGGTTCCGGTTCTGCCTAACAGTTCCAGTTCTGAATCCGGTTCCATTAAAATCATTAAATAACTATTAAAAAATAGTGGTAAGGAAAAATGCACAACACTCAACTTCTCAATGTTCAATACTGTTTATTACTTACTGTCAACTTAATTTAAAGGTTGGCAATGTCAAAATTCAACATATATTACTTATAACCATGTATACACACACTCCATAAAACCCCTATTTTACAAATAATAATGCAGTCAGGAGATGCTGTGATGCAATGAGTGGTTTCCACATTTTTAAACATTTAAAATGCATGAAAATAAATTTTCTATCACTTTATTTATCACTCTTGAAATGACCTGTACACTAAATAATCTAACCCTCATATTTGCATAACAATAGCAGTCTATTTATTTAGTGCTCCAAGTTAAAGTCAGTATGTATATTAATGAGAATATGGGACAAATCTAATGTAATTTAGTGTCATCAGGTGCTGCATGCTGCCGGTACATGTACAGTCAGACAAAATGACGTGCACAGTTATCAAAGGCATGAGTGCACGTACAGCCGTGAGAAACATGTGTTCGGTAGTTAAAGATGTGGCACGTCTGTGGAATGTGCGTCATTGGAATAGATATAAACAATAATTAAAGAGGCAGGGCGGCGTTTCTGTTATTTGGTTTGTGACATCCTTTACGGGAAACACTGAATCACCAGAACACCGGCGCAAGGCTGCTCACAGCGCTTCGTCACGTGTCACACCAGAACTGTTTTTAAAACCGAAACTTAGAAATTGCTCACTGTTCCAATTCTTTTCAAAGAACAGAACCGGTTCTCGGTTCCCAACCCTAATAATAATAAGCTTAAGTAGCAGATCAGCAGGTTGGCTTTCTCAAGCCAACCTAATAACCCGCAGCAGATCTATACAGGTGGAGCTGGGGAAGGTGGAGGGCTTCAGAGGAACTCTGAAAGCACACTGCAATGCTCAAGCGATGCTAATCAGCAATTTAATTGTAAAGCAGCAAGTTCATTGGCTGCGTATGCAACATGAACCAATCAGCTTGTGGCAAATCGGTTAATGCTAAGAATATCATCAGTTACGTTAAGGACCCATCTACAGTTTCATGACAGAACTTGGTATTTTTACAAGAGTTAGTATGAGATGGAAATCGCAAACATGCAAGGCTAAATAATCTTATTCTCATAGGTGCAAAAACCTATTTTTTTAATAACAGCAATCCAAAATACACAGCTGTTAAGAAACATTCCTGGCCAGGAAATTCTCACCTGTTGGCAGATCTGACTAAAGGTTCATTTCAGACCCTGCTTAAGGGTGAACGTGAAGGAAAATGCAGAAGAAATAATGTGATGTATAAAGCTGAGGTTACCTGCAGTCTCCTCTCCTCCTCCTCTCTTTTCTTGCGCTCTTCCTCTTCCTGTTTCCTCTTCAACTCCATCTCCGCTTTCCTAAAACAGACAGACAGACAGAAGCTTCAGCTGGAGACAGTAATATCAGAATTAGTGCTGCATATCCAAGTAAAATGAGTTATCAGAGAAAAAAAAAAAAAAAAAGAACGGCAGGACTTGGTTCTGTGCATCTTAGAGATTACGCAAACTAAATGTGACCCTGGACCACAAAACCAGTCTTAAGTGTAAGTGTAATTTTTTCAAAATTGAGATTTATACGTCACCTGAAAGCTGAATAAATAATCTCTCCATTGATGTATGGTTTGTTAGGAGGACAATATTTGTCTGAGATACAACTATTTGAAAATCTGGAATCTGAGGGTGCAAAAAAATCTAAATATTGAGAAAATCATCTTTAAAGTTGTTCAAATTAATTCTTAGCTATGCATATTACTAATCAAAAATTAAGTTTTTATATATTTACAGTAGGAAATTTACAAAATATCTTCATGGAATATGATCTTTACTTAATATCCTAATGATTTATGGCATAAAAGAAAAATCAATAATTTTGACCCATACAATGTATTGTTGGCTTTTGCTACAAATATACCCCAGTGACTTAAGACTGGTTTTGTGCTGCAGGGTCACAAATGATTGAAGAAGTCCAGCATACGTCACCAGAGAGAAGCCTGACATTTCACTGGAAGACTGAGTGGATATTTTGATTATAGATAATAACAAAAAATTAAGAATTAAAAGAAACGTGCGTCTATCTGAGGATTATGATCTATTATATGCATTTAAAATGTTACTTTCATGCAAACTTTAATTAAATTCAGATTTTCCCCCTCACAATGCACATGTAAACACATTAGCCAATGGTAACAGGTCATTTACATACAGAAGTCTTCAGTTCATGAAGTCAGCAGTGGCACCATCATTTGACCTGAGAGCTACAGTGGATAGACTTTCATGATAGTTTGATGGTGCTTTATGGTCCTCATCCATTTTTATTATATAGAAAATACTGGCTGGTATATGAAAAAAAAAAAATTCCAAGTAATGTGGGTTAGGACCGACATGAGGGTGAATAAATGATTTCTAACATGTCTACTCACATGCGTCTTTCCTCTTCCTCTTGTTTGCGCTTCTGTTCCTCTTCCTCACGTCTCTTCCTCTCTCTTTCCATTTCCTCTTGGATGCGTCTCAGACGCTCCATCTCCTCCTCCTCCTGCTTCTTCTTCTGCATGACGCTGAGCAGCTCCTGCGAGCGAGTGACCAGAGCCTGGTGCTCACGGTCGATGTCTATGCGGCTCATTACAGTGTTCTAGAGAGAGAAGACACATACAGGGTATAGTTCTTCATCTACAGCCCTTTCAGATCCAGTGAGGCTCAGGACAGGACTCTCTCTCTCTCTGACTATGCCTTCCTGATAATGTTTGGGGTTCAGACACACTCTCTCGGTTTAAATCTAGATTAAAAACACACCTCTTTGGCCAAGCATTCAAATAATGCATCTCATAATTTTGGACTGCAGTTATATCTGATCAAATGTGCATTATTATTCTTTAGCTTGGGTTAATCTAATTAATTGTACTTTGCTGGAACAGCAGCTATGCTAATTATGTCTCTATTTGTTTCTCTGTTTCTGATGGGATTTACATCCCGTGGTAACTAGGATTTACACAAGCTCCAGTCTGGATCCAGAACACCTGAGAAGAGATGATGCCAGCCCCTCAGAGGACCTCAGATGATGCTAACCCAGAGACAACATACAGAACTACCACATTTTGCTATAAGTTTGATTGCATAATTGCTATTAATAGTGTTAATCGTCTGTTTGTTTACGTCTTTTATTGATTTTTCTGAACATTTCTGCCGTATACACATAAACTGACAGTCATCACTGATAAGCTACTACTAAATATTGTAGAAAAGTTGCTTTGCAATGATTTGTATCGTAAAAAGCGCTCTACAAATAAACTTGAATTGAATTGAACTGAATTGATGCACACCTTAATCTTGAATATGTGAGCGTTGATGGAGGAATCGAGTTCCTGCATGTGTTTGCTCATCTCCTGTTTTCCCTCCTTTAGTCCAGACACCACCTCATTCAGCTTCTCCATCCTCTTCTTTAGGTTACATGCCTTCACCAGCCCGTCGATCCTAACACACACACAAACTCACGTTTTCCACAGGTTTCATCAGTTTTACACGCAGCATCTGTGACACACTGAGGATGACCACAGAAAATCATCTTCAGATGTCTCATTCGCCAAGGCTATATTTTTTTTTAATCGACTGAATTACAGTAAAAACGACAATATCATTAACCATTATTACAATTTTAAATAACAACTGTTATATACTTTAAAATGTCTTCAGTGTCACACGATCCTTCAGAAATCATTCTGATATTCTGATGATTTGCTGCTCTGTAAACATTTCTTCTTATCAATGTTGAAAACAGTTGTGCTGCTTCATATTTTCTCGCTTTTGATCAATTTAATGCATCCTTGTTAATAAATAAATAAATAAACTACATGCATTAATGTAATTAATGTTGGAGGAGATTGCAAACAAAACGTAACCATGTTTAGTTTTTAATTGTAAATGCATGTACATAAACAGGGTAAGCAATTCCATCTAATACCTAAAACCAACATGTTTAAGTTATATGATTACAGCTTGATATTTGCATATTTTAAGTGTTTATTTACAAATTTGCCTGCTAGAATTATAGTAAATGTATTACTGTAAACACATCACGGACAGCAGGCCACTATTTTCCATCACTAACAAACACTGAAGAGGAGAGGAAGTGCCCACCGTGGTTTGTGCTTCCTCTTGCACAGCCACATGCGAACAGTCTTCTGCATCTGGATGCACGCTTTGGCTCGGTACAGCATCTTGTTTTTCACTGACAGAGCATGAAAACAACATTAAACACTGTGTGGACCAATGGGTAATTTCTCCCCCTTCTTAACTTCTGCACAATTGCTTCTTCTCTGTATGTGTCTATAAACTTCACTAATTAAAGAGCAACAATCAGTTAGTTACGTACGTTTAATGACGGACAGGGCGCACCACTGCACCTTCTTCCAGCGGCTGCAGATGAGCCATTTATTGACACGCTTCACCAGTTCAGCCAGATGATCCGGATCTGACTTCATGATCTGATCGAACTCCGCAAACTGAGCAACATCAAACCAGTCAATAAACTTATGGTCAAAGTCAAAAATACAGTTTTCTGCCATTCCTACTCTACAATCAGAAACAGGATACACGAATAAAGATTTCCAGGATGAATTCAATCAGAATGAATGAGTCATATTTCATCCCAAAATCAAAAGAAAAAACCAAACACATTAAACGGAACAAACATTGTGATATTATTAAGATAATATATTATCAAGATTATTAAAATTATATAAGGTATATACATCACCTTTCCAGGTCTGAAGAAAACTTTTGTCAAACCAAATTTATAATCATTTTCATTCAGGCCAAGAGCTTTGAACAAAGCCTGTTGAGCAAAAACAAATAAAAATGCTATTAATACCTAAATAATATCATAGAGCAACAACAGTAGTTGCTGAGAAACCTTACCAGCACACAGAACAACATCGTCCTGCACATGCATTTACACACTGACTGTATGTCACACACACCTTGCAGAAGAGCCGCGGGTCGAGCCGTGTCAGTTTGGCGGGCATGTACTGCTTGTACATGTTGTAGAGCTCGTGGAACGGCGCTCGTGAGGGGAAGCCGCCCTGCATCAGATCCAGTACTGACACCATCCCTGAGAACACACACACAACACAAGCTGAAATAATAGTCTTAGATATATCAGTTTTTGAAATAGAACAGTTTATGCAAAACACCTCAATATTATTCAGAGGCCCAAACTAAGCAAAAACATGCTAATATTGCTACTGCGGACAAAAAGTAAGATCAGATTCTGACAGCATGTGATGTAAATGAATGAGATCTTAATAACAGTATCTAATGACTTCAGACTACAGTAACAGACTACCTACATACAGTAAAATGCATATCAATTTCAGTTGTTACTCTATATCTCTCAATATTATGTCTCAGTAAGATGATATTTAAATGCTTATTTTTATGATCAAAGCACTGCAGTTTTATTATTGTGGGGAGTAAAACGTATAATGCAATGCAATACTAAGATGACTGAGAAATTATTAAATAAACATTCTTCAAAATTTGAACAGAATAAAAAATAAAAGACGATGCATGGATAATTAAGTAAACCTAAAAGTGTGAAAAGTGTTCATTTTGAAACATTACTGACTAATTTTTTTTCTTATGTTTACTTCAGTATCATAAACCACGACGTGAAGGGGTTTTTACAATTATACTAAAAGAACAAGTTATGGATCAGATGACAAAAGGCATGTAGAAGATTGTGTACAACAGGTTTTTCAGCAAATATGGTACAGTAGGCTTCATGGGGATAAATAATGGGCTTGAGCTTCCCTCCCTCACCTTAACATAATAAATGTCACATTAAACTTTGTCATGTTGTCTATTAATTAATATGAGGTCATAAAAGCTGCTGAAATAGTTGTAGGTGGATTTTCGCATGTCAGGACACCTCCATTTCAGCTTGAACTTGAAAGTGCAAATTAAAATCCTGTAGGAAATGATGCAATGACGCTGGCAGCTCTGTGTAATGTGATATGTGTGCAGGCAAATCATGCTCCACTGTGTGTGTGTGTGTGTGTGTGTGTGTGTGTGTCTTAACCTGAGCACTGTAGTTGAGACAGAATCTGAGCGCCCTCAAACTGATGGCTGACCATCTTCAGATTGGGCTTCACACAGCGGACAAAACTTGAACCCTGAAACACACAAATCACAAAAACACGACCATGTATGTGGTAACATTTAGCTAAAACTGAAAACAAACTTGGGCTTGATGACTCACAGTACTGTGCAGCTTTTCCAGTAGAATATTCAGTTGTGTCTGTGAGAGAAAAATACGAAAAATTAAACAACTTCGGGGTATGAAATGTAAGACTTTAAGACTTTTACAAGTCACATTGATAACGCATGTCCATACAGTAAAAACCCTACAATCTCAAAATAAATCATGTACAGTATCTCAGATTCTTTAAAGGGATACTCCATCCCAAAATTAAAATTTTGTCATTATTCACTTACCCCCATGTCATTCCAAACCCGTAAAAGCTTCGTTCATCTTTGGAACACAGTTTAAGATATTTTGGATGAAAACAGGGAGGCTTGAGACTGTCCCATAGACTGCCAAATAAATAACAGTGTCAAGGTCCAAGAAAGTATGAAAAGCATCGTCAGAATACTCCATCTGCCATCAGTGATTCAACCGTAACGTTATGAAGCGATGACAATACAGATGGACAGATGGACTTTTCTGACAATGCTTTTCATACTTTCCTGGATCTTGACACTGTTATTTATTTGGCAGTCTATGGGACAGTCTCAAGCCTCCCTGTTTTCATCCAAAATATCTTAAACTGTGTTCTGAAGATGAACAAAGCTTTTACGGGTTTGGAACGACATGGGGGTAAGTGATTAATGACTAAATTTTCATTTTGGGATGGAGTAACCCTTTAACTTAATTAAACAGGCTGCAGCAAACATTCAACTGCAAACCAGAGTGGCCGCAAGACAAGCTTTATTCAGTGTGAACTGAAAGTGTTTTATGTACTGTACTAATTAGTGCTGTCAATAGATTAAATAAATTACTAATTAATCAATTTTTAATCCCACCTAACATTAACATTTTTAAATATACTTTTATATCACAATAATTGTTTAATGGCATCTTTTTAATGACTGTGAGTTTCACTGATACCAATACTACTGATGTCTCTAGGAAATTGCTTTTCCCCAATTATTTTCTATAGCCTTTAACATTAAGTAGAATTGAGAGCTATCAATCTTAACATTTATTAGACTTCTAATTATGAATTTCAGCTAATGGCATCTTTTTTTCTAATTTAAGTGAACTTAAAACAAACTTCACATAAACTCATTATAATTTAGCTACTTGTGCCCTTCAGCCTTAAATATAGATGAATCATTAAAGCTTTAAAAGTGACTGATTTCCTGTGTTTTTCTTTAGTTCTTTGATGAACAGACATCACAGCAGCTGGTTATCAGGCTGCTTTAAGAGCTGCTGCTGCTGAACATGACACAGATCTGACACGCATCGTAGTTTCTCATAACTCTTTACCTTTTCTGACCCACTTCAGCTCTTAAGTCTCTATAATGAGCTGACGAGTTGAATCGGGAGTGTTAGATGAGGGAGACAGTGCTGCTGCTCCAGGACAGTTTGGAAAACCACTGCATTTCAGAGACGTGTTCTTAAATCAGACAAATACTTATATACATGTAAAGTTTTAAGGCAGCTTTAATCGCTTTTTTGGTAACTTCATGACTTAACTGACGACATAACTACGATACTGCATGCTCAAAGTTTCTTCTGCGCTTTGATATGAAATGATACAGGCTGCAGTGTGAGCCACTGTATTTGTGCGTGCAATTGAAAGTTGTGTGCAATTTGTGCGTTATTAATGCGTTAATCTAAAAAAAAAAAAAATTGCATGCATTAACGCACCAATTTTGACAGCATTAGTACTAATACATCAATACATATGATTTATAGGCCTATCGAAATGGATTTTTGCTGATACATTAATAATGACACACAAATGTGGTGATGCCTGCAAATTCATTATACTGAACATGCGGAATAATGTTCTTAGGCTTTCCTTCACGGGACGGCCCAGAAAGAAGAGTTTCTGGCAAATTAAATTCCAGATACAGTTTATTGTGTAATTTAAAATAATATATGCACACTTCCATGTACAACATATTACAATACAAACACTAAAAATTATCATAATTTATCAACAGTAATCAATTATTCACTGCAGTAGCTATTCATTGATTGTGAACGGCTCTGAAACTGTGTGAATGCATAATAGTGCTGCATTTTGACTTTGAATGAGCAGTGCTCCTGTTAATTTGATTACATAACACTCTTCCGAAGTTTAATAATCACATTAAGCTGTATGGCACCCCTGTTTTTCTTTTTCTTTATTGTTAATTGGGAATTTTGTTGTTTGTTTTAGCATTTATTTTATGTCTTTTTAAGAAACTGCAGGAACCCTGCTCATTTTTCCCCTTAAATAACTGTCAGACTAAGTGATTTTGAGACTGACCTTGAATTTGTTGCCTACACTGATGAAGCTCAGTTTGCCGGCCTTCTGCTTGGTGTCTTTGGAGTGGTTGGAGTTCTCGAAGAGCTGTCCGATGAATTTATCCTTGGACTCGCTCACCAGACTCGCCAAGGACATGTGAAGAGCATCGTTATTCTTCTCCACAAACTGAGTCTGAAAAGAGAGCGGGGAAAATGGTCTAAATCACTTTTTCTGGAATTGAATTTAAGCTTTAGTTCAAAATGCGGCACTTACAGCAATTACAAAACCTTGAATAAATGAACACACAAGAGGTTGTGCATTACAGTGAACTTATTTCTGGAGAGTGCATAAAATCGAATTATTGTAAAATCTCAGTAACACACGTAATATGGTTGCTTTGTCAACTACAACGTGTGGTCACATGTGCCCCGAGGATAACGGACTATCCCCATCCTGTGTCTAATAGTCTCAGTTCACTGCACAGGCTGATAGTTTGCCAGGTTGAGATTATTGTCTCGGCTGTTTAACTGAACTGTTAAGGCCCCCTTGTGTCAGATCCAAAATCTACCAACATCTGTTGCTCTGCGCTTAATAAAAAAAACTGTTTGCTGTTATTGTCTTCTTGCATCATTGACAAACTATTTTCCTGTTTAACACCGAAAAGCTGCTTTGACAATCAGTATTGTATAAAGTGCTATACAAATAAAGGTGACTTGGCAATACAGTCCTATTCAATGGCTATTACACAATTTGTTTTTCATTATTGCTTTTAATCACCTGTTTCAATATGGAAAGGTTTATTATATTTTTTTTAATATATATATTTCAGTTTAGTTTTATTTAGTTTACTTATTTTCAGCAGTGGATTTGTTGTGCTTCATGTACCCATTTTTATTGAATTTTTATACATTTTAATAGCAGTTTAAGTATTAAGACATAAAGAGTAAACTGAGGAATCAACAGAATATTAACCGTTATTTATATCAATTAACCAAGCTGATTTAACTGAGAAATGAGCAAAAATGTCGAGAAAACGGATAAATCCTTGCCTGGCGAAGGAGATTAGTGTTATTTCAAATAAAGCAGAAGTACTGATGCCCAGGTTAAATTAATCACGAAGTTGGAGATCTGAAAATGTTTTGGTTTCTCCCTAAATGGATAGACCAATGTGTGTGTGTGTGTGTGTGTGTGTGTACCGTTTCATAGCACACTGCACCAGCAAAGTGTCTTATGATGAAGCCCTCATCGTCTCTGACGTTCCTGTGCACCGTCAGCTTGGACTTCCTGGGAACCTGTGGGACGAAAGATTTGAAAAATACAGCCACCAAACCAGAGTGCGGCGCCAGAACGAGATGTAGAGTAAAGCGTGACTCACAGTCAAGCGGAAATGGTCCTTGTGTTTGCTGTGGACGGTGTCAGTGAAGTGCTGGTCGCTGGGTTGAGGTAGCCGGTTCTCTTCATCCAAGATATCCAAGATGCCAACTAACTTCGCTTCCACCAAGTCTGAAAGATTCATACAATCATCAAGCACAGGCTGCCAGAAGTTTCTGCATTCTGGTGTATTAAAAGGCAGAAGAGTGCAGAAATATCATTTTTGTACCCCATATGCCCAATGAAATCAGTGTAGTGTAAAAGAGACACAGACCTATACAGTCCTGATTATCAACGTAATGGACCTCGTTGACTCCAAGACCTTCTCTCTGATACAGTTCCTGCTCCTGTTGACCACACACAAGACAACAGACAAAACATCAGTCCAGTTCATGCCTTACAATGGACAATTTAATTTTTTTTTTATCACTGCAGCATCAAAACCTCTCTCTGTTGAGATGTGAAATGAAGCTGCTGTAACTGACACCTTTGACGGCACGTCAGCTGCATCACTCACCTCTTTGAGAATGCGCTCATTGAAGAACTGCTGGAGTTTCTCATTGCAGTAGTTAATGCAGAACTGCTCAAAACTGTTGTGCTCAAAATACTCTGAGGAAGACAAAATGAGGTTTGGCATAAGGAGGAGTAAGGGATGGTTAGATAAATTAAGGCCCCTGCTGACAGATGACAGAACTAGGCTGCGAGGAATCTGACTGAGCAGTCACATGACATTAATGGCTCAGGTGAACAGAGTATTCATGAGCATAGACGGTCTTGTACCAAAGCCAGCGATGTCCAGCACACCGATGAAGTGAGCGGACGCGTCGAAGGGGAAGCACTGGTTGATCCTGGTGACCACGTGATCAAAGAGACGGCTGTAGATGGCTTTAGCCAGAGCATCTCGAGCACTGTTGGCCTGCTCCACCTTCAGAGGAACCCTACAGAAGACAACAAAGTGCACGGTTATCCTCCAGACTCCAGCATCTCCGCTCAACTGTTGATGAGAAGGTGTGAGCAGCTCTTACTTGATGGCTGTGCCTTTAGCGCCCCCTGCAGTGGTGTGCATGACTCGGGTGGTCAGACTGACCCTCAGATCTTCCTCATCCAGACCCAACAGCTCCGCACAGAACTCCAATGACTGACCGCATGTCTTCTTCAAGACACAGCCACCTGAAACACACAAAAAACTTACATGTTATTTTATCCTCATTTTCATCGAGATGTGGTACTGTATATAGCACCAAAACTGTGTTGCTTTTAATAACTCCACCTGAGGTGCTTCCAGCCTCTTCGAAATCAATGTTTCCGAGGTGCAGAACCCCAGCCACCACCCTGAACATGTTGAGCTTCTCGGTGTCATCCAGACCGATCTTCTTCATGGCCACACACATTCTGTTAAAGTCGGCGTGATCGTCCAGCAGAGGGTCTTTTAGAGGGCCTGCCTTCAGATGCTGAGGAGCAACGGCCAAGTTAGACTCAGGAGAGAAACGTGTGAGTTTATCCAGGAGCCTGACTGCTAAGAAAAACTCAGCACAGCAACTGGAATCAATGTTTTGTGAGTCAGTACTACATAACCATAAGTATATGCGCAGCAGAACACCGATACCATATCTCTTTAACATTTCCTTTCAAAACCTCTGGCATTAATAGGGAGTTGCTCCTCACGTTCCCGTTACAACAGATTTCAGAGCATGACTGGAAATGCTCATGTGGGGATAATGCATGGCTATATCTTTGAATTTATACAACTGTCAGTAATTGGTGTAGCTGAAACAGCCACATCATTTCAAGCAGCTTCATCAGTGCACACAATCATTCAAAAGCATCCACAACGCTACATCATCAATCTCATGACTGTCATTGGCCTTGTCAACTGAGATGCAGTTGTTCAGTCTCTCTAATGTAACTGTGGGCTGCCTAAATTGCATTAGTTTCCTGCATTCTTACGCTTTGAGGCCTTGTAGTTGCATGCCGTCACATTCACTGTTGTTCTGCAAAAATTCAGACAAAATCCAGCAGGAATTTTAGAACCGCGACCACACTTTTAATCTCCTGGTTGAAATGTGCGGCAATGCGGTGCTTTTTCGAAATCTCTTTGAAAGGTTTTTTTTTTTTTTTTTAAAGACTCTCTGACCACATATAGAAGCTCTCTGATTTCTGAACTGGTTGGTTTGTTGTCAGCTCAAACTTTCTATTTCGGAGTGATGAGCTTTAAATAAAGGGTTTCCTAACCGGGGTTGAGGAACTGTGTTCATATCACTGTGATAGAAAATGTAATTTCATGGTTTAAAAGTGTAATAGTTTTAATTATAAAACAGGTAGTTCCGGTCGTTGATTCTGATTGGTTGAGCCGCGTTTGAAGCTGTTGTAAATTACACTACAAACATACACCTTTGTTCACTTCTGTGTGTTGCTCGGCAACCACTTTGTTGCAAACACAACTGTTTCGGAGGAACTACATTTTTTGGTGGAAGAATACTGTTTTTATTTATATCATTGCACTTTATTTGCTCTGTTTTATTCTGTGAAACCTTACTACGTATATGGAATAACTGTTTTATAAAAGCAATAAGCCTGTGAAGCCGTGGTTTACAGTGAATTTATAACAGCTAAGGGGGTTTTAGTCACTCCGCGAACAACGCCCCTTAGCTGTTATAAAATTCACCGTAAACCACGGCTACTTTGGGCTTACTGCTTTATTTTATAATGATTTTTTTAAAGACTCTACACCAATCTTACATACAAACCCCATCATTAGCATATATAATCATGCTTATATTTTTATTAACTTTACTGAAAGATATAAAAAGATATCAAATTTCAGGTCATAGAAGTTCATCTGAGAATAAAGGAAACTGGCAGGTGCATGTGGGTTTTCTACAGTCTTTGATGTCTGATACTCCACCCTCTTATATTGTAAAGTGCAAAAAGGCACTTGTTGTCCTCAACATTTTCCCATGTGAATTTTATGTAGCCAGTCACAGACTGAAGTGTAGATGCTGTTCTTGACCCTGGTGTCGTCCACATATCTGAACACCAAGAAGCCACCAAACCAGATATCATTTGTGCAGCATGTGGGAATGATTCCTCACGGCTCATTTCTCATCGTTAACTGTAGTCTGGTTGTGGCTTTTGTCTTGCATGGTGTGAGTTGTGAGCTCAGGTCTGATACATTCAGTGACAGCCACGGATTATTGCTACTATCTTGACTTTCACAAAATTCCCAACCCCTCATGACAATCAGGAGTCTGATGTAACTGTGTGGATATTTTTAAATAACAGATTTTGCATCACCCAGATGCCTGATGAACCTGAGCCAAGTTGCTGGCATTTTGGATTTGTGTCTTCCGTTCAAAAACATTTGAAAGCAGCCTGATGGACGTATTTTGGAAGACAAATGAGCTGCTGAGGAGAAATGTGTCTTCTGAAAGGAGCAGATAATGCTAATGGACATAGTATAGCAAGAGTGTCACAGTACACCATTAATATCTTTAACCTCAATGTGGTGGATTTTAAAAGTGCACTAGACTTGCACCCTGCTGTTTTACTACTACTACTATTTTGTGGCAAACCATAAAAAGGAATAATAAGAGAAGAATATCCCATTACCTTAGGAAAAACCAAGACAAGCTAAAACAGCGGCAGTTTCGCTCCCAAGAATCGAAAGTTCCCATTTTTTTAATACAAGATCTGGGTCAAACATATTCTTAAAGCTTTTAAGTGCTACATGGAAATGGCAAGAAAATGTAACAAAATTGGATATAGTTTTTCACAGAAAGAATTCATATGTAACCAGCGTAACCCAGATTTTTGCTCTTTTATATTTTTTTTTAATTAAAATTATTCCTTTGGGTTTGTTAACTATGGGCCAAACAAACAACAAAAAACAATAAGAGATAAATTAAATTAAATTAAACCACTTTCCATGTAATACACAAGTCAATAAAATAAATAAATAAATAAATAAATAAATAAATAAATAAATAAATAAATAAATAAATAAATTAAAATAGGTAATTTAATTGTTAAGTTAGGAAATATTTTTGTCCAGTTAGTGTATTTTTGTAACAAGGTAGTGTATTTATATAAGAAAATATGGATGATAGCATATTCACCTTCTCATCCTTTGATGAATCAGACACACACAAACAGACACACAACCACAGACAATGATGTTACAAATGATTAGTGCAGTGATTAGATTAGTATGAACATAATCATGCAGCAGTTATACACAATTTGATATATAAGGTCATTAACAAAAGGCCTTGTATCTGGGAATTAATATCAAGCCAGAGATCAGCAACCAAACACAAGTGTGGACGAATCAGCGCTGAGGCTTATCATGCTGAACCAATAAATCCAGAATCACGTCCCCCTGTGACCCTCCACTGACCCTTCATCAAAGACTCTTCTTCTACATCACACCAATGACCCACTGCCCCTTAATCTGAAACTTTGATAAAGTGTCGATGAATGTTGAAAAAAAAATATTTAAAATGTAAATGTATATGTGTGTGTATAATAATTAATTTAAGTAAATTCATTAATTAGATCTGCCATGTTTGTGTCAAAAAGTGCAAAATTCTTTAGGAAAAAAAAAAAAAACTTTTCCATTGAAGTTTAACTGAAGGCAAGACACCTCAGGTGAACAGTGTAAAAAATATAAAAGAACCGATATATAACCATACTTCCCCAGCTGACTGATTACATTAAGAATTGCAAACATTTTTTTATTACCAGTTTTCTGAAATATTGTATAAATGCAAATGAGGCATTATGTAATTAAATATGTGCAAATTGTTTCATTTTGTCGACATATTAGAGATTTTTACAGGGGATTTTTTTTCTCTTTTTTATAAATGCAAATGATTCATTTTGTAATTAAATACCATCAACATCCAGAAAAATAAATAAAAAAAAAAAAAAAAAGAAAAATGTTGTGATATATGAACAAATCCCTCTGTAAAAATTGCAAAATTGACCAGTGCATGATAAAATACAGTTTTTGCCTGTAGTGTCTTGAATGATTCATTTTAGTTTTTTGTTAGAGTGTGTAAAAGGGAGGGTAAGAACCTGTGGAGATGTTTTAAGCTGTTAAAAATAAATGTATTACCTCTGGACTCTTGCGGTTTTGAGGTATCAGCTTGTCTGAATCCTTGCTAGAAAAGTACCTTTTGCATCCTCGACTGAGATACTGGATTGAACAGAAAGCGTATACAAGAGATGATTAGAAACATGTTCTTTGAAAGAACACCTGGCATGAAGTCCGGTCATAATTACAGGTTTTTCATCACTTTGCATGATCAACCTGAATTGTAACAGGTCAAAATAACTTTATAGACAGTGTGAAATCCCTCACTGACTATTCTTCAGAAGTCAGAGTGTGTTTGTCAGACTGAAGTGATTCACAAACCCTGAAGCAGTCTGGAGAGCTGAGGTGGAACTTCTCCTTGATGTCTTCAGGAGCTCCAGCGCACAGCCTGTAGAAGATGTGATAGTTCCTCTCCTCCTGACCCTGCGTGCAGATTCGGGACTTCTCCAGCAGGTAATGGGACACAAAACCACCTACCACTGCATTCTGGAAAAAACAAATCAGAATTGCATTCAAATACATGTGTGTTAATGTGCAAAACTGTACATGCTTTAAAAAGCACTGCAGTGTTCTGTTTGTCACACCTTTTCATTAAAGTGAATCTCCACGAATTTCCCAAAGCGACTGCTGTTGTTGTTTCGGACGGTTTTGGCATTGCCAAACGCCTCGAGCAGTGGGTTTGCTGGAATCCAGTGTCAAAAAAATACTTGCATTGGTTATGGCATAGTGGGGCGCAATTTTATATTAGTACAGCAAAAGCCTTCAAACGTACCTTCAACTATTCTTTCATCAATGTCTTGACCTGTACCATAAGATGTAGTTAAGTACCTGAGAGAGGAAAGAGTAACCCAATAAAACCTATCACGTATCAAATATATGTTTATGAATGATGCTGTATATGTTATAGAAATGAGACCTCTCTATACCTGAGAACAAACTTGGTGTTTTCGGTTTTTCCAGCTCCTGACTCTCCTGACACAATGATGGACTGACTCATCTTCAGCACCTTCATGTCACGATAAGCTTTATCCGCTAAATCCAACAAATAAAGACTATGAGCATATACACAGAATATTAACATTTACACAAGCTAATTTTTGTACATCGCTGAGAAGCCTTCATTTCACTCCCTCTGCATCATATTTATCATATTGGTAGGCCCACCCACACAGATAATACGGCCCATGCCGGCTCTCGCAGCCTTGCTTACCAATTGCATAGACGTGAGGAGGCAGCGTGCCCAGCGACCGGCCCTGGTACTGTTTAATGCTCTCTGGAGAATACAGCTTGGAAATCTCAAAATATGGATTCACAGCGATCAGGATGTTGGCAACAAATGTCTGCAACACAAAGTAAGATGAGCAGCAGGAAAACAACCAATGAATGCATTTTCATTTTATTTGGCAGACAAACCATTTTCAGACATAAAAGAGTATCAAGGAATTGCTGCTACTTATTTTTCAAAGAAATAATTAAACAATGGCAAGTACTTAAACTTTTTTTTTTTTTTTTACTTCCATTTATTTAATGAGGTTTTGGTCTTCATTCTGATACCAGGACTGTTGCATCATCTTGTCATTTTAACTTTAAAAATCAAAATGAGTTTTAATTTAGAAATTAAAAACATTTCATCACAGAAGAGAAGGCAGTGAGAGTATGAATAGCAATTTTAATGTGCACTATTGTTCAAATGTTTGAGGTCAGTTTATGTTTTTGCAAGAAATCTCTTATGCTCACCAAATCTGCATTAATTTGATACAAAGTCTTGCAATAACATTTTACAATATTACTATTTTCACTGTTTTATATCTGAATATATTTTATTTCTGTGATGCGCAGCTGTATTTTCAGCATCCTTACTACAGACTTCAGTGTCACATGATCTTCAGAAATCATTCTAATGTGTTTATTAGCTGCTCAAGAAACATTTTGGATTATTATTTTTGTGCAGCTTAGTATTTTTTTTTTCAGGATTCTTTGATGCACATACTGTTAAAAAGAACATCATTTATTTAAATATTTTTTTTTGTAACAATGTAAAATATTTGTGACTTTTGATCAATTTGATGAATCCCTATATCATATAATCAAAAACAAAAAAAAAATACTGGTAAAAATTTACTGGTAGGTTTTTTTTGTTAGGTTTAGTTTGTTAACTTTAGTTGAAATAAAAATTCTAGCATTTATTAATCTTAGTGAATGTTGATTCCAGCATTTACTAATACACTATTAAAATCAAACTATGTATTTATATACAGTATGTTATTTAATAGACCTGAGCTAACATGGACGAAAAATGACAGTTGCATTTTTATTAACAAAGATTAATAAATACTGTAACAAATGTGTTGTTAGTTAATCCATTAAATATAGTTAACAAATAGAACCTTATTGTAAAGTGTTACCAAAACTCTATTGAACAGTAGTGTACTTTTTAATAAACATAATGAAAAATAAACACATTTTCAAAGTACACTCTATTGACAGTCTAGATGGAGTATGTGCACTACATAGTGAACTCTTCCAGTTGAATGATTAATTACTTGCACATGCACTGCTGTTTATGTACAAATCCATATAAACAGAAAAATCCGGCAGTGCACAGACATCAGTGGACTTCTCACACACGTCTCTGAGAACAAGTGAAATACTCTTTGGGTTTAAGACATGGGTTTGCCATGCAGAGTGCAGGGGACGTACAGAATAGTGCCTTCATTACAACAGAGCGACAGAGAATATACTCACATAAATCTTATCTTTACTGTAGCGCACACGGACATTATTTAGTAGCGTGGCTTCATTCAAGTACATCAATGAGCCTGTAACACACACACACACACACACACACACGAAATCATTAGTCATTTTATCAAACACATAACTGACATGTCATGAACACTCAAACACAATAACACTTACAGTTGTCCTCCACATGTTTGTTGACATCATCTTCAGCAGGGAAGACTTGATTGACAGAAGCTTGAAAGTTCTGAAACACAATGACATTAACGTTAACCGCACATAAGCCTAAAAACAGGACAACTGGTGTTAGTTACGTGGTTAAGCTTAAAGGGAGACTTCACCCACAAATTCAAATTCTGTCATCATTTACTCATCCACAGGTCTTTCCAAACTCTTGATCATCTTCAAAACATAATGAAGATATTTGTAATGAAACATGAGAGACTCATCGCTCCAAAAAAAAAAAAAAAAAAGTGCACTGCTTCAGTTTTAAGTATAACAGCAATATGAAATGACATGAATATACAGTGCTCCAAACTACTTGATTTTTTTTTCTTTTTTTTTTTTCACCATTTTGAATTAAAGATATAGGCTATCATCATTGTAGGCCCCACAAAAAAAACTGGTCCCCAGTGTTAAAGACATGACAGCCTTGATTGATCAATGTTTATATGCAAATAAATTAGCGGTTGCACGACTACTGATTTCTGCTAGTCGATTTCACTAACAAATGTGCGTGTGTCACGCAAACCAGCAAAAGATAAAGATGCAAACATGTAGGCCAGATAGAAAATGCATCTGCATCTAAGTTGATTATTAGTCTACTCTTGAGAGAGAACTGGTTTGGTTTTTGAGAGACTGAGACGCGCAACGCAGCTGTTTGATTGGTGAGCGTGCTGTGCTTATTCATTCCATATTCCATTCATTCACATCATATTGTAGCCTAAGGTTTAAATCATTACCTTTTAAACATATACAAATAATATAACATGTATGATGTATTATTATAGGTGATATTACTCTTGCCAAGCTCTGATTTCTGAGAGAAGCACGGAGAAGCAACAGCAATGCGATGTTTGATTTGCACTCTTTTCATTCATAAAGTTTACATTCATTCAATTCGCACTCTATTGCGAGACTTTAGAGTTCTGTGTATAATATTGTGCTGATCCCCTGGCTCAACTGTTATCTAGCAAACACCAGACTGTGCCAGCTTCAGCCGTATATTCAGGCAGAATTATTCCTCGTCCGTTATTTGTTTTTGAAGCCATTATCCGTGCCATTCCGAATAAGGTATTCGGCTTTGGGCACACCCCTAATTATTAAATTACATATTTGAATTTTACATGCAACATAGGCCTAGATAAAGTCATAGAAAGTAACAGCTACACGCAACATTGTAATCCTAAAATTCACGTGTACTTGCAAACTCTGTGCATGCATTATGGTTATGCATGCTCGAGTAGTCGATTGTTTCCAACAGCGCCAACTAGTGGTTGAAGTAGTCGATCACTCGACTACTCGACTAGTCTATGCAAGCCCTAAAATAAATGCCTGAATTAAATTAAAACGCTTGATTCATTTAGTTAAATTTATGCCCTCTTTACAAACTTTTGATGAATCAGTTGCATGGCCTGTCAATAGAGGGACAGAAATCTCTCAGGTTTTATTAAACATATCTTCAATTGTTTTTTAAAGATGAACAGAAACCTTACAGGTTTGGAACAAAATGAGGGTGAGAAACATTTTTGATTTTTGGGTGAACTCAACTGACCCCTTAATACGTGGGATTAGAGGTTGGATTGCTCAAAAGCAGTATTAATGCTTCCCACAGCAAACACATCAAATGCAACAGTGAAGGCTCCCGCTCTATGCATTCCATCTCCATGCTTCTGTTCTTATATCAGACAGTAGTGTGCTCCACACACACACACAGACACACACATACTTGTAGCGTGTGAACAGACGGCCCATTATGCTTTCACATCCCGGCGACATCACACTGCACACAAATCACATTAGCTAGATGTAATGCTGCACACAATACTCTTGTACTTGTCACACACACACACACACACACACACACACACACACACACACACACACACACACACACACACACACACACACACACACACACACACACACAGAGTTATTGCTTCTGTTATCTTTGTCAAGCTCCAGTGAGGGCCAGACTCCATATGGGCAACAGGATGTGTTTGCAGTGGCTCTGAAAACAGAAGCATTCATCCGAAGAGTTTAAATCATTCTGCGAAGAATCTGTGAAGTGCAAAAAATGTTTTTGACAGAAACAGAGCAGGACATGGAATGTGAGTACTTTCATTATTAGATCATATTAGCAGTTCTTCGTTCTTAAAGCAAAACATTAAAAGCTATTAAATCATCTGAACTTTAAAGTGGGAATGCAGTTTTTAATTAAGATCTCCATCGGTGTTCCCTGACAACCAGTAAGAGCGTGAGCACTTTTATTTCCAGTCTGAAGTATAGGTCATGTTCGTCTTGCCGTGTTTTCTGCAGAATTGTGGCTCTCGTTCACCCTTGCCCATTATTTTTAACAATGACCATCCTGAAATGAAGTTTTGTGTACTTAAGGTTCATGAAACATAAATCCACCAAACTTTTAATCATTACTAACTAAATGATTGTTTGTTCAATTGTTCATTTCAACACAATTTTTATTTCAGTCCTCACAGAGAACTTTTCACAACAAATAAAAATCATAACTGAAAAATAGGCATCACTTTTCCACTGAATTTGATAATACATGATAAACAAAACACAAGACATTTCCCAAAATGTACATACATGATTACAAACATACATAATTACAAAAGTACACATTTCAGATATTATTACAATAGTTTAAGTATTCCATACACAAATTATTCATATTGAGTAAACATTTTCTTAAATTTACAAAAGTGAATTACATCATTTTAATTCCTTATCACAATCATTCCATAAGTTTACCCCATTGACAGATATACATCTATTTCTTATATTAGTTCTTGCCCTTGTTTTTTTAAACATATACATTCCTCTTAGTTTATACTGGCTTTCTCTTATTTCGAACAACCTCTGGATACAATTTAGAAGTACGTTATTATATTCTTTATACATTATCTGTGCAGTATAGAAATCAACTAAATCAACAAATTTTAAAGCATGTAATTTAATAAAAAATTTGTTTGGTGGTTCGTAATAGTCAACCTGTTTTACAATCCTTATTGCTCTCGTGTAACATATATATTGCATTTATATGCATGACTCCACACCTCCCAACAATAAGTAATGTATAACTTTGAGCACACAATACAATATATATTATGATTTTTTGTTTAAAATACGTTTTGTTTTATGTAATATTGCAATGGATTTAGACATTTTTATTTTTACATGATTTATATGTGGTTTCCAGCATAATTTATGATCTATTATAACACCCAGAAATCTATTTTCATACACTCTTACTATTTCCTCATTATTAATCCTAATGTTAGCTTTGTTATTACTTTGTCAATTACTAAATATTATGAACTTTGTTTTACTTAAATTCAATGAAAGTCTATTATCATTAAACCATTTTTAAAGACCATCGGTTCAATTTCCACTGTATTCAGAAGCTGTTCCAAATTATTCCCTGTGCGATATAAATTTGTGCCATCAGAAAACAAAACTATTTTTAATATTTTAGACATTTTACAAATATAATTTATATACAGTACAAATAATTTAGGGCCTAGCATCGGGCCTTGTGGAACACCTAAAGTGATTTTCATTAGATCTGATTTAACTAAATGTATTTGATATCTGTCATCAAGGTAACTTTTTAACCAAGAGAAGGCTTTTCCTGTTATACCATGTTTCTCCAGTTTAATCATCAATCAGCCAAAATCAATTGTGTCAAAAGCTTTATTAAAAGGCACAATATGTAACTTTTTGCTGCTAGAGGTCGCATTTTCAAAACAATAACAAAGGTGAAGCTTGTGTGTGATTGGTTATAATGTGCAACACTATAAAAATGCGTAAGAAGAATAATCACTTTTCATTTCATTTTCTTTTTATTTGTGATAGCCGTAATAGATTTAGTTTAACTATACAGCAGCATTTTTGTCCACATGTGTTGCCTTAGTTTCTAAAAGCGGAAACTGATAGCACGGATATAACTTCTTTGATAGGCGACAATGAAAAGGGATGAGCCATTATTTAAAACCGGAATTTCTCTGGATTTACAAATCCTTGAGAACTGTTGGGATAACTTCAGTTACAGTGAAATACTGTATATAACACTGTGCAAGGGGTTTTAGGATAATTTATTACGAAAATCGTACACATTGTGCCTTTAAATCTAGGAACATCCACACAGTATATTCTTTATTATTCACTGAAGGAGGTGAAACCAATTGTCATATCTTCATAACTCACTGTGCATTTTTTCCCACTGAAATATGACACAAAACCAGTGGAGAACAACTGCACTACATTAAAACTAAGAAATACACATTTTTATATGACTGCCATTCACTGTTTCATGAATATCTCTAAATAAACCCTATTCTACAGTTTTAAACCCTCTGATGTCAGAATAATGATTTTACAGTTTGTAAGGCCATCGAAAGAACAAATATGCAGGTCTAAAGGATCAGCTAACACATTTTAAGAGCATGGTCCTTTTGTAGATAGTACTTAACATGAGTTTTTGCATTAATGCAGTAATAACGGTACAACAGAATTACTAATGTACTGTAAAAGGGATTGTTCACCAAAAAAAAAAATCCGGTTTACTCATGTTGTTCAAAAACTCTGACTTTCTTTCTTCTGTGGAACATAACGGAAGATATTTCAAGAAATGTCTCAGTGTTTGTTTGTTTGTTTTGTACATTCGATGGAAGTTACAAACAGTTACCAGCATTCAAAAATACTGAAATTATCTTCTGTTGTGATCAGCAGAAGAAAAATCATAGAGTTTTGGGATGAAACGAGGGTGAGTAAACTATTATTTATTTTTTTTACCCCATATTTGGGTGAACTATTCCACCAGATGTGTTATTACACTGGCTATAAACTTGATGACAGTTTAACCAACTTTAACTTGCTCAGCAAGATTCTCTTCAAAATGTTGATCTGCCATAACAGTACCTGCCCTATAAAAGAAAACTGAGCATTGAAGGCCATTCATGTAGAGCCCTTGTCCATTGCATTGTGAATGGTATTCTGACACATATTAAATGCAAAAATCTATAAAAACAGCTTGTGTAACTTGAAGCATGTGTGTGTTCATGTACTTGCGTGCACTATGTTTCAGCCTTAAATGTGATGTTGTGTATTTTTGCAGAAGCTCCTCCTCACCTTCCCTCTCTGGTTGAGAGGCTCGATGGTCAGACTGTCGGCACTGATGTCAATGATTCTGCCCAACTGGAACCCATCCGTAGGGTGAGGCGCCCACACCGGCTTTCCATCATCCATTTCACCGCTGAGGAACAAACATAGGAGAATGAATGAAATGCAGAGGATGACTGAGCTCTACAATACTGACAATCACTGAAAACGTTAGCTTGAAACATTGATGGGTGTGGAGATGCGTTCATATGTTTGATGTATTATTAATAATTTTTTTATTGCCCAAGTTAGGAATATCAATGTTTAATGAGAATATATCAGGAAAAATAGTATATATATACACTTACACACTTAAATGTAAATTTTTGTGGTGAAATTTTTATATATACACACAGTGATTTTCTTATGTATTCATATGTATTCATACCCCTTCATTTTTTTTTCACATTTTGTTTTGTTGCTGCCTTATGATAAACTGCTTTAAATTATTTATTTTTTCCACAACAATCTACACTCTATACACCATAATTGTAAAGCAAAAAAAAAAAAAAAAAAAAGAAAGAAAGAAAACTTTTTTAACATCTTTGCAAATTTATTACAAATAAAAAACAAAAATGATTCCATTGCATAAGTATTCATACCCTTATCTGGGACAGTTAAAATTTAGCTCAGAAGCATTCATTTTGCCTGTAGATGTTACTACACTTCAAGTGAAGTTAACTTGTGGCAAATTCAATTGAATGGGTATGATTTGGGACAGCACACACATCTTAAAGGGATAGTTCACCCAAAAATGAAAATTCTGTCATTAACTACTCACACTCATGTTGTTTCAAACCGAAATTATACGAAGCTACGAGAATACTTGTATGTGTGCAAAAAAATAAAAAATAATAATAAAAAAACAACTTTATTCATCAATTCGTCTCCTCAAAAAATACAAAAAGTATTCTCGTAGCTTTGTATAACTGCGGATGAGCCACTGATGTCACATGTATTATTTTACAGATCTTGGGAACATTGCAAAAAAAATTCTTCTTCATTGAAGGGTCACAGAAGCATGTAGTCTTCCTAGAGTTTTCCTAGAGCTGGTCTCCTGGCCAAACTGAGCAACTGATGGAGAAGGGCTTTGGTTAGTGTGGTGACCAAGAACCTGGTGGTCACTCTAGTTGAGCTCCATGATCATATGTAGAGATAGGAGAAATACAGAAGGACAAACGTCAATGCAACACTCCACCAATCTGGGCTTTATGGCGGTGTGGCCAAATTCAATCCTTTCCTCAGTTAAGACACATGAAAACACACTTGGAATTTGCAAAAAAGCACTTAAAGAACCCTCAGACTCTGAGAAATAAGATTCTCTGGTCCGATGTACCTCAATTCTAAGCATCATGTTTGAAGGAAACCAGCTCTGCTCATCACCTGCAGAGTAGCATCCTAGAAGTAAAGTGTGCTGGAGCCTCATGCTGTGGGGCTGTTTTTCAGCGGCAGGGACTGAGGAACTCGTCAGAATAGAAGGGTCGCTCAATGCAGCAAAATATAGAGATAGCCTGAAGAGAATGAATAGAGAATGAAAACCCATTTCAGAGCATTCAGAACCTCGCAGAAGGTTCACTTTCCAACTGGAAATGACCCTAAACACACAGCAAGAGTGGCTTATAGACAACTCTGTGAATGTCCGTGAGTAGCCCAGCCACCGCCTGAACTTGAACCCAATCAAATATTTCTGGAGAAACCTGAAAATGTGCGTCTGCCTTCATCCAACCTGACAGAGCATGAGAGGTGAAGAGAAGAGGAGAAGGAAGGCAGATAATTGCCAAAATCTGATGTGTAAAGCTTGTCGCATCGAACAAAAATGACTTAAGGCTGTTAAGGTGCTTCAGCTAAATATTTAGTTAAGGGTATGAATACTTATGCAATGTACTTATTTCAGTGTTTTGTTTTTAATATATTTATGAAGTTGTGACAATTCTGTGTTTGCTTTGTCATTATGGTGTATGGAGTGTAGATTGATGTGGATAAAAAGTTATGTAAAGAAGTTTATCATAACGCAGCAACATAATACGATGTGAAAAAAATGAAGGGGTATGAATACTTTCGCAAGGGACTGTATATATATATATATATATATATATAAGTAGATATATATATATATATGTATATATATATATATATATATATATATATATATAATTTTATTTAATTTTTTTTTGCAAATATAACAATTGCATTCTAAAATTTTGAGGTGTTTGTAGTCATACAATTGACTGTGCCTTATCCAAAAAAGAAAGAAATAAAAATAAAAATAAACCATTGAAATACAATAAAATAAAATAAAATAAAATAAAAAATAATCAAAGCTTTCAGTAACAATTTTCTTTAAATTACATATCACTCTTTTCTGGTATCTGATGGTACTGTTTTCAATATAACATTTAAATATTATGCAATACATAAATGTTAGTTCATTTCTCTAAAGGTTGGAAAAATTGCTATGTGGCCTTTCAAAGAAAATGGTCATGTTTGTGTCTGCTGATGACTTTAATATCACAGTAACACAACAAAACTGAATGTGTGGTAACAACGGCAAAATGTAGCACCACTGAATTCAAATCTCAAAGGGGTGTTTCTCAGCTGATTTATTTCATTTCCTGTAGAATGAAAATTATCATAAGCATGGCCACAAACTTCCCAACAATCACATTTAGTCCACTGTGTATTGTGTAATTGTAATTAAATATTTGATGAAATTCAATAACTTGGCAGCTTGACATATTAAGGTAGGCTTCATTAGAAAGACTAACGACTACTGAGGGAAAGATAAATGGAGCAACACACAGAGAGGTGCTTTATCCAGAGCACATAACTCAGACTCCAGAATGAACACAAATCTGTCTGCAGGACAACAAGCCAAAGTACAGCCAAAACAACAATGGAGTGACTGTGGTGCAAGTCTCCAAGTCTCCACATCTGAATGCATCTGAACACATTTTAAAAACACCTTGTCACCCTATGTATTTTTGCATCAGTTCTGCATTGGACTGATGCAACCTTTTTGTTTGTTTTGTTTTGTTTTTTGGAGTCAAGTTAAAAGTTTTTTAAAACCCCCTGCAAGAGCATGCCCTCTATGATCAGCCCTGTGTTCCCACTGGCTTCATGGCTGCTTACTAGGGCCCTGGGAAACCGTTTTATTTTTTCCTAATTTCCATTTAATTTTTTTCCAAATTCCCTCTATTCCGCTTTATCCTTTTTTATTTTCCGGGTTTTTGGGTTTTTTTTTTCTTTTTGGTTTTTGTTTTTTTCTTTTTTATTTTTTATTTAATTTTTTTGTTATTAATCAAAATCATGTCTAATTTTTTTAAATATTGTGTCTTATATTTTCACAACAATTTATTAAAAGTTGAACAAAAATTACGTTTAGGGCCCTATGAAATTTTGTATTTTTTCTCACCATATTTTTTATTGTTACCAAATTCTGTGTTTTAGCATGTCTAATTATTTGAATGCATAAAATAAATTTATTTATTCATTTTTTTTTTCTTAAAGTAGTAGCCTTGTGATTTTTTTTTTCCTCAGATCTTCTGTGTGGTGTATTTAATTTTTTCTTAAAACAAATATCAAATGAAGGCATAAAACATTAATTTAATTTATCTTTTAATTATTGAAAATTAAACACTTTATTTTTGGGCAAACAAAGGGGATTTACTATTAAGATTAAAACATGGAAGAAATTTTCTGTGATTCTTCCTTAAAAAATAATGGGTAAAAATAGTAATAGGCTTCTATTTGAATTTTGACAGGTTACCTTCACAGTTCTGTGTGATATGACACTAGTTTTACTCAAATCATTCGGTCAGCTCATGAAGTGACTCTCAGAGCAGTTCTAGAGACGTTATCCATGTGTTTATGTCTTCATTTAGTGAGACGGCAGATGCTACACAGTGTGTGTGTAGTAAACGAAACCGCGTTTCTGCGCCACTCATTAACAGAGACACGCAGAACATGCAGGATTCATATTTAAATTGATTTTTGCGGCTTAATATTTACAGATACTAGTCCATATTACGATTTGATTTAAGTGTAATGACCTACTTTTGATTAATTAATTAAAAATTTGACCAATTCGGTGACATTCTGCGTTAAACTGTGAATTCCGTTTTTATGACTGGATTACGTGATTCCGTCCACATTGCGTAAATCATAAACTCTTTTTTTATTAATGGATTAAATGAGTTTACTCTTTTTGTAATAGATTGATTGTCATTTAGGAAGAGACAGTGAAATTTTAAATTCTACATTCTTAGCGCTGGTTATGTTATACCTACGCATGCTATTATGTTGTTTGCTTCGGTTTGCTGTTCTAACTGAATGAATGAGGCATTTATATAATGCATTACTATGTACATCTGTATACTCAAAGCAGTAACACTTTAGTTTAGGGACCAGTTCTCATTATTAACTTGTTGCTTATTAGCATGCATATTACTAGCATATTAGTACTTATAAAGCACATATTAATGCCTTATTCTGCATGACCATATTTTAGGTATTTTAATCCCCATACCTAAAATTAACAACTACCTCACTAACCATTAATAAGCAGCAAATTAGGTGATTATTGAGGCAAAAGTTGTAGTTAATAGTTAGTTAATAGTGAGAACTGGTCCCCAAACTAAACTGCAATTTCTTGGTTTGAAATTTGGCTACCAAATACGATTAATGTTTTATTCATGGTACAACGTAAGCCTTATGAAGCAATGGACTACTTGCACAACTACTTCCACGTCCTACTCAGTACAGCTCGGGAGTTTCTGGTCGGTGTTTAGCGCACATACAGACAGTTTCTCATGAGAACGCAGATTATTACTACATTTTATGGCTGGCACTTTTTTTTAAACAATTAATCATATTCTCTGCGTTAAAAGGAATTTTCTTCAACATGCTGAAATGTATATATTTCCCTTACAAATGTGCATTCTGAATAATTCTGAAGAATTCCAAATTCTGTGTAGATTCTTCGCTTTTAAAACTGGCTCAGAAAAACATATTATAAAAAAGAGAAACCAGATGAACCAACAGAATTTCACAAAGTGCCTGGACATCCTGCACCACCACCGAAGTGGGTCTTTGTTAGAGGAATAGACGGCGAGGACGGGATCGCAGTGAATGACGTGATTGACATTAGCTGGCTTTGGCTAGTCTCTAAGCTAACATAAAATGATGGTAATTTGAATGATAATTATGTTTTTTTTTCTGTTGTGTAATCGACTATTGTTTTCAGTGACGACTAGTAGGAGATGTACTTGTCTAGTAGTTGGATCTGTACCGTTTAGTCGCCAAAAAGACCTGGTCCTCAAGAATATAACGATTATCACCCAGTCGTTCTTTTGCTCACTTATGCTCTCCAAATCTTAATATCTCCAAATAATCTCCATAATCTCCAAATCTTATCATCACTTATGCTCTCCAAACCAAATAGTATGGCTGTTAATCCATATAGCATCAAATGGTTCCATGCATTTCTTACTGGTAGGACTCAACAAGTCAAAATCAGTCTGGCTCTTTCTGAGTGTAGGTCCATTAGTATTGGTGTCCCCCAGGGGTGTGTGTGTTCACCACTCTTATTTATACTGTACACCGATGAATATAGGAGTCACCATCTTGGGAATATTGTTGTAAAATTCTCAGACGATACTGCCATTCTTGGTCTTCTCAGGGTTCATACAGATAAAGCAAAATGAAATACCAGGACTTTCAAGGTCTTTTCAAGCACTACTTTTTTTGGTTTTCAATCAGCGATCTCACTTATCAAATAATACCATTATTATTGTTCAAATTCTAATGCATAAACTAATAAAACAAAATGCTACAAATAAAGTGCAGCACATGCAAAGCATGCAATGACTGTGGCAATTTTAACATTTGAAAGGATGCTATCGCAAAGTTCCTTATTCAAACTGATTTTTTTTTTTTTTTTTCAGGAACATATGATACAACCTGAAGAATGAAAGCTATATCATACAGCTGCAAAATTATGAGCTACATCACCCTCATCGACACTAGGGGTGTGACAATACACTTAGCTCATGAGATGAGACAAAATACAGATATTTGGTTCACTGGAACAGGACAATATTTTAATACTATTTTAAGAAATTTTCAGTGACAAAATATTTGTTTTTTTAATCACAAAATGCAAAACAATGCAGTTGTATTTTAAATGTTTTAACTAATCTAGGGCTGTAACTAATTATTTTGGTAATCAAGTAATCTAATGATTATTTTGAAAATCGAGTAATCTGATATTTTTTTAGTAAAAAAAAAAAAAAGTGAAAGTGAAAGTGACGTGACATACAGCCAAGTATGGTGCTCTGTTTTTAACCCATCCAAAGTGCACACACACAGCAGTGAACACACACACCCGGAGCAGTGGGCAGCCATTTATGCTGCGGCGCCCGGGGAGCAGTTGGGGGTTTGGTGCCTTGCTCAAGGGCACCTCAGTCGTTGTATTGAAGGTGGAGAGGGCGCTGTACATTTACTCCCCCCACCTACAATTCCTGCCGGCCCGAGACTCGAACTCACAACCCTTGGGTTGCAAGTCCAACACTCTGACAGTTAGGCCACGACTTCCCCACAAATATAGACCCAAGTGAAAAACAGGCGTTAATATGACTAAAATAATGATGGGTCAATAATAATTGGTTCAAATAAAGTATCAAAACCAAGTAATTATATTGTTAAAATACACAATGTAATATAAATACCTATACATAATATGAACATAATCAACTAAAGTGCATTATGTATTATAACAAATACCTCCAGAGGGCGCCAACAGCCTGTGATTTTTCACTATACAGCGTGATTTAAATCCTTGCTTAATATTGGCCAAACAATGTTTTATCAATTTAATTCTGGCCACATGCAAACTCAGAGCGAGGGCTTAATTTATTTATTTTTTTTTTTTAATTGCGATGGACAACAATTCGCATATTTAGAGATATGTTGATGTATTCTCCTGTGTCGGCATAGGTTTATAAATAATTTACATTACAAATCTAGTGAGATAATACACACAGTTTTCCCAGATGAATGTTAAGCAACCCAAACTCACAGTACTGTATAAGAAGAGTTTGTTGACCAAGCTGCTGAGATGGAGATGTGCTCCAAGCTTGTAAATGATAACAGTGCAACACAAAGTGCTTGTTTTCATGGGTTAAATTTCAATTTCAATCATGATTAACAATATGCCCATTATACAGGTTGCTTCATACTTAGGCTTGCTAATCGATAATAAACTTTCATGGGAGGTGCATATGTGTCGAAACAACAGCAACAACAACAACAACAAAAAATACTTTTTACAGAGGCTCAGACTTGTTGGAGTTGCTCAGAGGGTCATGTTGCTGTTTTGTAATGCCTGTATTGAATCCTTCTCTCTGTATGGTATAACGGCCTGGTTCGGTAATTTGACAGCTCCTCTTAGATCTCAGCTGAGCTGTCTGGTGCGTATAGCAATGAAAGTGGTTTGTCTGGGGGTTTACCCCAATCTTCAGTCTATATTTAATAATATAGCTTCACCTGTATTGCCCAAAACAATTTCCCTTAAAGGGGTCATACAACATTGCTAAAATGAACATCATTTTGTTTATGCAGTTTAAGTTTCAAAAAACACATTATTTTCCACATACTGTACATTATTGTTGCTCCTCTATGCCCCGCCTTTCTGTCAATTTTTTACAAAGCTCAATTTTTTACAAAGCTCATCATTCTGAAAAGCGAGGGATGCTCTGATGTCCAGTGCTATCCAGTGCATTGTGACTGGCTGAATGCCTCAAGCGTGTGACGGCAATGTTACGCCCCTTACCATATTGTGATGCCGTCTCCCGGTGTGACGAGACAAAAACCATAAAACTCAATACAAACGAGGCAATTGTTGCATCCAGTGGGGACATAATTACTGATTATAATGACTTATACTGTCTTTATACGCATTGCGTATCAAGCCGCATAACATAAAACCATGTTTGCATTTGTGATTGAAGAAACGACAAACAACAAGCGCTACTCTACACTGCTCAAAACTCGCTTTTAAATATTCATTGGCAAATTCTTAAAATATGAAAACGTACTTACAGGCTGTGAGTCAGAAGCGTCAGACTGTCCTTGCAAAGTTGGAACTGCCCCACTTTACAGTAACAGCCTTTGTGCCACGGTCGCATTGTAGGCTACCGGTTCAGGAAACCATCCTCATCCTCCATAAAATGAGCTGCACACTAGTGTTGTCAAAAGACCCGGTACTTCGGTATAGGGCTGAACGATATATCGTTATCGTATCTATATCTAGATATGAACTTTCAAGATATTACTATCGAAAAAAGCAACGATATAGACGATATAGATTTTCCCCTCTCCGCGCTCGCCCTGCATTCAACTCTGGCAGTCACAACAAACATCAGTTTTACGAGTGCCCTTTAATGCACCGCTAAAGCCAGCGCGCGCACACTACCAGGGACGTGGGAACTATATTGTGAGAGGGGGGGTGGCGTTTCCATGGTGACGCGTCATTGCTTGTCACGTGACACACCGCAGCAGCAACAGCGCTGAATGAATGATGATTTGCTTTTATGTCATTTTTCCTTTTTTATTTAGAATATTCACAAATGTGTTAGCTATGGCATGAAATATCTGATATTCTGATTGTCAAATACATGCAAGTGGAAGTATATTGTTGTTTAAACACCTTTATAACGATCGCGTTAGTTGAGCTGTATGCGCGATGGGCGCCGCCATGTTAGTTTGTGCCGGAGACGCAGTTCAGAGAATCGGATCTGTTGGATTTACAACCTCTATGTTTACAACACGTGAATTCATCCACTTCTCCCGAAATACTTAAAAGTAAGTGGCTGGTGAACTGGGACTAGAATAGAGTAAACATTGAAGTTAAGTTACTTACACAATGTGTATCTGATATGAATAAAACGTGTCGAATTATAATGGAAAGGATTATTATTACCTCTTCCATAGACATCAGTGTGTATTTTACAAACTCTAAATGTATTGTTTTTTTTTTTAGTACTTATGTGAATTTATATGTTTGAAACCTAAAATAAACAGTATGTGGTTGAAAACACTGAAAAGTTGTGATATATGACAGTTTCTGAGCGCGCCTGTCTCTGGCTAAATTCAACATTTGAATTTAGCAGTTGATCATGTGATGCACTTGATCGTACGCTCCAGGGACCAGCCTAGACTGATTACACCTGTGTGATCGTACGTGCGAAAGGCTTAAAAACAATACATTTTTCTGACACAAAATTTGGAAATGTAGGCTTAAATCAAACACATTTTAATTCAGATTCTCATCTGTATTTTTATATATATATATATATAATATATATAAAACAACGGAAAACAAAAAACAATGAACAAACCCCCCCCCCCCCAGCTGCCTGACCCCGAGAGGGGTGGGGAAAGGGGGAGTGGGGAGGGGGGCGGCCGTATTGTATCGATATTGAGATATCTGGCATTAAAATCGAGATATGAAATTTTGTCCATATCGTTCAGCCCTACTTCGGTACCAAGTCAGTACTAAAAAAATTTAAATGTCACGGTACCAGGTTTCTTTAAGTACCGGTGGTACCGAGTACCCGGTCAACCCGGTTCTTGATGCATACAGCGCTATGATTTCCGTGAAGCAGAAAACGTGGACGGAATCTCAAAATCCAGTCATGAAAATGAAACTTACATTTTAATATTGACAGTCACGGAATTTGTCAAAGTGAGCATAAATTAATCAAATCAAATCTCCATATGGACCAGTATCTGTAAATGTTAAGCCGCAAAAGTTGGTTGAAATATGAATCCTGCATGTTCTGCGCGTGTCTGTGTGAATGAATGAATGGCAGAGACGTGCAGGTTTGTTTACTACATAGACTGAAGTGCGTGACGCTTGCAGTAATTTTAGCATCTGCCATCTCAATGAGGTCATAAATACATAAACAACATCACCAGAACTGTTCTGAGTCACTTCACAAGCATTTTACCGTTTCATTTGAGTAAAACCAGTGTCAATTTAAAGGTATTCACGGCAACCCAGGGTTTCCCACACATTGATTTATTTGTGGCGCTGACCGCCACAAATAGATTTTTCAAAAGGCTTTGACTTCATTGAATAAACATGAGCACTGCACGTTTCAAAATCAAAAACCGATGTGGGTGTTTTTATATTACTGTATTTCAGAAGGAAACCGACTGTATTTAGAAAATGTTCGATTTCATTTCATTTTGCATGTAATGCTTGATACTGGAGCCGTTACTGGAGAATCCTGTATCTCTCCCGCTCTTAAAGCACCACCTGCTGGCAGAAAATTAATTTGCATATATATGTATATATGGGGGCGGGGGAGTGCCCACAAATAGAGTGTAAGGCTGTGGGAAACACTGCAACCTGTCAAAATAAAAGTTCATTTTTATATAAAGGCATTGTGCTAGAAATATTACTATTATTTAGTAGAATGTATGTGATACTGCTACTACTGTTGAAAAATTTTTATAAAACTTTATTTTTTAAATAAATAAATCACACAATATTTCTTCCATGTTTTAATTTTAATAGCAAATCCCCTTTATTTAACAAAAAATAGAATGTTTTTAAATTTCATTAATTAAAAGACAAATTAAATTTGGGTGAAACTTTTTCATAATTATATTACTTGTAGAAAAACTTTAAACACAATTGTAAATAAGTATAAAGAATGGCATTGGTTTTATTTTTAGTGATAAAGTGTATTTTTTTTTTAATTATCATATTTTTGTGTTTTGTTTTGGTACCGAAATTGGTACCGAGAACCGTGGATTTTCACTGGTATCGGTATCGAATACTGAAATTTTGGTACCGTGACAACACTACTGCACACTAGGGCTGGGCGATAAATCGATTTTATCGATTAACTGGAATGTGTAGTTTACATCGGTTTGTTTGAATGAAAATCGGTTTTCTTTTTAACATCCACCGACGCTCCACTCAGGGCTCCCGTTGTTCCGATTGGGCTCAACCCTCCTCCGTGCGTTTGCCATAAAGACATGCTGCCGAGCAAAGTATGTTCCTCCGGAGCGCGGAGTAGAGCGGTGTGTGATTTTGACTGGAGCGAGGCACGGGTTTTTTTAAAAGTCAGAGCGTCGTGGTTTTCACTCGCTCCAAGAGCACTCCTCCACTGCTCCATCACGAGTACAATTCATGCCAACGGCCCGTAATATAACTGCATATTTAGCAATAATTCACATGTTAAACATATTTAGCTATAGCTTGATACAGATGGATCTCTCAAATCAGAAGATTATAATGACGGCAATAACCGAGCGGGAAGTTATAGGCTAGTTCTCAAGGAGTTTGTCTTTTCTTTTTTACTGAATATTTCTGGGGTTAAAGCATGATTTAAACAGATACAGCACATTCACACGCAATCGCTTTCGCAATAATGCATTCAAACAAATGTAATCTTACAATACTTCATCTTTATCTGATTTTGAAATCTGTAAGAAATGCATCGATCTGTAGATAAAATAACTGACGAAAATGAACTGCTATTTTCATTACAAACAAAATTTGCATAGCAGAAAGCAGCAATTATACCTTTTAATGCTGACAATGTTATTAGTTTGGCATGTGTTAGGAAAAAAAAAGTTTGCACACAATAGCCTAAGCCACTTTGAAACTCTCCTGTTAATTTTATTTACTTTTTATTTTAATATAGGCTATGTTATTAACATAACATTTCAAACATACTGAAATACTTTAGCCACGGAGCAAAGGCGGAGCGGTGTTTCTGGTATCAGTGAGCGTGGAGTGATTATTAAATGCTCGGAATGCGGAGGGAAATAGTTGCCGCTCCACTCCACTCACATACTCCGCTACCGAGTGAGAGAGATGTTTTACAAATAATTTATATAAGAAAAAAATGACTCACTGCGTAGTTGCCAATTTTAATTTTAACAGTTCTTAACGCCGAGTGGATGATTAGATGCATGATGGGCTAGTATTAAATATAATTTTTTTTAAATCATCTTCTCAGTTATAAATTTGACTGGTAAATAATAAATAATGAATTATATTAAAACGTGTTTTGAACAATTTCTTTGTCATTTGAATATTGTAGGGGGGGCAAAAAAATCATTTGAAATCGTAAATCTGATTTTTGGTGAAAAAAATCGGGGATTTTTTTTTTAGGCCATATCGCCCAGCCCTACTGCACACATCTGAATATTTGGGTTGAACTGTTCTAGAACAGTGCTGTAAATACAACTTGACCACTGATTTTGGAAGGCCAAACAAAGTAGCTTCGGTTTCACAATGAAACACACAGCATCTCCGCAACATGGCGCCGGCGGCAACAGAGAGAATAAAAGTTCCACCTTCTTTCTTTGCGTGAACATTTGGGCGGCGTTATGCAAATCTTCCCACATTGTGACGTAGTCGGGTTTAAGAATGAGTCGTTTTAGGAGGGTGTGGTTAACCCTTAACTTTTATAAAGAATATCTCTTTGGATTTGAGACTTAAGTCTTTGCAACTTTACAGATCTTCTTTATACACCAAGAGCTTGTAACACTCCAAAGAGAAAGGAAAAATTTTAATTGCATCATATGACCCCTTTAAAGGGACAAACAAAGTATAAAGTAAAGTAAAGTAAAGTAAAGTAAAGTAAAGTAAAGCAAAGTGTGTCAAGACTCACGAGGCTCAGTGCAAGTAGTCCATTTATTCATTTCCTTTAAGGAAAGATCATTTAAAACACTCATATAATGTGCTACTGACAATTTTGACAAAAAACAAAACAAAAAAACAACAACTACCATGTAATGATTGTTTAATAATGTCATATTTTTTGATATTTATGATTTAGTTTAATTTTGTCAATATTTTTTTTGTTTGTTTGCTATACAACACCACATCCTAACCAAGCACAACACAATGCGACTATTGATGAATAAAAGGTATTTGCCTTTTTTTTTCTAACCAGCTGTGACAGTAATATGTAACAAGTGCTAGGGGATTCTATTTTTGGAAGGATTTCTATTTCTGTGACTTGTGATAGCATTAGCCCGACCCTGCCCTGCCACCTTCTGATTGGCAGTTATTTGTGATTTTTGTCAAGCCTTGTAGACTTCTCACTTTAGACAAATAACTTATTGCTGGAATCTTCATATTGCAATTGGTTTGGACATGTAACCCAAACTAACAGACATGGACTAAAAGCCACAAAACCCAGATTTAAATTTTATGGAGTCTTTATGATCTGTCAGAATCTCCACCTTCTGTCAATTTAAGCAAATTGATCTATTACTCCGGATCTGTTTTCTGGCCTGAAGTCATGATGTCTCATAAAGCTGTCTTGCTTACTACATCTCGACAAGTAAAAGACATCACTGCAGTTATTGCATCTGAGCAATGGCAGTGTGGCAGAGCTGGGTCAGATTTATGTGGGTTAGGTGTGTGTCCTTCCTAAAAAGGGCAATAAACATTGTGTTTTCACAGTTAAAAGTAAAGAAGAAAATTCTTCAGTCAGGTATGACAGATACTAGAAGGTCATCCTGGACAGGTAGTAAGTAAGTAAGTAAATTTTATTTATATAGCACATTTAAACATAGCAAAGCTATCCAAAGTGCTGAACAATGTAAAATAAAATTAAAAGATAAAGGGAAACACAGTGACTGAAAAGGCTCTGTCACCCTTAGGTTTCAAACGGGAACGAGGGACAGATAAAAGAGCCCTGTCAGCGGATCTTAAAAGTCTGGTAGATGGCAAAGGTATAATAAGATCTTTAAGATAAGATGGAGCTTGATTGGAGCTTGATTGTTAAGAGCTTTAAAAACAAACAACAGAATCTTAAACTGAACTCTAAAATGGACCGGAAGCCAGTGAAGTGAAGCTAAAATTGGAGTGACATGGTCATATTTCTTTGCCCCAGTCAGCAGCCTTGCAGCTGCATTTTGTACCAACTGGAGGCAAGAAAGCGATGACTGAGGAAGACCTGAGTACAGTGAATTACAGTAATCTAAACGTCAGCTCCTTAATAATATCCATTCTCATTTTTTGGGGACCAAAAATAAAAATTTCTGTTTTGTTCTCATTGAGTTGGAGAAAGTTATTTGATAACCATTTTTTAATATCTGAGATACATTCCAGCAATGGTTCAATTGAATCACCAGCTTTTAGGTACAACTGTGTATCATCAGCAAATAAATGAAAGGAAACATTGTGCTTCCTGATAATATCCCCCAGAGGGCGCATACATAAGTTAAAAAGAAGCGGTCCCAGAATAGAGCCCTGAGGTACTCCACTAATAATTGGGGCACATGATGAGGAAAACTTGCCTAGCTCTACAGAAAAAGACCTATCATTGATGTCCTCTCTGCAGGACATCTACCTCATACACTGCAAAAGCAGAGCTGTTAAAAACATCAAAGACTCCATCCACCCCAGTAACCATCTTTTCACTTTGCTGCCATCTGGTAAGCGCTTCCGTAGCCTAATGGCAAAACTGAGAGACTTAGAAGGAGTTTCTTCCCCCAGGCCATCAGGCTCCTAAACTCAAACCCAGCCTCATAACATCCACTTGTCTCCACTTAATATTCACTTAATCAGTAAGATATTCATAATTTTCTACCTCACATTGACATACTGAGAGTGTCACTACCTGTTTGCACATTTCCCTCTTGCACATTCATGTGTATCTTAATATTTAAGACAACAGTATAATGCACATATGCACATTTGCCTCTTGTACAATCCTGTGTATCTTAATATTTAAGACTACAGTATACTTTCATGCATATTGTTCTATTCTATATTTCATTCTACAGTATACATCTTTTTTATATATTTTATTCTTTTATTTTTATTGTTTACTTTTATTTCATTCTTTCATACCTATATTTATGTATATTTTCATCTGTGTTGTATTGTTTAATAATTGCACTGTCCATGGAGCGGACCTGACTCACATTTCACTGCTGGTTATATATGCTCTATATAATCGTGTATGTGATGAATAAAAATCTTGAATCTTGAACTGAGATATGAGCTGAACCATCGTAAGGCTGTGCCCCGATACCGATCAGATGTTCTAAATGGCAAATAAGAACATTATGATCCACAGTAGCAAAGGCACCTGTAAGATCCAGTAGAATCAATACCACATTTTTACCAGCATCAACTGCAACCAAAATATCACTGAACACTTTAAGCAAAGCAGACTCTGTACTGTGATAATAGTGAAACCAGACTGAAAAGGTTCTAATAAATTAGCTGTATTTAAGAATGTCATTAGCTGTAATTGCACAACTTTTTCCAAAAGCTTTGACAAAAATGATAACTTTGAGACAGGCCGAAAATTGTAAAGCAACTTTAATCCAAACCTTGCAAAGGCTGAACAACCGCATGCTTAAAGCAGTTCAGAACCACACCAGTGTCCAAAGATGAGTTAATCAACACTTGAACACTGGGGCCAATTACTGGAAAAGCTGCTTTTATGATCTCGGAAGGAACAACATACAGTGAGGAGTCAGTAGACTTCATTTTGTTAACAAGGTCGGAAAGTTATATTAAAGAAACATGTTGAAAATGACAAAATAAAAATGGACTAGCAGGTGAGTTCAAAGACAGGTCTGAGAGCTGTGAAGTAAAAGATAATCAAATGGCACTCACTTTGTCAACAAAAAATATCAGGTAGGTCATATTTCCAGAGTACTGGCCCACATTCAGGTCAAAAACATGGAACTGAAAATGGATCACTGCTGCCAAACTGAGCAGACACCTGATGCTAATTGTGCCTTCTGTGTTAGTCCTCCATCAGGTCTCCCGAAACTAGTTTGGCAGTGCAAACAACCTCAGGGTCCAGGAATAATAAGTGTCAGCACCCTCATCCAATTTCAGAGTCACATGGAGACTTAAATGGCATCCACCCTGTGTTATTTCAATTATAATAATAATAATCTATACAAATGCACTTTGAAATGTTGCCACAACAACTCTTTTCTTTAAGCTCAAGACCAGAAAAAAGCCAAAAAAGTAAGGCCAAAGTTCACGAAGTAACTTACTGTCAATGTTGTAAAATTTATTGAGTACAACTGGATCTGTGCAAACTGAACCCATTATTTCTTCCTGGTCTCGTGTTGCTGTATAATAATTTCCATTTATGGGTCAATGACATATAAAATACCCATGATAAAGATAAGGGAAAAATCTAGTTTAACCATGTGTGCCAGTTTCTTCAGAATGTACTCTGTGCTTGTGTTCATTTCATATGGTCTTGAAAAACCTTTCTAGAGTCTTCAATAAAAGTTACCGTGTGGTGTAACCATCAAGTACAACATTACAACACTATTTATAAAAAAAAAAAAAAATTATATATATATATTTATAGAGAGAGAGAGAGAGAGAGAGAGAGAGAGAGAGAGTTTTATTTTATTATCTCTGTGTTATTGTTGTAACATTTGTTAATATTTTGAATTAGATTTTATTTTTACAATTTTTACTTTAGTAAATTTGTTGTGTTTTTGTATAACGTCTATATGATTCTATTTATTTATTATTTATATATTTATAACGTTTAGTTATTTTAGTACTTAAAGATAGACTAAAGAAAAGTGAGAAAATCTATCTTGGCAACTAGCTGATTTTTTTTTTCTATTAATGTTTTATTTCAAGTATTTTTTTATGGGTTTAGTTTTAGTTAATGATAATAAACCAGGACAATACAAATCTTATTTTTTTTTTATATAATACAAATATTTAAGATATTTGTAGGTGTGTGACGAGACACTTATCCCACGAGATGAGATGAGACATGAGACTGGGTTCACGAGAACGAGACAAGATTTTTAGATTTTTTAAATGAAATCCTCAATGATGAAATATATAGGGGAAAACTTCTATAGGTCTTTTACTCAAATGAAAAACACAAAGTGCAAAAAATGTAGGTGCAGTTTGAAATCAACTGGTACTTTATAAACGTATACTTCTATATTTATTAATTATATGCAGCAATAAACAACTTGTAAACTAGAGCTGCACGAATCTGGATAAATTGAGAATCATGTTTTTATTTATATAAATTGGAGATCATGATTCTCTCAGGATTCTGAAAAAAAAAACTAAACTAAACAAAATAATGTAATTTACTAGTGGTTCTGACAAAATGGTCATTGCTTAAGTCTTTAAAAAAAAAAAAAAAAAAAATTACTAATATATATATATATATATATAAATATATATTAATTTGAACAAAATTAAATAATAATAAAAAAAGAAATCAATGAAGGAGTTAGTGTCTCATAAACTTGTTTCCCAATTGGAATCTCCTGAATGAATGATTCAATGTCAAAACGGGCAGTTGTCACCACCTCCTGGAGGAAGAGTTTAAGCGTTACAATCGAGCGGCAACCTCCCACGCTCTCTCTCCCGAAGCCAATAAGGAAGTGACTAAAACTGCAATTCATGACTGGCCGCTAGAGACTGGCTGCAAAAGGGAGTCATTCCCATAGACTCCATATGTTAAAATGGCCAACTTTACAGCAAAAAAAAAAAGTTTACAGCCTGGTTCAAAAAATGATTTTGGTCTATATTGCTAATTTTGCCCTTCATGACAACTGTAAGGGGGGTGAATTTCTTTATAACTCATCTGTTTAAATTATATTAAGCCTTAAAGTTCTGCATAATTAAGGGCGTGGCCACTTGAGTGACTGGTAGATTGCCGCTGCTGACAATGCCGTTGCACCAGGTGGGCGTGGCTTCAGCAACCAGCTCCCGCCTTTTTGCCCATTTTCAATTATCCGGGAGAGTTGGTCATGTGGGGCATGTTGGTTGGGCTATATAACTTTGATTTTAATTTGATTTCATTTGAGAAGTTTGTGAAATATTAAAGGTACACTCCACTTTTTTTGAAAATAGGCTTATTTTCCAACTCCCCTAGAGTCAAACTGTTGAGTTTTACCGTTTTCGAAACTATTCAGCCGATGTCTGGGTCTGGCGGTAGCACTTTTAGCTTTCAGCTTTTGGCAGAATGGATTCGAAAACGGTAAAACTCAACTGTTTAACTCCAGGGGAGTTGGAAAATGAGCCTATTTTCAATACAACTGGAGTGCTCCTTTAAGCAGTGCAGTTTTTTTTTTTTTTTTTTTTTAAAGAGGAAAAATTAAATAGTGAAAAAATATAAAAAAATAAATAATAATAATAATAATAATATTATATATATATATATATATATATATATATATATATATACACACACATATACATATATATATATATATATATATATATATATATATATATATATATATATATATATATATATAATATATATATATATATATACACACAGTTGCATTAAATTGATAACATGTCTCCACCATCAACTGTATATAAACTAATGTTGTCAAAAGTACCGAGTGCTTCCACAGATACACACGGCAGTGTTTGAGAGCTGAGTCTGTCATCGGCTCCGTCTATGAGCAGATATATCAGGGATCCGCTGACAGAGCTACTGTGTGTATCTGTGAAGAGCGTGAAGCGATGATCACTGTAGCCACTCACAGACATATCTGCTGAGCACAAGAACACAATGGCCAATCAGAGGTGTCTGAGAATCCAAACAGCACTCAAAATGCTGGCAGGAAATGCTGGTATGGATCACATTTCATAATTTTCAGTACAGACTGTTACCAACATCAGTACTTTGGCCAACACTAAAAACTCACTCATTGTCATTCTATTACACTGGACTGGGGAGGAGTTGATTCAGGATGAGAGGTGCAGCATGATGTCAGATGAATGGAACAGGACTAGAGGAATTGTTTAACTTCGCCACACGTCTCAGTTTCTCAGACTGTTTGAATAAGTCAGTGCCCTTCTTGTGCACTGCAATGACATTTCAATTATTTAGAGGCCATTCACAACACATTCTTGTGATTTGCACAGTAAGCCTGCATTTATCTGATCACAGATATAGTGAAATATTATAACCTTAAATAACTGCTTTCTATGTGAATATATTCTAAAATGTAATTTATTCCTATGACGCAAAGCTGAATTTTCTGCATCATTGCTCCAGACTTTAGTGTCACATGATCACTCTAAACTGATGATAAAATATTTCAAAATACAGCGCCTGACAAAACTACTACTACAAGCTAAACTACATGAGCTACATACAAAGTACATTTTACATATGTAAATAGAAAAAAATTGTACACAGACAATGCAGAGCATTTGTTTAGTTTTTTTTTTTTTATGGGAATTCAAACCGTGTTGACTCTGAATCAGCAAGATGACTAGAGGTCCTAGAGGACGCAGTTCGAAGTTCCCTCAGAAGGGAACTAGGGATCAGCATTTGGCTGTTTTGTGCGTGTCTTGTAGTCATCATTACTATAGGTCTGTTACAAAACTCAAAAAGCAAAAGACCGTAAAATCAAAACACAAGGCGCCATGTTTTGTGATTACATGTCATTACACTCATTATCACAAACTCAATGAAATAACAGTAAAAAGATCAACTAATAAACAAAGTGTTCAAAATGATGTTATCTTTCTGTTTTATATTACTTTAAGGTCACATATGCAAAAAAGCAACATCCAGCACATCAATGATTCATCTGTTAGAAAATAATTCATGACAATGAGCTGGTTTACACATGATCATATTTTAAGATGTGCGCATCAGCGATATTGTTTATCAATGCATCAAAACCAGAAACAAGTTGTTTTAGCCAATATTTATGTCTCCAAAAATGGGCTAACACTGCCAGGATTAAATGCTAATGTTCCATCAGTTACAAGTTTCCTCTTTATTCTTTTATTTAGAACTTTTGCACATGATTCGTTATTATCACTACAGGTACTGAAAACAATACTGTGTCGTGATTGTATGTGAACACTTGTACATTGGTGGTGATTAGTTTTTATAATTACATGTATTTTAGTTTTTAATGTGTTGTTATTGTGTTTTTAGATTTTTGTTTCAGTTGTTTCTGTGATGTACTGAAATATAATTACAAGCACTTCATACGTTTCAAAGGCTTTTATCGACAATTACATGACATTTATGCAAAGAGTCAGTATTTGCAGTGTTGGCCCTTCTTTTTCAGGACCTCTGCAATTCAACTGGGCATGCTCTCAATTAGAGCTGAAACAACTAATCGATTTAATCGATTAAAATCTATTATTAAAATAGTTGTCAACTAATTTAGTAATCGATTCGTTGCTAAATAATTTTTATTTGCCGTAAGCGGCTCATTTCGTGCATATTTTAAATCTGCGGTGACCAAAGTGTGGCAGTAATGAGCCACCGGAGGGTTTTACTCAGCCAGTACAGTAGGAGAAGCAGCGAAAAGCCAATAGCTGGCCTCGTTTTATGTCACGTGCTTCCCGCACAGCGTCTCTGCAGCATTCAGCGTGATGAGTGAGGCAGGCGGCAGTGGAGTAAGCTCGAGAAAGAAAAAGAAAAAGAAAAAAGCGGAAGATAAAAAACTATCGAACGAAGTCATGCAAAGTGTGGGAGCACTTTACTCTGAGCCTTCAAAAAAGAAGAGTAACCTGTAAAACTGCGGCAGGAAAAAACATATCCTCTAAAAAGAGAGCAAGCCTAACTGTTAAACCCTGAACATTTGGACATGATGTTGACCTTTTTGCACTGCAATGCAAAGTTTTTCTCAAATAATGCTCTTTTGTGAATAGTGTTCTGCCTCATTTCCCACAGGTAGGCGAATTCCTGTCAGTTCAGGCATAAGCTGTTTTGTTAACATTTTATCGCTTTATTACATTTTTTAATTTTGCACTGTTATAAGGACCACTACATATTTAAATCCGATGAAAATCACAGTGTGCAAAGACTTTTATTTGTGCAGATTCTGCAGTACAATGTTGTTTGCAAATGTTTAGTCGTAAAAGCTGATAACATTGCTTTTTAACAATTAACATTTAAAGCTTTTGTCGTTTACCAGTTCATAATTCAGTCTTGCAGCCTAATTATGACAGAATGAGAGAGGTTAATGTTTAAATGTATTTGAATGCACTTTTTTCTAAATATTCACTGCTCTTTTTCACACAGCAGTTTTTTTTGTGTGTCCAATATTTTTTTTCCTGACAACCTTCTGATGGATTTTACTTTAAATTTTATTTTAAAATGTGAGTTCCATTCAGGTTTCATGCCATTGGCACTTTATTGGAAGGATTTGTTTACAATTTCACAGCAGATGCTATAAAGCTGTTTCCCAGATATAAGCTGTGTGTTTACAGGAAAAGAAAATAATAAAATGCAATTTACTGCAATTTTATTCTGTTTTATTCTTATTCTTTCGTGAAAATATGTTCTGAAAGATTCCTTAATAAGCTTTGTTCGGGATGTTAAACTACTTTAGGAGCCCTAAGGACTGCCATGGTGAAAACATTATTTGAAACCTCCTTGTGAAATTTGCTAGAGTATGTATGGGTCAGTGTTTTGATTGAAGAAGAGTTCGACAAAGGATAAACTAACACATAATAAAACACAACTCCAGGTATGTTTTTGATGAGGATATGACAATGCAAAATGGTTAAAATCTCTAAAAAGTCTATGTTGAATGATAAAGACCCTTTGTTAATAATTTACTTGGGGAAAAAAGTGGGCAAAACTAAAATATATAAGTACATAAACCGATTCATCGATTAATCGTAAAAATAATCGACCGATTAATCGATTATCAAAATAATCGTTAGTTGCAGCCCTACTCTCAATCAACTTCTGGGCCAAATCCTGACTAATAGCAACCCATTCTTTCATAATAACTTCTTGGAGTTTGTCAGAATTAGTGGGTTTTTGTTTGTCCACCCGCCTCTTGAGGATTGACCACAAGTTCTCAATGGGATTAAGATCTGGGGAGTTTCCAGGCCATGGACCCAAAATTTCAACATTCTGGTCCCCGAGCCACTTAGTTATCACTTTTTGCCTTATGGCACGGTGCTCCATCGTGCTGGAAAATGCATTGTTCTTCACCAAACTGTTGTTGGGTTGTTGGAAGAAGTTGCTGTTGGAGGGTGTTTTGGTACCATTCTTTATTCATGGCTGTGTTTTTTGGGCAGAATTGTGAGTGAGCCCACTCCCTTGGATGAGAAGCAACCCCACACATGAATGGTGGTCAGGATGCTTTACTGTTGGCATGACACAGGACTGATGGTAGAGCTCACTTTTTCTCCGGACAAGCTTTTTTCCAGATGCCCCAAACAATCGGAAAGGGGCTTCATCGGAGAATATGACTTTGCCCCAGTCCTCAGCAGTCCATTCACTATACTTTCTGCAGAAGATCAATCTGTCCCGATGTTTTTTTTTGGAGAGAAGTGGCTTCTTTGCTGCCCTTCTTGACACCAGGCCATCTTCCAAAAGTCTTGGCCTCACTGTGCGTGCAGATGCGCTCACATCTGCCTGCTGCCATTCCTGAGCAAGCTCTGCACTGGTGGCACTCCGATCCCGCAGCTGAATCCTCTTTAGGAGACGATCCTGGCACTTGCTGGACTTTCTTGGACGCCCTGAAGCCTTCTTTACAAGAATTGAAACCTCTTTCCTTGAAGTTCTTGATGAACCTATAAATTGTTGATTTAGGTGCAATCTTAGTAGCCACAATATCCTTGCCTGTGAAGCCATTTTATGCACCGCAATGATGGCTGCACGCGTTTCTTTGCAGGTCACCATGGTTAACAATGGAAGAACAATGATTTCAAGCATCACCCTCCTTTTTAACAAGTCTGCAATTCTAACCCAATCAGGCCTGACATAATGATCTCCAGTCTTGTGCTCGTCAACATTCTCACCTGAGTTAACAAGATGATTACTGAAATGATCTCAGCAGGTCCTTTAATGACAGCAATGAAATGCAGTGGAAAGGTTTTTTGGGATTAAGTTAATTTTCATGGCAAAGAAGGACTATGCAATTAATCTGATCACTCTTCATAACATTCTGGAGTATATGCAAATTGCTATTATAAAAACTTAAGCAGCAACTTTTCCAATTTCCAATATTTATGTAATTCTCAAAACTTTTGGCCACGACTGTACTGCATAATAACTAAATTGCAAATCAACCAGTTACGTATATGTTGTGATATTGCTTCGTGTTTGTACAATGAATCATAACTGATTAGACGATTTATTGCCCCAGCATACTAGTGTGGTTCCTGTAAAGGGCATTCCAGTGCACTAAACCAGATTTACTGTGTGCTAATGCTGATTACACATCTGATGAAACAAATGAATGCAAGCTAATTTACATTCAATACACATGAATTATGAATACAACTTAAGTGAAAAAAGTTAATTAGTTAGGGTTAGTTAATTAGTCAAAAAGAAAAACTACCAACAAATTCAACTATGGTTATTCAGTCGATGCTTGCTTTTCAAGTAATGCCATGACTCTCTCCTGAGACAAGTGCACATGAGATCATGAGAGCACAGCAATAAAGAAGTCCAGCAACTGTTTATTCTCATCCCATCAAAGTGAATACAAAGACAGCTAAACTTCTACACTAAGTTATAACAGTACCAGTTACTACAGTAAGAATGAGTTGGCTCTTTATTGGCTGAAGGGAATTCCAGTTGCCAGCACTTGTCCAATAGCTGCATAACAGTGCTACACATTATTGTGCACAGGGTTGCAAAAAGGTGGAAAATTTCCAGTAAATTTCGGAAACATTCCAGAAATTTTGGAAGCTTTCCAGGATTTTTTAGAATATTACAGGGATTTTTGGAAATGTTCCACCCCTTTGCAACCCAAAAAATTATATTTCACCAAACAAACTATAAATCGAAGAAGTAGGGCTTTGTGATTATTATATTATATTATATATTTGAGTATTTTTCTCTTAAGAAAGGTAAAGAAACTTGCTTTTGCATATTTTTCAGTAACTCTATTAACTTCAGAACAACTGCAGAACAGTGATGGAGTCAGACTGAACACACAGGGCTGTAGGTGTCACATTATGAAGGCTGGTCCAGGTGCAGGCAGCTGTAGACCGCACAAAGACAACAGAACAGGTGGAGTTCACCACAACACTTTCTAGCAGCTTCCTAGTTTAATCTGAGAGCTGAAGTATTCAGTGATTTTCAAGCCAGCTTAAAGATTGACTATTTCCCGCGATCACAGGTCAAACTCTCAGACTGATGTAAAAGACCGGACCGTGGTGTGACAGCACTGGGGAAGAAGTTAATCAGTTTCTACATCGTAAGATACACGCATGACAGACAAGCAGCTCACAAAGTAAGTGTGCTACGTTTTTGACAAAGAATGGTTAATGATTTTATTTCTTTACATAAAGTTCTTCTAATCATCAAGAGTTTGAAGTGCCACAACCTGCTCGCCAGCAGAAAGGTCACACAATGCAACCGGTCTGTCCATCCACACACACAAAACCTGACAAGACCTACACAGACACCGCTGTCTCTTTTGAATGAATACAACTGAAACTTTTTCAATATAACTGAATATTAAAATGTGCGCAGCTGTGCTGTCACTGGGGCAGTCGTGGCCTCATTGTTAGAGAGTCGGTCTTGTAACCCAAAGGTTGCAGGTTCGAGTCTCAGGCCCGGCAGGGATTGTAGGTGGGGGAGTGAATAACCAGTGCTCTCTTCCGACTGAGCTGAGACCCTTGAGCAAGGCACCGAACCCCAACTGCTCCCCGGGTGCCGGTGTGTGTTCACTACTGTGTGTGCACGTGGATGGGTTAAATGCAAAGAACAAATTCAGAGTATGGGACAGCATACTTGGCCACTCGTCACTTCACTGTTGCTGGCTGCCACAGTTACTGCAATAAACTTAAGGATTTCTTCTAAAGAAGTTGTTTTGCCACCAGCAAATCTGTCTGTGTCCAGCAGCACAGGGCTCGCATAAATGATGACAAAACAAAACGAGCATGGCTTGCAGCGCTTAAGTTATAATACTGTGTGTAAAATAATAAGATCAAGTGTTAAATTAACATAATTTATCATTTTATGGACAAAATCCGATCGGGAGGTGTATGTGGGATATGTGCGCTCGTGTTCTCAGTGCAGTTAACCACAGGCCGCTTCATGACATCTTCCCACTTATTTTTATTTTTTTTTGAAACTGGTTTAATGTTATATTATCGGCTCAGAAAATACATTAATTTGACTAGAAACACCAGAGACTGGAAATGTAACGCATCGTTCCAGTACGAGTCAGGCGAGAGACTACTGAATTATTGGAAAGTGAAAGGTTTTTTCTATGCAAAAAGCAAGGTCCATAAAGATATGGTTGGATGAGTTTGGTGTGGAAGAACTTGACTTTCAGGCTTTCTTGTCCACCATCAGTGCCTGACCTCACAAATGCTCTACAGGACGAACGGGCAAAAATTCCCTCAGAAACGCTCCAAAATCTTGAGGAAAGCCTCCCCAGAAGAAGGGAAGCATTTATAGCTACAAAAAAATGGGGACCACCTCCATATTAACGTCAATGTATTTAGAATGCGATAAAGTCCCTGATGGTGAAATGATCAGGTGTCCCAATACTTTTGTCCATACAGTGTATGTTAATCTTGTTAGGGAAAGTAAATTTAGATCTGTAAAACATGTCTATGATAATGGGCATCAGTTAAGGGTGTACAATGATGTACAGATGTACAAAAGCTTGCCACCACTCTGTAGGACAGCAGCCACCACTGTGGAGTTGCTATGGGTATATTCTACCGAGGGTGGAGATATGCGAATTCTGTAAAAGATGAGTAATGAATGTCAATAGTACAGAAAACAAGGTAACATGACAGTAGCAGACGTCCCAGCGTCCTTGAGCTAGTGGTACTCTTGTGGGTCAGAGATGTATTATGAGTGTCCATATGAATTTCATTGTACAAAAAAACATTAGCCAATCAAATATGTAGAACCAACATAACAGTTCATCTGTGAAACTTTCCAAGATAATTAAAGGCCTACAGATTCAGTTATGGCACAAATTTAGAAATGTCTAAAGAAAAGTGCAAGTGAAGTGAGTCATGACTCCCTTTCAGCCGCACCTGAAGGTGTGTCATTGTGGTCAGACCGTTTCTCACACACACACACACACTGTTTGTGTGTTCCTCTCATATTTCTTTGATTATACTGGACAGCCAGAGCGTGCTTGCTTTCAGCTGTTCCTGAATGATCTAATCCACACACACTGACAGACGTGGGACTGTCAAACCTATGGGACGAGTAACATGTACAAGATCCCAAAAAGCAAAGGGCATTTCCAACTTCTCGTGACACAGCAGGAGCAATCTAGTGAAGACAACCTACTAAACAACATCCATGCATGCATTCAGGAGAATAAAAACAATACAATGTAACACAATGTCTGGGAATGAACGTCTGCTTGAATTCCTTACACGAGCACAGCACCAACATTTGCAAGGTAAATGAGCTCGAGTGACCAGGAAATATTAAGCATTAATAAAGTAAAGGCCCAATGAATGGTCGAACACATCTGAACAGACTAAAAAAGATGCAAAGACGCCTTGCGGTGATCTGAAGCAGTCTTGACCATCAGCTGACCTCAGAGATGTGACAGTAACGTTACATGCATCCGTCACAGAGTCATAAAAGCACGCGCTCACATGCACATCATGCACACACAGCACAGAGCCTGAATGCACTCCTGCTGGGAGGATTTCCTGTGTGTGGCTTCGCAATATACGATCTGGACAATTTTCCTTTGTCAAAACTAACAAGTACCGGTATCCACTTTCCGCTTGGTTCCAACGAGCCAGAAACACTCGCGTTCAACTTAAACCAGAAAGCGAACGCCATGTAACGCTTCAGATGAAACTCACCTCCGTAGCTCTCCGCCCGTGCAGTCAGTCGGTAAAGTGTGTAGGCATTCACATGAACTCAGTCCCGGTGTCCCGGATGTTGATCAGCCTCGGCTCCCGGGATGAAGTCCACGCTCCATTGTGACGTCACGCTCGGTAGGGTCGCGTGTGTGGGGGTGGGCTTCATCCGGTAACAACAACGCGGGGGAAAATGGTATTGCTTTATGAAACACACTGGATTTTCTGATTATCTGAAATGATGTATAATGCTTTTGATCTTTAATGCCTTGTTTGTTAGATGAAATAAATGCAAAACAGCGCACTCTGGTGTTGAAAATACCAACTTACATCCAGATACAGACTGTATTATTAAAAAGCGGCGTTCCCATGATATATATGTGTGTGTGTGTGTGTGTGTGTGTGTGTGTGTGTGTGTGTGTGTGTGTGTGTGTGTGTGTAGAGATAGAGAGAGAGAGAGAGAGAGAGAGAGAGAGAGCTTGGTAGTAACTGATACATAATCAGATTCCAAAAAGTAAGTACTTGTAATTAGCTAATATTACATTTTAAAATACTCAGACTACTGTTCCTTTTTTATTGATTACATGATTGCACATTATTCACACAATGGCAAAATATTATTCATAATTTATTGATTCTCCCTTCCTCATTTTCATCTTTTAAATGTTACTTTCTAAAACAGTCTACATACACTCAAGTCTTCCAGTTGTTATGGACATTCACACAAAGACCGGTCACGGTGCCACACTGGATTTACAAAAGTCAAAACTACTGATGAACACATTAATGTTTATTTGAATTATCGCTCAGTGGGTTATTTAACCATGCATTGGAAGGCTTTTGTCTTTTAAACACATTAAAGTGCACAGATTCATTTTATTTTTTATTTACATGTAATAAACTTTTTCTCATCTGAACCTGTTTCACCTAATATATTTACTTAAAGTGCCCTTGAGATTTAAAGAAATATATAGTCTACAAACCCGATTCCAAAAAAGTTGGGACACTGTACAAATTGTGAATAAAAACAGAATGGAATGATGTGGAAGTTTCAAATTTCAGTATTTTATTCAGAATACAACATAGATGACATATCAAACTGATAAAATGTATAATTTTAAGGGAAAAAATAAGTTGATTTTAAATTTCATGGCATCAACACATCTCAAAAAAAGTTGGGACAAGGCCATGTTTACCACTGTGTGGCATCCCCTCTTCTTTTTATAACAGTCTGCAAATGTCTGGGGACTGAAGTTGCTCAAGTTTAGGAATAGGAATATTGTCCCATTCTTGTCTAATACAGGCTTCTAGTTGCTCAACTGTCTTAGATCTTCTTTGTCGCATCTTCCTCTTTATGATGCACCAAATGTTTTCTATGGGTGAAAGATCTGGACTGCAGGCTGGCCATTTCAGTACCCGGATCCTTCTTCTACGCTGCCATGATGTTGTAATTGATGCAGTATGTGGTCTGACATTGTCATGTTGGATAATGCAAGGTCTTCCCTGAAAGAGATGACGTCTGGATGGGAGCATATGTTGTTCTAGAACTTGGATATACCTTTCAGCATTGATGGTGCCTTTCCAGATGTGTAAGCTGCTCATCGCCACATGCACTCATGCAACCCCATACCATCAGAGATGCAGGCTTCTGAACTGAGCGCTGATATCAACTTGGGTTGTCCTTGTCCTCTTTAGTCCGGATGACATGGCGTCCCAGTTTTCCAATAAGAACTTCAAATTTTGATTCATTTGACCACAGAACAGTTTTCCACTTTGCCACAGTTTATTTTAAATGAGCCTTGGCCAAGAGAACACGCCTGCGTTTCTGGATCATGTTTAGATATGGCTTCTTTTTTGACCTATAGAGTTTTAGCCAGCAACGGCGAATGGCACGGTGGATTGTGTTCACCAACAATGTTTTCTGGAAGTATTCATGAGCCCATGTTGTGATTTCCATTACAGTAGCATTCCTGTATGTGATGCAGTGCCGTCTAAGGGCCCGAAGATCACGGGCATCCAGTATGGTTTTCCGGTCTTGACCCTTACACACAGAGATTGTTCCAGATTCTCTGAATCTTTGGATGATATTATGCACTGTAGATGATGATAACTTCAAACTCTTAGCAATTTTTCTCTGAGAAACTCCTTTCTGGTATTGCTCCACTATTTTTGGCCGTAGCATTGGGGGAAATTGGTGATCCTCTGCCCCATCTTGACTTCTGAGAGACACTGCCACTCTGAGAGGCTCTTTTTATACCCAATCATGTTGCCAGTTGACCTAATAATTTGCAAATTGGTCCTCCAGCTGTTCCTTATATGTACATTTAAGTTTTCCGGCCTCTTATTGCTACCTGTCCAAACTTTTTTGGAATGTGTAGCTCTCATGAAATCCAAAATGAGCCAATATTTGGCATGACATTTCAAAATGTCTCACTTTCAACATTTGATATGTTATCTATATTCTATTGTGAATAAAATATAAGTTTATGAGATTTGTAAATTATTCCATTCCTTTTTTACTCATAATTTGTACAGTGTCCCAACTTTTTTGGAATTGGGTTTGTAATAATTAATTATCACATTTGCATGTTCACGGTTCTCTTGGTCACATGAGATACAAGTAAACATGAAATATGCATTTTTTTAGTAAATAAGTATTTTCTTTGTGTTATATTAATTTGACATTTTTATGATTTAATTATTAGCTTTTCATTAAACTCACAGTTCGGGAAACCTTGACGTAAAAATGTTTAATGCACTTTATGGTGTTAACTACAATGAATGGCATATGTTTTCTTTCTCTTTGTATTTTTATATATATGCTACAATATGCTACCTGTTTATCATATTTAACTCAATGTGATAAAGACGTTAGGTCAAAAGTAATCTAAAAGTATTCAAATAGTAGTCAGATTATATCACGTAATGGATTACGTTCCTAACTACAATTTTTTTTTTGTCATGTTATTTGGAATCAGTAACGGATAACAATCTGTAAGTACTCTACCCAGCTCTGTATATATATATGCTTTCAGAGTATATACTGTTTTATACAGTCTATGGTATATACCCTGAAAGCACATGTACAGTGATGACGTTTCTTTATAGGCGGAGCCTATCTGGTGGCAAGTAGCAGTCTATGGAAGCCATAGAATAAAATAATTAAAAAAAAATGTCTTTGAGTTTATAATTCAAAAATCTAATTTCTTTCTCGTAATTCTGAAATTATATCTCACAATTCTGAAAAACAAACAAACAAAAATTTACTTGTCATTCTCTGGCCCCTATGGCTGAGTTAAAAAAAATAGCTGAACATAAGTTCCAAAATAAAATATAGGGTTACTGCCTTGAGTTATTATTTTGGAATAAATGTAAAATGCTTAAAAACACTCACTTGATGAGATTAAGATTTGAATTCTCTGAGACTGATCTTTGTGCAGCTGAGAACTGCTGTATTTGCGGCTGCTGTCTAATTAGCACCAAAACCTAAATACCGGTGAGGGCCACAAAACGTAAAAAATAAGTGATCTCAAATTCTACGAAGCACTGTTATTATTCCTCAGCACCCACTCATGTGCTATAACGTGCTCCCTCGTGTCTGAAGCTCGGTTCATATGGCATGTGTTTGTTTTCTGAAAAGCTGCCATCAAACAACATGACGTGAGAGAAGCAATACATCAGCGTGACTTCTGTTAATCATTCTAGGTGCTTCACACACATGCTCACTATGTTTCAACTATCGTCATATTTAATTTTGAAAGCTTGTTAAAATTGTAAAATGGCCTTTCATTTATAAACCAATTTTGATATGTATCCCTTTGGTGTCTCTGCTCACCTTCAGTGCTGTCATGATGTGATTAGAACTAGAATGATTGAATAGTGAATATGCAATTTTGCAAACACAGACGATGACTATATGGACACAAATACTTCGTAAAAGAAGTGATGCCTAATATAAACCCTGCTAAAGCCTTTGTTTAGTTTCCCATGACTCGAGTCAGAGCTTCAACACATCATGCAACACTTTGAGCTCCACTGGCTCCACTTTGAAACAGGGTCACAATGACATCGGGCTGATCTTTGAGCTTTGCATTACCACGCCTTCTCAAGTTTATGCTTTATGGAATGAAAACACAAATCATGTGAAAGTGCCTTGAGACTCCAAATGTAGTGAATCAATTCAAATATGAAAACAAGATAGCCATAAAGAATCAAAGGCTCATTTTTGACACTTCATGTTGTTGTATTAGACTGTACCAAGGCAAATGTGCACTCCTGAATGACAAGTAGCAGAACATTGAAAAATGATTTCTTTGCTTGGATACTTTTACAAAAAAAAAAAAAAAAAAAAGGTTTACTTCAACTACAGAGGCATGAAATCCAAACAGAATACTGAACAGTACTGTATTTAACCCTCTAGGCACATAAGAGTAAATAATCAAGATGATCACAGACTTTTATTTTTCAGATGGTGCAAAACTGAAATGACGAATCAACGATAAATGAGATGAAAAGGCAGCAAAAAACAGCAAAGTAAAAGAAAGAAGCCTAGCTTATGTACACAATGTATTTCATACAAATAAAAAAAAACGAACAAACCACACTTCTTTTCAAATTTCATATCATCAAAACTATAAGAAGGTCATAAGAAATAACGGCAAGGTTGTCCAGCAGCGTACAATCACACAAGGCCCTGATTGGCTTTTAGTGTTTATAAGTCATGTGATGGTGAAGCGTAGCAGCGTGGGCGGAGCTCAGGAGCTGATTGGAGGGATGAGATCAGCTGACTCTAGGGTATCCTCACAGGGGCTGTGGCAGCTCTCCAGATTGAGCTGCTGTTGAGTCTGAAGCTTCAGAATGAGCTCCTTGATCTCGTCCCGCTTGGTTTTCATCCGTTGCTGGGGAAACCAATCCAATAAATTCATCGGGAGATAAAAGCTTGGAAGAGGATTCTGAAAGAAAAAAATAATCAGCATCAATAATTGCATTTGTTACAAAGTCTAAACACAACCGCTCAATTTGGATATAAAGGTCACTAAATGGCTTCAATGTAAATGTCTGTTTTTATAATCTTTCATTATCATGCAATAATCATTTTCTTCTGAAGCAACTTTTTTGCAGACACAAGTCATTGCAGGGGTGCAACTATCAATTATTTTAATTATCTATTAATCTGTTGATTATTTCTATTATAAATAATGGAAATAATTGTGTGACTTTCTAACATTTTCAGATGATACTACTATAAAATGTAAGTTAATGTGCTGAGGAAAACATGTCTCAAACACATGAATCAGCACACGCATCCGTCAAAGCACCTGACAGTGCAAGCCGGTAAACGCTGTGTTTCTTTTTTTAAGTGCTTAATGTTTAGGACATCTTGTGTTGTGCACTTTTCCTTCACTGGTGTAAAGTGATGTAAGTCACAGATGTTTCCATGCACACAGTGCAGCAGATTCTGATTAGCTGACACACATTCCTGGTGTGCAGAGCTATTAGGAACGGAAATGTTGAGAAATTCAATACTGGTTTCAATTCAGATAACCGTTACAGGTTCTTTTAATATTTCTCAGTAAAAAAAAGAAAAAAAAAGTAACTGCCAAAATGCTCAGAATCAGAATAAGCTTTATTTGGCAAGTGTGTGCAAACACAAAAGGATTTTGTTGTGTTTTTTTTTTTTTTTAGGAGCTCTTGGTACAAACATACATACAGTATATGACATGAGAACAGAAAGAATATTTAAATAAGTAAGACTAAGTGTCTAACAGTCTGTTACAGTCTTCTTAAATCTGATTTGCTGGCTGACCCAAACCAGACAGTTATAGAAGAGCACAGAACAGACTCAATAATAGCGAAGTGAAAATGTGTGATTTGATAATGTGTGAGGTTGTACTTTTTTGTCTGGGGATGTGAGTGGTTGATCTTCTGGGCCTTTTTCACAATGGAGTCAATGTCCCACTTCAGGTCCTGAGAGATGGTGGTGCCCAGGAACCTGAATGACTCCACTGCAGCCACAGTGCTGTTCATGATGGTGAGTGGGGGGAGTGCAGGGGGATTCTCCTGAAGACCACTATCATCTCCATTGTTTTGAGCGTGTTCAGTTTCAGGTTATTAAGACTGCACCAGACAGCCGTCTTCTTAACCTCCTGTCTGTAAGCAGACTTGTCTCCGTCCTGGATGAGACCAATGATGGTAGTATCATCTGCAAACATCAGGAGCTTGACAGCGGGATCTTTAGAGGTGCAGTCATTTGTGTAGAGGGAGAAGAGCAGTGGGGAGAGCACATAGCCCTGAGGGGCGCCAGTGCTGATGGTGCAGGTGTTGGATGTGAGTTTTCCCAGCCTCACTAGCTGCTGCCTGTCTGTCAGGAAGCTGGTGATCCACTGACAGATGGAGGTGGGTACAGAGAGCTGGGTCAGTTTATTCAGAAGGGTATCCGGGATGATGGTGTTAAAAGTGGAGCTGAAGTCCATAAGCAGGATCCATAAGTCCCTGGTTTGTCCAGATGTTGGAGGATGTAGTGCAGTCTAGGGGTGTGTGGTTTATCGGTGATGATGTTGTTTAGAGTTGATAAGGCTCAGAAAATACTGGCTGTACCACTGTATTTTTTTAAACGGTAGTATCGTAATTACGGTTCTACTGTAACTAATGTTGTTTGTGGGGCAGTCGCTAAAAACTTGTGCCAGCAAATAAACAATACAAAAGTGTCTTTTTTGTCCTGTTACTGTTAAGGGCCCAAAATGCTGTGTAGAATTCGCGCCTTATGCTGGTTTCACACTGGATGCACAAACAGAGTGGAGGCAGCACAGAAGCTGTGTATATGCAGAGTGGGAGCAGCACGCGCCCATTGTGCTTCCACACTGGCAGCATTGTCACGCGCAGCTGAACCGCGGCTTGTGTACTGCAAATACAGACGAGTATCGCCCATTCGTTCAAGTTTTTCAGGTGTTCACCAACAACTGTCTCTCATGTGCTTTGATTTATGAGATGGGCAGCATACTCTGCTGTGATGCGGTCATGTTTCCCTCCATCCCACACACACATGCATATAACATACTGTATAGTGTAGTTTGCATGATAAAAGTAATCTTAACATTAAGATATACATATGTTGCATTTGATATGATGTATAGTATTATGTTTTAGTTTTGAGATTTATACATCATCTGAAAGCTGAAGAAATAATCTTTCCATTAGGGATGGGCGATATATCGCATGCGATTGTCACATGCATTTCGTGACAATCGCATGCGATATTGCGTAGCTTGTCAGTGAACTACGGCTCTGTCTATTAAATGCCGCTCCATCTGAAAGCAGGTGATGGTGATTTAGCGGTAATCAGGGAACCGGCTTTACTGACGAAATGCACGTGATATATCGCCCATCCCTAATTTCCATTGATGTATGGTTTGTTAGGAGGACAATATTTGGTCGAGATACAACTATTTAAAAATCTGGAATCTGAGGGTGCAATGCATATTACTAATAAAAAATTAAGTTTGATATATTTATGGTAGGAAATTTACAAAATATCTTCATGGAACATGATTTTTACTTAATATCATAATGATTTTTTGGCGTAAAAGAAAAATCTGTAATTTTGACCCATACAGTGTATTGTTGGCTATTGCTACAAATATACCCCAGCGACTTAAGACTGCTTTTGTGCTCCAGGGTCACATATAAGCTATAGTTTTAGGCAAAAACTCCTGGCAATGATGTGTTTTCGTGCATTAATTAAGCCTATTTTTTCACAGTGCTGAATGTCATGGGGTGGTTGAGGCAAAAGTCATAGTTAATAGATAGTTAACAGACAGAATTGGTCCCCAAACTAAAGTGTGACCAAAATTCCCTATTAGATTTAACGTGAAAATATGACTTCTGGGAAGTGTGAATGAAAGCACAGAATAAGAGGAAGCTCTGGGAGTGTGAGGGAACAAAATTACGCATTGCCAGGAAAGTTTTTTTTTTAGAAATCGTTCAGAATCTCAGTGACTTTATTGTGGGGGAACCAATGATGTCCAGTCCACCATTAGATACACACATCCCATGTGTCCTCTCACCTCAAAGAAGCTCTCCACATACTGCAGCACGTAAACTCCACAGTCACTGAAGTTATCCTGCTGTGGCACACGAGGACTCGAGCCCTTCATCACATCCTTCCCAAAACTCCTCTGGGAGCCTTTCTTCACCTCCCACTCCACCTCTAGATACCTGCACAAACACCGGGACAAACACTCACTAATACAGATACCAACGTAAGTGAGAACTCATAGCCACTCTCGTTATTAAGTTAAGACTCCATGATTCTCCACTATACCTTCAGAAAAACAACTATATGCAAAAACATCTGTGATAAGAAAACTAGTTCACTAGTCTGTGTGGAAGTAGTAACTTACTCTCGTAATGTTTTTACAACAGTCGACCTGGTTGGGCCACGCAGCGAGTCCATGATCAGAATACAAGGCCTGAGGGTTTTAATACAATGACAGAGAGTGCTGAAAAAAATATACATGCCACAACTTCTCAACAGACATATGAAAGCGGATTCATTTCAAATTCAGGAATTGAAAATTCATAAATAAACTCTAAATGGTACACAACCCTTGGTTTGGGTTTCCATTTTTCCATCAATGTTAATAATAATACTGGTTCAAACTCTTCTGTAGCTTTCAAAGTGTAAACAGGGGTAACGTTTGTTGGGTAAAAAAGCTAACGAATGCAATTAAAATGTTAAACATAGTTAATTTTTTTTTCACCTGTTCATCTAAATTGATGTAACTCATTCACTCTGTTCTAAAATATAAATTGAATCGGCATATTTGATATAATGCATCAACTATGCAAAGTTATGTTCAGAGTATGTGAGGAATATCTGCGCTCACTGTTTGCAGATGGTGGGTTTGGACGTCCACTCCGCTTTGACGAAGCTCCCACAGTCATCAACCAAACTGTCATCTTCACTACACTCATCCTGAAAACACAGATAACAACATGTTCATAGACACAACTCCCAAACATCATCCAAACACACCCACGGCACGCCACATTACCTGTCAAAACACACACACCATGATAATAAACTGTTGTAGAGAATTATAAAATTAAATTTTTCCATTATGAAAGTAAGCCTGTTTCTTAATAAACTGAATTACAGTACAGGTCAAAAGTTTGGAAACATTAGTTTTTTTTAATGTTTTTGAAAGAAGTTTCTTCTGTTCATCAAGCCTGCATTTATTTGATCAAAAATACAGAAAAAAAAGTAATATTGTGAAATATTATTACAATTTAAAATAATTGTTTTTAAATTTATTATACTTTATCATTTATTTCTGTGATGCAAAGCTGAATTTTTAGGATCATTATCACATGATCCTTTAGAAATCATTCTAATATGATGATTCATTATCAAAGTTGGAAACAGTTCTGCTGCTTAATATTTTTTTCAGAACATGTGATACTTTTTAGGATACTTTGATGAATAAAAAGTAAAAAAAATAAAAAAAAAGAAGCTATGTTTTTAAAATATAAATATTTTGTAATAACAATATACACTACTGGTCAGTAATTTGGGGTCAGTCATTTTTTTTCTTTTTTTTTTTTTTAAATAAAATCAATACTTTTATTCAGCAAGGATGTGTTAAATTGATATAAAGTGATAGTAAAGAAAATATATTATTAGAATATATATTATTATTTTTTTTTTTTTTTTTAATAAATGCAGTTCTTCTTAACCTTTTATTCATCAAATATATTAGACAGCAGAACTGTTTCCAACACTCATAATAAATCAGAATATTAGAATGATTTCTAAATGATCTTGTGATAGACTGGATGTTACATGTGACACTGAAGGCTGGAGTAATGATGCTGAAAATTCAGCTTTGCATCACAGGAATAAATTATTTTTTTAAAGTATATTCAAATAGAAAACTATTATTTTAAATTGTAATAATATTTAACAATATTACAGTTTTTTTCTGTATTTTTGATCAAATAAATGCAGGCTTGATGAGCAGAAGAGACTTCTTTCAAAAACATTAAAAATAGTAATGTTTCCAAACTTTTGACCTGTACTGTATATATTCCAGTATCCAAATATCACAAATTGAATTTAATCTGACTACTTTTATTTAGTTTTGAAAGACCTCATAACATTATATGTAAATGAGAAGGAACTCTTGAACAATTGAACACCATGTTAAAAAATATGCTTTTTTTTTAATTTTTGTTTTACAAAATATTTTTATTTTTTTGTTTTCTCTAGAGGTTTTTGTATAATTTTTATATGTGGTGTATATTTTTATTTTTAGAGTCTAAATTTACAGCATCTTTTAGGATTCCTTGATAAATTGAAAATTCTAAAGAACAGCATTTATTTAAAATAGAAGACTTTTGTAACGTCGAACAGAGAAAAGAATAAATCTTTTTACAAAGTCAATTTTGAAACCACAGATCCGTCAAACTGAGGCTGCTTACCTGACATGAGCTTTGGTCATCAGAGTGATGGGAGTCCTCTGCTCCATAACACTCGATTATTCTGTGTAAACCATCTGGAATCGAAACCAAGCAGAAATCAAGCAGTGACACAGCGGCAGTCTGTTTCCGGTCACCCGTGAGGCTTGCATGTGCTCACCTGTGTACTGCGTCTGTCTGTTCACATCAGCTGCAGACCTGCCGTCGTCCAGCTCATCCGAACCTCGATCGGCAGCTGGGCTGGAGGAGACAGCAGTGCTATAGGCTTGAGTTTGAGGCTGGTACAGCGGGTTTGGCTCAACATGAGCCTTCTCCAGACCCGGAAAACAGATTATGGCGAGATACCAGTGTGCACTAGACAGACACAGAAAGACAGGTCATCAGATTAAAAAAATATGACACTTAGGCGGCTGATTTAAAATGAATCACTAAGCATTTGAAGCAGGGCAATTTAACACGTTACCAAAATAAATCAATAAAAAGCAACTAAACAAACAGTGCCTTACGACTCATTGATGGGCACAAAGATGAAATCTTTCTGGAAGAGATCCACGTGACGTGTCCATGTCTTCACTCTGTTGTGCTTCCTCTTCTGTATGCTGCAACACATCAAAACATCACATATGAAATAATCTTAGTACTAAACAACAGCACAGTGACTAAGGAAATGCGAATGTTTGAGCTCACGGTAAGTTGGACGTGTCGACCGTGTTTCTCCGCTCTCTCTGATTGAGTCTCTTATAGAAGAATGAGCTGAACACATGACTGCGGACAGCATCTTCCTTCTTCAGCTTCTCCAAAAACAGATATCTAGTAGCACACGATTATCAGATAATGTCAAATTTATGGACACGTACAAAAAAAAAAACCTTTCATGAGGTCTACATATATTTCTTTTAAAAAAGCACTGCATTCGGTCACAACAGATATCATTGATTGAATTAAAGATAATGACTTTAAGTAGAAGTCGATGATGACGTCGTTGAGGAACTCTCCATCGGTCAGACAGTGGAGGTCCTCATTGGTTACAGAGATTCCTCCTTTAGCAGGCGGCGGGGGGTAAACCAACAACCTGCAGAAAAACACAAGAAGAGCCGTGAGAACTTCAGTGTGTCGTATACGTGAGGAATATTTCTGCTACTGGCCTGGTCTGTTCATAGGCTCACATTTGCACTTGCCTGCCAAAAAAAGGCAGTTTTTCACCCATGCTGCTACCTTGTATTGTTATAAATAAGGCTGTTACTACAGCAACATTTTAGATACTAGTGAAATTTCAAAAATCTATTTCAATACCAACGAAAGAATTTCTAGCCTAACTAACTAATATGCGGTTTAGAGAGCCGAGGTCACTTTCACATCTTGTCATTTGAATGGTTTAGTCAGTGTCTTCAATGTTTAAATTGGCAAGACTTTGTTACAACGCACACTTCTGTTAACGATCTTTCATGCTGGCCCTGGGTCATCGGGCAGGGTTCACTCCTCTGAAAGATTGTCAGGAAAAAACTAACGAAAAAAATATATATATATGTATTAGGGGTGTAATGGTACACGTATTTCGTACCGAAAATTTTCAGTTCGGTGTGCATGTGTACTGAACAAATACATTGCTTTAAGCACTGCACAAGTGGAACTTCATTGGAAGTTTTTTTGGTGTATTGGTTTTTCAGTTCGGTGTGCATGTGTACTGAACAAATACATTGCCTATTGGAAACTTCCATATTTATATATGTCCCAGTTTTGGCAGATCGCCTCATCATCGATCATCTCTTTACTACTAGTTTTAACACGAAAGAAACATGAACGAACATCTCATGCCTCATGTAATCACTCAACCAATGTTTCAATGGCAGAAAAACGGCAATAAAACAGCCTGAAAACAAAATATCACGTAGCATTTTCTTCACCTCAGGCAGGTCATCAGTGTCCACAGCTCATTAGTGTGCTATAAATGAAGTCTAGAGAAGAGCATTTCACAAAATATTAAGACTATATACATTTTACTTTACCTGTTAGTGATGTCTTAATTCTTTAATGTTTCAATAAATCTGTTATGAAACGAGTTATGAGAGCCACTGTGTGAATGAATATATTTCAACAAACAAATAGAATTTTTATAATTTAGTTAATTAAAAAACTACATCATGTGTAATATAGATGTTTGCATACTTTTTTTTTTTTTTTTTTTTTTTTTTTTTTTAAGTTGAGTGTTGCTTGTTATATTTAAAAAAGAAATAGTAATTAAATGTAAGTTTGGGCTCTGATGTTAACTGTAACCTAATGTAAAAGGGCTTATGGGATTTTTATTCCTAAGAAAATCTAAAGTTTATTTTGAGTTTATTTTAAGTAAGAGCAAATTGTTCAGTAAACCACTGTTTAATGGAACATAAATAAATGAGTTTTTCCCCCTGCTGTACTGAAACTGTACTGAACCGTGACATCAAAACCAAGGTACGCACCAAACCGTCATGTTTGTGTACCGTTACACCTCTAATATGTATATGTTGTATAGCAAAATGTTTTTTGGACAACAAAATGTGTTAAATACTGAAAACGTCTAAAAATTTTACAAACCATAGAAGAAATGCATATTTCTGAAGGCAATATTTTTTCACATGTCAGGACGTACATCTGAGCATAACACATTATTGACAGAAAAAGTGTAGGTTGTTGATTTGAGAAGTCAGGCAGAGAGAAGTCTGTCTTTTTCATCACAATATCGAGTTATGACATTTTGATTTAACATAAGTTGTTTTTTTTTTTGCCAAACTGAATTGAAATGTTGGAGCCAGAAAAGATAATAACAGGGGAGTAAAAATTTGAACTACTGACCTGATTGAGCTAGCAGAAAAAATGGAGCCCTAAACCCAACATCATTGCCAAACTGAGATTTTTGGTTAGAGACTTACTTTATGATAGGACCAGTGAAGGTTGGCTGGAGCTCTGCCATCTCATCGTCCTCTTCACAGAACTCCTGGAGCCGAGCAGACATGCGCGTTCGCACACTCGTCACTGCACAAGTGACAGGGGCTGCTGGGACTGTATTCGCTGTTGCCACGGTAACGGTCACAACCGAAAAGGATGCCGAGGCTGATACGGTTGAAGATGAAGGTGTTGCTGATACTACAGCATTCACCTCTTTAACCTGAGGTGAAGGACAAATATTGGCACCTTTAATACACAGATGAATATGAAACATATCAAGTCATAATTATCATGTATGAGCACAATGTAAATCACCTTTTCTTGGGAGGCTTTGTTGTACTCAACCAGTCGAACGTTGGCCTCATCAAAATTGATCTTCTTAGGGAAATCTGGCAGATTGTTGTTTCTGCCGATTTCAGCAAGGATATCCTCCAGAATCATCTGTTCTTGCAAACTGGGGCCGCTCTCAAAAATCAATACAATAAACTTCTCATCATCTGAAAGCATCGACAGAAGAAGGAGAGGAGTAAGAGGTCAGATCTAGTCCAAATATAAGCAGTAAAATCAACAACAAACAAGAAGCCAAGAGCATAAAGTGGCCCGGAAACAAAATCACTACCAGCTTCGAAAAAAGAGTGAGTTTTGGAGAGTTTCATATGTCAATAAGTCAGAGTTTTTTTTTTCTTTTCATTTTACCAATGACCTTTTAAGGGAAAGTAGACCCAAAAATGAAAACTACCCCATGATTTAGCCATCCTAGATGTATATGACTTTCTTCTTTCAGACGAATCCAACTGAAGTTATATTAAAAATTGTCCTGGCTCTTCCGAGCTTTACAATGGCAGTGAATGGTGGTGGAAAGTGCATAAATCCATCATGAAAAGTGCTCCACACAGCTCTGAAGTGAAGAGGTGCATTTTTATAAGAAAAATATTCATATTTAAAACTTTATAAAGCGTAATCTGTAGCTTCCACTAACTGTCGTTAGAGGTCTGCTACCCGACCCGAGCCCGACAGGTCCTGAAATGCTTTCAGGTCAGGTTCGGGTTAATGTTTAATGAATAGTTTCGAGTTGGGGTCGGGCTCGGGTTTATAGCTAAACTAAAACTATATGCTGTAGGCTACGCTGCTTTCATAGATGCACGCACGTGAGTAGTTTCGAGTTATGAAAGATTCATGCACATTATTGCGAACGACAAAGAAAGGAAAGTTCTGTTAGTTATATTGGTTTGATAGGTTAGTGAGTCTAGGTGTTATATTTCTTTGCAATGGGGGGTAAAATCTGTGTTTTTGAAGTAACATTGCTTGTAGAGAGAGACGCGCAGATGCAGGTTCACACGCATGCAACTTAATTCAAATAAATTATATAATGAATTAATAATATACTAATATAGCACTTGCGTATTATTGCTCTTTTGTTGGTTTTGATAGCTTCCATTGTCCTCATTTGTAAGTTGCTTTGGTTAAAAGCGTCTGCTAAATGACAAAATTTAAATATATTGTAAATGTTAATAACAAAACTAAATAGAAATTTTAGGGCTGTGATGGTCACCGTGACAACTGCATCACTTGTCTACTGCCACCGTCGGTAGTGCACGTGACGTCAAGCATAATAATAAGTTGTGTATACAAGTGCAATAACAGTAATAGCTGCAAATTGGTTTATTTAAACTATGTCTATGGTAATCCACAAATGACCTCAAATGCCATACACAGCGTTTCCTTTAGATTGGCAGGTTTGAGCGCAGGAAAATACAGTTTATGCATTCAGCAAATTAATTTTGTGTTGGGCCTTGTTGGGAAAACAAAAAATACATCGCCGATCTGGTGCCATCTCCATTCATGTCACCCATCTGCGTTTGTACAAGTTGCTGTGATCGCAAATGCCTGGCTGGTCAGGTGTGGCGAGGCTTTCTACAAACGAGACAGCGATAAATGAAAGATGTTAACAAGAAATATGGCAACAATTCCTATTTCAAAAGAGAGCTCGTGCAGACGAGGGGTTAATGCGCTGCTTGCTTGGCACCGGAACAGTGTCACACCGTCACGTCGTAACAGGTTGGGTCTCGTGTCTACACAGGACATTTTAACTCTGTGTCAGTACCTCATAAATAGGACGAGGCAGTTTACTGTCGTGCCGAATCCGGTGTAGCATCACTTATTATAATCAGTTATATAGTATTTTGTCGCGCTGCGCCTCTTGCGTCCGGTAGACAGGGTGAATTTAACTTTCTTATTTAGGCTACTTTCTTGTTTAACTGTATTATTTATTTTATATTTATTTTAGTGTTTTGCAGGCTGCGTATTCACTGACGAAGTGCTCAAATAAACACGAGCTGACGAGTTGAATAGGGTGTGTTAGATGAGTGAGACAGTGCTGGGCTGCTCCAGGACAGTTTGGAAAACCATTTCAGAGACATGATCTTAAATGTGACTCATATAAAATATATTAAATGCATGCACAGTTTTAAGTCAGCTTTAATCGCCTTTTTGGTAACTTCATGACTTAACTGACCACGACATTGCATGCATGTAGTTTATTTTGTGCTTTGACATGAAAGGATACAGGCTACACAGTGCTGAAGTGAAGCGGAGTGTGGGTCTGAAACCTCTCCCGTTCTCAGTCATTCTGCGACTGAATAAATGCATTTCTTGTCAAGAGAAAAATGTAACGATGTAACGGGGATGTAACGATTAAGTGCAAACAGGTTGAAAATCGATTCAAATATGTGACGATTCAAATTAGTTGAGATGTTAAACAAATCGCAATTCATTTAGGGGCAGGAGTTTATATGAATGTATGTCTGAGGAGAACTTACTGTCTTTAGTAAAGTTTAGATGGTATTTTTTTTCATATCTTGCCTCTGTTTTCTAAAGTTCCCCTCAGACATACATTCATATAAACACCTACCCCTAACTGAATTGCGATTTGTTTAACATCTCAACCGATTTGAAAAGTCATTTCAACCGGCTCGTGGTTAATCGTTACATCCCTACATCAGCTACTTTTTTGTGCTTCAAAATCTCAACCACCATTCAATGCCATTACAAAAACTGGAAGAGCCAGGACAATTTTTAATATAACTGATTGTATTTGTCTGAAAGAAGCAAATCATACACCTAGGATGGCTTGAGGTTGAGTAAATCATGGAGTAATTTGAGCTTTTACTTTAAAGATGGAGTTTGTAAGATTTTTTCCATGTCAAAACATGTTATATGTACAAGATTAATCGCATGATGAGTGCAAAGGGCTTTTGCAAAGATTTTCTGAAAATATGCTTGATTTTTGTAATTCTGCTAGGTTACACTAGTAGCACAGAAACTGCATTGTTTTTGAGGAGATGTTAATGGGATTGAGTTCTGATACTCACTGTTGCCGCTGCAGTCGTACCATATTCCTCCATCGTCCGGAGACATCTGCAGCTGAGCCTGTAATCGCTGGCACTCCTCATCGGTGGTCTGCAGGAAAAGGACCGGCAGCTTCTTGACGGTACACCACTCGCATCGGGTCAGCTCCGACGACTGCAAATAAACGCTCTCCAACACATTCACATCAGGACCTCCATCACAACACCACAGCAAAGAGATGACAAATCACTTAGTCTTATTTTACAGGAAAGTCATAATTGGTGACTGAATTAACAATGTATAATACTTTGCTTTCTACAGCATCTCACCTTCTGTCTCCAGCCGTATGTTCTCCACTGAAAACTACGAAAAAAAAAAAACCCACAATCAAAAACGAGCACAAAAATTCTCACAAACAAAACACACTAGATTTAACATACATTTAGGGTAGAGGTCAACTGACATACTGGTTTTACAGATTAATCTCAAACAAAACAACTACTGGATATCAGGAGGAAAACAATAAAATTCTCAGCAATAGTTTGCAAAGGTTTTGCTTTGTAACTCTCCTCTGTTTCTCTGTGGCCAACACTGGCTTATACAGACACAAGTATTTAAGAGTGCTTTCACACTTGATTCAATTGCTTGGTCTGAACCAGACTCCTATTGCTTTCTTTGCCCCCACACTATATTTTTTGGGTCTGTTTGTATTTGTTTGGTATGTTTCTGCCATCAAAGCTGCAGCTGTTCACCTCTGTTGCTAAATGCATAGTATCGCTCACCTTTGGTTTTGTTTCCAAAGCTTGTGTCGTACTGTATTGGAAATGTCCTCAAGAATGCTGTATTTATGTATATATTTAAAATGTTGTATTTAATTTAATTTAGTTACAACCCATGGTTACGTCATTATTTTTAATATTATACTAAAGTTCTGCACTATTTTACTTTGTTTTTGTTCAGTTTAGTCGTGTCAGTGCTCGAGAATTAAATGTGTGTGTTCCGCTCCCGCAAACATTCTTATCATTTTTGCACTATCAGTATGCAGGTATTGAAATCGCTTTTGAATTGCGCTCACTGTTCACTTTCACTTTTTCCGATTTTGTGATCACACGCACTCTGTGTAAAGGATCTTACAAGATCAGATATTTGTCAGTGAGTTCAGGACCTGCTGAGCAGCAAATACTGTCAGTCATCCATCCTACTCTCCACCTGTGGTCCGTCAAGCTCGTGTTGGATCCAGGGTTGCAAGGTGCGTGTTTTTTCCACGGAATCGGGCTACATTTAAAACCGATGCGTCAGGTTGATTTTTCCCCGTGGGTAAACAAATATGTATAGCATATTATTCTTTCACCATGCAGTAAACTTATTTGAAATACTTAGGGGGGATAAATACTTGAAAACCGTTTAAACTGATACTATTAATCAGTCATTTTTTTACTTTTGGGTAACGGTTAAATGGTTAATATGAGCATCCCTATTCAAGAGATCATTCAAATGTAGCATTTAAATAAAAGTTAAAAATCTCAACTCCCAACTCTGAAGGTGATATGAATCAGGTGTTTGGTTGATCTCACCACAACAGGCTTGGTGACCATCCTGCGTAAAGTGCCAATCCTTACACTCCTGCAATCCAGAATAATGCTGCCCAACTTCTGCACCTGACCCATTTTCCTCCTCTTAGGAGATGGATCTTCACACACGGGGTTTCCAAACTACATGAGAAAAATGACCAAAAAAAAAAAGCTTTACAAACTCTAAATACAACAAACTATCTAACGATCACATTCATTCTTTCAAACTGATTCTCAATTTTTCAGGAAAAAAATACTGTACATTTTTGCAAATTCTGCTGATTTGATACATTTGTCATATGTTTGAAAAAACATTTCAAAAGTGAAATGTTGGCAAAAATCTGAAATTCTGAGCCTTGATTTTACTGGACAAAAATTTAGCAACAGTACAACAAAAACACTGCTTACTGGATCTCTCATGCGATTCCTTCTGGGCACCAGGTTTCTCTGGCTTGTCTGTGTGAAAAAGTCCTCATTTTCACCAGCTGCTTTAACCACCGCTTCCACCCGACCACCGGAGGGAGCAGGAGACGAGTGGGCAGAGTCCGCGGGCCGCGGCGACACGCTGTCCAAGCGGTTACCGGTCCCTGTGCTGCTGACATCATCACTTTCTTCATCCTCATCGCTGGACAGCACAACTGCATTTCATCAAAACACGTAAATGACACATGCATCTGAATTACTGGTGACACATGATATCCCTCAGCTCTTGGTTAAGCCTGATCAAAAATGCTTTTTAACTCAGTGCTTTTCATTTGGTATATATATATATATATATATATATATATATGTTGTAATACTTAATATTATAAGTAACATTATTGTATGTTGCTCTGTTGCGAGTTGTATGCTCCACTTATTTATGCACCATGAAACCTCCTTAGGTTTTTTGAAAGATATTATATACACAAAACAATAAATTATTAGTATGACACTAATAAGTTAGCTAAAGACTAAAGAAATATTGCATTTGACCCTCCTATTGTGATCTCATTGATAATCATAACATCCCATAACCTTTCATAATGTCCAAAGTTACATATGCGGCAGAAGAAATTATATTTGAGAGCTGCAACTAACCATTATTTCAATGAATCGATTAATGGGGCAGGCCAGCTGAAAACTAGCTAACAAATGTTTGACGTGTTGATCATTTGCAATGTGATGTAAAAGTGTGAAGTGTAGTGTACTTACTGGGGTCATTTAATTCACATGGTTTGGTGATCTGCTGTTTCTTGCCTCCAGCTTGCTTGAGTCCATTACACGCTGAGCTTCCTGAAGAGGCAACGAGTCTTCCATTGTGCGGGAGCAGCATACCTCCATGTGTAATCCGCATCGATGGGCTCATGACGACATCTATCTGTTGAGAGCAGCCCCCAGAGGTGGACTCGTAAAAGCTTTTGCTTATCTGAAGGCTGGGTGGCGCAGGGGGCGGCTGCGAGCGAATGGACGGGCGAGGGAGCAGCGTTGATGTCACAGCAGGAAGGGGCAGAGTCTCAGCAGGTAGGATATATCCACAGCGGTCACATTTTACATGGTCCTCACTTGGCAAGCCACATTCACCACAAACTGTGAGGTAATCATCAGGCTGAAGGGGCTGCTGGGTGTGGGAAGGCCAGAAAAACACAAAAAACCCAGTCAGGGTAGCACCATATTTAGTTTTGGACAGGAATAAAAATGAGGCTGTGAGGGACTGCAGTACAGTGCGTTTAATGGACTGTATGATTGTTCACCTTACAAAATGGCTTTCAGAAAAAAAAAATCAATAGACAAAAACACTATAAAGCAGTTTTGAAAGATACATGATCTAGGACTTTTACACAGTGCACGTCATTGTAAAGACTTCAAGTCTCTCCCTCTCTCACAGCAGAGGTCGGCAACCGTTAACCATTTTTAATATTTCTGGTTAACGACTGTGCCAATAACCCCCAACATTAATCTGTTCTTGTTTTAAGCATAAGCTCACTTAGCTTTTTTTTTTGCCCCATTTAGTTAGGTTTCTGACGCTCAGAAAAGTTGAAAAGAAAACACGCAGCCAGTTTGTTATGGGCTGTCTGAGTCTGAAACTCATCCAGCGAGCTGTTTCCATTTGCAGCTGGTTTCTTTGTAGATAGCTAGCTATTTAAATCACCTCTGAGCCATATACAGATGTTGACAAGCCCCATGGAGGAGAGGGGCGGGCTGAGAAGTAGCTCATTATCATTTAAAGAGACATGCATGGAAATGGCTCACTGTGAACAGAGCTGTTTTTGACAAGGTTGTTTTAAACGACCATTAAGGAATTTTAACCCAAGTATGTTACAGACATTTCATGAAGACCCTAAAGAATCATACCAACTTGTGGAAAATGGGCATCCGATGTCCCCTTTGAGGACATTTGGGTTTAAAAAGCAAGACAAAAATACTGAGGAAGATTTGCAATGTGTGCAACATTTAATGCCATGTATGCCATTAATTTAAGACTTTCTGATCTGATTAAAGATCTTTTTAAGACCTTAATATGTTAAAGGGCAAATTAAGACTTTAAGACATTTTTAAGACCCTCATTTGACTTCTGCACATTGGGGTAATACAGAAGTATAGGGTATGGTCTCACCTCAACTGGTTTGCCCACAGGAGCAGGACTCTCGTTCATCGCCCGCCGTTTCTGATGGACACGTCTCTTAACACTGTTGGCTGAATCTAGTGATGTACAGTAGAACAACACCCATTAGATATTTCTGCTTTCTGTAAATTATGAAAATGAGAAAACTCATTGGTTCTGCTCCATCTGCTTACCTGAAGAAGAATGCTGTCCAGCTCCACTCTCTGGATCACATCGGATCTGCAGGAAAAACACGTTGGCATACAGCATAAGAATTATGAAATACATCAGATCCGCTCAAGAAATGTTCCAGGTTCAATGAAAATAAAGCTCTATCAACATTATTTGTAGTCATTTTGGAGAGACATTTTTTTTCTGTAGTTATCACTTTATGCCATAAATGCTGTAGATAGAGCTGAACTTGGTAAAACATTTCATCACACCAACAGACAGTGTGGGCGATACTGTATGTGGCATACAAAAAGCCACACAATGCATTTCAGAATAGAAGTGGGTGAAGTTTTAGTAAAAGGAAGGTTGAGTGTGTCTGATTTCAAAGTTTTTTTGAGCAGCCAAGAATGTGAATGTAGCTTATCTGAACTAAACTATAGACATAAACACAGCTAAAGCTAAAGTTCAAGACCGTATTACTCCCAATGCTCATGTTTCTACTTGATTTACTTGACATCAAACATCTGAAGTTAAATCGGCCACTTTTTATTGGGTGAAGTCAACTCATCCAGTGCCATACCTTTGCTCCAGCATTCTGATTGGAGTAGGGAACTGTGTGTGCTGGAAGAGCCGCCCCTGAACCATAACTCCTTGGGACGGCGCTGGACTCATTATCAGATAGCTGGTTCGAGTGGGGAGCGGAGACACACTCACTGAATGAGCCGCTTCACTGGGAGCCCATCAACAACAACACAGAGCACAGTGAGCATATACATTCAATCCAAATACAGGCATTTAGACAATTTAGAAAGGCATTTAGGAAACAAACAAAAAAGGTGAATTATTATGCTGAATGACAATCACAATAATTTAGCTTGAACTACCATAATCACGATTAGATATTTCTTGGAAATTTCTTTTTACGTTTCATCAGAATTACTGCACTCTCAAATCAAAAGAACAACAGCTTGCATGATTTATCTTACCTCATCTAGTTTCCTGATGTATTATGTTTATTATAGAAATTAATACACTCTTTACATTATGAGAACTGGTACAAGAAGCTTCTATGAATAGCTAAACCGGTTAAATTCCTAATATTACCAATAATTCCTCCAACAACTCCAGATAATGTTAATGTTTTTTTTTTCTATTTAAACATCAATAAAGATGAATTGCTATATTAAAAAAACTACAAGCGCAAACAATATAACATAAGAGAATCACTTATTACATTTATTGCAGTCCATCAGGTTTGCCTGCAGATTTAGTCATAGCAAACAGTGCAAATGACCACATTAAAGAAAACAATTTACAATTTCATTTGAGATTGTTATATTAAGAAGCAGATCATTTGCCATTGCTTTCAGCTCATTGGTGCTTGTGCATGGTTGCCAGGTTGGGAATTTAAGTAAAAAACTGGGCAGAAAATGCATCTTTTTTTAAGAGAAAAGCACTGGTTGGGGGATGTAAACCCTTGAAATCTGGCAACCGCAAGCATGAGAGCCAGTGGAAGCTTGTTACCAATGCAAGATAACAAAATGTCAATTGAAAAGGAATTATTTTCAGTAAAAATAACAAGAGGGCATATATCTCACATGATTATGCTTAAATAATTGAGAGAAGCGGAAATTAAAATATGGTTAATTGTGCAGCCCTAATACATACACATAAATACACACACAATACAATTGCAATACCTAAGCTTGCCGGCTCTGTTGAGTTGCCTTAATTGATTTGGCCGTCGTTCATGAGTCTCCATAGACCCATTAGCACTGAAGCGCTTCATGGATGGAGTCTGCCAAAGATAGATCAGAGTGCTCAGGTTATAAGATCATAGCTCATCATAACTGCAGACCAGCCGTAACAACCTTCAAACAGGAGTTCATTAACATGCAACTGACCACAGTTACTCTAAATGGCCAGAAGTATGTCGTATGATACCATTTGCATTTTAATTAAATGTTTGTCTACTCAAGTTATTTTTAAATGTTGCTTCACACAATGACATTCTAGAAAACTGTGTGCTTTTTCAGAATGCATTGTTGTGAAAGTAAGCTAAAAAGATTTAGAACAATTAGCACAAATTAGATGCCAGCATTGAAAACAAGTCACACGTTTCTATTGAGCTTATGAATGCAATGGCCAATCAGAGGTGTTTAGTCAGACTTTTGTTCAGTGCATGCACTTACTGACTGAATTCTGCACTTTTGCAAATGCTCACATTATTGGTTTTGCATTGTAGACAGCTTCAGTGACTATAAACGAAGTTTTTGCAAGAGTGCGTAACTCGCACTTGACTGAAATCATGGACCACCTCTGAGTGGTCTCGTAATACTACACGATAGCTGCTACCACACCATGAGACATAAGGTATACATCTCTGTTATACACCAATGGTGCAAATAACACCAACAGTAAGAAAACAGTACAGACTCAGCCCGGAACAGGAAGGAGAAAGACAGAGAGGACTGGAGCTCAACCACTGCAAGATATTACAGAAAGTGAAAGATAATGGAGCAGATGAGAGGTAGAAAGATTGCAGATACCTTACTTCCCTCAGGGGAAAGCTCCTGCTGGCCACCCACTCGCTCCATAGTCACAAGAGCGGCGCTAGTGGAAAACAAGAGGAAGACACTTAGAGGCCATTCACTCAGAACTTCATTTACTTAGAAAAACCCAAGACTTGAGCAGATGAATGGGGGGGGGGGTACAAGGTCTTGAGAAGTGTTTTTTTTTGTTAAGTTGAACAACTTTTAACTTGAGCAGCACATTTTTAGAACGGCATGCCACAAGCAAAACAAAAGATGATTTAACTGATTTAAGATATCCAGAGAGTATGTACATAGAAAAACTATGGAAAAGTGATGCTGTGAAATGGAAAGACATGTTTATGTGAACCAGCCCTCAGGAAGGTGTCACACTTGGTTTGATTGTAGCAGCAGATCACTAAACGTATGGTTATAACAGCATTTGTGATCATTTAAGCATGTGGGGCTCTGTATTTCTTTTAGGGGTGCTCTGATTGATCGGCTACTGATCGCTATCGGCCCATAATCACTTTGGGATGATTGCTCGGTGGTCTCTATAAAGGCTGATCTCAAGCTGACGACGCACCTGCCGTGAGAGGTTTAGCATGACATGCAGCGGCACTGTCTCAATGGACTGCATACGCACTGCAAACAGAGCAGGCTTGCCCCATTATAAAACAACAATGCACGGCATGATCAAACATTTAGGTGAGATAATTCTATATTTCTGAAAAATGTCAAAAAATAAATAAAAAATCCCCCCATTTTCAAAAATGAAATTCAGGCCCTGAAGGATGTCTGTAAAAATCCTGACTGGAGCATCACTAAATAATTCTAGATGATAAAAGGAAGGCTTCAAAATGATCGGTATCGGCAGATACTGCTTCCTGTGATCGCCCCAAAAAATCCTGATCAGAGCACCCTTCATTTCTTTAACTTCTCTTTGGCCTAAATGTTTCTCTGTATACGGTGATAATAACACGTCTGATTCAAAGCAAATGTTAAAAGGGAGTGTTCCTGCAGAGATGCTTGAGTGGGCTGTAAGCTGCTCTGTGCTACACGACCCTACTCATGTCACTATCATCTGAGAGAGAACACCTCCAGGGCTGCTTCAAGCCTCCGTCTCTCCTGTCCTCACATTTATCCAGAGCTATCAAACACATGGAACTTTGATCATATCATATCCATTTGATTATATCAAATCGTATCACAAGGAATCAATTATTTATCTTTTGAAAAAACTGGAAACAGACGTAATTAACATTCATTATTAAGAAAGCACAAACATTTTTAACTGTGCTAATAACAAAAAAAGGGTCTCTGGAGTGCCAAATCAGCATATTAGAATGATTATGTAACACAGTGTTTCTTCCAGTGGGGTGTGTTTGCTTTTCACACACTGCTTTACACATTCAAATGAATGAGCTGTGTCATCAACAATAAACTAATGCACTGTTCAAATATTGATATACGGCACAATACTTCCAACAACAGGACAGATGGATTCGCAGTGTTCACTTTGAGAGCCTCAAGACATTGCATCGCATCAAACTGATGCAGTTTAAGGGCATTTTCACACCTGGCTCGTTTGGAGCATTTGTTTCTGAAGCTGGCACATTTTCTGCCTCAGTACGGTTCCTTCAGGCACATACTGTATGAACACAATCTGCACCAAAACAATCAGTCCGAGATCGCCTTCATCTTAAACTGCTGCTCTTTCTGAAACAGAAAGCTGTCCCGATGAAGGCTCTAACTGGTAAACTGTATCAAATGTATCAGCGGGAATGATGGCTACATTCACAATCAGCCCACTTAGCTAACTTCTGGATGGCTGACGCCACGAGGAACATAAAACAGTAGCACTCCGACCAATGAGAGGACAGTTTTACTCACAAAAGTGAAAGAATTTTGGTATGCTTTCAAATGTTGCCTTGTGAAAACAAACCAAGAACAAAATGCAACATTTTAACAATTTTAATGTCTGTTTCAGAACAACGCAAACAATCCTTAGACAGTGACAGAAATAATGGCTGCAGAAAAGATTTCTGAAAATGGAAAACATTTATTATTTCTATCAAAAATCAATTACACATTACTGTTTTTTTATTATTAATTTTGATCAGTTAAATGCTAGATTGATGAACAAAAGCATACATTTCTTTCTAATTTACAATTCTACCTATCTATCAGTCTCTGTATTTACCTATTTAACTACCTCTATAAAAACTCTATTCTAACACTACATACACTTCCGCAAAGGTGACTTGTCAAGTTTTCAAAACCACTCTTCAGACAAGCCTTTTTCTAACCAACATCAAAATTTTGCATATAAATTAGAAACAATAACATTTGATCACATTTGAATTAGGATATTCTGTAGTCGACATGAATGAGAACATTTCATTCATGTCTTTTATGTATTTTGATGGCAATATGATAATGCTGCTGATGAAAACATGAGAATATATTCACTCGTAGATGAGAGGAAAACAATATTTTTCACGTATATCACGATATTACTGGATGAGGCTGAAGGGCCCACGTTATCAATGAGAAACCCAGCTAAAAATCACAAGTCAGCGGTGACAAATGCATAGATATAGTCTCATTTATTGTTGATGACAAGGCATAATGAGTAAATTTAGGTTGATTTAAGATTTAAAAATAAAAAATTCAATGATTTCTGAAGTTTGTTTATATCGCATAGCATCAGGCCTCAGCCTGCTTCAGCATCCATACACTGAAACAGATATTTTAACAAGGGGACAGACCTTCAAACTACACATTTGTAATACAATCCACTTTAATTTCAGTATATTTATTGTTTAATCGGCTCAGATGTGTATATTTTGTGCAGCGTGGATGCTGCTGCTCGGTTAGCACGCGCGCTAACGCACACACACGATCAAATCTGACGGATAATATGCATATTCACATTTATACACTAACACAAGGCAAACAGCACATCAAAACACAAGACACAAATACATTAAGTTCGAGTCTTACCTTCAATAAACAGACTCTTTTTATGATTCATATTGGTCCATCGCTTCAAACGAGTTTAACCTCGCGCACTGCACTTAAGCGACTTCTGTCACTTAACACTCGAAACACTTTAATATTTCACATGTGATTTCTCGAGTTCACCTCCCGATGTAACTCGTATTCAATCTGTGCAGAATTATGTCGCTTTGTGTTTTTCAGTCCATCTTAATTCCAGATGAGCAGAAATCGCTCTGAAAAGAGGACTAAAGTAAAACCGCCGTCTGTCTGTCTGTATGCGGGGATAAAAGATGATTAACGGGACACTCGCAAAGATAATTAAGCGACCAGTGCGGGAGACTAAAATGCATGTAATATAACATGAAATTTTAAGGCATTTTGTGAAACTCTGAGCGGTTAAAAGTGCATTATTCTGCAGCATGAAGCGCTATTGAGTCACTTCCGTCAAAGACTTTTGTGCAATGTTAGTAACGTTACAATGTCGTAAATGTAACAATCTATTTGCTAGGGCATATTCTGCTTAAATGTAAGTATTTATCTAGAATATAAACATCACATGGTGTGAATGACCATGACACTTAACTCACGAATAACAACAGCTAATTTTTTTTTAATCGTAATAAATTTGAAATATTGAGCCATATTTGTTTTTGTTGGCCCTGTAAATAATAACACCATGAATTCCATGCAAGTCCATGCCATGCATAATATTGGGGATAGCTATGGTTATTTATATAGAACTTAACCTTAAAAGTCCAAGTTGCAGCAAAATTAGCTACAGAAAGAAAAGACGCACAACATCAGAGCTCCAGGTTTATAATAATGTATCTCTCAAAAGATAAGTCACTGTTCACAAACATATGCGATAACACTATATTTCAATATTAACCTGTAAATTGTGAATGCATATTTCTATTTAACAATGGCTTGCTTAACAGCCAGCCGTGATTTGGGATGCATAATTCTCAAAACTTCTCTCACATGCCTTTTTTAAGGATGATATGCAAAATAGTATAGTATAATTTTATTATTGTTATTATTATTATCATTATTATTAATCTAATAATACTTTGTCAAAAATATTGTTCTGTGCACTCTGCAAAAAAAAAAAAAAAAAAGGTTAAAGTGTAAAGAGATTGCTTTGATTTATTATTTAATATGTATGGTTATTATTTAAAAAAGTAAAAAAAAAAATTTTATGTAATCTTACTTTTGTCCATTTTACATAAATTGGATACATAATCAAAAATAACAGTTAGTTGGGCAGATATTACACTTAAAAAAAGAAAGGTTCTTTATTTGCATCAGTGGTTCCATGAAGAACCTTTAACTTCCACAGAATCTTTCCAGACCACGAAAGGTTATTTAGATTATTAAAATGTTGTTCACACTGATAAATAATTTGTTTAAGAACTGTTAAAGTTTTTTTTTTTTTTTTTTTTTTTTTTTGGATTTCAACCGTACTTCAATCCAGATTTCACATCTTTCATGAAAACTAACAGTACTTAAATGTAATTATTTATAATCTGCACTTTTTTTCTCCAGGTGGTGGAGTGCTGAAGCAAGCTGTGATGGTTCCAGCAGTTCAGGTGGAGGTTGGCAGCTCATTGCACTGTAGAGGAACAGAGAGGGTGAAGGTCCTGGAAAGTGATTTTGGGCCTCAGTGTGAAGGAACAACAAGGCAGTGCTCGTTTGCAGTGCTTCCTGGAAGCCTTGAACACCTGCAGTTAACAAGCGCTGAAAGAAAAAAAGAGTAATAAGAACACAAACTGACTTCAGTCACAGACTTAATCAACTGAAGATAAAAGAAGACATTAAATCTCTGAAGATCTCAGCAGAGGAGGATTAAACAACTCCACCAACAGCAGCAGCTTCACTCGTTAATAACCAGCCGGACGTCTACAGAAGCTCTTATTGAGAATTAGCAAGCTTTAGATGTTAAAAATCTTTAGTTTTGTTTCAAATTACTATCCTGGTGATCAGTGGCTGCTTTAGTTGGGCTCCTGAACCTTGACTTTTTAACATTGGTTTTACTCTGGATCCTGTAACTGTGTGTTTATCACACATTCGTTATGGTGGGGAAAAGGCATAGAGAAAATTGGGATCTGTTGATGTCTTTAATGTTGTTACCAGCATTGCGATACTACTAGTGATTTCAAATATGATATTTAATTGTAACTTGGTAGACAAATTTGGAGAATTTGATGTTTCCCCATTCAGAGGAGCTGACAAAGAGGCGTTTCAAAGATGGCCACCGAGTGAAATGACTTGCTTTAAAAGGGCTTTGATCACAGTCACCATTAGCTGATAATATTCACAGCCAATGTTTTGATTATTCTGACCGTGTCTAATTTGTGACTGATGTTTGATATAATGTTTCTGATGTTTGTTATTATTTTATTTAATTTTTATAGGTTGTATTAGTCAATGTCTGTTGTTCATTTTTTTTATTTTACACTATCCGTTCCACCTTTTTCTTTTGTTGTTGTGTATTTTTTTGTATCTCTTTCCATCCAGACTCATACTGTGTCTTATTACAATTCCTGCAAAATCAAATGATGATTTACTTTACGTAGTTATAATGACCATAATGTTTTGTAACTTACTAGAATACTATACACACCACACATAAGCACTCACCCTACACGTATTCACAGCAATCTTTAATCTAATCTTGTAATGTAAAACAATACAAATACGATTCTTTCAATTCATTCCCTATGCTCCCATTACACTACTGGTTAAGAAGGGCATTATTAGACATTCCAGCAGAGGGCGCTGTCAATCTGGAGAAAAATACAGTGAACTCAGTAAAATAACAGTCTATTTGACTATATTGTAAAATGTAATTTAACATAGCCTAATTAAAATGTAATTTTCAGCATCATTACTGTGTCACATGATCCTTCGAAATCATTCTAATGTGCTGATTTGCTGCTGAAGAAACAGGTGTGCTGCTCAATGAAGCCACAATACAGTGTCTTTTTCTTCCAGGATCCTTTGATAAACAGAAAGTTTAAAGAACACCATTTAGGCCTAACATGGATTGTCATTTTAAATCAATTTAATGTGTCCTAGCTAAAAATATCAATTTAAAAATAAATTATAAATACATTTTAATATTATGTAATAAATTATAAATTTTATTTTATTGTTCTATCATCTCTAATAATATGATACAAATTGCAAGGGAGATATGATTTAAATATTTTATTTCTTCTTCCAAGTTGGATATAAATGTATTTCTTAAAACAGTTAATGATGAGTCTTATAAATGACCACAAATATTTTTACTTTATCATAAAATCTGTAAAGTTAAAGGGGTCATATGATGCGATTTCAAGTTTTCCTCCTTCTCTTTGGAGTGTTACAAGCTGTTTGTGAATAGAAAAGATCCCTAAAGTTGCAAAGACTAAAGTCTCAAACCCAAAGAGATATTCTTTATAAAAGTTAAGACTCATCCACGCCCTCTTAAAACACCTCTTTTAAACACGCCCCCACATGTCTACGTCACGGTGTGGGAAGATGCAATGCCACGTGTAAAACACTGTATAAGTCATTATAATCCATAATTACGTCCCCACTGGATACAACGACTGTCTCGTTTGTAATGGGTTTTATTATTTTTGTTTTGTAGCGCTGGTGCTCTGACCGGGACACACGTCATCAACAGTGTTAAGGGGGGTAACATTTCCGTTACACACTTGAGGCATTTGGCCAATCACAATGCACTGGATAGCTGGCCAATCACAGCACACCTCGCTTTTCAGACCGAAGAGCTTTGTAAAAATCGACGCGTTTCAGAAGGCAGGGTATAGAGGAGAAACAATAATGTACAGTATGTGGAAAATAATGTGTTTTTTGAACCTTAAACCGCATAAACACATTTCATTACACCAAATACCCCAAATAATGTTCTTTTTAGCAGCATCATACGACCCCTTTAAATCAGGTGCAATTGAATCAATGAACAACATTAACTGTAGGGGGCAGCAGAGAACGATTCATACTGTGTGGGGTGTAAGTCTGGCCAGTCGATCTTAAAAAGTTCAAACAACACTTATCATCCTAACATTTTCCGTGCTCAATACAAAAAATAAAAAATAAAAAAAAATATTAATAATAATAATAATAATGTCTGGGTCACTAATAAAATGTATGGCATTAACTGTAACTTCTTTTGAACAAAATATCAGATTTTCTTGCATGCTGGATAACATGATCAGCTTCAGTCAGCTCAAGTGGGTGCTGTGATAATAAAAGGATTTGACCAAATACTGATTAAATGAATAAATAAATAAATAAATAAAATCGGAAAATCAAGAAATTCAGAAATATTTTCAATTAATTTTTCATTCAGATTGTTAAACTGATATCAGTTAAAATTATGCAAGGAAATCTGACCCTTCAGTGCAAAAAAAGTTAAGATATTTGATGAGTGACTGGGAAATAGTGCAGGATCTTAAATATCTCTTTTCATTTATGTTCGTTATTCAGAGGCTGAAATGGAAATAAAATCTCAGAGTTTTTGAATATTCTGCACTCATTTCACACATGTACTCTCAGAAAACAGCTACAAAAGCTGTCACTGGGCCGGTATCCTTTAGGTATAAAAATGCACTATTAAAGTACTGATATTTATCTTTAAGTTACTAATATGCACCCTTTAGGGGTAAATTAGGTACAAAGATGTACCTTTTAGCTTTTGTACCTAAGGGTAGCGCCCCAGCTTTGTACCATGTTTTCTGTACAACAAGCTATTGTAAGCTAACTAAAAATAGATCTTGCTATCTTTTATTAATGTATAAGTAAATGTAATTTGTGAAAAATTGTGTTTGTGTGTTTTGTGTGTGGTTGTTTAGATATGTGTGTGTGTGTAGCACAGCAGTGGGGTGAGTGTGTGTATGTCCTGTCCACAATAGTGCCCCTCTCATAGACAATGAGGCCCGGCAGAGAGCGGCCTGCGCTCTATTATACCCATAATCCCCGTGGCATTGTGCTCTGCTGAGAGAGAGAGCGAGAGAGACAGAAAGAGAGAAAGAGGGAGGAGGGGGGAAAGTGGTGTGATCATCATAAACATCTCTTATAGGGTGTGATTTTCAGAGAGACACAAAGAGAGATTGGTGGAAAAGAAACAATCACAGAGACACATTTCAAACGAAAGAGTTGGACAGGAAATAAAGCTTTCAAAACCTGGGGCCAACTGAAACTAGATTTTTACACACAGACACACACACACAGACACACACAGACACACACACACACACAAAAATAATAATAATAATATACATATATATATATATGAATGTGCTTGTTGCAAAACTTGCCACCATAGTGCTAGTGTGTTCTTGGTTGCTCTGGGTGCTTTGTTCATGGTGCATTGCTTAAAGTAGAAATAGTTGACAAGACAAGAATAGTTTAAGGTTCCTAATTTATTTATTTATTTAATAAAGTATTTCTGATTTGCTTAAAATATTTTTATGAATTTAGTTCAATTTATATCTCTTAGTGTAAACATGTTATGGCCGCAGTTAATCTGATTAGTGTCTCTTTGAGAAGGTTAAGAGCACCTCTTTAAGAGGTTTTGAACACATGCAGTAATATAACACTGAAGAGATGGTAGTACTGAGCCGAGCTGGGTTTGTGTAGTTTTTCTTTTGAGAGCTGTCAGCTTATCCCTTGTGAAAATGAGGTTCACTAGCATACCTTAAAACCAGTACTAGTTACGGGAATAATATTGTGCTGTGCTGAAAATCCTTTACCTGGAGATCTTGATCAAAAATGACTTTCCTTTTAAAATGTGCTTGTGAATCTCTCATTATGCCTTATTATCATGAAATATTGGATTCAATCTTTTTATTAACATGTTTTCTTTCATTTAGGACAGGTATAGGATTTCTTTTTGGAACTTTTTGGCCCACTGCTTGTGGGCCTCTTTGATCTAAGCTTTTGAGTAAAATAAAATAAAATTAAACAAACAAACAAACAAACAAACAATTTAATTAAATTAAATTTAATTTAATTTAACAAAAAAAAAAAAAGAAAATTGTGGATGTTCACTCAAAAACCGAGGTGCATAAGCTCAGATCAATGAAGCCTGTCAATCATAGTTCAATCATAGTTCCCAAATACTTAAAAACCTTTACAATTTCTACAGGTTTATCACATCACTGTCATTTCTGTTATGGGTTCTGGGTGATTTAAAATCAATTCTTTTGTTGAGAACTCGCTTTACACCATTTTTCTAATTTCAAAACATGCTCTTCATAACTAACACAATCTTTCCATAAGAGTGCAACCAGCACCATATTATGCAATTTATAATTTGTACTCTGAATTCTTGTTGTCTTGTGAAGCCAAAAGCTGCATGTTCGCAAGAAACAAATCCATTTTTAACTTCAAACTGTTGCTTCCAAGTGAAAAAGTCATCTCATCTGAATCAGGAGAGAAATATTAACAGATCAACCACTATTTATAAGTGATTCAGGCAAAAACAGTTCTGAAGAAATATGTGTGGATTTTGATGTGAGAAACCACAGTCCATATGTCTTTTCCACTGGAGGATGGGTTATGGATTATGGTATTTTGGCCAGAAGCGGCAGTTTTAAGGTTAAAAATGTCTTGATGGATTTGTGTATTGAAAACATGCAACTTTTGGCTTCCCAAGACATTAACTGATGGACTGGAGTGGTGTGTATAACTTGTGGATTATTGTGATGTTTTTATCAGCTGTTTGGACTCTCATTCTGACGGCACCCATTCACTGCAGATCATCCACTGCTGAGACAGTGATTTAATGCTACGTTTCTCTAAATATGTTCCCATGAAGAAACAAACTCCTGTACATCTCGGGTGGCACGAGAGTGACTACATTTTTATTTTTGGGTGAACCGTTCCTTTAAAGGAGAAGCGGCCTCTACAGGGTTGAAAATGGTATTGTCTTACTAATTTATGTTTTACTGGTGCAAACAACTTTATTAACGTTATAAGCGGACCTCAGGGAAAACATCACATCAGATGAATGAGGTAGTTGTACAATCGACAAATTGTGCAATCATTAATGGTAAAAGTATGTTTATTTCATAAGAAACCACTACAAACAGAGCATAAGGAATATAATCTTTCTTATAATATTTTTACCCTGCTACAAAATATGGATGATATTCATACACACTATCAAACACAATTATCACATTACAAACAATGAATAAATACTATGAATAAATGAGCAAAATAGCCAGATAAATTCAATTTATAGACCTACTGTATGGCGAGCCAAGTAAACCCAGAAAAGTCTGCATCTGAACAGGCGTCTACTGACACCCACAGTGACCAGCTCTGTGAATTGCTAAATGAATTGGATGTCAAAGTAAAATTACACCCTTAACTTTAACTTGATCATAAAATGTAACTTCCAAAGACACAGTCACTCATAGTTATGTAATGATTTTCACTTGGTTTGTGTTTGGTTGTTGTTTGCATTGTTTTCCAGTGAGTTGCAGTATAGCTACTATGAACTCCTCAGTGCAAATATGGCTTATACGCATATTCAGAGATTCTATATGTGTTACGCTATTGTTCAAAACATCTGCAGTTTTAGATTTATATCTCTAATAGTCCTTTTGGTGAATGCCAAATAAATGTGCCAATGAAACTATTGTAAGAACTAAAATCATCATGACAAACAGCTCAACACGGTGAGAAAGGAAGCCTTTTGTGTTACCGTGGGTGACCTCATTCGTATTCATAGGTATTAATGCCCCCCCTCCCTTAAGTACAACTTTAAAGTTTTATACTTATTGACTTTTACATACTGGTAAATGATGGAAATGATCTCCTTTTAAAGTCAAATGCATTCATAAACAAAATCTGTATGGGCCTAATAAAAGTAATCCTAACTCTTAAAGGGACAGTTCACCCAAAAAATGGAAATTCTGTCATTTACTCGCCATGAAGTTGTTTTAAACCTGTATGTATTTCTTTCTTCTTCTGAACCAAAAGAAGATATTCTTAAGAATGTGGGTAACCAAACAGTTTACGGTACCCATTGACTTCCATCACTTTTTATTTTATTTTTTTTGGAACAACTTGAAGTAAATGATGCCCCTCTAAGTCATATGCAGGCTTTCCATGGCTGAATCAAAGATAAACAAGTATAAAATGCTACTTATTTATTGATTCACACAAAACTGAATAAAACAATTATAATTTCAAAAACTGTAAACGTTTTTTTTTCTTTCAGATTGTAAAAATATTGAGGTGTCTGTTGCTCCCCCTTCCCTGTTTTGTTTGTTTGAATGGGTGTTGTTTTGTTGAATCAAAAACAATAAAAAAAAAATCTGTAAACGTGTTAAATAAATAAATAAATAGCCAACATATTTAATAAATCTTATTTATTATAAAAACAATAAAATTCACCTACTCATTCCTTTAATTCGATATTCTATGTTCTTCAAATAATTCATTATACATATGTAAAATGCTTTATGTTTCATTAATTTGATTCTGTACATTTCAGTGTCTATCTAAATGTACATAAATGTGTTAGAAGCCCTTTAGGTATGAATACCTATGAATGCTAATGAAATCATGTTGGTGCTATACAAGCTCACAACGGGCAAAAACGCAATCCCATCAGCAGTAGCCATTATGTCACAATCCAGCTCCACCTCACAATCAACCCGCTTTGGAAAATAGCTTATTTTAAGTTGAGTTGTAGCCACAGCTCTTTTGAATTACGTTCACCCATCACAATAATCAGCTCTCCTTCATTTCTCTTCTGTACAATGTTCATTTTGTCACAAAAAGTAATCTGGAGGAGTAGGAGAAGGCGAGGTGTTGGGATGGGAAGGCCGAGTCTCGTTTGAACTGATGAGCTTCTCGTAACGAGCTTTGTATGTGTCTCGCTCTCTCAACACGCGAGACAGCTCACACTGCAGCTGCTCCAGCTAGAGGAACCAAAACAGAGAGATATCACAGATTTGATATACTAAAAACAATTTGATTACTACAAATGATGTCTAGAAATACCGTCCAGGAAGGCAGATTACTAGGTTTTTATTGTCTACTGTGTTATAATCAGTATTGGGGGAAACGCATTACAAGAAACAAGAGTTACGTAATCAGATTACTTTTTTCAAGTAACCAGTATAGCAATTTTTTTAATTTACAGGAACATATCTGAGTTACTTTTCTTAAATAAGTAACACCAGTTACTATGTTTTTCCCATTTACTGACTGACAGCTCTCCTGTAGTTACTGTAGTTCTAGACTAAATGTCAACATGCATTTACCAATCTCATTTGCATACAAACAGATTCAGTACTTCTCAAAATGAATAAAAACAGCAAACTCAGAATATGACGCAAACCTGCAATAAAACAAAATAAAAATCCTTTATGTATGTAATCCCATTTTATTAACCAATGTCTTTGCTGCTGACTGTCACTGACAGGTTCAGAGGAAGATGATGAAAAAGATTCAAACAGGTTTCCACAAACAATTGAGGTTCTTTAATAAATCAAACTCAGGTAATCCAAATATGAGAAGGCAACATAACAGCGTGTTTCCACACAAACAATACCAGAAACCAACTGAACGATACACAGGGTGATAGAAGTCAAATGATGAACAGGTGATGACTAGTTAACCAGAGACCGTAGTAACAAACAAGGAACGGGAAACTGGAACAAAGGAAAACGGGTAATAGATAGAAACAAATGAAAACAAAACCAAAACAGGTAGTTCAATGATCCAATTCAACTATACGATTAACCAAACATGTCTTTGTATAAACATTGAATTTGTGTTTGAATTTATTTATTTATTTATCTTTTAAACTTATTTTTTACTTATTTCCTATTCTACATGCAATCCAGAATGGCAGCAAAATTGTTTTTTATTAATTTCCCTTTTGGAGTGAAAGAGCATTTACAAAAATTGCCAAAATTGTACTTTTTTTATGTTAAAATAAACAAGCAAGCCAAGCCCAGATGAGAAAAAGTAACTCAAATGTAAATTAATGCATTGCTTTCCATAAAGAGTAACTAATAACTGCAATTAGTTACCTTTTTTTTAGGGAGAACTGTAATATTGTAATGCATTACTTTTAAAAATAACGGTTTCACTTTATTTTGATGGTCCCTTTAACACATTCTGTTGACTATAAGAATTGTTGCACCTTACTCTCAATAGAGTATTAGTAGAGTATTAGTAGACCGGTAGGGTTAGGGTTAGAATATGATTCATTTTTTTTAGGATTAGTATTGTTGTGAGTTTTTGTAGATATGTTGTAAAGTTATTTATTGTCAACAGAATGTTTAAAACGGACCATCAAAATAAAGTGTTACCAAAGTAATTTTCCCCAGCACTGGTTATAATTTACTTTTGTTGTTTGTGGTTGTATTTGTCTAATTTTTGTCATATTTTAGTGTCTGATGTGTGTGTGTGTGTGTGGTGTACCTGCTGTGTGAGAATGTGTTTCTCGGACTCAAGCGCGTGCCGGTGCTGGAGTCGTTTGTAACGGCAGGACTGGGCGTAACCGCGGTTCTTCAGTGTCCGTCTTTTCTGTTTCAAACGGACCACCTCATCTTTGCTTACCCCACGCAAATGTCTGTTCAGCTCTCGCACTGACAGATTTACCAACTGCTCATCGGAAAAACGCTCATCCACCCCACACTGAAAGAGAAAGAGACAATAAAAGACAAGTCTGAGAGATTTGTCACAGAAAGGACACAACCTGTGTTCATGATAATCAAAGCTTCATCAAACACATGGATGAAGTGGATAAATGTTGAGTACACAGCAGTTGAAATGTCTGATGTACTGTACAGTGAGATGAAAACACCACAGTCATATAGAAGTATTTGTCTTGCCTCATGGCTTTTTTTTCGGGGTGAGGGGGGTGCTACTAGAATTGTGTTCAAACCAGTTGATATCAACAACAGATATATGATAGGATATACAGTTGTATTCAAAATTATTCTGCAAAATAACAATATTTTATTAAAGCAATTCAACAAAGGCATCAGTAAACTATTAGAGAAAGTTTACTTATAATGTATACCCATCTGAGTGATTCTGAGAATGTAAAGTTGATGAATAATAGAAAAAAATCAAATTGGCTCTAAACATTCATGGTCAAAATTATTCAACCCCCAAAAGTCATATTTGGTGAGAATCCTTTATTCTTTATAACCTCCAATAAATGCTGCTTGTAAGTGCTTAGAAGCTTCTGTCACCTCTCCACTGCAATCTCGGCCCATTGCTCATTTGAAAAAGCTTCCAGATCACTGATAATCATTGGTTTTCACAGTGCAACTGTTTTCTATAAATTCAACCAAATATTTTCCATTAGAGTTAAATCTGGAGACTGAACAGGCCACTCAAAAACATTATATGACCCATTCTTGAACCAAACATAAGTAGATTTGGTTTTATACTTTGGGACGGCTGTCCTGCAGGAAATTCTATTGATCATTAGCTTCAGTCTTTGCACCAAAGGCTTCACAATTCTTCAAAAATGGCCTGATACTTCAAAGAATCCACAATGCCCTTCATACAGTCAAAATTTCCACTTCCTGCAACAGTAAAACACCCCCATAACAGGACTAGTCCACCTCCATGTTTGACCATGGAGTTGGTGTTCTTCTGCTTATAAGCTTTGCCTTTTTTTGGACCAGACATACCGCTAATCCATGGGTACAAAAAGTTCCAGTTTGGTCACATCACTCCATAAAACATTCTTCCAGAACTCCACAGGTCTGTCCATATGAATTTTAGCATGTTCAAATCATCCTTTCATGTTCTTCTTGGTCAAGAGTGGCATTTGCCAAGATGCCCCAACACGAAAGCCACACTTGCACTGTAAAAATGGCCAGGAATTTACAGGATTTAAGAGTATTATTTTACAATATATTAATGTAATCAGAAATGTACTGTGAAATCAATGCATGCTGGGTAATTTTCTTACAAATTACTGTGAATGAACAGCAGAATGATGCTAACATCACAGTAATTTTCTGCTCTTGTTTTACTGTGAATTCACATTATAAAGTTGTCTTTAACTGTGCCACTGTGAGAAATTTACTTGTTTACTACTGTAATTGTTTTGAAGTCACCATAATGGTGATTAGTGATGAGTATTTGTTTGGGATCTTGGACCTATCATATTCATATTCAAATTTCTGATCTAGTCATGTCAGAAGTGTGACAAATGAAAACATTGTGTGTGTGAAAACACTAGAATATGAAATAAGCTAATTGCCTGAATTAGTTGAAATAGTCTTGACATTAACAAGAAAATTTAGTTTTAGCATTAATTAAGCATGATGATTAATCAATAATTTATTTCATAATCATAACTGTTTGTGGAGGAATCTTTTACAATATTTGAGCAGGTGTTTAGAAAAGTCTTTGGTGTATGTGACATCAATACTTGACATACAAAACACAACAATGGTAACACTCAACAAATAAAAACAACACTTACAACATAAAACAACATTATAAAACAAACAACACAAACTGCTAAAAGTGAAACTAAAACAAGTTCAATAGCACAAATAAAACCAAGAATTAGACACTGTTGCTGTAGAATTTTATTCTTGGTTTTATTTGTGCTAATAAACTTGTTTTTTGTCCACTTTTAGCAGTTTGTGTTGTTTATTTTTATAATAATCTTCATGTTCTTGCTAAGAAAAGTTAGATCTTGAAGCCAATTAGCTTATTTCATATTGTAGCTTACAGTTTTTTTCAACTGCTTACACACATTTTCCAAAGGTTTCCTCTTTTTTTCAAAACTTAACACACAAATTCAAGAATTGCACACACAAGATGCAAAATGCCTCACATCTCTTTCAAAATGGAAACACCACAGTCAAAATATCACAAACATATTTCAAAAGCAAAACATTTGTCTTACGTTGTAAACACCTTTAACATAATGTTATATTTTTGATTATGTCATATACACACTGTTATTCAAAACCTAAAGCTCTTCTTTTAAAAGCTCACATGTACATGATTGAATGTAATTGGGAGGGAGCTGTTGAATATATAAAACATAAAAACAAAAGCAAAATTGAAACCAAACTTTTTATTTATGTTTTTATTTTTTTGCTCTTTGTGGTTGTAAATGTAGTATTAGTGTACACAGTTTGAAAATAAAATAAAAAACACATCAAAAATATGTAGTGTTGTAGCATGTAGTGTAAAACCAAACATAATGTGTGTGCTTGCATGTGGAGATGGTTGGGTGTATCTAGGCTCCATCGCTCCTCCGGGCTGGGTCCGGCCACAATACTTCATCCATGTCACATGCTATATTCTCTCTTGCCAGACACCGGGGAAAGAACCTTCTCTGACCAATGCAATGCACTGTAGTAAATGAATGCAAGGGTACTACAGTAAAATATATTTATTATAGTATAGGCCTACTGTTTGTTATGGTAAAAAAGCTATTATGTGTACATTAGAACATGTGTACATTACATTAGGTTGTTACATACCTGTTCTCATTTCTAAAGGTTCGAATTATACCCGCCACAGTAAATCTACTCAAATTAGGACTCTCAGTCCAGCCTCTCTCATTGTTAAACCATGGTTCATCACATGATCGACTACTGTAGCCCTAATCTCATTTGAGACCACTCTTCTTGTTCCTTGTCCTCCTCCATTTCTGACTCGTCCTCTTCCTCCCCTTACTCCCCTTCCAACTCCTTTTAGTCGAACTCGTCCTCTGGCTCTCCCTCCAACTCCTCTTACTCTGTCTGCATTGTTTGCATCCATTGTCCAAAAGCTATTACTTGACCTTTGGCCTATTTATAGGCCACTACTAAAGTTATGATTGGTTGTTGTTAAGTAAAGCAACAGAGTTAGTGTGAGGCACTGATGAATTAGTGTGGCATTTTGATTGGTTTGTGTTTATAAAAGGAAATCAAGAAACTTCCTGTCAGATTTTTGTGTGTTGCATAGAAAATTGTGTGTTGTGTTTTGCAAAAAGTGTTTAATGAAATGAAAACGGAGTAAAAGGCCAAAAATTATTGTATGGTTTTTCAGATTTAGTGTGTGGTTCTGGTGTTTGAGTGTCAGGTTTTAGAAATTGTGTGACAAGTAATAATTTTGTGTGTAAGCAGTTGAAAAAAACTGTATTATCATTTTAACAAATGTTTTCATTTGTCACACTTCTGACATGACTAGATCAGAAATATGAATATGAATATGCAAGGTAAAAGAGGCCAAACTAATTCTAATCACTAATTACAAAACAATTACAGTAGTAAACATTTACATTTCTCACAGTGGCTTTATAACTTTATGATGTGAATTCACAGTAAATCAAGAGCAGTAAATTACTGTGATGTTAGCATCATTCTGCTGTTCATTCACAGTCATTTGTGAGAAAATGTCCCAGCATGCATTGATTTCACAGTAAATTTCTGACTTCAGTAATATGTTATAAAGTAATACTCTTTAATCCTGTAAATTTCTGACAGTTTTTACAGTGCACTAATGTTTCAATTGCAATCAACACTACTTCACTGAAAATAAATCAATCATCTCTATGGTAACTACATATGAAGTGGTTTGAACACAATTCCAGTAGTGACACAAAAGTCATGAGGCTTCATAATACTACACTAAGTATTTGCAACTAAATAATTAACATTTCTGTGTTGTTTTTTCCTTATGACATAACACGTTGGATAATATAATAATGAATCAAAAAATGTATGAGCTTTGTGTGTAATTTGTAGATTAGCCTATGTAAGAGGTATGTGTGTGTGTGTGTGTGTGTGTGTGTGTGTGTGTGTAAGTGTGAGTGATTTTGGCAGCACATTTCCATACAGCATAATCTGACTGAGTGTAAGTGACAGTGATCAGGATTACATCACAATAATAGTAGATATTACCATAATCTGATAGCACTGCTCCACATTTAGAGACAGACATTCACCAGCCACATCCATCAAATCGCTTTCAACACGCTTCAAAACAACTTTACCAACCATTTGTAGATCAAAATATGAAACAGGCATTCTTACTGAATTTATGCAATCTTTTGTGAAAAAAGCGTGCTTAAATGTATTCATATTTTCAAATTATGTTTAAAGAAAACAAAACCAAACAACAAATAAATAAATAAATAAATTAATTAATTAATTAAAAAAACGGATAATGTAAAATTAAATGTAAAGTTCACCCAAAAATGTAAAACGTTGTCATCATTTGCTCACCCTTATGTTAATTAATTTCTTTGTTCTGTTGAACACAGAAGAAGTTGCTGGTAGCCCACTGACTTCCATGGTATTTTTTTTAGTATATTTGGCTACCAGCATCTGTTTGGTTACCAAGATTTTCAAAATATCTTCTTTTATCTTCAACAGAAGAAAGAAACTCAGGTTTGGAAGAAATTGAGGCCAAGTAAATGCTGACAGAATTGTAATTTTTTGGGTGAATTATACCTTTAATGAAATAAAAGGCCACTTAAGTGTTATTAAAGTAAGTGCACATTCATGGCCATGTTTCTTAATACTCTCCATTACACTTTTAAAAGAGTTTTCTGAAAAGCTAAAAATTATTTTGAAAACTTTGCTAAAGAATTTTTATCCCTGTTAAGTAAATGCATGTGACTATGTTGACAACCATTTTAGTTAAATTTGATAATCTGGTGACTGCGAGTACCTGGGTGACTTGCAGATGATGATGATGAAGATGATGATGATAATGCCCTTGCATTGGATGATGTGGGTGATGGAGTCGGCTCTGTGGACTGAGGGGTTGTGAGAAGGGACTGGTCGATGTGTTGACATTAGAGAGAGATGGAGGGGTGGAAGAAACGACCAGTATAGGGCGATGGCACATGTCTGACGGCTTGTTAAGAACAACATCAGCACCGCTGTCACTACTGGAGTCACCCATGTGACTGCTGCTCGAACTCTGAGACAAAACTGGAAACTGTGAAAGAGATACAAAGAGATTACAAAAGAGCATATTAGAAAGAGATTACAATGAAAATGGCACATTTGGACAAACAAATTTGGCAAGTGGTTCTTGTGGCCAGTGGTTTCCCTTGGCCGGTGGTTCTCAACCCTGTTCCCAGAGAAAAACTGCACAATTTATATTTCATTATCAAAAAACACCTTATTCAGGTCATTAGCTCATTAGTAAAGACTCCAAGACTTGAAATTGGTGTGAGATAAATGAGGCATTCAAAATGACCAGTGTTGGATTGCTCCAGATTGAGATCCACTGGCCTATAACAATTGTTTTAATAACCTGAGTGAAAGTACATCATCAAAATGATTTTGTATAATTGCCTTCCAGAACTGTCTCACAAAGATTGCATTCCCAAACATCATCTGCCATTTCTAATTTTTCACATAGGTTAAATTCACAACTTTGGATGGAAACATAGCTTATGATCGGCAGACTATGATTAGCTGGTTAAGGTGTGCTTGTTTGGTTGGAGCTAAACTCTATAGCAAACTCTATATATAATCATGGTCTTCAGGAGTACTTAAAAATACAGGCAGGTGTGTTGGAGTGGGGTTGGAACTGAAAACTGCAAGATTTACATAATGCAAAAGGAATGCCTTGCTGACACACTGCCATGTTGTACATAGCTACTAAATATGTCCTTTTTCATTGCTGTAGAGGTGACAAACCTCTATATTCAGGGGGGCGACAGAGAAACTTATGCATTTGAAAGATTCTTTTCAAACTGTTGTTCTGCCATAACAGTAATACCCTATTAAGAAGTCAGACCAAAGAAGATGATTAATGCCAATTTAACACTAAATCCCAAAGAATACTTTGTATTTTTTTTTTACGTGTATGTGAGGGTCCGCGTACAGTGCGCATGAGGCACATTTCGTCACCATTTCGTAACCATGCATACTTTGTATGCGCAGGTCGCACGTGCGCATTGAACTTGTTTTGCACTAATCAGTTATTTCACAAGGTAGTAACGCTGACCTGGGCCATTGTTTCACAGTAGTAATAAAACTAAAAAGACAGAACAACATCAACAACAAAATACCAGAGACTGCAACAACAACAGACGCCTGCTTTGACAAGCGCTCGTGTGAGGGCTTCAACTTTAGTTTAAAAGAATACAAAGACATTTTCACCGGTGAATAATCCTAAACTAAACTTCTGGAGAATAATAGCGCAGACACTGAACAAAGATGAACCTGTCTAGAGTGCACATGTCGACTGCCTGCATTCGGGCATGCTATCAAATGGAATATTCTTTGAAATAGGTTTGCATGATTAATCGCATGTGATTGTCATGCGTGTCTCGTCAGTAAAGCCGGTTCTGTGATTAGAAGTAAATGTCCATCACCTACTTTCAAATGGAGCAGAATTTACTACACAGAGCCGTAGTTCGCTGACAAGCTATGCAATATCACGTTCATAACCGAATGCGATTCATCTGCGATTATGACGTGATATTTCGTAGCTTGTCAGTGAACTACGGCTCTGTGTAGTAAGTTCCGCTCCATTTGAAAGTAGGTGATGGACATTTGCTACTAATCACAGAACCAGCTTTATGAGACACGCATGACAGTCACATAATAATAATAATTCCTTACATTTATATAGCGCTTTTCTGGGCACTCAAAGCACTTTACATAGAAGGGGGTATCTCCACCCCCGCCAGTGTGCAGCATCCACCTGGATGATGCGACGGCAGCCATATTGCATATTGCCATATTGCGATTAATCGTGCAGCCTTACTCTGAAAGTCTACGCATTCGACTATATGCTAAGCATGCAACATGTACTCACATAGTGAATTGTGTTTTTCAACAACTTTTGGAATGGAATGGAATGGTGTCTAAAATTGAGCCTCAAAATTAGAAGTCTTAGTGTTCAATTGCTTGGGCCTAACACAAACAAATACATGCTCCAAATATCTTACCTGTGAAGTTACGGCAGCCGCAGCAGAGTTTAGCAGGGCCTCCACTGCATCCTCACATCCCATGAACCCTCCTCGATCCCGGTCCCCTCGATCCGGCACTCCTCCAAGAGCTCCCAGCAAAGACGCGGCACCTCCGGGCTCTCCACCGAACTGCTGCTGCAATGCAGCCAACCAGAGCAGATCCTCCAAGGAGGTCGGGTTTGAACACGGCGCGGGGCCTCCAGCTGCTGGGCTTCCATCCAGGTTTCCTTGAGAGCCGGAGCTCTGGCCTGACACATACCCGGTGGAGATGGACAATGGGAAAGAGAGAGAGGATGAAGAGGAGGATGCAGATGGTGGTGGGTGTCCGTCACTGAGCGTGGGTGATGGAGGAAGGGAGGTGTAGGGACTGGAGCTGAGGCTGGAGTCAGGAGGAGGGCGAGGAGTATACGGAGAACCGGTCGACTCTTGATGGATGCCTGGTTTGGGGTATAGGCAGGTTGGAGGAGGCAGAGGTGTGTCAGGCTTCACTTCAAACTTGAGCAGGTCAAAGTCATTGAGATACTCCATGGCCAGGGGGCTTGGGGGCAAAGAGGGCAGCGGCAGAGATGAAGACATTGCTGTGTCGACAGGAAGTATGGAGGCTGTTGTCTTTGAGTTTTCAAGGCGAACAACACCAGACTTCAGTTTTTAAACAGAAATGGAAACAATAATGTGCCAAATTACACTCAGTTGTTAAAATGCCTGTTTCTTTGAACTGAAGGCTTCCAGTTTTATCATCTGAAACTGGCAAAGAGAAAGAGAGAGAAAAAATAGTGATTAGACATCCACAGTCTTCTCCAGCAATACAGTGCATATACTGTATTTATATACAGTATTATTGCGACCAATAATAGTACCACATTAGCAGGTAATGACTAACATAGGAACTGGAAGATAATGCCACATTAGACATGAAGATTCCAAAGACTGGCCTGATATTACAATAAAGGCAGATAATTGTACATTTATTAAATAATTAAAACATATAAAAAATAAAAAAAAACAATGTATTGCATTAATTTTTATGAAACATTACAGAACATTTGTGACAACCGGCTGTTCATTTATTGGCTAATTATGTATCCCGTTGATTTATGGGCTGCAAACAGTTTCAGATTAATAGTGGAAAGGCCTAAATCCAATCCCATAATCTTAAACCATTAATCCAGTTATTCCACTGAACAGTTGCTCCTTAACACAAGTGTTATAATGTATGACTCAAACAATATTTAATGTTAGGACTGATGAAATACAGATCAAAGTATTCACTATAGGTTAAAAGACACAGAAAAATTAAACACACCTTTTTTACAGAAAAAGGAAACATTCAAATAATGTTGTGTTAAAAAGGGAATACTATGGCATCTTGAGATAACAGTTTACATATTTTGGAACTGACAATCCATATGTTGAAATTTACAAAAAAAAAAAAAAAATTCAAATGTACAATTTATTTTATCTTATTTTATTTACTTATTTTTCATATGATAGCAAGCAAGGATACACACATAAATGTTTAGATCATAAACTCAATCTACTAAAAAGTACAAATATGAAGATAAAATAATAAAGACAGATTTTAGGTAAGTAATTACAACCTCAAATAATTCAAAATTTAAATTCCAATATTGCCAAGGGTCATGTTAAACAATTTAACATCTTGTCTTTAGAAGAAATTAAAATAAAATAAAATAAAATAAAATAAAATAAAATAAATAGTACAGAAACATCTTGAGATTAGGTAGGAATTCATTTTAACAACAGATAACATTCATAAAGTATTTGAAATTAACCTGTACTGAAATTTAAATAATGAAAAATCGGTTTCACTTAATTTAAAGACAACCTTAAATTAAGAGGCCAGATTATAAACTACTAAAACTGCTAACTAATAAAAATCTACAAACTTGAATATGAAGAAAAAGTTTTAGTTTTAATTAGTAATTATTAGTTTTAATAGATTAAAATCATTTAATTATTAAACATTCATTTGTAGCTCCAACTTTAACTGACATGTTAGCATTGAAATGCCTGTAAAAAAAAAAAAAAAAAAAAAAAAAAGGTTTTAGGTCTTAACAACCATTATTCAAATAATTATTTTAGCTGAGAGAAGAGTTAACCTTCAATTGTTTTGTCTTAAGTTTACCGGAAAAATATAAGAGAAGATAAAGTGGGAAAAGAAAGGATTTGAGAGTGGAATACAAAAGAGAACAAAACAGAATAAAAAAGAGTGTCAGGATAAAACTAGCATGACTAGAGAGCGACAGAGGGAGAAATGGAGAGACAACAGAAGAAAACATTTGTTTTAAAATGTCCATGTTTCTTACCTTGTGTTCATGTGGACAGCTCACACACATCCTGAGGTATTGACTGACAGATTGATTCCTGCCAGTGTGTGTATATGTGTGTGTGTGTCAGTGTGAGAGCATGTGTTTGGTGTGAGTGTGTGTGAGCCACTTTGGAGCTGACTGCCACTAACAGCGCCCCAGCCCTCCCCCTCTGACCCCCCGCTCAAAATCCCCATCCATCCCGTCTCTCTCTCTCTCTCTTTCTCTCTCTCTCACTCACTCTTCTGTAGTTTTTCCACCAGTCAACTTATACTAAAAATGGTAAACTGTCAAATGAGCAGTGCACTTCTTTAATTTCTCCTGTAAAGTTATAAAATAAGATGTTACAAATCTAATTATAAAGCAATAGAAAAAGTTTTTCAATCAAATAGACAAGGACTTTTACAAATCCATTACTTTAGGATTTAAAAAGTTGACATCCAAAACTTAAAACAAAGAAAATGTCTTTGAAAATGGAAATGTATACATGAATTTACAGTTGTTTTTGAGTAACCACATGACCCATCACACCTGCATGTATATACACTTATGTCTGACATGACCAGTTTTTATTATAATATTCATAGAGCCAACAGACGGACTGATGAGCTCATCTGGTTCACAGCAATCAAAGAGTCATTACATGCTGCCACCTAGTGCACTGACTGAAACATCAACTCTGACTTTTCAGAATGACGGTCACGAAAAAAGGATCAGTAAAAGTAGGCAAAAACTGTAATAGTAGTAAAATGATAACATCATTTTGAAGCAATCCCAAATAATGCTAATGAGATTTTCTTACTGTACAATAAAGAACAATACCCAAAAGGAAAATATTCTGGATTTTAAAACTGTCCTGTAGCAAGACTTTATTGCAATATAATTACAAATTCTGCACAAATTGTAGAATGTTTATATATATATATATTTTATATATGTCCTGTAGCAAGACTTTATTGCTATATATATATATATATATATATATATATATATCCTGAAATACTGTACATTGTCTTGTGCATGACAAAGCTTTTGTGGCTTTTTTTGTGGCTTGGTGTGTTAAGCATAATGTAATTGCAGAGGGTCAGTGGTGGGAAAAAATGCCAAACTAGCACTTTTAATGATCCTGGGGGACTAAAGTTGTTAATCTGATGTCCTAATAATGTCTCGTTGAGGAATCAACACAGTAATAATGCCTTAGTAAATCTGATTTAGACACTGGGAGTAATACAGTGAGATATGTAATCTCTCTGACACACACATTAGACACAAGAGTACATATAAGAACTTCTCAGTGGATCTTGAAATTAACGTTCTTGAAAACTGTATTTTTAAAACAGTCATTACAATAAACTTATATATCTAACAGTTTATAAAATTGTTTATACATAACAGCACATCAATCAGTGAAAGGGATTGAAAATTATTATTTTATGTTCTATGTAAACATATGTACTGTAGGTCTGATATTTAATTTAATACATTGTTGAATAATAATTTGAAAAGAACCACAAATCACCAGTACCAGTACTCCAGTAAAATTCACACACACACACACACACACACACACACACGCACGTTTCCTTAGCTATCTAAATGGGGACATTCCATTTTTGTCAGGTTTAGCTCACTTTTGGATTCAAATTTGTCCCCAAAATATGGTTAAGTAAGGACACACACAAGTACAAATGGAATTGGGATTACTTAATATCCAGTAACAAAAACCTGCAAACGCCCTGATTTTACCCCAAACATAAAATGAAATGATTTTAAGTAGAATGTGAAGCTCAAATGAGGTCAAGTAGAATGAGAAGATTTAGGTGTGCAAATCCAAGAAAGAAAGCCAAGCAAATTTGTACAGCCAGAATGGAAGATTTTTTTCTAGTAAAACAAAACTGATGGTGTTTTTATTTATAGAACTCTAGAATTATGCATTTTAATGCAAATTCCAAAGTGAACAAGCAAACCCTCCAGCACCCCATCACTGTGTCCCCATCTGGTCCTGTGGATACATGTCCTAATCCACTCTAACACTGTTACAAGCTACAGATTATCTATTTCATCCAGTACACCCAGTTGGTGCAGCGTCCCAAGAAAATATTGTATAGGGATTAATCCTAGATAGAATTACATGCACATGCTTCCTAGACCAAGCATTACTGTTCTTCACACAGCAATTCACATTCATATTTTATGTAATATTACATTTTTAATGTGTAATCACGTGATTTTGAATTGATCTTAAATTAAAGGTAATAATTTATGTGCTATTATATCCAAACTGAATTACAGTTACAATTAGATCTTTTAACTTCTGCAAGGTGTCTGCAAGGTGAGCATCGATTGCTTGAATGTTTATAAAAGTTATAGCTACCATCTCTTTAATAATCTACACAATTTGAAGCATCATTTACCAAAGTATGATGCAAAGTAGAAACAAGTAGGTGACTTAATAATAGTGATGCAAGCATCACTAATGACTCCTATAGAACGAGTTTCATCAATACTCCCCTCATTTGTCACTGAACAGAGAAACTGATAGTCCTGCCTTAAACTAATGACATTAGTTAAATCAGAAATTGACGTGTCAGATGGTCAAACAGACCATTGGTTTTAATTCACCAAAGAGTGCATTACACTTATTAGTGTAACTCTTTTTACTGATTCATTTTGGTGAAGTGTCTTTCCAACCATGTGCTTCATCAGTTTCCTTACCTCAGATGACGGACACGATCCCTGTCTCATGTGTCTGCTCTGCAAACATGCTGAGATTGATTTTGTGGATGGTTCATACCTGCATTGGGAGCGCATATCCATGGCTACATTGAGGTCATGGGTCTCCTTCATTATGAGGCTTCCCTCAAGCTCTACCCAGTCTGGTTCCTCTGGTCATGAAGATCTCAGGGCTGCATTGGTTAGGGACAAGGGAGACCTGAGGATCACTGTCAGGAATGTTCTGCTGGGCCAGCCCCTATGGAAATCCTGTTCTTCCCAGTGTAGCGCCGTCAAGCTCCCAGATGATGGTGCCGGTTTGCTCCGCTGCAGACCCAGAGTCTCATACGGGACTCCTGAGGAGGATAAGATGTTGATCGCAGCATCAGAGAAGGGGCTATTTTCCTCTGATGCTGAAGACTCTACTAAGCAGCCCCTGACTTTGGCAGCTGCACAATCGGGAGTCAAGTAAGAGCTTCTCCTCTGCCTCTACTTAGGGACGCCATGCTTCCCAGGTTTGGTCCTCTTCCTCCCCTCTGCTGCCCCACCATGGGTACGTCAGGAATCATCCCTATGGTGCAGCTTGCTCAGAATTTGGGGGCCTGGTGAAGGATGCAATAGAGCCTGTTCTTCCACATGAGATGAAATCTGCATTTCATAGTCCTTAATTCATCGTACCCAAGAAAAGTGGTGGGTTACAACCTATCCTGGATCTGTGAGTCTTGAATCGGTCCCTTCACCGGCTTCCGTTCAAAATGTTGATACAGAAGTGCATTCTTTCATGCGTTCGATACCAGGATTCCTCCATTTGCTTTTGAGGGTCGGCGTATCAGTACAAAGTCCTCCCCTTCAGGCTGTCCCCTGTCTTTACAAAAGTCGCGGAGTGTGCCCTGTGCACACTTTGGGAAAAGGGCATCCAAGTCCTCAACTATCTCCAAGACTGGCTTATATTAGCTCACTCGTGAGATCTGTTGTGCGAGCACAGTGCTATGGTGCTTCAGCATCTCAGCCAGCTCTCCCCAGTGCAGAGCATCTCTTTTCTCAGAAGTGCAAGCTCTCCCCTGTGCAGAGCATCTCTTTTGTTGGTAAGGAGCTGGAATTGGTCAACATGACAGCACGTCTCATGAACGAGCATGCTCAGTTGGTGCTGAACTGCCTGAATTTGTTCAGGGGGAAAAGGGCTGTTCCTCTAAAGCAATTTCAGAGGCTCCTAGGGCATATGGCATCTGTAGCTGCAGTTACGCTAATTGGGTTGTTACATATGAGAGCGCTTCAGCACTGGCTGCACAGCTGAGTCCTGAGATGTGCATTGCGGAGCGGCACTCAAGCGGCACTCAAGGGGTCACGTTACCCTGGCTTGTTGCTGCTTTTTCAGCCCGTGGTCGGACCTTGCTTTTCTATGGGCAGATGTGCCCTTGGAGCAAGTGTTGAGGCATGTTGTTGTCACGACAGATGCCTAAAGGACGCTCTGGGGGGAGGGGGATGAGTGGGGGGTAGGCTCTTGTCACATGTCACAACTCGCCAGTCATCAGATGTGGCTTAAATCACTGCTTGCCATTCATGTTCTGTTGGAGTTCAATCGTACAGCCGATGTGCTCTCAAAACAGCTTACCTTTCTGGGAGAAGGAAGACTCCATTCCCAGGTGGTCCAGCTGGTTTGGAGTCAACTCAGGGAAGACTAGGTGGACCTGTTTGCTTCCTAGGAATCCTCATACTGTCAGTTGTTCTTCAAGTACACCTTTCCCTCAGTGAGCCTCCTTGCACAGACTGCAAGATCAGGGAGGACGGGGAGCAGGTCCTGCTGGTTGCGCCATATTGACCCACCCAGACCTGGTTTTCCAATCGCGACAGTCCCTCCCTTTAGAATCCCCCAGAGGAAGGACCTTCTTTCTCAGGAGCAGGGCACTATTTGGCACCCACGTCCCGATCTGTGGAACCTGCAGGTTTGGCTTCTGGACGAGACGCAGTGGACCTCAATGGTCTCTCATAGGCTGTGATAAGATATTATCACTTAGGCTAGGGCCCCCTCTACCAGGCAGGCCTATGCTCTAAAGTGGGGTCTGTTCTTTGATTGGTGTTCCTCTCGTCGAGACCCTGGCTAGTGGATGCCATCACCTTGGTGTGCCAGGCAAAAGACAAGTCGTGCCCCCTGGAGATAAGAGCTCATTTCACTCGGAGTGTTGCCTCCTCCTGGACGTTGGCATACAGCGCCTCTCTAGCATACAGCTGCAGAGCTGTGGGATGGGTGACACCTAATACCTTTGCGAGATTCTATAATCTTTGGGTTGAGCCAGTTTCCTCCCATGTGTTGGGTACGAACAGGAAATTTGAAGGTGGAGTGACTCAGTGTCTCGCTTGCGGTGCCATTCCTCTAGCTAGGATATGTGCACCTTAGCTTCTACCAGTAAGTTCCCCATCTGGTGTATCCTGGTCAATTTCCTCCTGCAACCTTTTCAGACTCAGTGGAGGAGTCTTTTGCTGCATCCAGTACTTGGGCTGCATGCCATTAATCACCCCCTTTACTGAACTAGGTGCCATACATGTGATTTCCTTGGTAATCCTTATGTTCTTCCACAGTACAGTTTCCCTTGGTACACCCATGTCTTTACTGGATAGTTTTTTACTGTCAGCCCCTGTTGTGTCCCCCTGAACTGGCATCAACGACAGTTTGTTAGATTGTGCTGCAACCAGTCTTACTATCAAATTCCTATTTGGATGTGTCTCCGCACCCCAGTGGTTGCTGAAATCTAGTATTGTGTGAATGTCGGGACAACCTTTTTTCGGCTTCCCTGGTTAGCCTGTATACTTGATATGTGATCTGGCTTATGGGGCATTGGGTAGGTTACAGTTTGAGGTGCATCTGACTTGCCATGCTTGCTTGTCAGCACCTGCACCTTTAATTTTTGTAACACAGTTCTGGTTGTGGCGCTCAGGGAACGTCTCAGTTATGTATGTAACCCTCATTCCCTGAAGGAGGGAACGGCGACATTATGTCCCTCATGGCACAACTGTGAACTGTGCTTAATCCTGGGATGCGCTCTCGGCTCCTCAGTATAAACCTGATTGAGTGGATGCACACCACCATCTTGGCATACAAATTCCACTTACCAATTGTCATTGGCTGTTTCTTATAAAGAGGTGATTGGAGCTCTTAAGTAAGACCCCTAACGTCAGAGTCGACGTAACATCTTCAGGGAATGAGGGTTACATACATAACCAAAATGTTTTCTACAGAAATTGTGTATTTAGCCATTTTCTATCTTTGAATTGAGTTTTGCAAAAGCACATTTTGTGTTTGTGTGTGTGATTTATATGTGAACATGCATATGAATGTGAATATAGATATGCACCTGTGTTTGTGCATGGGACATGCAGCCATGTCTGTGCGTGATTAACAGACTACTCACTGGATTAAGAGGCTGATTCTACCACAATAATCTGGTGTCAGATTAGCAGATTTGACTAATCTGGTAAACTGTCTGTAATGTAGACATACCTCCCACCTGTGCAAAGACATACAGCATTAAGACAAAATGAACAAAAGATCTTTTTCAGTCATTTACTGCTATACTGTGCATTATATGCTACTCAAGACTGCAAATTAGTCAGTATTTGATAAATTAAACTTTTAAAATAAAACATTAATTTGATATTTATGTGATTGTTTTACATTGGATTATCAACTAGTTTCAGGTTTCTGTTAATCACCTTTCTTTGTAATAAGTGCAAAAAAAGTATAAAGCATGTAAATGTAAATTTTTTGCACTTTTTGTTCAACAATGTTGTGTAATTTAAGGTTTAAGAACAAATCAACTAAATGACCAACTAATACTCAGATATGTACTGTAGACTAGTTTACGAAAATAAGAAAAGATTACTCCATGCTTGTCCTGGTAAGTTTTGTTGTGTTTTGACTAGGTGGGCTGGTGGCTAGAGTTAATTATGCATGTCTGGTGACAGCGTCTGTGTTTGACCCTGAAACCCTCAAAACGACCACACAAACATGGCATTAGCTTTAATCTGGATAATGCAGAAAAAAACTGCTATAACTGGCAGACAGTAAGTCGTAAAAAGAGGTTTCAATAGAAGGTAAGTAGAGGGGAAGAAGTAAGGGATCAGAGGATTAGCATGGTTGATACATATTATCTTACCCCCCAGTCTGAAAGATGACACTAAATCTGTTAAACTCACCCACCCATGATCCCCACCTCCCATCTAACACTACCCTGTCAGTTCAATATTATATATATAGTTTACATACATATATATATAAACAATGCCATTCAAATGTTTTAGATCGGTACAAATTTTTAAAATGTTTTTAAAGGAAGTCTCTTCCATTAAACAAAGTGCAATTTTAAATAACTGTTTTCTATTGTAATGTAGTTTAAAATGCAATTTATTTCTGTGACGCAAAGCTGAATTTTTTTAGAATCATTTTTTCCAGTCTTTAGTGTCACATGCTCCTCCAGAAATCATTAACATTATAAAAAGATTTCTGATTATCTATCTATCTATCTATCTATCTATCTATCTATCTATCTATCTATCTATCTATCTATCTATCTATCTATAAAAAATTATTTAAGAAATTGATACTTTTATTCAGCAAGGCTGCATTAAATTTATTAAACTGACACTACATGGCATTTATAATGTTACAAAAACTTTCTATTTCAGCAAAATGTTGTTCCTTTGAGCTTTCCCATACTGTGTTTGAATAACATGTATATAACATATATATTATATATATGTATATAATATATAACATACATATATTTTATAAATAATGGAGCTGGACAGAAGTGACGGCAGGACATGCAGCCCTCATCTTTCAGACATAATTGAGAACTTAAACTGGTAGCTGTTGCACCAGCAGGGGGCACTAAAGTGTTAGTCAAACTCAAGAGGTCAAGGTTAGCATGACCCTGATGTCTCTAACTACACCTACTGTAAATATGTATACATATGTACACTCTCAGAAAGAAGGTACAAATGAAGTCACTGGGGTGGTATCCTTTAAAAAGACACCTTGTACCTTTCTATTTATCCCTAAATGATATTTAATACTTTAAAGGCACATATTAGTACCTAAATACTGCATATTCATACCTTTTGAAAGCGACAGCTTTTTTTTCTGAGAGTGTATATACATGTTTAATCTTTTTTACATAAAATAAATATTTTAATACTTTAATAAGGAAAAAATATTCTTAATTTAAAAAAAGAAAGAAAAAACAAATTCATATCTTCTGTGCTGTACATTGCACGTTGACTGTGTATAGTACTAATTGTTTAGCAACGCATTGGGCGATTTTGTTTCAGCTCTTTGAATTTTCATGTTATTCTCATGGTATACACTGAAAAAAAAAAATTGGAGTAGGATTTACTTAAGAAAAAAATAGACACTGCAAGTACATTTAACAGCAAAATTTTAGGTAAAGGCCACACAATTATTGGTGGCTTAATTAGAAATTCTCAAGAAAAGTTCAGCTAGCCTTTTCATTGAAACTACTGTTTCAATTCAGTTTTACTCACACTTTGTAAAATATTCTCAAGCTTATTGTTAAGTCCCATAACCATATTTATAGTGAGCTTATGAATAAATCCACTACCGTTACTGATTTGAAAACAAACAAGAAAAAAGAAAAAACAAATAACACTGAATACCAGATCACTCAAAGAATCAACAAATGCACAGAATCCCAAATTAAACTATAACAAAAAAGACTGAATTGCTCCAGAGAAGCGAAGAGAGAGGCGACTGTGAGGAACAATAGGAATGAGAGAGAGACTGCCATTGTCACCGCCATCGCCTATTTATCAGGAATCCCCAATGACGTCACACAGCTCCCACGAGTTGGAAATTCCCTCTTAACACCACCTAGGGACTCAAAATAAATGTTACTCAGATGAACATAACACCCTCACCCTTAAGTGAATAAATTGTAAAAATAAAATGGTCTTAACTGTTTTTTTTTTCTTAAAAAAACAACAACAACAACAACAACAACAAAAAACACTACAATTTATACCCATTTAAGTGGTCATCGGATGTTACATGCGCTTTTACATGCTGTTTGAACCTAAATGTGTGTTGGCAGTGTGTGTAGACAACCACCCTATAATGATAAAAATCCACCCAGTGTTTTTTTTTTGTAATCTCTTTCATCATTTCCCTTTTCTCAAATCGAGCCAATCTCAGATGCCTGTCTTTGTGACGTCACACAGACAGGCCCCTCCCATGATAGTTTGATTGACAGTAGTGTTTCAGCACAGACTGGACTGGCGTTTTACCTTAGACCCGCCCTGAGTGAGTGTTATCAGTTCGCCATTGTTTCACCGCTGGAGCAGATGTAGACAAGAATGACTCCTAAGCGGTGTGAGGTGTTCTGTTGTTGGATGTAATAATGAACATAGCAGTTGTCATTTACTATTGACATCTGAGCCGCTGAAGGTGCAGTGGATTACGTTTGTTTTTTGAAGAGGATGCGCCCCCAATCTACCTAAAACCGACTATCTTTGCGCGAATCATTCGTGATACAGCTTTACCAACAGAAGAAGTGATTATAAATTTTTACAATGAAAAATAATATGCACGTTTCACAATGAATGCGGCTTAAGTAAACAGTCCCTCAGAGAGCAGCTCGGAAGAGAGGCGGGGTGAGCAGAGCTCATTTGCATTTTTAGGAAAAGCGCAAAGCTGAACTCATACGTCATCCGCCCGGAACTGCTTCAGTGTACAACAGTGAGCGCAAGCTACATTAAAATAAATATTATATTTTGAATATGGATACTTTTCTTACAAAGACACATCGATTTGCTACAGGAGGCCTTTGTTCACCCCCCGGAGCCGTGTGAGACACTTTTAATTAAGGATGGGTGCTTTTTATTTCACTTCTTTTGGACTGATGCATGCAACACCTGCTGAGTGCCATGAAACAGCTTGAAAGATCAAAGACAATTTTAAATATAACACCGACTGGATTCATCTGAATGAAGAAAGTCATATACACCTAGGATGACTTGAGGGTGAGTAATTTATAGGCTAATTTTAATTTTTGGGGGAACTAACCCTTTAACTATGTTTGCCTTTTGTCGTTTGTCGTTTGTATTTTTGCCTTTTGTCTGTAATGTGCATTGCCGATCCATCGTGCTATACTGCTGTGTGCTTGCGCTAGCACGAAGACGCGGAAGTCATCGGAACTCGACAGTCTGTCAGTATTTCCCAACCTGACCTGATATCTTGATTTTTTTATTTGTTTGACAGGGAAAGCTGTGCGCAAACAGAAACACACACATGCACACATATATACATATATTCATTCATTAGAAAATAAATAAAATAAAAATAAAAAACTTCTCAAGGCTCTCGAGGAAGAAAAAGGGCAGCTGCAGCTTCTCCGTTCTCTGTTGTACAAACCTGTACTTTGAATTAATACTGTATATATTTTGACATCGAGTAGAATAGATAAGACAACCTGGATGGCCACCTGGTTGTTGCAAGAGGAAATACAGCTGGTTAGCTAAGGTAAAACAAGTTTTGTGAATGCCAGATTAAAAAACATTTTTTACAAAAAAAAAAAAAAAAAAAAAAAAAAATCACAGGTTAGTAATATTTTAGAAGCATAGCCATTTATTACTGTAGCAATGACACCCACCAGGATATTGCAAGAGGAGATGCAGGAATTCAAATGAGGCAAAATAAAACTCTGGTGAATGGCAGATTATTTTACAACATGAATCTTTTGAAATATAGTTTTTCATTAAGGCAGCTACAAAGGAGAATGCAATAGTTTAACTGAAGTAAAATATTAATTCAATTAATTCAGTCTTGATATTTTTCCCTGCAATATAATGGAATCTTAATATTGATAATTATATTTCCAGTATATTCAAAATCTATACATTTTTCTTTTTGTCCTTTAATTATTGATACATCATTTATTTATGCCAATTTTAAGGCCCTGACCCCATCAAAATATTTATGGGGTTATGTTGTAACTATTCTACATTCTCAGGTGAGCTGATTTATTGCAAAGGTATGTAAATATGCCAGTGCAGTATAAAAAGCAGAATGTGACATTGCCATTGGTCATTGTAAAAAAAAAAAAAAAACCCAGCCCTTCTGGACAAAACTATTTTCACTGTTGAAGAAAAGTGACTTTTGACCTTCTAATAAAAGCGATTCTGCAGTGACACCCAGACGTGTTTTCAGACAAGCTAAGTGCTGTACAAAACTTTAAACCATTCTTCATTTTTCTTTCATTTCTATATAATATTCTTTGTTTTAGGCACACTTGAAAATTCTCCTTCACAATACTGATTAGGGACTGTTTTGGCTGATGTGATGCTGGCATATTTTACTCCTAGTGTATGCAGGCCTGCTTTGCTGTGTATAAGTGGGTACATTATAATAACAGTGATGGATTGACGCAGGATTGTTCAATATAAACTAATAAGGTTTTGGAATGGATTACAAATTAGGAGCTTTTCTCATTAGCCTCCATTACTGTTCTTTGAGTCCTTTATGTTATTTCTCTTAATGGAATGTTAGGAGACACATCTGAAGTTGATAAAACATAACTGAAAGCTACTATAAATCTGCTGAAAGTGTAATGTCTAAGCATGAAAAATTTCTTATGGTTCTGTTCTAGCATAACCACTTTTTCCTTTTTTACCTGTGCAGAAGGGTGGAGCGTCAGGTTAATGATTTATACCCATCAAGCTGATCTTTCTGCCAGAACACACATCGATCTGGAGGGAGTGACAGCGTGAATGTTCAGGTAGGTTTCATTAAGAATTAAAACAGAGATTTGATTATGCTCAGGAGAGATGACAAACTGGTATTATTTGCACGGATTAGCAGTGTGTACCTGTAGCTGTGCTCTGTCAAGGACCTTTCATTTATCTACTACATCTTACAACTGGCAATATTCTAGACACGTGACAGGACAGAGAGCTTTAATCCAAAGATCATTTTATATCTCTGCACCAGTGTAAACAATAGTGTTATCCACCAACCCTATCTAAACCCTCCAATTTTCTTTAGCAATGGTGATGGCTGGGCATGAGCAGGATTTCAGTAGACCCTGACCGCCTCTTCACTCATAAAGTGTACAGCATAGAGGGTAATAAGGCTAGCTAATCATTTCCTCAGAGGTTAACAATGGTTTTGAAATGCTTCTATCAAACACACTGCTTTATAAAATGGATGCCATTTAAATGGAAGTCATTCCTAGTTAGCCTTTTAACTAGCAGCATAAAATCTGGCCCAATTTGAAGCTTATTCTGGTCAAGAACTGTCCATGTCAACAGGAAGAAACTGTCCAAAAGTGTCCATTTAGAGTTTGTTTTGTTTCTACATGAGATTTAGAAGCAAGTTTATCTGAAATAGACAATACTACAATAACTGACTAGCACAGGGAAAAAATTAAACACAGAACTGTTTTTAAAATAGTCTTTTTTGTGACTGGCTGTGTAAAAAACACAGAAGAAATTAGAGGAAATGTGTACTTTGTAATTCTGATTTCTGTCCATCTGGTGATGGCTGATGACACACTGGCTGATGTAATGAAGGGAGATAAACAGAAACATTTGCAAATTTAGTTATCATAGCACAAAATGTAAAGCTCCCCATATCTAAACTTTTAAGGAATGCATTCAAAATAACCTGTAATAAAAAAAAAAATATTTTATTAAAATAAAATGCCTATAATTTTATCCGTTTTTTTTTTTTTTTTTTTTTTTTTTTTTTACAAGATGGGATTTTTAATTTTATCTCATCTTCCCTTTTGATTATTTCACATAGCACTTCTGCTGTGTAGTTTTCTTTAAGCACCAGTGTTTAAAATGTGTCTGAGCTCTTAGGTGGCCCCCAGCACCCAATAAGTGAACCAACTGTTCCACCTACAATACTCATGCACTAGCTACTATTAATGTTACCTAAAACAACCTGCTAGTACATTTACTTTACATTTACATTTAATCATTTAGCAGACTCTTTTATCCAAAGTGACTTACAAATGAGAACAATAGCAGCAATCAAACCAGCAAAAGTGCAACAATATGTAAATGCTGTGACAAGTCCCGGTTAGTCTAACGCAGTACATGTAAGGGTTTATTTTGATTTAATTTTTTTAAATAGAATAGACAGAGGTAATGTTAGAGGGTCAAGTTATTGTTTTTTTTTTTAAATAATAAAAAAAGAAAAGCAGATAGAACAGAAATAGAGTTAGAGTATAGTTATATATATATATATATATATATATATATATATATATATATATATATATATATACACACACACAGTATATTTAATAAAAGAAGAGGTTAGAGGTTCATGTTTTTTTAATAAATAAAAAGAAAACAAGTAGACATCGAAACAGAATAGAAAGTGCTAGTGTTAGAGGTTCAGGTGTAGAGGGAAGAGATGTAGTTTTTAGCCATTTCTTGAAGATGGCTAAAGACTTAGCTGCTCGGATCAAGTTGGGCAGGTCGTTCCACGAGCAGGGAACAGTTCATGTAAAAGTCTGTGAGAGTGATTTTGTGCCTCTTTGGGTTGGCACTATAATGCGATGTTCACTTGCAGAATGCAAGATTCTGTAGGGCATATTAGTCTGAAGTAGTGAATTTAGGTAAAGGGATGCAGACTCAGAGCCAGTGGTGGTTTTGTAGGCAAATATCAATGGCAAATGACTGAACAGAGGTGTGACATGCGTTATTTTATCGTTATATATCTTTCTGCCACATTATGGCTTAGTTCCAGAGATTTGATAGAAACTGGCTGGAAGACCTGTATGTTGTGCAGTATATTTTGGTATTAAGCACAAAAGGTAATTAGTGGATTTTATCATGTGAGAATCCATCGTATCAGTTCATTCTGAATGGCAATAATTAAACAGTATTAGTGCTTTTCTGAAAACCTTCTTATAAATTCAGTGATTATATGTTTCTCAAAAGTGCTTGTTTATATCATCTCATTACTTTGTAGTACTATTTCCAGTTGGACTGATACAGGAACTATGCATACTGTAACTACTACAACATAAGTCCTAAATGCTCCTGAATCTGGTTTCATATTGGTCATGATTGCTTTGCAAAGACATACTGATGCAAATTTAATCTATGTAACTTAGTCATTAAATCAATATCGGGTCAGAACAAGAGGTTAAATCTGTGTTTCGCTGATAAACTTATGTCAATCCCATCCATTTTAACACATCTGGGTAAAGAAATCTCAGCTTTTCCTCCAATTAGAAATTAGAACATTAGAATGTGTTTTAATTTCACTCTATTCCTAAAATGTTTTTGTTGTGTGTCTTTTTGTCACTGTCACTGATGTTCATTCATCATTTTGAAGACTACATTTCATTCTTGCAATCTGCATTTTTACATTTTGTTTTTTAATTTACAGGTTAATAGTTGTCAGTGTGACGTGTGAGTTTATACTGCTCTTTGTCAGTGTCACGCTGCTCTAGTAAAGGTGAATCTCATCATGCCAATGGAAGCACAAATCAAGAAATTACGACAAATGCTGGAGAAAGAATGCCAGCTCAACCAGGAACTCCAGAACCAGAACAAAGAGCTGAGTAAGACAAGATCTGAGCCTTGACTTTTTTCAGTGTTTATCTAATGTGAATGTACATTTTAATGCACACTAGAATATTGTTTTCTTATTACAGAGAGACAGCTTGAACAGAAAGAGAGATTGTTACAGATTCTGCAAGGACAACTGGATGAGCTTGGTAAGACAGATCAGACTAATGACTATATCTGCATCCTCTTTCATCTGCTTCCTTCATATGTTGTTAATAATACAGATTATAATTTTTTTTATGTTAAATGACAAAGGTTTTTGCCTAAAGCCAGCACAATTCATATTTTAAAGGGGTCATGCGATGCAATTTCAATTTTTCCTTTCTCTTTGGAGTGTTACAAGCTCTTGGTTCATAAAGAAGATCTGTAAAGTTGCAAAGACTAAAGTCTCAAATCCAAAGAGATATTCTTTCAACCACACTGTAAACCCGCTAAGTTAAGAATACTCAAAACATTTGAGGAAACCTATTGCGTCAAAACATTTGAGTAAACAAACTCAATTTTTTTAAAGATAGTAGAGCTTTAAATTTTTATGACAAGTGGGGCGGGGCTGAGAGCCATGGGAGCCAAGCCAAGCCTCACATCTATGATCCCACCCCACTCATCACAATGATAATTATATACAACTTGTTTCCATTATGAAAACATTCATTGAGATTTTTATAGATAAGTGCCAGTTAGCAACAGCACAATGGCATGCACTAATGTACTTACCAAAAAGACTCACAATACTTACATGTAAATAGTCAAACATCATCAGTATATACAGACTTTAAGTTTTGCTGTGCATCCTAAACCTAACCACAGGCTCTACTCTTCACCACAACAGTAACACTACAAAACCAACATAACAGAAACCTATGTAAATCCTGACATAACACAACATTTAAGTACTAACTTATGTCTCTCTCTGTTAATCTTGTGTAAAAACACACAAAATAACACTTAAAGGATTACTCCATCCCAAAATGAAAATTTTGTCATTAATCACTTAACCCCATGTCGTTCCAAACCCGTAAAAGCTTTGTTCTTCTTCGGAACACAATTTAAGATATTTTGGATGAAAACAGGGAGGCTTGAGACTGTCCCATAGACTGCCAAATAAATAACAGTGTCAAGGTCCAGGAAAGTATGAAAAACATCGTCAGAATACTCCATCTGCCATCAGTGATTCAACCGTAACGTTATGAAGCGACGAGAATACTTTTTGTATACAAAGAAAACAAAAATAACGACTTTATTCAACTATTCCTCTCCTCTGTGTCTTTCCAAATCAGCGTAGCACCATTTTGGCAATTCTGAGCAGTACGCAGATGGCGTACAATCTTCTGTGTCAGCTGCAATGCGCCGATGCGCTGTTTGCTTTCAAACTAAAGCATAAATACACGTAAAAAAACGTATCCTTGTGGCGCGGCTGATACAGAATGAGCATACTGCTCAGAATTGGCAAAATGGCTCTACCCTTACCAAAAAAAGGTAGTATACTTCAAGTTTATTTTATTAAGTATACTTAAGTAAAGTTCAAGTATATTTTTAAGTATACTTTATGTAGCAGGTATACAAATATCAGTGTTCTAGTAGTATACTTGTAAGTGTACTGTTTCAATACTCCTTGTGACTAAATTGGCCCACTTTCTAGTATATAAAAGTATACTTTTAAGTATACTTTAAGTATAACAGTAGCAAACTTTGAGTACACAACTAGTTTACCTCTATGTTTGTAGTTTGTACTGCAATTATACTAAAAGTGAACTTATCGGTATACTGATAGTTTACTAATTAAATGCTTTGTACACTTTAAAGTATAGTCTAAGTAAACTACTAGTTTAGTAGTTTTTTACTGCAAGTATACTCGTAAGTTTTCTTTAAATGAACTTTACATCATACTTTAAGTATACTAATATGTCCCTATTTAGGTATTAATTTGTATATATTTTGTTATATGAATATCTGAACATACAAAACATCCAAAGAAAGAAAAGGTTATCTGCTTGTTAACAAAAACATTTTATTCTAGCTTCATGCATTCTTTATGTAAACACTTAAGTAAGTTTCATAAAAAATAAAGAAATAACATTTTGAACAAAAAGCTGAATATAGACTATGAATTGGATTCAGAATGATAATCAAAACGTAGATGGAGTAGATCAACACCCCAAAGCTTGACTGTAATTATTATCTCTTCATCGGTCGACATTTTATTCCATACAGTTTTGATGCTGTTTCATGTCAGATGATCATGTTAGATTACATGTGTGACATCATGTTTATATCACATTTAATAATGGGTTTTAATGTTTATGTCTCGTCGCTCCGGCCGAACAGGGCATCACAATATGTTAAGGGGTGTAACATTTCCCTCACATGCTTGAGGTATTCGGCCAATCACAACACACTGGATAGCTGGCCAATCACAGCACACCTTGCTTTTCAGACTGATGAGCTTTGTAAAAATCGATGTGTTTCAGAAGGCGGGTCATAGAGGTACCACAATAATAAACCACATAAACACATTTCTTTACACCAAATACACAAAATAATGTTCTTTTTAGCAGCATCATATGACCCCTTTAACATATCAGTGATGCCTTTTTGGTGATCAGAATACATGGATGGAGAATTAACGACAAGAGCTAACTGTGTAGCATCTGCCATTTTGTATATCCTAATGTTAAAAACATTCAGCTCAAGTTGATTTTTCATAATATCCCTGATCATTTCAGGCTGATCTTAAGTGTGTATAAAGTTTTATAAGTTTTATACATTGACTCACTTCTAATGTTGTCTGTCAGATTGTGCACCTCAACAAAACAGTAATGAGATGCCTGAGGTTCGACAGAGTCGGGCAGCTGTCATGGCCCCGGAGCGAGTACCAGAGGTCCTGGAAATCACTGCCAACAGAGTCAAAAAATCTGCCAGGTTACTTTATACACATACTAATCAAGAACCCTGTGAATGTAAGGTAATGTTCAGACTGCAGCCAAATTGGATTTTTTCTCAAATCAGATCTTTTCAGGCAGAGTGTCCTGCACGTAATTGCATATGATCAAATCAGATTTGTGTATCCAGGCATAACTGACTTATCTCCATGAGTTGCTCTGGTTACAACACTTATGTACCCACGTATGTGATGAGGCTTTCAAAATTTCAAGCCACCTCTGTATGTGCTTTGAATCATATTTTGAAAAAAAAAAAAAATAATAATAATAATGTTTTTTTTTTTTTTTTTTTCCTCTCAAAATCTATTTGGATAATATCTGGATATGCAAAAAATCAGATTTTTACTGACAGTCTGAAAAAGGCATAATTAAACAGCAGTGGTATAGTCCAGTCTCAAAATAACTTAATAAATGCTTTTTGTTTTACTAACCCCAAAAGTTGTGATTTGTTTATATGTGTCTGGCCATCAGTGAGAAAGCTCAGATCGTGAAGGCCATTGGTAAGAATGACTTCCTCCGTCGTCTGGATGAGGAGCAGATCAGTATGATGGTTGACCTGATGAAGGTTATGGACTGTCGCCCTGGTGATGACATCATCCGAGAGGGCACAGAGGGAGACAGCATGTACATTGTCTTTGGTGTGTATATATAAGAAGACATAACTTAACATAAGTTAACTGTTACTAAATTCAGAAATGCATACCAGCATAACACCCTTACTATTTTTGGCTTCTAAATATTATACGATTTTTAAAATATTATTGAAAGAAGTCTCTAATGCTCACCAAGGCTGCATTTATTTGATAAAAATACAGCAAAAATAACATTATTGGGAAATATTATAAAAATTTTAAAATGTACTTTCTTCCTGTGATGGTAAAGCTGAATTCTTCAGCAGCCATTTCTCCACTCTTCAGTTTCATATGATTCCTCAGAAATCATTCTAATATGCTACTGTATTGTTCTGAATATAAGACAGTGTTTTTTTTTTTCTTGGAAATGCATCTGCGAAAATGGGGTCATCTTATATTCACTGTCTAGACCAGGAAGAGTTTAGCTCCTAAATTGGCTCAACACACCTGCCTGGAAGTTTCTAGTATGCCTAGTAAGATGTGTTTGGCGTGCATATAATACGCAGTTTTCGCATGCATATGATGTGAAATTTGATGGCGTGCATATAATACGCAGTTTTCGCATGCATATGATGTGTATCTACCCCACAACCCTTAACCTACCCATCGCGTAGCATATGCACACCAAAGTACATTTTTGCGTATCAATACCACGAATTTTCTTTTTTATATGGTGTACTATTTATACGCACTTTCATGAGATCGGGCTAGTTTAATTAGGGTTGAAGCTAAACTCTGCAGGACACCAGCTCTCCAGCAGGGCCGTGGCCAGGGTATTATAATTACCAAAGGTCAGGTTAGGTCCCTTCCCTATTGATATTGGGTTAACGACACATTACTTTACTGAAGGCTACCAGGAAAGCTGCGTATTTAAGTTTAATACATTCACAATTCATTATTAATCATATGCCTAATATGAAAATGGCTTCGTTAACAGTTTCTTGTCCCTTCATATTGACAGTTATGAATAGCATTACATGAATCATGCCAATATAGGACAATTTTCAATTCAAAATGGCGAAATTAGACAAGTTTATTAGTTTGCATTCCTGATTATTTTGTTAGTCGTTTAACATTCCTATAATAAAACAGCAGACAAATTATGAAATGTTTGGCAACTTGCATCTTATCTCACACTTTATGAAAAACTTAACTGAAGCGTCGCATTGAAATTTGCAGCTTCTGTGAACATAAAGCCTGTCTACTTTGATTTGATTGGGTATCTCAAATATTGTCTGTATATGGTTATCTCAAATACTGTAACTCATATGAGGTGGGTGGTTTAACCTTGGTGCTGTGCAATATCTTTGCAGCACCTAAGATGAGCTTATACTATATTAGGCAATTATTTTACAAAGTACACCTTGAAAAAATACAGAGGTCTGGACCTCGGTGACCTCATAGCTGGCTATAGCCATGCCCTCCAGGACCGAGTTTGGAGACCCCTGGTCTTTTACATGTCAATAACACACCCGCAACAATAGGTGGTGCCAAATATGTTTAGAACAAAATGTGCCCCCCAGGACTGAAGCGAGCTGGCCCTTTAAACTAGTTTACAGTGCAGGGGACTGCATGATGGCGAGGGACAGTCCTGAACAGAGCGGTTCAAAAGTCAGGCAAGTGAATCAGCAACTGAGGAGAGGTTATGATGCAAACTTTAAGCTCATGGTGTTAAACGGAAACAACTCTCAAACAGCCACGAAATATGGCATGCCAGAGTGTAACATTAGAAGATGGCGAACCCAAAAAGGCACTCTTAAAAATGCTAAGTCAAAGAAAAGCTTACCTAAAAGCAGATGATTCGAGGAAATTGACTGGCAAGTGTGTCATTAAGTAGCTGAAAAAAATAAATGAGGGGCTGCTCATAACCAGAGCTGTCATCCAGCTAAAGTCCTGCCCAGCACTTGCCCTCCGACTTCAGGGAGAAACTGCTGTCTTTTCAGTGCTATGTGATCGGCCTAAGGAGAAAACACTCATATCACCTGGATCACTTAGGCAATGTGGATCAAACACCTGTGTTTTTAATCTTGCCAACATCTGTCACCTGTCATTGTACTTTCCATGGACACGTGACTGCGCCTGTCAAAACTCAACTGCGGGCAATGAACGCTGACCTAGTGATCATATATGGCGGTGACAAGTCAGCTACAGGTGTTGGTTGTATTGGTGAACAAACCTTTCAAAGATAATCTGTACAAGAAGATACACAGAGTGGCTGCTCACACCATCTGGAAAAATACAGAAGCCTGCGGTGAACGGATCCTTCAGGCATGGGCTGCAGAATACGCAGTTTTCCATGCATATGCATGAAATTTGATGGCGTGTGATACGCAGGTTACCATACCCACCCCACAACCCTAAACCTACCCATCGCGTAGCATATGCACACCAAAGTCAATTTTTGCGTATCAATACCACGAATTTCTTTTTTATATGGTGTACTATTTATACGCACTTTCATGAGATCGGGCTAGTTTAATTAGGGTTGAAGCTAAACTCTGCAGGACACCAGCTCTCCAGCAGGGCCGTGGCCAGGGTATTATAATTACCAAAGGTCAGGTTAGGTCCCTTCCCTATTGATATTGGGTTAACGACACATTATCTTTACTGAAGGCTAGCAGGAAAGCTGCGTATTTAAGTTTAATACATTCACAATTCATTATTAATCATATGCCTAATATGAAAATGGCTTCGTTAACAGTTTCTTGTCCCTTCATATTGACAGTTATGAATAGCATTACATGAATCATGCCAATATAGGGACAATTTTCAATTCAAAATGGCGAAATTAGACAAGTTTATATTAGTTTGCATTCCTGATTATTTTGTTAGTCGTTTAACATTCCTATAATAAAACAGCAGACAAATTATGAAATGTTTGGCAACTTTTGCATCTTATCTCACACTTTATGAAAAACTTAACTGAAGCGTCGCATTGAAATTTGCAGCTTCTGTGAACATAAAGCCTGTCTACTTTGATTTGATTGGGTATCTCAAATATTGTTGTATATGGTTATCTCAAATACTGTAACTCATATGAGGTGGGTGGTTTAACCTTGGTGCTGTGCAATATCTTTGCAGCACCTAAGATGAGCTTATACTATATTAGGCAATTATTTTACAAAGTACACCTTGAAATAAATACAGAGGTCTGGACCTCGGTGACCTCATAGCTGGCTATAGCCATGCCCTCCAGGACCGAGTTTGGAGACCCCTGGTCTTTTACATGTCAGTAACACACCCGCAACAATAGGTGGTGCCAAATATGTTTAGAACAAAATGTGCCCCCCAGGACTGAAGCGAGCTGGCCCTTTAAACTAGTTTACAGTGCAGGGGACTGCATGATGGCGAGGGACAGTCCTGAACAGAGCGGTTCAAAAGTCAGGCAAGTGAATCAGCAACTGAGGAGAGGTTATGATGCAAACTTTAAGCTCATGGGTTAAACCGAAACAACTCTCAAACAGCCACGAAATATGGCATGCCAGAGTGTAACATTAGAAGATGGCGAACCCAAAAAGGCACTCTTAAAAATGCTAAGTCAAAGAAAAGCTTACCTAAAAGCAGATGATTCGAGGAAATTGACTGGCAAGTGTGTCATTAAGTAGCTGAAAAAATAAATGAGGGGCTGCTCATAACCAGAGCTGTCATCCAGCTAAAGTCCTGCCCAGCACTTGCCCTCCGACTTCAGGGAGAAACTGCTGTCTTTTCAGTGCTATGTGATCGGCCTAAGGAGAAAACACTCATATCACCTGGATCACTTAGGCAATGTGGATCAAACACCTGTGTTTTTTTAATCTGCCAACATCTGTCACCTGTCATTGTACTTTCCATGGACACGTGACTGCGCCTGTCAAAACTCAACTGCGGGCAATGAACGCTGACCTAGTGATCATATATGGCGGTGACAAGTCAGCTACAGGTGTTGGTTGTATTGGTGAACAAACCTTTCAAAGATAATCTGTACAAGAAGATACACAGAGTGGCTGCTCACACCATCTGGAAAAATACAGAAGCCTGCGGTGAACGGATCCTTCAGGCATGGGCTGCAGTGCCCCTGGAGTGCATTCTCAACGGCTTCAAAAGATGCTGCATCTTAGATGCTTTGGTTGGGAGTGAGGATGACCTTCTGTGAGAGGAGCTGTTGGAGTTAGAGCGTGAGAGTGGTGACAGTGAGGACTTCTGCGAGGAATAGACTAATGACTGACATGAACTACATGATGATCTGAGGATTAATCTGAGCTTACATACCTCAGTTTTTGAGTGAAAAAAAAGCATCAGTTGTGCATAATTCTGTTAATATTAAAATATGAAAACAATTTGCACTGTTTTTCACACTAGCATGCTCTAATGTTTAACCAATAAATTTGTTTTGAAAAGCTTTCATTTTGTACAAAATCAAAAAAAAAAAAAAAAAAAAAAAAAAAAAAAATTATTAATAATAAGTAATGGTAGGTAAAAATTGATAGCCTGAATGCACTGTAAGTCGCTTTGGATAAAAGCGTCTGCTAAATGCATAAATTTAATTTAATTTAATTTAAATTTAATAATAATAAAATAAATAATAAATAAATAAATAAAAATTACACGTGTTGTTCCCAGTCAAAAATGACTGGGCTACAAAAAATAGCTTTTGAATCTCTTGTTATGCTATATTATCACCAAATATGAGATTTAATCTGGTTTGCTTTCAATTGGGACTGTTTTTTTTTTTTTTTTTTTTTGATTTTACAAAAAAAGCATATAAATCTCTTGCTATGCCATATTATCACCTAATATTGGATTCAATCTTTTTCTCAACTAGATTTCTTTCTATTAGGACTGGTTGTGTATTTATTTTTTAAACTGATTCATTGATCTGAACCTAGGGTTAGGGTTAGGGTTAGGCTTAGGGTTCTTTTCAATTCAATTCAATTCAATTCAAGTTTATTTGTATAGCGCTTTTTACGATACAAATCATTGCAAAGCAACTTTACAGAAAATTAAGTTTCTACAATATTTAGTAGTAGCTTATCAGTGTTGACTGTCAGTTCATGTGCATATGGCAGAAATGTTCAGAAAAAATCAATAAAAGACGTAAACAAACAGACGATTAACACTATTAACAGCAATTATGCAATCAAACTTATAGCAAAATGTGGTAGTTCTGTATGTTGTCTCTGGGTTAGCATCATCTGAGGTCCTCTGAGGGGTTGCCATCATCTCTTCTCAGGTGTTCTGGATCCAGACTGGAGCTTGTGTAAATCCTAGTAACCACGAGATGTAAATCCCGTGGCAAAGCAGAGAAACAAATAGAGACATAATTAGCATAGCTGCTGTTCCAGCCAAGTAAAATTAATTAGTTTAACCCAAGCTAAAGAATAATAATGCGCATTTGATCAGATATAACTGCGTTCAAAATTAGAACAGCCCAAAATTATGAGATGCATTATTTGAATGCTTGGCCAAAGAGGTGTGTTTTTAATCTAGATTTAAACAGAGGAAGTGTGTCTGAACCCCGAACATTATCAGGAAGGCTATTCCAGAGTTTGGGAGCCAAATGCGAAAAAGCTCTACCTCCTTAGTGGACTTTGCTAAGTACTATCAAAAGTCCAGCGTTTTGTGACCTTAGGGAGCGTGATGGGTTTTGTAGCGTGGTAGAAGACTAGTTAGGTAAGCAGGAGCTAAGCCATTAAGGGCCTTGTAAGTAAGTAATAATATTTTGTAACTGATACGGAACTTAATAGGTAGCCAGTGCAGAGACTGTAGTATTGGGGGGTAATATGATCATATTTTCTTGACCTGGTAAGGACTCTAGCCGCTGCATTTTGGACTACCTGTAGCTTGTTTATTGAGGATGCAGGACAACCACCTAGCAGTGCATTACAATAGTCCAGTCTAGAGGTCATGAATGCATGAACTAGCTTTTCTGCATCAGGAACAGGTAACATGTTTCATAGCTTGGCAATGTTTATAAGATGGAAGAATGCTGTTTTTGTAACATGGGAAATATGATTTTCAAAAGACAAGTTACTGTCTAATATAACACTTGACAAATGTGAAAGAGTCTTATGCTGGTGCAGTGGGCCTTGGGTTCCTCCTGGTGCATGATAATGCCTGGCCTCAGTGGCTAGAGTGTGCAGTTTTTAGATGACACTGGCATTGATGCCATTGACTGGCCCTCATGTTCCCCAGACTTGAATCCAATTGAGATCCTCTTTGTTTCTGAACAAATTGTACAATTGAACAATTCTTTCTCAGATTTCTGATCTCCCCTATTCATTTTCAATTGTCATTTTTGACCAATATAACCTCAAAAACAATGAGGCCTACAATCAGTCAGTATCAAAATTAAATACAAAACCTGTCGTAACTGAAAGAAAAAAAGTTGAAAAAAAGATTTAATCCCATATTTGGAGATAAAATAGCATAACGAGATTTATAAGCAAATTTTTTGTAGGTTGGTAATTTTTGACTGGAAACCCCACAAGTATATATATATATATATATATGGATATATAAAAGATTGAATCCCATATTTGGAGATAAAATAGCATTTTTACAATTTTGTACAAAATATATGCGCCTTTTTTTTAAAGGGGTCATATGCTGCAATTTCAAGTTTTATTTTAATTTTTGAGTTTTATAAGGTTTGTGTGAATAAAGTCTCAAATCCAAGATATTCTTTATAAAAGTTAAGACTCGTCCACGCCCCCCTGAAACAACTCATCCAAACACACCCCCACATGTCTACGTCACTATGTGGGAAGATTTGCATAACGCCGCCCAAATGTTCACGCAAAGAAAGAAGGAGTAATTTTATTGTTGCTGCCGCCTCCGCCATGTTGTGAAGAAGCTGTGTGTTTCGTGGTGAAATCGAAACTACTTTGTTTGGCCTTCCAAAAGAGGACATGACTAGAAATCAGTGGTTAAGTTGTATTTACAACACTGTTCCAGAACAGTTCAAACCAAATATACAGATGTGTGCAGCGCATTTTATGGAGGAAAGGTGGTGATTTAATTTGGTTATTTATTTGCATTTCTGATTTTCTTTTTTGAGTTTGGTCAAGTCTGCTTTTTTTTATATTCTTCCACATGTACAGTACATACATACAGAGAATCGAAATTGCGTTACTCTCAGACCCCCGGTGCATACAGATAACACTAACAGTAGAGCCTAAAAATCTAGATAAAATATAAAATATAAGATAAAACTATGCAATAATGGAATGTAAAAAAAGACATAATAGAAAAAATAAAATTAAAATAAGGTTAAATAAAAGCAGCGCAAGGCACATGGCAGATAGAGTGCAAACCAGTGAACAAACAGTGCAGATAAAAAGATTTTTAGTGCATAAAAAAAGCTTATTCAATCTGATTAAAGTGACAAAGGGCTCAAGAGCAGTTATTTTATTTAAACTGACTGATGAGGTGGTAGAATGACGTCAGTTCCATGGTGAATGAGGTAGTGAGCAGACCAATGCTGCACAAAGTGACTGGTGCATGTCATCGTATGTTAGAGGGAGGGGGGGTGGAAGGACCTGGAGATGTGGGATCTGTGGGGGGGGGTTCATAGTTCAGTGGTGCCTGGGGCAGAAGAGGGATGGGGGCAAGTTCGGGAGAGAGTTTTGGGGAGAGTTTTGATTTTTGTGAGAGTGTTGTGTGTGGATGTGTTTTTGTGTGTTGTTGTTGTGGTGTGGAGTCTGCGGTCTCCCCACTGATGGCAGCAGACTGAAAAAGCTGTGTGACGGGTGAGTGGGATCACCTGCAATGCAGAGGGCTTTGCGAGTGAGACGGGTTCCATAAATGTCCTGGAGGGAGGGGAGAGAGACACCAATGATCTTCTCAGCTGCTCTCACTATGCGTTGCAGAGTCTTCCGGCAGGACGCGTTGCAGGCGCTATACCACACAGTGATGCAGCTAGTCAGAATGCTCTCGATGGTGCCTCTGTAGAAGGTATACATGATGGGGGGTGGGGCTCTGGCTCTCCTCAGTTTGCGGAGGAAGTAGAGACGCTGCTGTGATTTTTTGGCCAGTGCTGCAGTGTTGTCGGTCCAGGAGAGGTCCTCTGTGATGTGCACACCCAGGAACTTGGTGCTGCTCACTCTCTCCACAGTCGCACCGTTGATGGTCAGAGGAACATGCTAGTGTGCGCTCTCCTGAAGTCAACAGCAATCTCCTTCGTCTTCTCCACGTTCAGAGAGAGATTGTTGTCACTGCACCACCCGGCCAGGCGGCTAAACTCGCTCGTTTAGTTTGTCTCATCTCTGTTGCTAATAAGACCCACCACAGTCGAGTCATCCGCAAACTTAATGAAGAGGTTGGAGTTGTGTGATGGTGTGCAATCGTGGGTCAGCAGAGTGAAGAGGAGGGGGCTCAGCACACATTCTTGGGGGGCCCCAGTGTTCAGTGTGATAGTGCTGGATGTTTTGCTACTGACCCGTACTGCCTGAGGTCTTCCAGTCAGAAAGTCCAACAGCCAGTTGCACAGCGAAGTGTTGAGCCCCAGCTTGATCAGTTTGTGAATGAGCTGTTGAGGGATGATTGTGTTGAATGCTGAACTGAAGTCTATGAACAGCATTCTGACATATGAGTCTTTTTTCTCTAGATGTGTGAGTGTTGAGTGGAGGGTAGTTGAGATGGCATCATCGGTCGACCGGTTGGACCGATAAGCAAACTGGAATGGGTCCAGGGAGGGGGGGAGGGCAGACTTGATGTGGTGCATGACTAGCCGTTCGAAGCACTTCATGAGGATGGGAGTAAGTGCAACAGGACGGTAGTCATTGAAGCAGGATGGAGATGGCTTCTTCGGGACTGGAATGATGGTGGTAGCTTTGAAGCATGTGGGAACAACAGCCTGACTAAGTGAGATGTTGAAAATGTCTGTGAAGACATCAGTGAGTTCTGCTGCACAGTCTCTCAGTACACGCCCAGGAATGTTGTCAGGACCTGGAGCTTTGCGTGCATTGATCCTGCTGAAGGATCTCCTCACGCTGTCCGGGGTCAGCATCATCACCTGGTCACTGGGAGGAGATGGAGTTTTCTACTTCCCCATGCTGTTTTGTGCCTCAAAGCGAGCAAAGAAGGTGTTCAGCTCGTTCAGCAGAGAGATGTTGCTGTCACAGGTCCACTGTGGGGGCTTGTAATCCGTAATGGTCTGTATCCCCTGCCACAGGCTCCTAATGTCTGTGCTGTCGCTGAATTGATGGGCTATCCTCCTGGAGTACTGTCTCTTAGCCTCTCTGATGCCGCGGGATAGGTTGGCCCTGGCTGTTCTCAGGCCCACCTCATCTCCAGCTCTTAAGGCAGCGTTCCGCGTCTCCAGGAGTCTGTAGACCTCCCCTGTCATCCACGGCTTCTGGTTGGCCCGGACAGTGATGTTTTTTGTGACTGTTACATCCTCAATACACTTGGTGATGTAGGCAGTGACAGTCTCCAAGTACTCCTGGAGGTCAGTGGTGTTATTGTAAGTGGCAGCCTGCTTAAACATATTCCAGTCAGTTGTATCAAAGCAGTCTTGAAGAGCGTCAGATGACCCTTCTAGCCACACTTGAATCTGTTTCTGAACTGGTTTGGCGACTTTAACGAGTGGTCTGTATGCAGTAGAGGTGGGCAGATCGATACTAATATCGATAATATCGATACCAACGTTGGTATCGGTATTGATCGATACCAACGTGAAAATATCGATACTTAAGTTTCAGTTTCTCTCGTTTTGCGACCTGGCCGTGTTTGTCAAAATGCTGCTGCTGTCGCAGAGCAGAGCAAGCTCTCAAGAGTGCTGCTCGTGCTCGACACTGCTCTCCTCCCCCTCTCCTGTGTTGTACCGTCACGTGACTGACCACTAGCGCTACCACCAGCAGTCAGGCGCGCGCGCCGCTCAGCCGTGCATTTCTAACAGCAGTCAGTCAGAGGCGGAGAATGGCAGCAGAGAGAAAGAGGAGCATTTTTTGTTAACATGCTACTTGAAAAGAGAATTTGTTTTTACATTTTTTATATTTGTGAAGTAATCATTTTGTAACTTTGTTTATTTAAATAAAACAGAAGTAACCAAAAGTTGTTTCTGAACAAAAGCTTTTGTAGTACTGATTAATAACCCAAAATGCAAATCACAAAAACAAATTAAAAGTCATGAAAATTCATTTAGATTTAGGTTGAAGACGCATCCACCTTAATTATTAAAAAGTATTGGTATTGGTATCGGTATCGGCGATACTGGCCCTGTATTTACTTGGTATTGGATCGATACCAAATCTAGCGGTATCGCACACCTCTAGTATGCAGGCATTAGCATGACGGTTTTGTGTTGTCCGACAGTGGGGTGGGGGATGGTGAGGGCTTTGTAAGCTTTTCTCTGTGTGGTGTAAACAAAGTCTAAAATGTTATTACCTCTTGTTGGAAAGTTAATGTGTTGGTGTATTTTTGGAAACACACTCTTTAAGTCAGCATGGTTGAAATCCCCAGCTATGATGGGAAAAGCATCGGGGTGTGCTGTCTGCTGCTCACTGATGTGCTGGTGCAGTTCATTTAGTGCATCGTTCCTGTTGCTGTTGGAGTTCGGGGGAATGTAAACCGAAACGAGCAGTATGGCAGTATATTCCCTCGGCAGATAGAATGGCCGGCACTTAATAATCATAAACTCCACCAGGGGTAAGCAGTGTTTGCAGATCATAACAGCATTGCGGCACCACGCGTCATTGATGTAAACACAAAGCCAGCCGCCGCGGTTTTTCTCACGACTGTATGCGCGCTTAAAGACAGGTAGACGCGATGACGACGTACAAAAACACTGCGACTCACAAGACAAAAAACACGAAAACACCGTTCTGTCGGGACAGAGAGAAGCCGCTGCATGTGGACGCGCCGCCATCTTGAGTACAAGAAGAAATCAATTCAAAATTTAGTGCTTAAACCCTTTTTGAGCACACCCGAACACCGTGACGTATGTTAACTGTTGTAATTCGGTGTAATTTGCATACATATTTAATTCTGAAATGCTGGAAAGTATTTAAAAGAATAATACTTCATAACTGCTCATAGCGACTGGGAGCAGAAAGAGAAGAAAAGCACACAAACATTCAAAATTGGTCTTTATTATGGCAGCAGCAGGTATGCAATACAGTTTTAAAATGTGTATTATAAACGGATATATAGGCTACATAACTATATTGTATATAATTATATACAACTATAGAGTGTCTTTTTAAACAGGAGATTTAAATAATCAAATAATAAATAGGATTATATATTATAAAATATGCTTGGAATAATAAGAATACATTTTATATAATAAGTATTTTTAAATGCATTTTACACAATAATAAGAATACATTTTGTAAATAAAATTAATTTTATTTACAGCAGACAATCATGTTACTGGCCACGTGAGCAGCGCATTCCCAGGTTCGTAGGATCACAGAACTCAATCCTCCACTGTGAATAAATCGCCATCCGAATCCATGAGTTTTTTCACAGAGGTGATATGTAAATTTATTTTTACAGACGTCCACATGAGAAACAATTACCACCCAAATCGGGCTTTAGTCATTATAATTATGTCCCTACTGGCTGCAACAGATGCCTCGATTGTAATGGGTTCTATTGGTTTTGTCTCGTCGCCCGGGACACGGCATCACAGTATGGTAAGGGAGGTAACATTTCTGTCACACGTTTGAGATATTTGGCTAATCACAAACCACTGGCCAATCAGCGTATCCCTCGCTTTTCAAAATGATGAGCTTAGTAAAAATTTACGCGTTTCAGAAGGCGGGGCATAGAGGAGAAACAATAATGTACATTATGTGGAAAATAATGTGTTTTTTGAACCTTAAACTGCATAAACACATTTCATTACACCAAATATACAAAATAATGTTCTTTTTAGCAACATCATATGACCTCTTTAATAGACTGATTTCAAGAATACAATAAGATTTCACTTCTACTATTAATAAAATTTGGTAGTCTACATGCAGTGTTGCCGAGTCAATGCTTTTCTATTCAAAACTAGGGCTAGTTTTGAATAGCAATTGGGCTGGTTTTGTTTTGCAGACCTGGCAACCCTGGCTACATTTTTCACTATGAGATGGATAGCCTAATTGTTATTAAATTCAGATGAACTACAGGTTATTTTTATGGTTGGCCATGAAGTGTTTATTGTTTGTCTTATATTCTGAACAATATTGTAATTTGGTACTCTATTATCAATTATTATTGGTGCTCATTTGTTAATAATGGTTCTTAATATTATAAATGTTAAAACAGTTCAGAAAAGAAACATGCATAAACATGCATATACAGCGGAACTTCTCCCAAAGTGATGACATACTGTAGTGAATTTCATGACATTTTAACATTCTTCTTTCAGCACAGGTCATTCTTAAATAAAAATGTGAAATAATGAATTGATGAGCCTAAATTCCCTTTTTATTCTAGAGGGTGAGCTGAGGGTTACTCAGTCTGGACGTGATCTGCGAACTTTGAGCTCCGGTGATGTGTTTGGTGAACTGGCCATTCTATACAACTGTAAACGCACAGCATCTGTCAAAGGTCAGTTATTATTTTGGAGTGATGGCTGATTTGGGTCGCCCTCTGCTGATGTGGTACATTAGTGTTTTGATTTTCTCTTTCCCACAGCCATCACTGCGGTAAAGTTATGGTGTATTGAGAGACAAACATATCGAAGCATCATGACCAACAAATCCAAGAAGAAAAGAGAGCAACTCATATGCTTCTTGAAAACGTAAGACATTCCGGCATCACTTTACGTCAAGCCTGTATTTAGCCTGTAGTAGTAAAATATCAGATGTTTTTTGTTTTGGATTTTCACTGTTTATATGTACACTGTAAAAAAAAGTCTGTAGTTTTTACAAAATAATTTTGGCAGCTGTGGTTGCCAGAATACTTTTGTAAAAAATACACTTTAAAAAAAAGTCTGTAGTTTTTACAAAAATAATTTTGGTAGCTGTGGTTGCCAGAATACTTTTGTAAAAAATACAGAAAAACTGTAAACACAATTACGGCCAAAAACTGTAAATTTTACAGTATAAAAACTGTTATTTACAAACAAGAAAATTTTTAATGTAAACCAGTAAATTCAACAACGCACACTGCTATTAAAATCTGTTTTGTACCTTTAACATACTGACAACCATCATAATAATGCAGGTGGTAAAAGAGAAAGCCACATGAAGAATCGAAGTTCATCACAAGTAGCTTCGCCACAAGCAGAATGGTATATTAATATATAGAAGGTGCACAAAGTCATTCATGCAAACACAAAACACCATCATGGTGACACACGATACTTAAACAATTCAATAAACTTTCATTAAACAGCAGAAGATGTAACTTAAAGCCCAAATGTACAACTGATAACAAAAAACTATTAAAAAACATGATTATTTAAACAAAATACTTTCAAATGTGGAGCGTCACACAGGGAATTCTGGGAATATCAGGTTTACAGTTTTTGACTGTAAATTATACATTGATTTGTTCTTTTTTTATTTCTAAAAACTGGAAAAATTAACAGCATTTTACTGTAAAATTACATGAAATGTCTGGTTAGATCTTTTACAGTTTTTCCCTGTATATAGTACAAGGAACTTACTGTTAACCTATTAACACTTTTTTTTTGTAGCGTTTTTACAAAATTGTACAGTTAAAATGACACTTATTTTTTACAGTGTATTAGTGTATTATTACTGAGTAAGTTCTGTTGTTTTTAATTATTTCCATCAGGTCTCGCACTTTGAAAGCCCTGAATGATGTGCAGCTGTCAAAGATCATTGATTCCATGGAGGAAGTCAGTGTGATTTTACCCTTATAAATAGTAAATAGCTTGTCTGATAAATGATTCAATGTCTGAGCTTAGACTCATGAATCTTGTAAATGAAGGGTAATCTTGTAAATGAAGAATGTCTTAAGTATTCTTGAAGAACTTGTTAGAAAATATAGAACAGAAGGATATATACCAGACTTTGTGTCAAATTAAGACATATCAAGCCAAGTCACCTTTATTTATATAGCACTTTTAACAAAACAACTTTACAGTAACAAAATAAGAAAATAGTGTGTCAATGCAAAAGGACAATAGAAAACATTACATTTTCAGTTGAAGGCAGTATTTAATTGAATTCAGTGATGTCATCATCCAGCTCAGTTCAGTTAAAATAGTATATTTGTGATAAAGTTGATGATATAGATTGAAATTAAGTGTCCCCAACTAAGCAACTCCATCAGTGACAGAATGGAGAAACCAGGCTAGAAAGGGGCCAGTTCTCCTCCGGCCAGACAAACCAGCAGGTTGGTCCATGCTGCAGCAAAGTTAAATTGTGCAGAGGGCTCATCTGGTTCCGTGGTCTTGTCCCGATGGCCGTCTAGGAGACAAGGTCTTCACTGGGGATCTGTCTCTGGGGCTCATCTAGTTGTCCTGGTCTCCGCTGAAATTCAGGGATGTAGAGGTCATCTCTTGGGGCTGATCCACCATCTGGGCTGGATCTGGTGGCTACAGTGACAGAAAGAAACAGACTAATGGGCACATGAATTCTAAAAAAATAATAATAATAATAATAATGATGTGAACAGATAAATTGCAGTATTCCATAAAAAATAGAACTGACAAGAATTATCATGTTTCACTTTAAGTAAAGTCTGCTATGCACTGTACAGTTTTTTTTTTAATCCATTAAGACAATGGCTTGATAGATTGTACGAGTGATAGACAAGGCAGACGTTGCGATGTGTACAGTCTTTCATGTCAGCCTCTTCAGTAAATGGTAACCAATATATCAAGCCATGATTCAGCAGTGACAGCCGGTGACAGACACATCATTCTGTACCCGTGTTCTCAATTTCAAGCCACAGTCCAAAACAGTGAATCTAAGTTCATGCAGCAGGGTTTTGAACAGCCTCTGGATTCAGATGTAGTGTGGCACTTCTCAATACCTGTGTGAAGTGCATTAATTATGAAATTAGTTTTTAATTCAGTTACAAGCAGCCCTATAGAAGACAGTAGTGTAGTTATTCAGCTCAAGTTAGTTATTCAGTTCTATAATGGTATCGATGTTGCAAAATTCTTAAATTATGAAACGCAGTCAATTCAGCTATAAAGCAGCTCTACAGAAGAAAACAGTGTCATCATGCAGCTTAAGTCAGTTTTATTCTCATCCAGAGGTGCCAGTGCATTTAAATCGATAATGCAGCATTACTGAATATTAAATGAACATGTTACTGAATTTGTCTTGTGAGTCCACAATAGAAAAACATAAGTCTCATGAATAACTATGGGAATGCATATTATAAAGCAAATACCATATGAAAGCCTCAATATGTTGTTCAGGAAGAAGTCTGAGGGTCACAATGAACAGTTCATAAATCTTATTTTGACACAAAGTCCAGCATATTTTCTTCTAGCAAAGCATGACATGATAACTCAAAGGTTTTTCGTGTTTGTTCCCTTCCAGTGAAGTTTCAGAACAATGAAGTGATTGTCCGAGAGGGAGCAGAGGGCAATACGTTTTATATCATTCTCAAAGGAGAGGTTAAATATGTTTTCTTCTTTTGAGCACTTTTACAAACACAAAATGTGCAAGAACCAAACTTTGAACATATTTTTGAGCTTTATTATGAAAGATGCTACAAAATTATCCATGTGTTTGTGTGTGTATTAAACATAAATTTACATTTAGTAATTTTGCAGATTTGCAAATTTAAATAATTTTAAATAAATAATCTTACTTACAAAAATAAATCTTAACTTACAACAGCTGGTCAGGATTTTGTCTATTTCCCTTAGGTATTGGTGACAAAAGAAGTGAACGGACAGCAAAAAATCATTCGTAAGATGAGTGAGGGGGAACACTTTGGAGAACTGGCTCTAATACGGTAACCATGGTCACTTAGTGACAACATGGGGTCATTAGAAATACAATATCAGGAATAAATATTTGTTAAACATTGATCAGCTGGTCTCTTTAAATGTTTATTTTTAAAGATGTAATTTTCTAGATACAATTATCAGATAAATTATGTAAGCCATAAATAGTTCTGAATTATGACATCCAAATCTGGTTTAAATGTAAAAGTCAAACAAATCTTCTGTTGTGTGTAATCCAGAGATATCCTTAGGACAGCCACATGCACAGCAGTGGGAGCTGTCACTTGCTTTTCCATTGATAAAGAGTAAGTTTGATGTCAGTGATGACAACATCACTTTACTTAGTTTGTACAAATGCAATCATATAATTCCCTTGATTTGGGATTTTTGATAAATGGTCACTGTCCTTTATTTTCTCACAGGGTTTTTGAGGAGACCATTCCTTTTGAAAGCCTTGAGCTCCATGACGAGTGAGTTTTTCTGCTTTGTGATTTCTACATTTGTAAAGATTTTTAGTATAGTCTTCAACATGGTCACTTTTAGCATATATTTAATATTTTTACTATACCTGTTATCAAGAGAAAAGCCATCAGAAAATCCTTTTGGATTTCTCCACTAGTTATCAAGTGTAACATATCACTCAGGCAGTAGAAACATTCTGTGCTACTTTAGTGACATGTTTACAGGCTACTGTGCATTCTGTTCTCTGGCTGGATTCATGTTTTAGATCGCTAAGTGTATATTGTTATTCTAGTGTTTTGCAAAAGTGGTTTAGGTTATTTTGGTACTGAAGTATTGTTCTTTATCAAAAATGGTTTTTGTAGTGCTGATTTACCGGAGGATGATGTAAAGCCAGAGAAAGTTGGGTAAGTTGGGTATTTTGTTATTATTTTATAATAATAATAATAATAATAATAATAAATATATATTCACATAGGACTAAGAACAAACTCACAATCACATAAAGCTTGTTTCATATACTGTTTAAAACTTTAGGGACACTATTTTATTTATTTATTTATTTAGAGAAATTTATCATTTTATTCAGTAGGTTGAATATTCAATTCATTAAACTGATAAAAAATGACAATAAGACATCAATAATGTTAGATTTCTATTTCAAATAAATGCTGATCCTCAAATTATCTGTTTGTCAAAGAATCCTTAAAAAAGACACTGTATCACAGTTTCCAGACAACCATTTTTTAAAAATAATAATAATAAATGCTTCTTGAGCATATTAGAAAAAAAAAATCAGCATATTAGAATGATTTCTGAAAGACGATGTGACACTCAAGACAATGTTGAAAATGATGCTGAAAATTCAGCTTTGCATCAGAATAAATTATATTTTTAAATATATTTAAAGTGAAAACAGTTATTTTAAATGCTAAAAAAAGATTTCACAATATTACTGTTTTTTTTCTACTTTTGAATCATAGTGTAGATACTAAAATTAATCTCCTTATTAAATAGGAAATAGTTTCTTAATACTTTTCTGCAGTTTTTCTTTTTTATGATTTTTGTTTAATTGTTCAGTGGCAACTTTTTTAAGCCTTTCATTAATCTGAGTTTTCGTGAATCTGAATTTTTCTAAGAATACAGCTAGGTGCCTGTATGCTGCTAAATAAAGCCTTTAAATTAGTTATAATATGAATTATAAATTATGTTGTCATTTCTGTTGAATTATATATTATAAGTATTGCTGTCTCCAGGCCAGAAACATCTCTAAAGCTGAAAGATCTCATCCCTGTACTGTACCAGGAGGGAAGTTATCAAGGAGAGCCTGTCACTCTTGGAGTCGGGGGGTTTGGAAAAGTGGAGCTGGTATGAAGGAGACCATAGATGATGGCTTTTATGTGTCCTTTTAATGTCAAAACTCTGTTTGGTCCAGCTTAATGTTGTTAATGTTGATGTTGGATTGGTTGTTTATTTAGGTAACTACCTTGCAGCACAGAACGTACTTTGCTATGAAGAAGATCAGTAAACAACATGTTGTTGCAAAGAAGCAGGAAGGACACGTTCTCCTAGAAAAGAAAATTCTCCAGGCAATCCAGTGTGACTTCATTGTTAGGTCAGTGCAGATACCTATCTAACCTATAATCATATCTTATTTTGTTCAAGCCTTTTAACATATGAAATTCTGGTCTGACTTTTCTGGTGTTGTTCAGGCTGCATGCTGCCTTCAAAGATTCCCGCTACATCTACATGATAATGGAGTTTTGTCCTGGTGGGGAAATCTGGACCAAGCTGAAACAAGCGTAAGGCATTCACAAATGAATTAGTCTTGTTTGCAGTGCTTGTTTTCTGCTCCAGACAGTATCAATATTCAGTAAGAGAAGAGGCACTGGATAAAATCAGTGAATCAGAAATAAGAGAGTGATTGTTCTTATCAATATAAACAAAAATGCCAGACTTTTTTTCTTAGATTATTTTTTGCTATAACAAACAAGTTACAAAAACACATTGTTACAGCAGGCAAAACCGCAAAACCGCAAAACCACACACACACACACCCACACACACACACACACACACACACACACACACACACAAACACACACACACACACACACACACACACACACACACACACACACACACACACACACACACACACACACACACACACCACACACACACACACACACACACACACACACACACACACACACACACACACACACACACACACACACACACACACACACACACACCACACACACACACACACACACACACACACACACACACTGACGCACGCACGCACGCACGCTTAAATAATTACACGTAAACACTGATCTCCATCATGGTAGTGTAGACAAAAAAAACAAAAAAAAAAAAAACATCTAAACCTCTGCAACTCTCAAGATCCTCTGTAGACGTCTGACAGAAATAAAGTCAGGTGAGAGATTTTATGTAATCTTTTATTTCAGTTTGTTTCATCTAAGGCTGTGGCTGAAGTCAGTTGTAGTTCTTCTGTTTCTCTTTCCTTCAGTGATTCTGTTTGTTAACAGCAGGTATTCATCACTAATGCTCAATCATCAATTAATCACAGAATTGTCTCATTAACTTCACAGATTCAGTGTTACTCTAACACTCTGTAGTGTGCACACATTATAAGTGTTCATTTAAAACTGAGGATTTTGTTGTGGGGTTTAAAGGGTTAAAGATTTAAGATGAAGAAAAAAACAGCATGAAATGTAAACAGTTATTTACTGGCAGAACGGTTGTCAGTAAATAACTGTTTTTCTGCAGTTTGTTGCCGTTTAGTCAATGAAAAAACACCAATATACTGTAAAATGTAAGAGTCAGATTTACCAAATGAAAAAAAGTAAATTTGACTGAAATATTTGTGAACATCCATAGAAAAAAAGTTATGCAAAGTCAAACACTGATAAGGAGAGTAAATACTGAAGAGAGATCTGTTAGTTTAATGTAGTTTTGTGGTTTTATACTAAGAAATATTTCTTCTCAGTGGACTCAAATGTTCACAGTACTAACATTGTATGAATGCTAGTTTTTAAACTTGAACTGTTTGAAGCTGTGGGAGTGGGAGTTGTAAATTAACAGTACCTTACTGGCAACCCTGCTGCCAGTAAATTACTGTTATATAATGGCACAATTTTTTTATAGTAGACCATTAATTAGAATCAATTTCCTGTCTCTGTCAAATGTTTGACTGCAGATATATAAAACTAATATCACATTCTCTAATTAGAGCTGTTTAAATGTCTGAATGTGGGCGCATGTGTTGTCATGTTTCAGAAGCGCTTTGAGGAGAATATATCTGTGTTCATAACAGCATGTGTGGTTGAAGCCTTTGCATACCTCCATAACAAAGGGATCCTGTATCGAGACCTGAAACCAGAAAACCTCATGCTGGACTCCAAAGGATATGTGAAATTGGTAAAACACATGAAAATCCCTTTTCCCTGCTTCTCTTTTCATATATATCTATAGTGCCCAGTGTACGAATTGTGTCAAAGCTCTTGGGGGGGTCTCGACCCCCACCCATCAAAAATTAATAAATACATTTATAATAATGTTATTTTAAATAGAAATGATGTTAGAAATAACGTTATTTCTTATCGTAGAGAAAACATAATAATCTAATGACTGTTCATCGGTTCCAAGATAAAAGCTTTTTCAATATCAGTTAATTAGGTATACCAAACAATCATTAAGCAGAGAAGAAGGAAATATCTTACCCATAGGCAGAGAGTGAATCAACTACAGGATAAGGCTAAAATAGCCTAATGTTAGTGTAATCTATTAACTACACACATCATAAACCCCTATGTTTAGACCAAGTGTGCCGCACAAGTCTTTAAAAGTGAAGCCAAAACGTTTTATGTATTTATGGGTGAGGGGGTCATTTATGTTTTATAGGTCAGGGGTGTGTGCTTGCGATTGACTATGCGGTAGTGTGGGTGGGACGCGGCTCCACTTTGCTCATTATTGCACAGACTTGGGTTCCAAATCAGCACAATATGCCTATTGGGACATTGGCGGCTTCACTTTTCTTCAGTGAAAGAGAGTAAATAATACTTTTTTACAGTCTATGGTTTAGACAAGTACCAGATATGGTGTCATGAAATATGTTAATACAACTGAATTTGTATTTGAAATGATCGCAATTTAATTAAAAAAAAAAAAAACATTCCAAGTTACTAATTATAACACTTGAATTTTCACAGTCATTCGAAGAGAAATCGAGTTAATAACATTTACATTAGAGATCACTGACTTCTGGCTAGCCAGAGTTTAAGCACTCAAAACTCCTGTTATAATCAATGAAGCTGTCCATACAATTTATGATAAATGGATCTCTTACATCGTACATACATCTGGACTTTGTTGTTTATGATGAGAGAATTTACGAGTTTCAGTCAGAATTTGCACACTCAACAACACATTTCGGCGTTTCAGCGATGACTCATCTGAATGCTTCTGATTGGTCATTGCATTCATGAACTCAACATAATCTTGTATGATTAGTTATAATGTGCAACGCTGTAAAACGCGTAAAAAGAAATATGATGTAACTTGAGCAGGTCTAATTTAATACAGTAACTGACACTTCGTTTAATTCCATTTTCACTAGTTTCATGTTTCAAATATTATTGAAAAACCAGGGGACCCCCAGTTAAATTTTTTGGGGGGGCTTTATGTTTATGCTTATGGGAGGTCTGGGAGCCAGAGCCGATCCTAGACTTCTGGGGGCCCTGAGCAAAATTTTGTCCTGGGGGTGCTGTCTGTACGTTAATAATATTAAAATAACTATTTTAACAATTAAGCATTTTAGCCTGTAATAGCCTACTGTACATAAATTGATAAACATAATCAAATGTAAAAATAAGGCACTACATAGACTTCACCATATAAAGTAAACATAAATTGATTCAAAAAAGGGTTATACAATATAAAGTGATGAGCAGTGAATAATTATCTTATTTTCTTTTGTTGTTTGATTAAGAGATGATGACAGACACTAGCAGGTTTAAACAGTAGGATGCTGTCACTGAATGCACAGAGACTGACTAGCATTCGATTACTTTTCAAAACTGTTTATTTGCACTTCTGACTGTGTTTAGTAAAAACTCACCAAGACGGACATTTTGACATATACAAAGTGCAAAGTAGCCTATATGTGTCCGTGTTTCAGTCGGCCATAGAGAAAGAGAGAAGAGATCTGCAGCTCTCATCAGTTTGATGGTGTTTATGCTACAAAAATGGAAAAATGGTGTGCCTGGGGTAACTTGTTGCACTGATTCCAATGGAATTTATTTTATAAAATTTTCTTAAACCCAAATAAGACAGAGCAAAATTCAACCCCAATCCTAATGAAGATGAACATGTTTTCTCACTGACAGATGTCATAGTAAGACAGTTAGTTTGTTTGTCTGAGTAAGCAACAGTAACTAAGGGGGGCGGGGCTTACCGATAGGGCAATTGTAATAATTTTCACTGTGACAATCTAATACGACCACTGAAAAATACATTTAATCAGTCCCCATTCTGCCATGGTGTCACAGGTCCTCATTATAAAAGAATTAAGAAGTGTACATGATATAATTCAATAAGATTTGCAGTCTAGGTTGGATGGATTACACATGGCATCTGAATTCGTTGAAAAGTTTGATGATTGGGCAGTTTTTTATTGCCTTTCTTCTTTACATACCAAATTCAGTTAAACTAAATATTGTAATGTTTGGTAAGAAGAGGAGAGTTATAGCCACTCCCACTGATCAACCACCTATCTTTGATGATTGCTTACTAGTTGTTCAAGAAGACCTGTCTGAACAATTGATGTGTATCCTGAAGCTGTGTAGCTGAAATGTGTAGATCTACACTTTTAACAAATTTGAATAATTTAGCCCAGTGAATTTATAGCTTTTTATTTTCCCCACATGAGTGCCTTGAAGTATTTAATCTTCTTAATTTGATATCTACCTCCAATTTATCCAAAGAGTACCGGTGGCTATGTAAAGAGACCAGCGCAGCATTCTCGCCTCCTGTTGTTTTGCAAAGAATTGTATTTTTACTTTTTACTTTGACACAATAGAGTTGAGCACAATGTTGGAGAAAGTTACTTTTAAAAGTAATGCATTACAATATTGCGTTAATCCCTTTTTAAGGAAAGTAATGTGTTACGTTACTTTTGCATTTTGCATTTTTTCTCATCTGGGCTGGGCTTCTTTGTTTGTTTTTAAGTTTGTTAGTTTTTAGTTTGCCTATTCCTATTATGCATAAAAACATTCTGTTACTGGCAAATGTAAAAGCGATTTCACTCAAAAATGTAAATGAGTAAACGACACAGCTCAAACAAACTTTCCAGTTGTGCTGCCATTCAGGATTGCATGAAGAACAGGAAACAGGAGAAGAAAGTTCAGCACTCTTCAGCAATAAAACACATTTGGTGATGTTTACCTAAAATCATTTTGCATATTCTTATGGTTGAATTAGATCATCGCAGGTCAGCAGGAAATATACTGGTTAGTAAAGTTGGATTATACACTTAACGCATATTTGTGTTATTCAACATATTTAATTTTTGCAGGTTTGCGTCATATTCTGTGTTTGCATTCCACTCTTTTTATTCATTTTTGTTCATTCTGCTTTTGTGCAAGTGACATGAGTAAATGTTCACATTTAGTCTAGAACTACAGAAAGCATCATGTTTCCACGGTGCACACCCCCAATTGCTCGCCGGGTGCCACAGCAGAAATGGCTGCTCATGGCTGCTACTGTGTGTGTGTGCACTTGGATGGGAAAAATGCAGGGTGCAAATTCGGAGCATGGGACACCATATCACTTCACTTTCATTTTTAACTCATGTTACTTGTAATGTGGTACGCCCAACAGTAAATATTCTGCTAATAAGTGAGAAACGTGTCAGAGTAAAACACAGTCAGTACAGTAAAGTTCAATATCTTTGATGCATTAATTAATGATTTTGTTACAGCTGTTTATACCTTTTTTTTCTCTTGCTTATTTTTTTCTTGTATTCTTTTCAGGTTGATTTTGGTTTTGCAAAAGAGCTTTCTCGGGGTGAAAAGACTTATTCTTTTTGTGGTACTCCTGAGTACATCCCTCCAGAGATCATTCAGAACCAGGGACATGACTTTGCTGCTGACTTCTGGTCACTTGGCATTCTAATCTATGAGCTACTCGTGGGCAGGTATAGTTTTCTCATGTAATCTATATGTGCTACATTTTTTTTCTTTTTAAATCAAAGAAGTTAAATTGGGTGAGGGAATTGTTTTACAAACTCAAAAAATGTGTAATGTGCAGACAAGCAGAGAAGAGAATCTAATTGCAGTTATTTAATAAAGAAACAAAGTAAACAAATGACAAGGAACACTGGGAACAAAGGAACAGAAGCACAGGTAAAAGTGTAGACATTACATTCAACAACTGACAAAGAGCAAGTGAAACACTAGGGCTATACGTACACTGTAAAAAGTGATTCTCTATATTTACTCAATAAAATTGTCAACAGATTACAAGCAATAATATTAATTAAATTTAGCAAATTAGAATTATTTAGAATTAATTAATCAAATGCGATGCTTACAAGCAACCATTCAAAATGAGTAAAATAACATGAAAAATGGTTTCGTTGGACAAAAAACAAGAAGCACCCAGCTGCAGCCTGCAGATAGAGGTGGGGTTGCACGTGTCACCCCACCACATACCTATAGTTGGCGATCAAGAAACACAGCGCAAAAACGTAATATGCATGCACATGCCTTTTTCACAAATTCATGTTTTTGTTGATTACATGGAGATGATACAGGCATCATGTTCAAAAGCTTATGTTTTCAAGCCCCCAAAACAGAGTTATTGAAGACACCTGATGTTAACAAACAGAATCAGTGAAGGAGCAAAATCAATATTTTGGTTACCATTACAGTGGTCAGTGTTTGCTTTAGTTGTGCTCTTGTCCCTTAAACTTTTTTTTTGGTTGCTGTAGTTGTGAAACAGCAGCTAGACAAGCCCAGAAAGAATGAGATCATCATCATCATCATTTGCCCTGGATTTCTGAGTTGGGTGTGTCGTACCGATAACAGGCATCCTGTGGTTGTACAATATAAGGTCTGGTATTTTCCACATAATCAGAGAGATTCTTAGAAGCGCTTCTGAACAAAACATTTTTGAAAAAGAAGAAACTCTTTCATTTAGGCACACAGACATCAAGAATCAGCCTGAGGACCTCAACAATGGTGACCATCAAAAAGCATGTTGCACTGCATTCTGGGTGCCACCAATCAAAACTCATTTATGGTTCCCATCATACTTTGCGGCATGAATAAATTATGAGCTGTATTGTCTTATATTTAGGCTTACTATTTTCTTTCATTTTTTCTTTTTTATGCAATGTTTTTAGTTTTTAACAAATGATTTCAGATATTCAGGTCAAATGATGATTATATAAAATCATAACCAGCACTACCTGATCATCTTTACTCTTAGCTTATCTAGCTGTTATAACTCAGTTACAACAGCCATACATAATGTAATGTTAAAAAATCAAGGGTCAAGAGCACAACTAAAGCAAACACTGACCACTATAATGGTAACCAATAATTGACCCTTTGTTAATTCTGTTGTTCCAATAATTGTGATTCTGTTCGTGAACTTTAGGTGTCTTCTATAACTCTGGTTTGGGGGCCTGAAAACAAAAAATCAAATGAATGATGGATGTATGGTATCTTTGTAGGCAAAAGATTTTTGAATTTGTAAAAAGGTTGACGTCATGTGCATGCATATAATGTTTTCGCAGGGTGTTTCATGATAGCCAACTACTGGCCTGGCATGCATAACATAGTATTCTTTAGCATAGTTTTTTTTTTTTTTTTTGTCCAATGAAATCGATATTTTTTGTGTAAATTTTACTTAATTATTTCATGTTATTCTACTCATTTTGAACAGTTGCTTGTAAGCATCTCATTTGATTAATTCTAATTAATTCTGTGTTAAATTTAATTAATAATATTGCTTGTAATCTGTTGACTATTTTATTGAGTAAATAAAGTGAATCATTTTTTACAGTGTATATACACAGAGGGGTAATTAGATAACAACACACACCTGGGGAGACTACAAATTGGGAAAGGCTACAAATTGACTACAAATACAGCACAGGAAACACTTCAAAATAAAAGTCCAAAGAACACAAGGAACCTACACAGAACACATGTAACAGAATTTGAATTAGTGGGGATGGGGTTTAGAGATCTTCAATCTAGACTACTTGTGCAATGTATCAAATTATGTTGTAAGCTTATTTTGTGAGATGCATTAGCATCATTGCGTTAGCAGCATTGAAAAGATTGAATCAATTGTCTTTTTTTCTCCTTAGAGTTATAAGAGTACTATGATATGGATTTTGGGTGCCACAGTGACACATGATGTTTGGTGCCTTTCAAACACATTAATTAATTTTCTCTAGCATTCATAATTTCTGAAATTACTTTCAAACTTAAATAATTTTGCAAAACATAGCATAATCAGCACCCTGCATTTTGCGTGTGAATAGAGGAACACCCCAAAATGATATATTAATCAAAGGAAACCTGTGGAAAATGATGCACTGCTTTGCACATTTCAAGCATGCAATGCTTATTTCTGACAGTTTTTGCATGTCCTATCAAGTTTGCACTTGTTATAAATTTTAATAATATTAAATTATAAATGCCATTTTTTTATGTTTAAATTTGTATAGAAATTTGCTCTTGTCTAGAGCAAAATTGAATTATTAATAATAATAATTTTTTATTTATCCTAAAGTCCGCCATTCTCCAGTTCAGAGCCACAGAAGATCTATGCCAAGATCTTGGATGGTGTGCTGAATTTCCCATCATATATGGGGGAAAGTGCCAAGTCTCTCATCAGTAAACTGTGCAGGTAATTTCTGAATCTATTATGAAAGCTTTGGCTTGTTTTTAAACTTTTTATTTTATTTTATCTTATTTTATTTAAATGTCACTCCTGAATGTCTTAGGTATTTACATTTTTAATCTTCATTTTATGTGTTGGTTACATGGTATGCAGGCCACGTCCTGGACAGCGTCTGGGCAATACAAAAAATGGAATCAAAGATGTCCGACATCACAGGTAAACTTCATGAACGGCTATTGGGCTTAGTTCAGTGTATATTGAATTTAAATGTGTGTGTGTGTGTGTGTGTGTGTGTGTGTGTGTGTGTATATACACACACTGAATAGTACTGAGTACTGTGATGAGAATGGTTATGGTATTGAATATGCTTATGTGGCATTTGTGCTGTTTTATTTTTATTAATGTTTTTGCTGTTATGTGTATATTGACATTTTCTCTCAACTATTTCTCAGGTGGTTTAACAGCATTAACTGGCATAAATTAAGAATGGGGCAGCTGGAGGCACCGACTATTCGACTTATAAGAAAGGTTACATTTTAAACATAAATTATATTAAATTCAAGTTTAACAAAAGTATAATGTCTTACTGTTTCGTAATGATACTTACTTAGCTGTCCTGGGTTGTTTGTAGCAGTTTTCTGGTGTCTTACTCTGCCTCAATGGCAAAACATTTTAATTATGTGGTAACTGTCAAAATTGTAATAGATTTATCTCAAGTCAAGTCAAGTCACTTTTATTGTCACATCACCACAGCACATGTGCCTTGGTGAGTGAAATTCTTTGGAGCGTGCTCCAGAAATTGCAGAAACAATTTACATATAACCATACAGACACATACATATAGTCAGTACACACAGTGTACTATTAGACATACTTACAATTATATGCAATACTTACATACATACAGTATGTATTACATACATACAGTATCTTGCAGAACATCAAACAAATACAAGATACTGTCCGCTTTTTAAAAACTGTTTCAGGATGAAACTCAGCTGTACATCACAAGTCTGTTTCATTGACTGGGTCTTTGTGGGTTCTTTGGTTTACAGGGTCCCTGCTATATAAACTTTGACCGCTTTCCTTATGATAAGACCCAAGCAGAGGAGGAATTTTCAGGCTGGGATTGTGATTTCTGAACAGCTGCCAGGTCTCAAGGTTTCTGATATCTATAGGATATCTCTACTTCCCGCATTATTTACTCAGGAAATATACTCACAGTTTAATAAACTTACCAACTTATCTATCTTAATGGAAGATAAGCTTATTTTATGAGTCTTGGTTTATGACTGAATTTTAGTTAAATAGTCTTTCACAGAGAGTAAGTAAAAATGACATCAATAAAAAAACAATTTTCTCCTACAGGAAATTCTGGATTAATTTAGAGCCTCCAAAATGTCAATTTTCCCACATATTGAATATATTTATTCTTAAATGACTTAAGACATTGTGAAGATCAGAAATGTATAAGGGCCCAGGTTTTTGAAGGGAACACCCAGAGCCTAATCACACTATAGAGAACATTACATCAGTAATGAATATGCAATATTATTTAATTAAATTTAATTATGAATATTTAATTCAAATGAATGTGATTGTAGTTTTGTACTATTATTGCCAAGGCATTATAATAAAGAATTATCCTTTAAAATCGAATGGGAAATGTAATTGAAATAATGTGAAATGTCTACTTAAAATAGCTGAAAAGCATTATTTTTTGCTGCAGTTTTGGACCAAATGAAATTCTTACTGTGATGCTTTAAGGAATAATGTTATCTGTAAGCTTCCAAATCAAGTCAAGTCATCAAGAGCATCTTTGCAGAAAGTCACACCATTATGTCTATAATTTCCCGTTATGTCTATAATTTCCCGAAGAGCAAGTTTTAGGTTCTGGGTGATATGACGATATGTAAGGACGAAACAAGTGATCCTCTGGATTTTAGGTCTAGCTGTATTGTAATCAGTTTTGATGTACATCATTGCTGCAGTGACTGCATTCAAATGCAAGAACAAAACAATGCATTCAAAAACTTTCACAAAATGAAACACCATTAATTCCCATTTACTGTTAAGATTTTTTTGCCACAGAACAGCGGTTGAAAACACATTGAATGTATGTGATTTAGTTTATTTGAAAAAGGCTGGTGCAGTTAAAAACCCATTCATATTCATTATTCATTATTATTGGCTTTACTCCCCTTATTTTGGCTTAAAGATGCAGAGCACCATTATACAAACAGCATGTATACCAAACATACAATCATTTGCCATCTATGATTATTATTTTTCTTATTTCACCCCTAAACATTTGACCTTTGCCATGAAGTGATCAAGTCATATAGTGTAGAAAATCCTATAGTGTTGAAATACTGTAGAAGTCACTGTGCTTTTAAAGAAAATTGATGCACATTTGGTAAATAAGAGATTCTGAAACAAACGCCATCCAAGAACAGGAATGTAAATGCTTCTAGCTCAGTTTCACATGTCATTATGTTATGGTAACACTGCGTCTAACCGCTGCTAAACTAAACGCTGCAGGACAGTAAGTGACCCTCGAGGACTGAAGTTGCCCAGAGCTGCTTTACAAGAAAAAGGCATTTTAGTTCCCTTCAAAACAGTGTACAGCCTTTTTAGAGAGAGAAAATAAGAAGTAGAACTCATTTATAAACATCAGTCCAGAATGCTTTCAGTTGTGAGTCTACTACAAGAGAAACATCATTTCCTGCTTCCTCCAGAGTGCCTGTGAGACCTTTGGAACTCTAAATCATCTGAGGACACATTTCATCTGTAAACAGTCTTGTGTCTGATTTGTCTGTCTCTCTTCATTCCCTGAAAAGTGTCAAGTGGGTACAGGAAGGACGAAATTTACGGTCATGGCTTGACAACCATAGTATTCCTCACAGCAGAGTGGAGCTGTGGCTTAATATGTGTCTCAGATCTCCATGGCAACTTCAGTCTCTGCAGCCTCAGCCCAGCGACCTGGATGTCAGAGGTTGCAGCGCTCGCTAAGCAGAATAATACAGTTACATTAAACGGAGCTGTAATGAGGCATCAGCACAAAAACTGTCATGTTAAAATATTTTGGTGTACTTGGATCGCATTGAATGATCATGAAAAAGAAGAAGAAGAAGAAGAAGAAGAAGAAGAAGAAGAAGAAAAAAAGTGTTGTTGTGTCCAGTAAGTTCAGTAACAGGATGTGATTGTTTATGGGTAGTAATTGATTACATGTAATCAGATTCCAAAAATTAAGTACTTGTAATTAGAGTATATTACATTTTAAAATACTCATAATCTGATTACGGTTAAAATTTATGGATTACAACATGACTTCATATTATTCACACAAGACCAGTAAATTGTTGTTTTTTTTTTATTTTTTATTTAATTGAACATTTTATGAAGCTGATATATATATATATATATATATATATATATATATATATATATATATATATATATATATATATATATATATATATATATATATATTTCCCTTTTTATATATCAACATGGCATGATTAATGGCAAGTTTAAAACAAGTTTGATAAAAAAAAGCTAATAGAAAAAGTAGTCAGAATACATGAGCTAAAATGAGTAACCTAGATTATGTTATTAACTAAAGTTTTTATCATCCAATCTGTAATTAGTAACAGACTACAGTTTATAAGTAATCTACCCAGCTCTGCTGGTTACAGTGGGATTTTGGAGGTCTGAGTGGTTTGTAACGGTGGTTGATTTGTCCCCCACAATATAACCATAAAATAAAACAAACAAAAAAAAAAATATTTTTAGTGGGAACCGAACTCGGGTGCCCCAGGTGGCGACGCAATGTCGTAACCACTAGGCCACACGTAAACTGTGGCGTCAGCAGCACTCACATTGACCTGATTCTCAGGCCGAAAGCCTCGAAGAAAGAAAAAAAAAACACAAAAAGAAAATAATCAGTTATTGTTCGGGCGCCAGACAGGTATATACTATATGCCTGTCACACTTTAATTTAGTTCATTCCGGATAGCACCCCAGACTGACAAAACCATCCGTATACAAAAGAAAGATAACAGAAATTATATGCAATTTAGATTTACTTTAATTTGATGACATCATTAATATGGACACTTTTCAAATAATTAAGCAACGCACTTTTCAATAACAAATAGAAACTAAATCGAACAAACAAGAAAAGAAAGGAAAAAACACTTTTTAACGATTTGAAAATGAAATAGGTGTGTGTATGGGTGTGTGTGTGGTTCTGTGGTTAGTGAGAGCAACTGACCAAATAAACAGCACGGGAGTGAGTGACCTCGGAACCTCGGCGGCGGCAGCCCATTTTAGCTCCTTCTCCACTCCAGCTCCAAATCAAAGATTTCGGGAGGTGCAAAATTCCAGATTGTTTTTAAAACTGTGAGAATTCGCCAGCCATGCGAATTGACTGTTAGCAACAGACCCACCAGGTAGCGTAGCACCAACCCCTCTTCGCGAGCTTCCGGAAACACCCTCCGAGATCCAGCATTCACCCGTCAAAGACTGCCTCCACGGAGCAATTGGTCAGTAAGAAAACTCCCCTTTTTAGTCTTTGAACGTGCCCCCTATATACACACTCCTCGTAATTAGTACTGTCCTCCAATCCTAAGATGTTTTAGTTGGAAGGAGGAGTCAAATGAACAAAGGGGCAGTACAAATATGTGTAATGCCAAATTCTCCCCCCCAGGATGAAACAACCCAAGGTTGTTATAGAAGAAGAATCAAAATCCTAAAAATTCCTCCTCATCTGAGGTTTCTTGAAAGATGTCTTGAAGTCTTTTCTTTGCTTGGTCCTCCAACTGCTCAGCTGTGGGAAAACACATTTTAAGGATTGCACACATGTGCAGTGCGCACATCTTCTCCAGTGGTCTCCAACGTTATGCGATAATTTAAAGGTCCCAGTGACTTCAGAACCCGGTAAGGCCCTTTCCATTTGGGTGCCAATTTGGCACTAAACTTGTGTTGTGCACTAGATTGGGGAAAATTTCGCAGCCATACCCGGTCTTTGATCTTGAAAGTGCTGTCTCGTCTTCTTTTGTTATAGTTCCGAAGTTGTCGATGTTGGGCTTTTCTGATACTCTCTTTAACTTGAGATTGCAAATGTTGTATGTGAGAAACAACGTCATAGGAGGTGGTGTCAGGAGTGAGATTTGGACCATGTAGCATTTTGTCCATAGGCCCTTCCAGTTTCCTTCCAATCTGCAATTCTGCAGGAGTTAATCCAATGGTTTCCTGAATTGCAGAATTAATGGCGAATCTCATTTCTGGTAAGAACTGGTCCCATTTCGTGTGGTTTTCATCCACATATGATGCAATCATACTCTTAAGAGTTCTGTTTACTCGTTCTGTCATGTTGTGTTTGAGGATGATATGCTGTAGTTAACTTCGGTGTTACCCTCCATTTTTCACATACTTCTCTGAACACAGATGAGACAAACTGGGTGCCTCTATCAGAGAGAATGAAGTCTGGGACTCCCCAACGAGTTAAGATTTCTTTTCTGAGAATTGTTGCAACATTTTGAGCGGTGGCGTTACGCATGGGGAAGAACTCAACCCATCGTGAGTAATAATCCACAAAAACCAGTAAGTACTCATTTTGCTGTGTACTCCGGGGTAGTGGGCCCATAATATCAACTCCCAGCATTTGGTTTGGTTTAGTGGTGGTAACTACTTGGAGTTTCCCTGCAAGTTTCTGGTTATCATGTCGAAGGATTTGGCATTTCACACATTCCTTGACATGATGTTTCACATCCGTCCACATCCCTGGCCAAAACGTTACTTCCTGGAGTCGTTTATAGGTCTTATAAATTCCTCTATGACCACTCAGGGGGTGTGAATGATAATGTTGCAGGAGAGTTGGCCGGAGACTGCTGGGAAGATACACTCTGTAGTGTCTTTGATCATTTTTCAGGTGAGATTTGTGATATAGCTTGTCTTCTACCACTTCGTATTGGTCTGTTTGAGGGCTTTGTTCTTCTGCTACTGCTTGTAACAACTTTATTACTTCACAGTCTTTATGCTGTTCTTCCCACAGAACAATATCGGTCACTGGAAGCTCTGAAAGTTGATCCGTCTGTTGCTTGGTGTAAAGTGCTGTGATAGGAGTCTTTGCTGTGACTGATGACCTGGACAGAGCATCAGGGGCGACGTTTAATTTCCCTTTACGGTATTCAATGACAAAGTTGAATTTTTGCAATCTTAAGACCCATCGGATGAGGCGGCTGTTGGTTTTAGTGGATCCCATGACCCATTGCAGAGCGGAATGGTCTGTGACAACCGTGAAAAGCTTGTATTCCAGGTAATGTTGCCACTTCTCTAAGGCCCATATAACTGCCAGACACTCTTTTTCTGTTGCCGTGTAGTTGATCTCTGCTCCAGTTAATGTTCGACTGGCATATGCAATAACCTCCTCCCTAACTTCTTTTCTCTGCGAGAGAATGGCTCCCAGTCCAGTATCACTGGCATCTGTGTAAACAATGAACGGGACTTGCAGATCAGGGTGGCCGAGAATGGGGGGCGAGGTAAGGCATGCTTTTAACTGGTCAAACGCTTGCTGACACTGTTTTGTCCATTTAAACACCTGTCCCTTTTTTTTCAGGGAATTGAGGGGCTCAGCAATTTTAGAAAAAATTTGGCACAAACCGGTGGTACCAACCGGCTAATCCCAAGAACCTCTGAACTTCCTTCAAGGTGTTGGGAGCAGGAAAGGCACGAATGGCTTCAACTTTACTTGGATCAGCTGTGATGCCCTTATTGCTCACCACGTGTCCTAGAAAGGTGATTTTTGGAAGGAAAAAATTGCACTTTTTCAAGTTAATAGTGAGACCGGCAGTTTCCAGCCTGTGGAGAACAGTTTTTTCAGGTCATAGAAGTGTTGAACTACTGACGAAGAATAAATGATAATGTCGTCAATATAGACAAAGCATATTTTCTTTCTTAGCTCCCCCAGGACTGTCTCCATCAGCCTCTGGAAGGTAGCAGGGGCATTTTTTAACCCGAAAGGCATGACATTGAAGTGATACAGACCTGCAGACACGATAAAAGCAGTCTTGGCTTTACTATCAGGGTCCATCATCACTTGCCAATATCCACAGTTAAGGTCTAGAGTGGAGAAAATGGATGCCCCGGAGAGTGATTCTAGGATCTCAGTGATGTTCGGAAGAGGGTAAGCGTCATTTTCAGTAATTCCATTAACTTTACGGTAGTCTACACAGAATCTTAACTTTCCATTTTTCTTTGGAACCAGAACTACAGGTGAGGCCCAAGCAGAATGTGATGGCTCCACAATCCCCTCTTTCAACATTACTTCCAATTGTTCCTCCATTGCTTGTTGCTTGACAGGGGATAACCGATATGGCCGTTGTTTGATAGGAACCTGGCAGGTAGTATAGATGTAATGTTGTAGGACATCCGTTCGCCCAGTTTGGTGAGTACATACTTGTGGGTTGCTTTCTAATATCTGAAGTAGCTGTTGTTTTCCACCCATAGGTAGATGTGCTTTACTTACAGCATCTCTAATTAAGGTTGCATCATCCACACTGCCAGTTTGTAACATGGTTAAGGGAGGAGGAACAGCACTTAACAAGGTTAGGTTTAGTTTGCCTTTGCTAGTTCTTTTCTTTTCCTTCATTGGTGGGGAGTTCACCAGTGGTTCACTAGCATTTCCAGGTTGGAATGGATGTTCTTCAGAAGGGGTCTGACTGAAAATAATATTTTTGTTCACTGACATTAATTTGCAAGCCACTGAAAAAAATGAAGTCCAATCCCAAGATGATGGCATAAGCAAGAGCTTGAGAAGGGAGAACCACAGCAGGTACGGTGATGGGATTTTTTGTGCAGATGAACATTAATGTTTATCCATCCTAAAGGACCCTCAGCTTTGCCATTAGCTAAGTAGTAAAAAGGACCACAGGACCAAGGTTGGAGATGAAGAGGGTTTGCAATTTGCTCCATAAGATTCTCATGAATTAACGTGTAACTTGCTCCAGTATCCACGATCGCTTTCCCAGACCAAGATCCAATGCTAATTGGAACTACTAATTGTTGAGGTATGGTCATGAATGCATTTGATCTTGGAATCTTCTGAGTTTCTGCTTGTGCCTGTGGTATTTCACTGTAGGCTGCTACAGTGATATTGGATGGTCGGCCTCCTGACTTTGCAGAGTGGTGAGAATACTTTTCATGGGTGAAATGTTGTTGATGTTGACCAGAAGACTGCGGAGAAGGAGGATGTACATACTTTGGACAGTTTCCTGGAGGATGCGGTCCGTTACATCTCCAACACTGAACAAACGGTTTCTCAGCAGATCGGTTGGATAATTGTGTTTTTGTGAATTTGCTTGTTGTTTAAAGCCCATACGACCTTCATACCGAAGCTGTTCTTCATGGTCTTTTTCCAATTGGTGTCCAAGTCTTACCAAATCTTCAACAGTGTTCACACGACTGCGTAACTGATTTGCAAGGTAAGGCTTGATATTTTTTAGGATCATTTTGACAATCTCGTTTTCTGTTAAGGTGGCTTTCCATCTTTTACACAATGCTCGATAAGTAAATGCAAAGTCTCTTACTGATTCCTTCTCCCCTTGAACTCTAGTGCGGACACGTTCAGCCAGCTCATCCTCATAGTCCTCAGACAAAAAAGCAGAGAGAAATGCAGACTCAAACTCCTTTCAAGTGTTTATATGGAAGCGACTTACTTCCCACCAGTCGCGTGCAGTGCCATGCAACACTGTGCGGAAGGTAGCCAGGAGATCTGCATCATTTAAAGGATGTAGAGCCAGAAAATCTTGACACTTGGTCAAGTACAACAGGGGGTCAGCATCATCAGTAGGACGCCCAAAAGTGGGAAATGTTAATTTAATATGGTCACTTTTGAAAGGTGTTGAAACAATCTCTGTTGGGGGAAAAATAGAAACTTGAGTGTGTTTTTTTTCTGTTTGCACTTTAGCCTTGTCTTCCTTTAAGACTTGAACATCATGTTGCAGCTCAGCTACACCAGTACGACATTTGTGAATTTGTGTTTCACATTGCTGAAGATTGGTGGTTACCTGATCAAGGCTACCCTGAAGTGCACGTTGCATAGCTTTAATATCTTGTTGGATCTCCATACGTAGCTGTTCTACCTTATCCCGGACTACAGAAGTAAGGGACAGTTCCATTTTTTGAATCTCCTTTGACATCATCAGTTGCACAGCCTTAACCATTTGGTCGGTCTCAGCTTCCTCTTGTTGTTTACCTGCAGTCATTAGTGTGACAACCTGTTGATTGTTGGTCTCCACCTTAGCTGCAAGATCAGTAATCTGATTTTCATGGTGAGAAGATGAGGTTTTCAGTACCTGGGTAAGCTCTTTTACAGTTTTCTCCTGTCCTTTCATGAATTCCATTAGATTGTTCCAATTATCATGAACATGAGCATTAATTTGTTGAATTCCCCTACCAGGGGTTGGAAGATTTCCTGGCAGATCATGCTGAGCCATTGAAGGAGATGTAACATCACCAGATGTACACAGTTGCATGCTGTCATATGATGAGGCCCAGGGAAGAGGTTGCACTGGAGCAAGAGCAGGGTCGGGCACATTCACCGGGGTTCCAGTGTAAACGAAACTATGTGGAGTGGAAATGTCATACATGGTTGGGTTACGTGAAAGAAGGCCTGAATGAGTTTGTACAGGAGGTGGCCAAATTGGAGTGGAAATACTAGGGACATCAGGGGCATCAATATCCACATAGGTGGAAGGTGGGGAAGAGGAAGTGGCCATGTCTTGTAATATGTGGGACTATTTGAAATGTTGGGAAAAAATAAAAATAAAAAATGAAAGATTCAGAGCCAGTGTATGTGTTTTTTGGCAACAGGGGCAAAAAAAATAAAAAAACAAACAAAAAAAAAAACAGAGTTTCTCTATACAGTCAATTTACAACTTTTTTCAACATCAGACAATACACATCCAAAACATCCGGTTTTATAGAAATCCAATTCTCAATTTAAGTTACCACAGTCCAGTCAGGCTATTCAACCCACCACAATATATTAATTTTCACTCAAAAAGCACAGAGATAACACATCAAATGAATTTTCTTTTCACAAAGATTCAGTTACTCATTTCCTTCAAGAAAGTCACAGTGCAAAAAAAAAAAAATAATAATTTTTAGACAAAAGTTCATGGATTCAAATATTCACATGCTGCACATTTCTCACAATTCAGTCACATAATATCAAATGGTTATAATCAGTTGGTGTTTAGGTCAGGTCCCTGTTCGGGCGCCATTTTTGTAACGGTGGTTGATTTGTCCCCCACAATATAACCATAAAATAAAACAAACCAAAAAAATATTTTTAGTGGGAACCGAACTCGGGTCCCCCAGGTGGCGACGCAATGTCGTAACCGCTAGGCCACACGTAAACTGTGACGTCAGCAGCACTCACATTGACCTGATTCTCAGGCCGAAAGCCTCGAAGAAAAAAAAAAAAAACAACACAAAAAGAAAATAATCAGTTATTGTTCGGGCGCCAGACAGGTATATACTATATGCCTGTCACACTTTAATTTAGTTCATTCCGGATAGCACCCCAGACTGACAAAACCATCCGTATACAAAAGAAAGATAACAGAAATTATATGCAATTTAGATTTACTTTAATTTGATGACATCATTAATATGGACACTTTTCAAATAATTAAGCAACGCACTTTTCAATAACAAATAGAAACTAAATCGAACAAACAAGAAAAAAAGAAAAAGAAAAACCACTTTTTAACGATTTGAAAATGAAATAGGTGTGTGTATGGGTGTGTGTGTGGTTCTGTGGTTAGTGAGAGCAACTGACCAAATAAACAGCACGGGAGTGAGTGACCTCGGAACCTCGGCGGCGGCAGCCCATTTTAGCTCCTTCTCCACTCCAGCTCCAAATCAAAGATTTCGGGAGGTGCAAAATTCCAGATTGTTTTTAAAACTGTGAGAATTCGCCAGCCATGCGAATTGCCTGTTAGCAACAGACCCACCAGGTAGCGTAGCACCAACCCCTCTTCGCGAGCTTCCGGAAACACCCTCCGAGATCCAGCATTCACCCGTCAAAGACTGCCTCCACGGAGCAATTGGTCAGTAAGAAAACTCCCCCTTTTTAGTCTTTGAACGTGCCCCCTATATACACACTCCTCGTAATTAGTACTGCCCTCCAATCCTAAGATGTTTTAGTTGGAAGGAGGAGTCAAATGAACAAAGGGGCAGTACAAATATGTGTAATGCCACAGGTTAGGGGGCAGTTTTTGTCAGGACTGCACAAGGTGACTTTTAGTCCAGGGCAGCAGAAATGTTCAACACTCAAAGTGACCAAAAGTAACAGTAAAATTTAAAAAAAAAAAAAAAATTACTAACCCCACACTTTTGAATGGTAGTTTATATTGGCTAATAAGATACACTTGAAATAAAACATTCTATTTTAAGAGTCTGTTTCAAATGTGTTCTCTCATCATATCAAAACAGCTTTTGTTGATTACATACTGGGGCCCGTTCTTTGGACGTCGCTAATTTGGATTTGATTGTTGATGATTTGGCATGATCTTGGATTATTTGGTTCTTTAAATGTCATCCCGGAGTTGCTGTCATAGCAACAGGTCTGTAAACTTAAACCTGCTCGAGAGTACTTTATTACAAGAGTATCCTACTGATCTAGGGATAATCATTTAAAATAATAATCATTTAAAAATGTATTTAAATTTAATATAATAATGCTGTGTAGTCTTTAATACTATAGACAGCCAGTTTTACTCACTGAACGTTTTATTCAACATAAAATAATTACTTCATAATAGTATTAGAGTCTTACACACATGCTGTACAGTTAATCTGAGTCGTTCATCTGTAACATTATGAAGTGACGACAATACTTTTTGTACACGAAGAAAACAAAAATAACGACTTTGTTCAACAATTACTCTCCTCTGTGTCTCTCCAAATCAGCGTAGCGCCATTTTGACAAATCTGAGCAGTACGCAGGCGGCTTACGCTCTTCCTTGTCAGCCACCACAAGGATACGTTTTTACGTGTATATACGCTTTGGTTTGAATGAAAACGACCAAATTGAATTAAAATGCCGCCTGCGTACTGCTCAGAATTGCCAAAATGGCGAGGAATTGTTGAATAAAGTCATTATTTTTGTTCTCTTCATTTACAAAAAGTATTCTCGTCTCTTCATAACGTTATGGTTGAATCACTAATGGCAGATGGAGTATTCTGACGATGCTTCTCATACTTTCCTGGAGCTTGACACTGTTATTTATTTAGCAGACTGTGGGACAGTCTCAAGCCTACGGGTTTTCATCCAATATATCTTAAATTGTGTTCCGAAGACGAACAAAGCTTTTTACGGGTTTGGAACGACATGGGGGTAAGTGATAAATGACAAAATGCTCATTTTGCGGTGGAGTAACCCTTTAAGTCTAATGCCATGCATCATTGTTTTGGGTCCAAACGGTGCTTCAGATCCCTAAAGCAAACAATAAATGGTAAAAAAAAAAATGATCCTAACCTTTATCTCATTACAAAATCTCAAATGGCTAATCAGTGATTAATGTTTTGTGAATTGTTAAAATGCATGTGTCCCCGGTGCCATGAGCCCAGAGACTGTAGTGAATTTTTAAAAGCATAAACGGCTGTTGAGAGTATTCTCACTTGAAATGGAGTAGAGGCTTGGCCCCAGAAAAAGTATTTGATATGCCATGACGTAAGCGAATAGCAAGGACATGGTAAAATGTGACTGGAGTAATCATGCAGCAGATCAAAAATGGGAATCGTTCAAACTAAAGCTACACTGCCACAACAATTACTTAGTGTTAAAAACTTTGTTGATTATGTTTGGAGCAATGGGGCTTGATCTGTGAACATGTTACATGAAGAATACTTTTATACCTGAACCTGTCTTCATAATGGGTTGGCATGATTTTGCCAAGTAAGACATGTTCCTGGATCAACATCTTTTATTGATCCTAGATCAACATTACTGTCCAAAAATACAGACTTAACCCAATCCCTATCCCTAAACCTATACTTACACGTAATTTATTCCTAAAATCAGAGGGAAATGATAGCTGATTAACAAGGGTGTAGAAGCACCTAATCCTGATTTTAAGCCTAAAACTGACATTTCCTGAAAAGTTATCTCTCAATTCTGATTGGTTGATTGGAATGATGTTCCTGGATCAACAAGGATGTTGATCCAGGAACATGTTGTACTTGGTCAAATCACACTCACCTCCACAATGACCCCCTACACTTGAGCACCCTGTGTTCAGATACTTTTGCTGCCTTCGAATCCACTTCAGACCTCAGGTCACAAATCAACACATTCAAATTTTCTTCTTTAGCCCAAAAAGCTTTTAAGTCAGTTTTGACTGATGTAATTAATTTTTTGTGTGTCTTTTTATAGATAAACAATCTAAAAAACAAAAAAACAAAACTGGCCTTCATTTGATGGGTGGTCATAAAAAAGGCACACATTGGCTGTTTGTGATCAAAGTTGACCAATCATAAGAAATCAATGGGAAGGACTGTAACAGAGAAATTGTTAAATATGTTGAGTAAAATCTATACATCATCAACACTGTTGAACAAACACAACACAAATGAAGGGGTGAGACCATAAAACATTCAAAAGAGTGCTATGGTTGGTTTTGGCAGTATGCATTAAGTTGAGTCACATTTACGTGTATAGCATTTTTCGCGTTGCAAAGCAGCTTTACAAAAAGTCATACTTTTATGTCTATGACAAAATAAATAAATAAAAATAAATAAATGAAATATATATTTCAAGCATAAAATCTAGAAATGATGTGCAGCTGGTGGATGCATTGAACAAGTTATCTATATTGTCATAATGTGATTTCGTTTTGAAGTCATGCTATTTATCTTCTTTCATCAGATGGAAGCAGTCTGGTCTTTGTACCTTATTTACCCCTAAATGGTGTATATTTCCAGCTAACAGAACTTTGTTATAAGAACGTTCTCCAAATATTCAGTGTTGGTTCTGGGAACAAAAAATTGTCCAGTTTTCTTGACGTTAGAGGAACGTTTTTAAAAGGTATGATGTTCCTCAAATATTCTTTCAACTTAATTTTGATTTAAAATTCAACATTCTAGGAACATTGATTTGTAACATTCCAAGAACATAAAAACATCCAGTTTCCTTAACAGTGCTAAACACGGTGTCACGTGGATGGGAAGACGCATGGAAAGATATGCAGATGAGGTTATGCATAGTAAAACTAAGCGTTGTAAGCTCCATATATGGTAATTTCAAGGAGAAGACGGGGTGGAGATACATGTACGCACAATCTTCCCCTGACTGAGATTTATTTTTTTATTTTTTTCAAATATGTTTATTGAGCACCAAAATACAGGATGCATACAATAATAAACAGTACCTATAAATATACAACAGTGCTCACATTTTTTCCAGTATCTCCCCCACACTTCCAACATAACACTATCCCTGTCCCCTACATGGGGTCCCAGACCCTGACGCCCCCCACTCCTAGATAACAAACAAGAGAAAAAAAAAAAATTAATAAAAAATAAATAAATAAATAAATTAAAAAAAGAAAAATTAAAAATAATAAGTAGCATTATTGTTAGTTACACTGTATGTCCAAAGGACATAAACATTTCACTCAACAGGAATGATATTTAGAGAATCTATGATGGAAAGCAAGGGGTTCCAAGTTTTGTCAAATCTCCTCAAGGAGCCTCTAAGGGAGAACCTTAACCTCTCAAGTTTTAAGTTATGTAAAACTTCCTTAATCCATCTATCATATGATGGAGGTAAGGCTTGCTTCCAGTTAAGTAAGATCAATCGCCTAGCAAGCAGAGTACAGAAGGCCAAAGAATGTTGTGCTTCAGCTGTTAGAGTGCTGCCATGTGAAATGCCAAAAAGGGCAGACAAAGGATTTGGGTTTGATATGCAATGGTAGGCTGTGTGAAGAGTGTTGAAAATTTTAAACCAAAAGTCTGTTAGCTTTGAACATGACCAAAACATGTGAATGAAATCTGCAGGAGATTGGTTGCACCTATTACAGACATCTATAACATTGGGGTAGAACTTAGACAATCTGTGGTTAGTGTAGTAAGTCCTATGTATTAGTTTACATTGAATCAATCCGTGCCGTGCACAGATGGAAGAGTTATGGACTAGCTCTAGAATCTGGTCCCATTGATCTTCCTCAATATGCCCCAAGTCCTGTTCCCATAGATCTCTGGTTTTTTGGGGGAAATTAGAGAGAGTGGAATCAAGAGCTTTAAAGATATGAGAAATAGCTCCTCTCTGATTGGGGTTTACTTTGAGAAGAGTGTCTACCAAAGTCTCTGGTGGTAGATTTGGGAAGTCAGGGTAATTTCTTTGTACAAAATGCCTAACTTGAAAGAAGCGAAAAAGGTGAGAGGCAGGGAGTTGAAATTTGGCTGATAGGACGGCGAAAGGCATGAAGATACCATTGTCATAGAGGACTTTGATAGCTGTGATACCTCTGTCGCTCCAGAGTTGAAAGGCAGAGTCCATAATAGAAGGTTTAAAACTGTGATTGTGAGTTACAGGGGCAAGGATAGAGGGGCTTCAGGCCAAAATGCTTTCTAAATTGATCCATATTTTAGCGAGTGAGTGACTACAGGATTAGCACTAATGTCAGTAGTTGACATTGGGAGTTGAAAGTATAACCATGATTGTAATGAGGTTTTAGAGGAAGAAAGTTCTACTTGGGACCCAGGCTGGCTGAATGGCTGCGGGCTCAACTGTCCAGTATAGGAGTTTTTGAATGTTAGCAGCCCAGTAATAATGTAGAAAATTGGGGAGGGCCAGCCCCCCGGACCTTTTAGGGAGCTGCAATATGTTTTTCCGCATGCGCACTGGTTTATTACCCCAAAGGAAATGAGAGACTGATTTATCTACTTTGGCAAAAAACTTTTTTGAGATGAGTACGGGGATATGTTGAAATAGATAAAGAAACTTTGGGAGGATGGTCATTTTGATTAAGTTGACCCTGCCAGCTAAAGAGAGGGGCAGAGTAGACCATCTGCTAAAGTCTTCCTCGACTTTTTTAAGCAAAGGGTTGAAATTACTATTAAAAGTGCTTGCCAAGGACCCGGTGATGAAAATACCCAAATATTTGAAGCCTTGGTCCACCCATCTAAAAGGGGCTACATGGTTTGGCAGTTTACCTACAAGGTTGTTGATTGCGAATGCCTCACTCTTCCCAAAATTTAGTTTATATCCTGACAGTTGGCCAAATTGTTTTAAAATTTCTAAAATTACAGGAAGAGAGGAAGACGGGTTGGATACATACAAGAGCAAGTCATCCGCGTACAGTGACAGCTTATGTACCGTACCTTGACATGTAATGCCCTCAAATTTTTCTTCAGATCTTAGCCAGATAGCCAAAGGCTCGATGGCTATGGCAAACAATAAAGGGGACAGGGGACACCCTTGTCTCGTGCCACGGTGAAGTCGGAAAGAGGGTGAGAACACATTGTTTGTTTGTACAGATGCTACTGGGGATGAATATAATAGTTTTACCCATGATATGAAACCTGAACCCAAACCAAATCTATCCATCATTTCAAAAAGAAACCTCCACTCTACCCTATGATTCCGCTTTCTCAGCATCCAGCGACACCAATATCTCAGGGGTGCTGGAGCTGGGCATGTTCAGAATGTTTAGGAGTCTTCTGGTGTTGTGAAATGAGTGCCTCCCCAGCATGAAGCCTGTTTGATCTGCTGAAATGATCCCTGGCAAAACCTTCTGAAGGCGGAGGGCTAAGATCTTAGCTAGAATTTTGTAATCCACATTTAGTAATGATATAGGTCTAAAGCTACTGCAAAGTAAGGGATCTTTGTCCTTTTTTAGGAGAAGAGTAATTGTGGCATTGTTCAGGGTTGGAGGAAGTCTGCCAAGTGACAGGGCTTCATTATACATATCACTTAGAACTGTGGAGAGAAGTGGGGCAAATTTCTTGTAGAATTCTACTGTGAATGCGTCTGGACCGGGCGATTTCCCACTCTGCAACGTAGTTATCGCTCCCATGATCTCTGCTGTAGAGATTGGCATAGCTAAATTATCTGCTAGTCCCTGATCTACTTTAGGGAACTCGATAGAACTTAAACCACTTGTTGAACTGGTGTTAGGATTTTCAGAGGCATATAGTTCAGAATAGAATTTAGAAAATGTTTCATTAATAAGCTTTGGGTCAGTGGTAGTGGCGCCTGATGAAGATATAATACAAGGAATAAACCTAGATGATGCTGCAGCTCTAGCTTGCTGGGCAAGAAGTTTACCAGCCTTATCCCCTGACTCAAAAATTCTTTGTCTCGACTTAAGCAGTTGCATTTCTGCATCGTTTGACGTTATAAGGTTGAATTCTGTATGATATTGTAAACGCTTCTTATAAAGTGAGGGGTCTGGGTTATTTGCATAGCTATCATCAATTTCCAGAATTTTTTGTGCTAGCTCACTTTGTCTAGACCTGGCAGTTTTTCTGAGGTGGGCTGTGTAGGAAATTATCTGGCCTCTTAAATATGCCTTGAGGGACTCCCACAAGGTGCCCCTCGCAATGTCTGGTTTGTCATTTATTTCAAGAAATAGTTCAATGCTTGATCTTAAAGATTCCACCAGAGAGTCGTCGGCAAGCAAATTTGAGTTAAATCTCCATGGTTTAAAAAAACGGTTGTGATTGGGGAAGTTTATGTCTAGAGACGTTGGAGCATGGTCTGAGATCACAATGCTATGGTAATCGCATGATAGAACATTCGACAACAGTCTGTTATCTATAAGAAAAAAATCTATTCAAGAGTAGGTGCGGTGGACATGTGAAAAGAAAGAAAATGATTTTTTTTTCCAGGGAATTTGAGCCTCCATGGATCAGACATACCTAGCTCTTCTGCAAAGGACGTTAGTAGCTTGGCGGATTTAGTAAGGGAATGCGGTCTAAGAGACGATCTGTCCAAATCGGCATCTTGCACAAAATTAAAGTCTCCCCCAATGATAATATGATGTGTTTCAATATTAGGAATAGAAGTAAAGATTTTTGAAACAAATTGCTCGTCATCCCAATTTGGTGCGTAGATGCTGGCCAGGACAACTTTAGTGTGACAGAGTGTCCCTGATACAATAACAAACCGGCCATTTAAGTCTGTAATAACATCATCTGCTTCAAATGGAATATTATTTTGGATCAAAATGGCAGCACCCCTGGCTCTTGCACTAAATTTAGAGTGATATACCTCACTGAACCTACTCCTTTTTAAGCGCATAATCTGACCTGTAGGTAAGTAGGTCTCCTGCATAAATACAATATCTCCTTTCAAATCTTGGAGGTGGGAGATAATCTTATTTATTTTAGTAGGTTGGTTTGCCCCTTTGACATTCCATGATATGAAGCGAATGTTATTCATTGTTTGTCTACTTCCCATTGAGACAAAAGTAGATTAAAATTATAGTGTAGAATATGATGTGCTTGACCAAAAAAAAAAAAAAAAAAAAAAAAAAAAAAAAAGGGTACTGCCCCCCCCCCCACACAACCACCCACCCTCCCAAGCGCCCCTCCCCCCTCCCCCAAAACATGTAATCTACTTATCAAAATTCTTCCGGAGCTCCTTCCCCTTTTCAAACCTCACACTCCACCACACAGTTATATGAACAAGTTATTTAACTAATATTTCTTTCAAAACACCTCTAAATAATGACTCAGATTTTCCCCTTCCCTTCTTCCTCCCCTCTCCTTATACATTTCGTGCCAGCATGGACAGCTGAGTTATTGATACAGTCCAAAACAAAAGAAGACTTTACTGCAACTCAGACTGGCCTGCACTCACGGGATAATCCACATTACTCATTGTCCATGTGTTGACTGTTACATAGCCCATAGTCATACTTATTTCAAACAGGGGTTACTTTGAGATGTAGGTTAGAATGAAATTAAATATATGCATGTAAGTATATATATATCAACAAAAACATCACACAGAAAATAAAACTGCCTACCTGTAAACCCATCAGACCAACTGAGAACATAGTTTAACTGGGCTACCAGTCATATCCGTGCATGTGAGTACAAAGAAGAAGAAGAAAAGAGAAAAACCCAGAGTCAAGAGTACCATGAGTAGCAAGATGCCTCTTGTAGGGATCAGTCACCACTTGCGATCGATGATCCGGATTTCTGGTATGATGCCAAAAACTGTTGAGCTTCCTTCACTGAGAAGAGGCGTCGTCTCTCCCCATCATCAGTCTTAATAAACAGACGCGCTGGATATAGCAGTGACGGCTTGAGTTTGAGCGTAAACAGCTGACGCATGACTTCTTTGTACTCAGCTCGTTGGTCCATCACCTCAGGACAGTAATCATCGTATAAGTACACTGACTTGCCATCGTATTTTAGGTCATCTCGCTTCTTGCGGGCAGCGCGAATTACCATGTCCTTGGTCTGAAATTTATGGAAACAAATGATCACGGCTCTAGGTTTACCCCTTTCCGCCGGTTTGGGTCTCAGCGCACGATGAGCCCTATCAAGCTCCGGTGGAGAAGTCAGCACATCTTGGCCCAGTATGTCCATCAGGAGATTAGAGAAGAATACTGTTGGTCGCGTTCCCTCCACAGATTCGGGTATCCCGATGAGACGCACATTGCACCGTCTGCTTATCCCCTCCAGGTCAGTAATTTTGGCTTTCAGTTTAGCGTTGTCATCGGCCAAGTTGGAAAGCTGAGATTCCAGTGACTGCATTTGATTCAGCCCAGATTCCAGGTCGGAAATACGTTGTTCATGATTAGCGATCGTGGTCTGCACACCGTCTAATTTCGCGTCAATGACCACGAGTTTGTTTTCAAATCTGGCGGACAGTGAGTCAGGCTTCGTTAACAAGTCTGCGCGCAGTTCCGCTAGCATGTTAGCCAAAGTAGCATTGTCGATAGCAGAGTCTGGTGATGCAAGTTCTTTCTTTGATTCTTTGGCGGCTTTAGACATAGTTGCTGGCTAGGACTGTCCAACTGCTATTTAAAAGGCAGTTATAGCGAGGTTAAGATTAAACTGACTGAATAATACCAAAAATAGAGATTGTGTGGTCGGAGCTTGGAAAAACACCGCTACTCCATCCCACTCGCTAACTGGAAGTCCTGACTGAGATTTATAAAGGGAATTTTGCGCAGGATCGTAATTTTAAATACGATCCGGTTCCAGCTGTCCCCTGCAAGAGCAGTAACCTAAACTGTGTGATTCCTGCCACAGTGCCTGGGGATGGCGGAGAGGCCTGGGCCGGCCTGTTGGCATTGCGGGGACCCAGGTCATTTTATTGATCGGTGTCTGGTGATGGAGGTGGAGGTGGGGACACTGATCTAGGTCCCGGATGATTCAGATTCAGATTCAGATATCTTTATTAGTCCCCAAGGGGGCAATTCAGTTATACAGCAAACCCATCCAAAAAGGGTTAAATTAGAAGTATTAGCACACAATAAATATAAGAATTATAAAGTTAAAAAAATGTATACAAACGATACACCCTGACACACACATACAGCACAACACACACATTCACCTGCCAGTGACAGAACAAAGCAGTGGAATACAAGAGCCATTTATGTAGTTATGAGTTCTCATTCAAGAATCTTATAGCATAGGGAAGGAATGAGTTTGCATAACGATTCGTTTTCCGTATTGGCACATAATACCGCCGACCTGACTGCATGAGAACAAATCCATACCTGAGCACATGATCTGGTTGGCACAGTATTCTATCTGCTTTTTGGACCACTCTTTTTTTCCAGAGAGAACAGAGATCATTTAATTGGGTGCCAGTAATTTTTGAACATACTTTAACAATGTCGCTCAAACTCTTTTTGTCTTTCACAGCTAAACCATTAAACCAACCCAAGAAAGAAAAAGTTAATAGACTCTCAATGAATGCGTGATAGAATGTACATAAAATTCTTTTACAGACCCCAAAGGAGTTCAGCTTCCTCAGTAGGTATATTCTTTGGTTTGCTCGCTTAATAATGCTATCAGTGTTCTCTCTGAAATTCAATTGTGAGTCAAATACTGTGCCCAAATACTTGTATGTTTGAACCACTTGAACACCTTCGTTGTGTATTACACTCAGTTTTGGTTCGTCACTAACCTTCCTAAAATCTATTATTAATTCTTTGGTCTTTGACACATTTAAGTCAAGGAGACTGTCGTCGCACCATCTAGCAAACTCCTCAAGGGCATTGCTATGATCAGGTTGGTTGCCCTGTAAAAGGGACAACAGAGCTGTGTCATCTGAAAACTTCACTAAGTAGCTGTTCTCCCAAGATGACCTGCAGTTGTCAGTGTATAATATGAAAAGAAGGGGGGAGAGCACACAGCCCTGAGGAGAGCCTGTGTTTGATACGATAACAGATGACATATTTCCATTTACATAGACCTTGCTGCCTTCTATTTGTTAAAAAGTTTAAGATAAGTAATAGGATCTGCTCAGGTAACTTAAAATATGAAGCTAATCGTTCAATCAGAATGTGAGGCTGCATTTTATTAAAAGCTGAACTAAAGTCAGCAAATAAAATTCTTGCATGTGATGCAGGTTTCTCAAGATGTTTATACACCTTGTCAAGAATAAAAAGTTTTGCATCCTCTACACCCTTGCCCGCTTGATATGCAAACTGTAGAGGATCTAATTTGTCTACAGTTAGGGGGATGATTGTGTCCTTCAAGATCTTTTCAAAACATTTCATGACCAGGGAAGTTAATGCAATTGGTCTAAATTCATTGAGGTCTTCAGGAAATTTTGTTTTTGGGATGGGTATTACTGTTGATGTTTTCCATAAATCAGGTATATCCCCACTATCAGCACATTTTTGAAAGATAACTGTAAAAGCCTCACTAAGCTGCTCGGCACAATAATGGAGTGTACGCCCACAGATTGCGTCAGGACCGGGAGCCTTAACTATTTTTGTACTTTTAAATAGTGTTGTGACTTTTTCCTGTTGTATTTTTATCCCTCTCTGAGGCTTCCACGTCTCTCTCAATGTGACTAAGCTATCTGAGAAGGACCTTTCGAACCTGCAGAAAAATGTATTAAAAATATCTGGCAAATCGCCGTCATCTATACCACTCAATTTTATTAGTTGCCCTGTTCTACACACAGGCTGATTAATAGCTGCCATGGTTTTAATGCCTTGCCAGGCTGCCTTTAAATCCCCACCATTATACTGATTTTCAATTTATTCCTGTATTGGCTTTTTGCTTTCCTTATTTCATTTTTGACTTCTCTTGAGACAGCTTTTTTCTCTACCAGGTCCCCTAAATAGAATGTCTTTTTTTTCCTGTTGATAACACTTTTCAATTCCTTCGTTACCCAAGGCTTGTTATTAGGATAAATGACCACTTTTTTAGATGGAATAATCATATCAACACAATATTTGACATAGGCAGACATTGTTTCCGTAAGTTCATTAATATCATTACAAGTGTCATAAAAACAAGTCCAATCAGTACATTCCAGACACCCCTGTAGAGAGTAAATGCTGTCTTCTGTCCAAAGTTTTATGTTTTTTTCCTCACGCTCAAGACGTCTGAACGCGGGCTTATACACAGGCATCAAATAAATACTGTTGTGGTAGGAGGCACCAAGTGGCGGCATAGCCATAGATCTATAGGCTCCATTTACTGAACCATAACATAGATCTAAAGTGGTGTTCCTCTGCGTTGTAGAACAAGTTATATACTGTTCATATGATCTTAAGGTCTTGTCTAAAGTATAGTGGTTAAAATCTCCTATAAAAAACTTGGGGGCCTCTGGGCAAATAGAGTCCAGTCTGTGAGTGACATCAGCGATCACTTGCGCTGCAATTGAAGCATTGGCTCGAGGATGAATATACACGAGCGTATAAAACAGTTGTTGGAACTCTCGAGGTAAATAGAACGGCCGGAGAGACACTGTCAACAATTCAATATCTGAAGTGCATATTCTTTCTCTCACTACCACAGTGTTACAGTACCTTTTATTTACGTAGAGGCACACTCCTCCTCCGCGACTTTTCCCAGTTGTCATCGGGTCTCGGTCCAGGCGAATTGGGCTACCAAACCCACTCATAATCAGGTCCTCGTCCCGGTCTAACTCCCTTAGCCATGTTTCCGAGAAAGCGAGAAGACAAGTGTCTCTTATACCGGGTTTGCACTTGATCCAAGCTTCCAGCTCGTCTGTCTTGTGTCTTAGTGACTGCACGTTTGACAACAGGATTGTGGGGAGTGGGGGTAGCTTACTTCTGTTTTGTGTCTTGGTGTTTTTTAGTTTGAGATGAAGGCCTCCTCTTCTCCCTCTTTTCCGATGTTTGCTCCGTGCATGCAATCTGCACAACTCCACCGGAATATCTGGTATAATACCGGCAGACGCAGTTCGTAGGGAGATCAAAAACTCCCGACTATAGATAATTTCCCCCAATACTCCATACTCCGAACCATAACAGGTGGAGAGTTCCAGCAGTAGCGTTATCACAATAGATATTGCGAACAGTTGATCAAAAGTCTTTAGAAGCCACATCTCTGGATCACTGACACTTCCATTCACGCATAAACATTAACGTCCACAATAAACACTCAATAAAACGAATAAAACAAACAATGGATGGGCAAGCTGCTGGGTCGCACACGCACTGGAGGATGACCTGCAGGCTGCCCCCAATCAAGCTGGCATGTACCAAATACCTGTGAGTATTAAGGGGGATACGTATCAGGCTTTGGTGGATTCAGGATGTAACCAAACCTCAATTCATCAAAGCCTGATACAACAAGAGGCATTGGATAAAAGCCATATTGTTAGGGTATGGTGCGTACACGGGAATGTGGTGAATTATCTAGCAATATCTGTGTCTATTCAATTTCGGGGACAAAAACATAATATAGAGGCTGCAGTTAGCACGCACTTCAGACATCCGCTAATTTTGGGAACAAATTGGCCAGGTTTTAGTCTATTATTGGGGTATTTATGTGCAGATGTCTCTTGGAAGAATGGAGAGCAGGGAAGGGGGGCAGTCGCACAGGTAGGAGAAGCTGAGCCAGGACCAATAGGAGCTGGGACAGGGGAACAGAGCACTCTTGAGAGGAGAATTCTTACAGAGCGTGATGATTTTGCCCTGGAACAGCCCTAGGATGAGACGCTCAAAAATGCGTTTGAACAGGTCTGTTCGATCGACGGACAGCTTCTCCAGCCATCTCAACCTCTCTCCTATCCTTATTTTGCTATTTTAAAATACAGTTTGTATTGAGTGACCCAAGACACTCAGTAAAAACAAGATACAACCCAGTTATTAGTACCGAAAAGCCGCCCGGGAAATGCTTTTCCAGGCAGCTCACTGTAATCCGATGGCCGGACATTTGGACAGGCAGCAACACTTAATTGTCTAGTGACACCAATTTTTCTGGCCAGGCATTTATGAGAACGTACGCATGTGGTGCACGTCTTGTCCTGAATGTCAGTTGGTGAATCCACCGGCCACTCCAAAAGCACCGTTATGCCCCCTCCCTCTTATGCAGGTCCCCTTCTAAAGAATTGGCATGGACCTTATAAGGCCATTAGAACGATCTGCACAGGGGCATCGCTTTGCATTAGTTCTGGTGGATTATGCAAAACGATACCCTGAGGCAGTGGCGCTCCGCTGCATTTCCACAAAAAGTGTAGCAGACACATTGTTTCATTTAATCTCCTGGGTGTGAATCCCGAAAGAGATTCTCACAACCAAGGCACAGCGTTTATGTTAACTCTCAGCAAACTTTATGAATTATTAGGCATTAAATTGATTTGCACCAGCGTCTTTCATCCACAAACGGATGGCCTGGTATAACGATTTAATCGCACATTAAAAACCATGAATCATAAATTTGTTCACGAAGATGCCAAAAATTCAGACAGATGGCTGGAACCCCTGTTGTTCACTGTACGCGAGGTCCCTCAAGCCTCCACTGGGTTTTCCCACTTCAAGCTTCGGTATGGTTGTCAGCCCTGCTGGGTGCTGGACGTCCTAAGAGAGATTTGAGGTAGTATGAACAGACAAGGAGTGGGGCACATCAGATTTACCACCTCAATCTCCTTAAAAAATGGAGTGAGGCGGAATCAGTGATGCTGTCGACAGCAGTGAGTGGAAAAGAAGATCTCGGCCAGTAGTGAGCTCTAAAAAACAACTTCTTGCCCTCTTGGCCCTGGGGAGATCACCTCTCGCCCTCCCAGATCACTGATGTGGCCAAATTACAAGCAGCATTTGCGGATGTGTTCTCGCCCCTGCCTGGCCGAACTAACCTCTTTCAGCACCATATTGAGACTGAGCCAGGCTTGGTGGTGCGTTGTCGGCCATATCGTCTTTCTGAACACAAAAAAAGGTAGTTCAGACTGATTTAGAGGTGATGCTAGATATGGGAGTAATAGAGGAATACAACAGTGATAGGGCAACCCTGATAGTTTTGGTACTTAAAACGGACAGCTCTGTCTGATTCTGTGTGGATTATCGCAAGGTGAATGCTATGTCGAAATTTGATGCATATCTAATACCGTGGTTTGGTGAATTGCTTGATTGGCTCGGTACTGCTTGATTTTACTCAACACTGGATTTAACGAAAGGATACTGCCAGATCCCCTTATCACCACTATCCAAAGAGAAAACAGCATCTCGTGGACCAAATACTCTGGCCTCATGCTGCGTATACCTCTGCATATTTGGATGACATAATCATTTATAGTAATGATTGGCAGTGTCATATGCAGCATCTGTGGGTGGTCCTGAGATCGCTGAGTGTGGCCGGATTAACGGCCAACCCAAAACAGTGTGTTGTTGGGTGCGTGAACGTCAGGTATCTGGACTTCCAATTGGGTCATGGACAGGCACGACCCCAAATTGATAAGACGGCAGCAGTTGCAACCTGTCCATGGCCCAAGAACAAAAAGGAGGTGAGGCAGTTCATGAGGTTGTCGGGATATTATAGAAGGTTTGCACCTAATTATTCAGACCTCTCCAATATGCTGACTGACCTCACTAAAAAGGAAGCACCAGATCCGTTCCAGTGGATGGAGCAGTGCCAGCAGGCTTTCACCCAGATAACGGCTGTTCTGTGTGGTGGGCCGGTTTTGCACTCCCCTGACTTTTCTCTCCACTTTTTGTTGTAAACTGACATGTTGGACAGGGGGCTTGGAGCAGTCCTGTCTCAGGAGATAGAGGGTGAGGAGCGCCCAGTGCTGTACATTAGTCGTAAACTCTCGAAGAGAGAGACGATGTACAGCACCATAGAAAAAGAGAGTTTGGCAATTAGATGGGCCGTTCTCACCCTCCACTATTATCTCCTGGGATGGGAGTTCACTCTCTATTCGGATCACGCTCCCCTGCACTGGCTCTACCATGTGAAGGATACCAACAACTGGATCACCCATTGGTATCTTGCACTACAACCCACTCTTTTTCTATGGTGCTGTACAGTTGCTCCCCTGGCGCTGGATATATAGCTGCCCACTGCTCCGGGTGTGTGTTCACTTCTCACTGCTGTGTGTGTGCACTTGGCTGGGTTAAATGCAGAGCACCAATTCTGAGTATGGGTTACCATACTTGGCAAATGTCACAACTTTCACTTTTTTCTTTTTTTTAATCAAGGTGGTCCACAGGCCAGGGGTGCAGATGGCTGTAGAAGACTTTCGGATAACTCCCCGACATGAGTTGGGTGGTGATTCAGCAAGGTCTGCAGCGGGAGAAAGAGAGAGGAGACAAGCGGTCTGTACACTGTAAAAAATGATCTGATCAAAAAGTTATGATAACTTATATATGTCATTAAATCAGACATAAAAAAAATGTGTTTTGAAATTTCAACTCAATTGTTTGAGTTTTCAATCTTCCAATTTAGGTTCATAAGTTACTTCAATGAATCACAAATTCCAGGTGCTTGAATGAACTTGCCATTTTAAATTGAGTGGGGGTACAAGTCTTTGAACAAGTTCGCTATTGGTAAGTGTCCGTAGTGTTACCCTCATAGTGTAAGCTCACACACAACCCTTCTATTTATCTTAGCCTCATCATATAACCCACACCCAACTGAAGTTTGGTACCAAATAGTGAAGCTGACAGTCACAAGTGACAGATTGCATGATTGAAGTGTTTATGTATAGCTTGTATTGGCTTAACATTGGTTTTAATGATAAAAATAAGTTTTGTCCTCAAATTTGTCTGTTTTTATAATTAAGTTAAAACAAGACATTATTTTAGATCATCTTAACTTGATACCCTAATTCAAAGACATTACCTAATTGAAATTACTAAGTTGAACCCACTAATGGGCAGAGGTGGGACTTTCAAGTCACATGCAAGTCTTCAAGTCATATCCCAAGTCCTCAAAGAGTTAAAGTTAATGAGATAATTAAGTGACTAATTAAATGATGATTGTGCATTAGTGATGAACACCTGCTGTTTCTGAGAGTTACAGAGGATCAGCTGTTGATGTTTTATTGGTTAAAATCATGCCACCATCATGGAGATCAGTGTTTGAATTACTTATTAACTCAAAGTAATTTGCTTTTAAGCAATTACAATGTTGTTTTATAGCAAGTGTTTATGCATTGCCAAATCAAAGCTTGAAAAAGCAGATGAGCTTACACTTTCTGCCTAAAACGCACGATGAATGAACATCATGAAATGGTATCTCTTTTGTTTATTGGCTAACACTCAGCTATAGCTGAACTGAAAAAAAGTCCTATTAAACATGCCACCATAATGCTTTAATATTGAAAAAGAAATTTCTTTTAGATCAGGCTTTTAGACATGGACACTTATCATATGATCCTCAACAGTGGTGACAATAATTTTTCACACTGCAGTTGCATGATGGGAGTTTTTACTATGGGGTTACCCAGCATGCATTGCAGCAAGAAACATTTTGCTGATTGCCACCATTGTTGAGATTCATATGCTGGTTCTTGATGTCTGTGTGTGTCTAACTAGTTCTGGACTAAAAAAAAAACTAATTATGCATTGCATATTTATAATTCATTCTCAGTAACTATTAGAGTAGCACTTTCATTTTCACGGGGTTGATTATGCAAAACCTAGACTTATAGATACAGAAAGTCACTTTGATTGTCATCACACCAACTTTTGATTATTATCTCAGCATAAAAAACAGCTAATATCTGCTCACTGTACAGTATTGATCTTCCTGCTTTACAACACTTCATGTATTGTTACAGGGAGATATGTAACACTGGAGTCAAGGGTCAAGAGCCCAACTGAAGCAAACACTGATCTCCATGATGGTTGGTACCAATTATAACCAATAAAACATCAACATCTGATCCTCTGTAATTCTCAATAACAGCAGGTGTTCATCACCAATGCACAATCATCATTTAATTAGTCAACTAATTATCTCATTAACTTTAAATCTTGGAGGACTTGGGATATGACTTGAAGACTTTCTTGTGACTTGAAAGTCCCACCTCTGCTAATGGGGATAAGTTAACAGAATGCTCATTACTGAGTTCACTTTATTTTGAACTTGCATAGCAAAGTTGAAACAACAATAATTGTATAGTCATGTTGACTCGCAGAAGGCAATTCACAGCTTAACAAGACTCAAAATAATGAGTTAAAACAATTCATTAATCCATTTTGTTTTTAATTTAAATTTTGAGGCAGCTGCTTAACTTATGATTTTAAGTAGAACCAAGTAGATATTTTTTACAGTGTAGTTTGGAGTTGTGAGTGGCTATTTTAGGATCAAGGAGGTCGGGAGCAGCCACTAATAAACAAAAAAGGAAAGAAAGAAACAAACAAACAAACAAAAAACATGATATAAAATTATAAACATTCAAATCAGTAATCCAGCATAATTTACTGATAAACAGAATTTGTATGTGCTCTTTATTTCAAGTCTTTAAAATTGCACAGAATAAAACTGTAATATTAAACTCAGTGAATGTATTAACTGTTACATACATTTAACTGTGCTAAACATATAATTAAACTTACATTTTACATGTACATTTTGTGTGGTGTTGTTTATAGACCTCCAAATCAAAATGACTTCATCCAAACCTTGGAATACATTAGTGCAGGCTGTCATGATTTTTTAAACCAGGAAGTCATTTTAATGGCAGATCATAATATTGATGTTTTGAATACAGAAGGTCCACTATACAATGGCTTTTGTGATTTTCTGAAAATGCATGGTCTAACTCTAATTAGTGTTCCAACCAGAATAACTGAGTATAGCCAAACTGCTATTGATCACATCATTGTATCTGACACAAGTAAAATCCTACAAAGTGGTGTCATTGTGTATGGATTTAGTGACCATTTTTTAACCTACTGTACCAGGAAAGTCAAGAGGGCTCAGATTAAATGTCACAAATCTGTGAAGAGCAGAAGTTTAAAAGGGTATAACGTTAATAATTTTCAGGACATATAATATCAACTGGATGAAAATTACCAACATATCTGATGTTGATACAGCATGGGATTGTTTTCAATCTATTTTCTTGAAAATACTTGACATGATAGCCCCATTAAAAGAGACCAGGATTAAACAAAGATCACAGCCTTGGATAAATAATGATATTTTGGACACCATTTACTTGAGGGATAAAATCTTAAGTGAGTTTAAAAGAACCAAACTGCCTGTTCTTTTTAAAGAATATAAAGTTCTTAGAAATAAGGTTCAGTGAATGGTGGATGAGGCGAAAAAGGATTTTTTTTTATGTCTAAAATTGAGGAGCATAAAAAGGATCCCAAGAAATTATGGTCAACTTTTAGGCCTTTGGGGATAAAAGAGAACCCTAAGCAAAAACAAGGTAAAATAGGCCTAGATATTAATGGGTCCACATGGTATGATAAAAAAGTGGTGGCAGATACTTTTAATAGTTTCTTCACAAAAATTGCAAGTAATCTGGTGCAGAAGCTTCCATCTGCGTCAGGTGTTTTTAGTGATCCACAGAGGGTGCATAAGTTTTATGAAGAAAAGGGAGTTCAGCCAAACACTTTTTATTTCAAACAAGTAACAGAGGAGCTGGTACTAAAAAAACTCAAAGGCCTAAATCTTTCCAAGGCTACTGGGTTTGACAACACCCCTGCCAGATTTCTTAAGGATGCTGCTGAAATAATCACTCCTGTCATAACTTATCTTATTAATTTATCTATTGAGAAAAATCATTTCCCCAGTAAATTTAAGGTGGCAAGAGTGATACCTTTATATAAAAAGGGGCCCAAATCTGATCCTGGAAATTTTCGCCCTGTATCTATCTTGTGTTCAATATCAAAAATTGTGGAAAGGATCATTTATGAGCAAATAGACAGTTATTTAGCAGAACATAACCTTTTATTTGACTTCCAATCAGGTTTTAGAAAGGCCCATTCCACTGATACCTGTCTGCTTTTTCTTACAGACTTTATTAGGAAAGAGGTAGAAAGGGGGAATTATTGTGGCATGGTGTTAATAGACCTTCAAAAGGCCTTTGATACAGTTCAGTATGATGTCCTTTTGAACAAACTAAAATCCCTAGGATTTTCTCCTGCATCTCTTCAGTGGGTGAGGTCATACCTGGTGGGCAGAGAACAGGTGGTAGATGTGGAAGGGTCCTTGTCCTCACCACTTAAATTAACTTGTGGAGTTCCCCAGGGGAGTATTTTGGGTCCTCTTTTTTTTTCTATATATGTCAATGATATGTCGTCAGCCATAAACTGTAATTTGTTTTTATTTGCAGATGACTCAGCTATTCTAGTCTCTCATAAAGACAAATCAGAGGTGGAAAGGCTGCTTAGTTCAGAACTCCTTAACCTCAGTGTTTGGCTAACAGACAACAAGTTGTCTATCCACCTTGGCAAAACAGAGTCAATTCTTTTTGGGTCCAGAGATAAACTGAAAAAGGCTATGGGTTTTTGTTTGGTTGTAGGTATTGTTGTTGTTTATGCAAAGGAAGCAGTTACTTACTTGGGCTGTATATTATATAACAAACTATCAGGGGAGCTTATGGCTCGAAAAATTATCTCAAAGGTAAGCCAAATGACTAAGTTCCTGGCAAGAATATCCATCCTCTTAGATAGTAATCATTAAAAATCCTGGCTGATGCGCTTGTTCAATGTCATCTTGACTATGCCTGTACATCTTGGTACACAGGCACTACTAAAGGTCTTAAAGACAAGCTACAGATCTGTCAAAATAAACTAATCAGAGTGATCCTTAAATTACATCCTACACTGTAAAATCTAATAAGTTGGGCTTACTTAAAAAAAGCATGCAAACTTATTGTATTTTGGGATACTAAGTAAAGGGAAATAGGAATAGTATATTGTACTGACAAATGCTTAGTTAGTATAGTTAACTTACACAAGAGTTCTAGTAACTAAAAAAGAACTGTAGGGGGTACTTGATCCTTTCATTTAGGTTTACTCATGACTTAGTATAGCTATTCACTGAGTCCCAGAGTGCATTGCGGTAGAATAAATTATGTAGTTACTTTGTTTTAAAGTTGTTGTTTTTATTTGCCAATTTTATTTGCTGTCTTGTGTCAGTAGTAGCACAACAAAAAGAGCAAATAAAATGGCTATTGTTACAATTAATGAAAATAAATTACATTTAATTGTTACCATCGTTGTGATTCACGTGATGAATGTTTAAGTCTGTGTGTGACTTCAGCATAGTACCACACACTATTTATGGATTATATAAAAGCATATCAAGGCATTTATGAAAAAAAAAAATCTCAAAAAGGTCATTATTAAACGTACACAAAAAAATGCTTTAAAAATTAAAAAATCGGTCACTTCATAAAAGCAACTTATTTATTACTTTTCATTGAAATCAAATAACTCTGATTTCATGATGCATTTCTCCATTAATAGAGAGAAAATTATAGTAACATAAATAAAGTTTCAAGTGCCCAACCAGAGGGAATGCTAATCACTATAATGGTGAGCTAAAAAAAAAAAACCGGCAATTAGCAACATATTAGTGCACTGCTGCCTCTCACTGGTTTATTAATGTCATTGGTTCCTTTGTGACTACTTGAATATTTTAAGTAAGTGTCACTCAAAACAGTAAGTAAATTTTTTTATTTGCCTTGAAAGTAGCTGAAACTTAATAAAACCTAGTAAGTATAACAACTAAGTAAAGATAACTAATTAAATCTAAGTAAGGTAAACTGTTTGATTTTACAGTGTAAGAAAACTAATTCAATCTAAGATTTCTCAAGTCTTGGGTGGCTCAGAGTGGAGGAGAGGGTTTCTCAACTTAAACTGTGCTTAGTTTATAAGATAAGAAATAATCTGGCACCAAAGTATTTATGTGATTACTTTTCAAAAATTAGTGATACGCACAATTACTGCACCAGGGGGAGTTCCATAGATTACAGGCCCTGCTGCTGTAAGAGCTGTGTGGGAAAGTACTCTTTCCTATACTCTGCAGCTGTCTTGTGGAATAGTTTTACCTTTAAACCTTAAACTGTTGAGCTCTTCCTATTATCATTTTAAATCTTCAATAAGAAATTGGTTATTAAACTTATAAGGAGAGAAAAAAGAAAAAAGTAAGGAAATAGAAATCCTTGAAGTAGGAATACTGTATTGTCTTGTGTGTCTGCTTGTCTTTTGGGAATTTAGTCTTAGTTTTTTTTTTTGTTTTTTAATTGTGTTTTTATTAGTGTTTTTTGTTTATTTATTTGTATTTTTTATGCTCCCTTTCTTCATTGTCCTCAATGTTGTTAGTACATGTACTGTTATTCATCTTCCATCTTAAGGACCACAATGGAAATAAGCCTATGGGCTTTTTGTGTTTTTATCCTTTTGAACACTTCGTGTTGATTGTTGTTGTTCAATAAAGCAACATGACAGTTCATGTATTTTCTAGACTCAAACCTATGACCTTGGCGGTGATACTTCTACTAAGGAACACTTGTTTGAGCTGCAGAAACACTTAAGGTTTTACACAATTTTTCCATATGAAAAAATAAATAAATACATAAAAAAAGTATTTGTTAAAGTGTTATTAACCATGAAAGCTACAAAACAACAAACTACAAGGAGAAGCACAACAATACAACCTTTTTTTTTTTTTAAGCATTTTAAAATTGGACAAAAAAGACAAAGGTACAAGACTGTGTACTTAACAGCTTTAAGGAGGGAAATAACTACTGTACAAATTCATGAAGCAAAGAAAATGATAATATAAAAAAGAAATAAATAAAAAGCTATGGAGAAATAGAACTATTAATTTAAATATTATATATCCTAAATTTCAAGGTCACTGCTTAGTCTTATTTGAAGTTATCATAACAGGAGTAGAAGGGCAGTTTTTTTTTTTTAAAGCATAATTTATAATTTAATTGTATTCTGAAGTACAGTATAAAACACTTTATAGTTTAGATATTTAAAAAATAACTGGCACCTGGTGCTAATTTCCTTAATTATATGACAAAACTTTAACTTGCAACATTCCTCTAATTTTTACTAAGATTGCAAAATGGTGGTCCGCTCTAAGGTCTAAGGCCGCTCTAGTGTCATTGTAAAGCTGCAATATTCAAGAAATTACTGATTTGTAATGAGAAACTTTTCATGCAGTGACCCTTTCAGCCATTACACAAAAAGTTCCAAATCTGTAATTTCTCGAATATTGCAGCTTTACAATGAATCAAATTAATTCATGTCCCCCAAAAGGCCAGTTGTCCACGTAAGACAAATTTAAGTGAAGGCTGGATAATGTGGAGACTCTCAATTGGGAATCGGTTCAACACTGCAGCTGAAAATGCTCGCCAGTTCAATGCTAAACTGTGTAAGGATCTGTCTCAGCACGTTTAAGAGAAGTCGGACTGAAAGCGCACACTGCAGTGACCAAGCTTTTAGTTTGTGTTTAGGATAAGTGGGAAAGACTTATCATTAGCAGAAAGAATCAAAGGTTAATGTTGTCAGAGCAAGTTTAATTTATTTGGGTCTGATGGGAAACATTTGGCTTGGCGTCAAACAGAGGAAAGACTGAAGCCCAAATGCATAAAGAAGTCAGTGAAAGGTGGAGGAGGAAGTGTCATGCTTTGGGGGGATATTTTTTGCAGCAGGAGTTGGGTCTCTTATACAGCTACATGGCAGGGTGAATGCAAATGTTTATCAGAACCTCCTTCAGCAACATGCAGTTCCTTCCGTTCAAGCATCTCCCAATCAGCCTTCAATTTTCAAGCAAGACAATGCCCCGTCACACTGCAAAAAGGATAAAATCTCTGGAAAATTATTGGCTACAAAGTTATGGCTAAGGAACCCACTACAGTTACTGAACTAGGGAAGAGACTGGAAGAAGAGTGGACCCAGATCACACTAGTGCAGTGTGAGAAACTAGTGATATTCTGTGGCTGCAGATGTGCTAAAGTCACTTAAAGCAAGTGCCTCTATACATCACTTTGGATAAAAACATATGCTAAATGACTAAATGAAATGACCTCTAACACTAGCTTGCTCTATTCTTTTTCTATTCTATCTGTTTTCTTTTTTATTTATTATATTATTTAAACGCCCTTGATACGTGTACTGCATTATAACTGAGACTTGTTATAGCACTTTTTATATCATTGCTCTTTTGTTGATTTTGATTGCTTCCATTGTCCTCATTTGTAAGTCGCTTTGGATAAAAGCATCTGATAAATGACTAAATGTAAATGTAAAGATGATCTATAGATAGATAGATAGATAGATATTAGTTAATAGTTGCTATGGTTTCTAATTAGTAAGCACGTTTCAGTTCCATTTGATCAATTGTCTGAGTATTTAAGCCCTTCTTTGTTCTATGTTCGATCTCGTTTATGGTAACATGTAGTGTGGTGCTTAGTTTCCCCATTTTTATTAAAACTTGTGAACTTTCTTTTTCGAGCACCCTTGGATTACCACACAGAAATGTTACAAACATAATACTGATCTGTTGACTGGGACTTAAACTATTTACTTTAAGAACCTTGACTTTCCCAACTAGGTACTGTATGGGATTTGTTACTTGTTCATGGTTGTCATGTCTTTTATTTAGCCTTGTCATGGTTCCTGTCTAGACATGTGATTCCCTTGCCCTCATGTTATCTTGCTATCGGTTCCTTTGTTTAATGTGTCATGTTCTCATTGGTTGTCTCAATGTCCCTGCACACTGAGTCCAAAATTTTCCTACACAGCAAAATCCCCAGTGTTAATTTAACACTCTGAGTGTGGACTCATATAAACAGCGAAGTAGTGTTAAAAGTAACACTGAAGCAGTGTTGAAGTTAATGAGATAATTAGGTGTTTGATTGAGTGATGATTGACTATTATTGAAGACACCTGATGTTAACAAGCAGAATCACCAAAGAATACAATCACAATTTGTGTGTCACCATTATAGTGGTCAGTATTAGCTTTAGTTGTGATCTTGAGCCCTTAAGTGGTTAACTTTAGGTTTTGTGTGGCTTTGGTAACTGAGTTATAACAGACAAACAAACCAGAGGAAATGTGATCATGTGTTGTTGGTTGTGTTTTGGGTCTGAATACTTGAGTTGGATTGTCTTTATTTATTACATAAGTTATATGAAAAATACAAGACCTTGCATTTTGGCCTAATCAGACAGATGTTTTTAAAAGTTACAGCTACATAATAAATAAATAAGTTTTTATTTAGACACACAGACATCAAGAATCAGCGTGATCATCACAACAATGGTGACCATCAAAAAAGCATGTTATAGCCAATAAAAACTCATAATTTTTGCCGTTTTTATGTGACTTTTTAGTATTTAGTTTTGTGATGTTCAGAGTTTATCTGTTTATCTGAATATGCTGTTTGTCACCATTGTTGAGATTCATACACTGATTCTTGACGTCTGTGTGTGCCTAAAATAATATATCTTGAAAAAGAAATCAGAACAGTTTGCAAGGGACCCTTACAAAATGTATAGCAGATACAGACTTTTTCACTGGGGCATCAAAAGTTGTCTGAGAGAGTTCAGTGATTCAGGTCACATAATGATTACATTAAAACATAATCATCACAACCTGATGACTTTTACTCTCAGCTTATCTGTCTGTTATAACTCAGTTATATCAGCCAAAACAAAATTTAATGTTAAAAAGTCAAGGGTCAAGATCCCAACTAAAGCAAACACTGACCACAATAATGGTGACACACAAAGTTGTTTATTGTCTCGTTTAGTGATTCTGCTTGTTAACATCAGGTGTCTTCAATAATGGTCAATCATCACTCATTTAGTCACCTAATTATCTCATTAACTTTAACACTGCTTCAGTGTTACTTTTAACACTACTTCGGTGTTTATATGAGTCCACACTCAGAGTGTTAAATTAACACTGGGGATTTTGCTGTGTAGACTATAGCAGCTCAAAAATAAATGCACAGTGGGCAGATCACATGAAGGAATGGTTAGGAGACGAGGCAGATTCAGCCTCCTGGCACCCCTTAAGAAGCAGAAAACTGCGCTGTTTCTGCCCACAGATTGGCCTGACATAGAACACGACAGGCCGCTATAGCCGCCACATAGACTTTGAGAGTGGATGGGGAGTGTCCCTTATCCAGCAGCTCTTGCAGGAATGACAACACCTCTGACAGATCGCAAGTAGGAGGGTCTTTGCCGCGTATTAGACAGCAAGCTGAAAAATAGTCCACTTTTTACTCCACCCCAAAATGAAAATTTTGTCATTAATCACTTACCACCATGTCATTCCGAACTCGTAAAGGATTCGTTCGTCTTCGGAACACAATTTAAGATATTTTGGATGCAAACAGGGAGGCCTGTGTCTGTCTCAAGTAACACTGTGTGGCGCGGCTGATACAGAAGTGCATACGCAGCATACAGTGATATGGAGAGACACAGAGGAGACTCTATGAGTTGACAAAGGAATTATTGAATAAAGTCATTATTTTTGTTTTCTTTTCACTTACAAAAATATTGTTGTCACTTCATAACATGTCTTTCATACTTTTCTGGACTTGACAGTGTAACTTACTTGACAGGCTATGGGACAGGCCTCCCGGTTTTCATCCAAAATATCTTAAGTTGTGTTCCAAAGATGAACAAAGCGTTTACGGGTTTGAAACGACATGGGCGCAAGTGATTAATTACAAAATTGTAATTTTGGGGTGGAGTATCCCTTTAAGGGTGTAGAGGAATCTCATAGACGGGGCTCCAGGCCTCCGAAATTGTGTTTAAGACTCGCTCTGGGAGCATACATATTGTCCCTTTTCGTTGAGAGAGGAGAACCCGTCTCAATGGAATGGGCCAAGGGGGCCGCTACCAACAGCTGAGTCAGCTCTGATAGCCGCAGCTGGTTCATCAAGAGAGGGGCCACCAGGAGAACCTTGCGTTTTTGTTCCTTGATTCAACCTGATTACCTGTGGGATCAGGGCGATCGGGGAAAATGCATATAGAAGGAGTTGGGCCAATCGTGGGCCAACACGTCCTTGGTCTTTGAGTAACAAATTGGGCAGTGAGAGTCTTCTGAGGCGAAGAGGTCTATCTTGGCCTCGCCGAAGATCTCCAAGACCCTCAGAATCGTCTGCAGATGGAGCGTCCACTCCTCTGAGGGGACATTGCTCCTTGATAACATGTCCGTTCCTTGGTTCAATTGGCCCAGTATATGCGCCGCTCTCAGTGAGTGCAGGTTGAGCTGAGCCCATTCCAGGAGGCGCTCTACCAGAATGAAGAGATGCTTCAAGGAGAGGCCTCCTTGGCAATTTATGTAGGACACCACTGACATGTTGTCCGACCGGATCAGCACATGATGCCCTTTTAGGACTGGCAGGAAGAACTGACAGGCTCGACACACTGCTAGCATTTCCAGGCAGTTGATGTGGAAGCCTTTCTCTGTTGGAGGCATCTGTCATGACAATTGTCCTTCTGCAAACCATTCCCATGGTTAAGCCCTGTTCCATCCAGCGAGAACTCTTCCATGGGGCCATGGCTGTTATACAGGCCTGATTCACCCTGATCTGCAGGCGTCCGTGACGTCACGCATGGGATGGAACCCATGGTTTCAGTCAGCGCTGAAGGGGGCACATACGAAGCAGACCCAACTGTAGTGCTTGTGATGCCGCAGCCATGAGGCGCAGCATCCTCTGAAATGTTTTGAGAGGGTGAGTGGTACCAATCTTGAAAGGAGGTTGCTAGCTTCCGTATGTCCAGAGCCCGTCCCAGCACGACTACAGCTCTCATTTGGGCTAAGTAAAAAATTGTTCCCAGGAACAATATTCGTTGGCTGGGGAACAATGCGCTCTTGGCAAAACTGACCCTGAGTCCCAGGTGCTCTAGGTGGCTGAGGAGGAGGGTCCTGTGTGATACTCATTCTGCCTCCGACTGTGTACGAACAAGTCAGTTGTCAAGGTAGTTGAGAATGCGGGTTCCCATCTGTCTCAGAGTGGAAAGAGCCGCATCTACGCACTTCGTAAAAGTGCAGGTGGCCAGGGACAGCCCGAAGGGAAGGACCGTGTATTGATAAGCCACTTTTTACAGATTCATTGCCTTGACAAAGATATGCCTAAAACCCTTGACTGTAAAAATGATGAGAGGTTAAAATGAACTGCACCTAATAATTTTTTTCAAGTCGACTATTAAAAGAGACCCCCCCCCCCCAGAAAATATTAGTCTCAACTCAAAACAACTTATCTGTATTCAGTTATGCCCTATTCATATAAACACTTTTGTTAAACAGTTCTCCAGATTAACATGAGCAATATTCAGGTGATATGAAACTATATGATACAAGCGTATTTGCATGCATTACGCAGTTCGGTATACGCAACACATTTATAATTTATGAATTTTTCTGTAGGCTGCAGGGGTTTCTTAAAGTGATTTTTTCTTTATTTTTCACTAACCTCCAGGTGGAACAATTCTACACCTAACACCTAGATCAATATCCAGAAACAATTTAAATTAAATTTATATAATCATTTAAGTGATTTTTTTCATAAAAAAAAATGATATTTCAAATGCAAGCTAATGGTGTAGTTGCAGATTTTTGTGGTAAATGGGTACAAAAGTACTTTAAATCTCCCAAAACACAGCATTAATGCATAGATGAGGAGTAAACAAAACAAAACAAAAAATTATATATTATTTGTATTATTGAAAATGTATATATTTTCTACAATTATGCTTTAAATTTTGGGGTCACACAGACCCCAAAGCCCAGATTAATAAACAGGAAACGAGGACCATTTGAGGGTTAATAAACGTTATCTAGTTTGTCATTATAGCCCACTGTTTTATTGTTGTTGTGCTTTATAAATAGAATATAACAATGAATCAATCTTTTGTTTTAGTGTTAAAAAGTGAAAGTGTATATGAGCAAAACAGACAATTATCTTAAAATGTGACACCGATATCGCAAATTCGAAGTGAAAGCTCCAAAGTCTGGCTTATAACACAGCAAAAGAGGAATTTCATTCACAAAATTTAAATCACAAATAATACTGATGAAAAAGAACGGCTTGAATGTTGAACACTCATTACCATATAACTATAAACTATGATAAAAGTTCATCAGCATGCATGATGTGCTTGTGCGACCAACTGAGAAAGTCGCAAAAGAGCGACCAGTGGGAAGAATCAGTCTAGAGCCCTATATAGCCTAAACGTGGCATTATGCAAATGCCACTATCAGTGAACAGGGCAAAAATATGTCAAAATGTATAAGGCATGTATAGCCTACACAAGGTAGCCTATACATGTTTTTGAGCGACCATGCATGGTCCTATCCAATAACGTACCCATATAGCACACAAAGTTATGACAAAATTATATCCTAATATATAATTTCATGATGATAGATTTCCCAGGATTCTGCAATGTCTATTTTTAAAAAATAATATTTGTATTAAGTCTCTGCATTGTTCCAAAGACGGCTCTAGTTCTCAACTGAATGTGCGGGAGAAGCATCACTAAATTTGGCCAAAGAAAACTTGTTAAAATCAAAATGTTTCTATATTAATTTGTGCATTTTTCAAATGTTTGTTAAAAGTGCAAAAATTAATTAACAAAAATTTGAAAAGAAGTCAATATTTTACTTTTTCGGGCAGCATTTTGTGTGTATGGTTCTAATTTCAATTTAGTTTTTTTAGCATAGCATTTAAAAATACAATAACCATTCATTTTTCATTTTTTCCATCATGGTTCAAATGAAAAATGAATGGACGCAAAAGTACACGGACCGGGGTTATATGAAGCAACGGGAACACTTTTTATAAGCGAAGATAATTCAATAATTTCTTTGTTAACAGTCTCCTCTGTGTCTCTCCATATCACCGTATGCTGTCATCTGCGCCACAAGGATGCACTGTATCTACGTGTATTTAGCTTTGATTTGATTTGAAATAAAACAGCGCATCCAATTTGCACAATGAGATGAGACTTTGGCTGCATCTGAAAACTTAGGCAGCTGACTTGCTGCCTCAATGCCGTATCAGGCAATGACTTTGTAGGCAATGTTTTTTGCACAAAGGCACCTCATGAAACTGATTTTGGACAGGCTTCTGAGGCAGAGTAATGGTTTAATGATCTACAGTAAAATATAGAGAGTTTTGGTGATAACTTAGTGGATATTTAATTACTGCAATATTAATTTCTCGCTAGAAATTACATCAAAAGTGGAAAACGTTAATCAAAAACGTACATGTACACACAAACTGACCACCGACCACAACTTTCAGATGTCATCTTTATTTTTTGGCTTAACTGTCACAGAATTGAATGCACAGGATTGTGGGATATCAAAGGCAGTGAAGGATACATCTATGCTGCCTTCAAAAATCGGCCAGATGAAGGCATCTCAGGAGACAGGAATTGAAGCTAATATTTAATTCGGACGTGCCTTGACACCTTCCTACCTTGGAATGCATCCTCCGAAGGCAGCATTTTTCAGTTTTCGGATGCAACCAAGGTGTTTACTTAAGCAGGAGCCTTGATAGGCTGCAGGTGTGGCTGGTTAGTAATCGGGTAAGGGTAAGCATTGTGACTGGGTGATGTCAGAGCCTGGCCGATCTCTGATCGTTAACTCATCTGTTAGCCTTATCAACATGGTTCAGCCCTGTGGTGAGTTCAAAGGCATTATACATCATCAGTGACTGGCGCTCCACAGACAAAGAAAACTCTTCTTCAGACTGACATTTCTGAGCATTTACTATTGATAAATGTTGCTATCCTCTTATCAGAAATAGCAGAGATAAAATTTATTCTAATGTCTTTATAACCCCCAGTATAGGCCATGCCAACAGAGAACACACCAGTGGATGAGTCTGATTTTCAGCCTCAACGCATCGTAATTTCAGATGCCCCTGGAGTGCATACAATTCATATTTCCATGACATACAAATAACTGATTGTACCTCCCATACCACCTTTTCTTTAAGATGTTTTTCCAGCCTGTCTGCTCTAGTTGGCTTAAGCTGCAGTCCTGGGGATGAGTCTATGCTCTCTGGATGACACAGTTTCAGTTCTACACATGCCAGTGGCTTGTTTGGGCCATGACAAGTTATGTGTTTCAGGCAAGATTCTGATACAAATTTGTTTATGATGCCACCATGTAAGGAATTCACAGATTTTTCCAGTGCACAGGTTTCATGTTGCCTAGAAGAAGACCAAAGACTATTATGTACTATAGCTTTAATGGCCAGTTCAACTGGAGTGAGGCCTGAGATTGAATAGTCAGTAACTGCAATTTTTGGCTTTGTGTGATGATGCACTATGAGGCAATGTTCCTACATGCTGCTTTGTTAGTTATGAGTTATGTGACTTGTGAGCTTGGGACACTCTAAGTGTTCCTTTCTAAAATTCACTTCACCTCTGACCTCTCCACAGGTGGAGCAACAGTCTAGCAATGGAGGCCTTGGAGCATATCAGTGTTCTGGAATTGAAGGCAGTCTGCCTAGTGCTAGAACATTTCTTACTTTTCATGTGCTTGCATGGTCCGACAGCACATTAATTGTTTATTTGAAATGATCAAGGCAGCACCGGGGGCTTGTACCATGAACAAACTCGGGTTACAGGATTAGTTTCGAATTGACAAAACCAAACCAATCCAATCCAGCTTTGCTGGTACCATGACACTGATCATCAGTTTTGTCAACTCAGGCTTTGATCCGGAGTTTATGAAGTGTGTGTACATGAAAGTGTGACATTTGTAACGAATAGCCAAACACATGCCTTAAAAATGAGATTCACTGCCAAAGATTAAAACATTGAGAAATATGAAGAATTTAAACACATTTACACAGCGAGATGAAAACAGCTGTCCATAAAAAGGACAACTTAAAGAAAACATCTTACCATATCAGTGCAAGTGAAAGTTGTGAAGTTGGTTTATAGAGTTGATAATAAATATAGGTATAAAAGACCCAGAAATCTAAGCTCATATGTAGTCATGTTTAAAGCTTTATTTATTGATATTATGGCTTGGGTAATGGATTAAAGGGATACTCTACCCCAAAATGAAAATTTTGTCATTAATCACTTACCCCCATGTCATTCCAAACTTGTAAAAGCTTTGTTCGTCTTTGGAACACAATTTAAGATATTTTGGATGAAAACCAGGGGGCTTGTGACTGTCCCATTGATTGCCAATTAAATTACGCTGTCAAGGTCCAGGAAAGTATGAAAGACATTGTCAGAATAGTCCATCTGCCATCAGTGGTTCAACCGCAATGTTATGAAGCGATGAGAATACTTTTTGTACACGAAGAAATCAAAAATAACTTTATTCAACAATTTGTCTCTGTGTCTCTCTGCATCACCATAGTGCCATTTTGGCGAATATCCACTGGACGCAAGCAGCATACATTCTTCTGTGTCAGCTGCGCTAGATGTGCTGTTTTCTTTTAAATCAAAGCGTAAATACACGTAGAAAACGTATCCTTGTGTCACGGCTGACACAGCATACACAGTTTGCTCTCCTATTTATTCTCCCTGTGTGCCCTGTCCTGTGCTGATCCATTGTTGAAATTCATGTATGATACATAAGAACAATCTGGTGAAGACACAGAAGCAGTTATATTTTTTAAGAATGCTAAGGAAGGTTAACCTGTCATAACGGCTCTTGTTGTCTTTGTACCGCTGCTCCATTGAGAGTATCCTCACACATGGTATACTGCACAGCAAACTCTCCAGAGTTAAATCAACTCTGCTTAGAGTGCATATTGTCCTAATCAACAGAGTTAAAATAACACTGAAGTAGTGTTAAAGTTAATGAGATAATTAAGTGATTAATTAAGTGCTGATTGAGCATTAGTGATGAACAGCTGCTGTTAAAAAGCAGAATCACTGAAGAAAAGAAAAACACAAGAACTACAACTGACTTCAGCTCAGAGGTGGGACTTTCAAGTCACAAGCAAGTCTTCAAGTCATATCCCAGGTCCTCAAAGAGTTAAAATTAATTAGATAATTAAGTGACTAATTAAATGATGATTTTGCATGAGTAATGAACACCTGCTGTTATTGAGAATTACAGAGGATCAGATGTTGACGTTTTATTGGTTAAAATGATGCCAACATCATGGAGATCAGAGTTTGCTTTAGTTGGGCTCTTGACCCTTGACTTCCTGTGTTAGATCTCTCTCTGTAGCAATGCATGAGATGTTGTGAAGCAGACAGATCAGATAATCATCATGAGCTGGCTTGATTACAATCAAAATAACCTTTTCATTTATATGCATAGATTCTGCATAATCAATCCCAAAAAGCTACAAAATGCAAAAAAAGTATTGCTTTAATAGGTGCTACAAATGAATTTTAAATCTAAACAATGCATATAAAAATGTGAAGTCCAGTGACTCTTAGACACACACACAGACATCAAGAAACAGCATATGAATCTCAAAAATGGTGACAATCAACAAAATGCTTCATGCAGTATTGCATGCTGGGTAACACCATTGTAAAAACTCCCATCATGCACTGCAGTATGAAAAATTGTCACCACAAGTGTTCGTGTTTAAAAGCCTGAGATGATAGAATTTTCTTTTGTTGTTTCAATATCGAAGCATTAAGATTACATTTATTTAGTGGGATTTTTTTTTTTTTTTTTGGTAGACCAGTAATAGCTGTTTGTCAGTCAAAAACAAAGAGAGCGAGAGAGAGAAGAAAGATAATTCATCTGTTTATTACTTTTGGGAAATATCATATTCACAAACAGAAACAGGCAAATAGTAAACCAAACATCCACCAATATAAAACAGAATTGATTCAGTATGTATTTAATATTCTCAAACAACTGGCATTTGTAGAAAAAAATGAAATTAATGGATAGACTATTTATACAGAAAATAGTTCCGGTCCTCAAATTTGATTGGTTAAATAAATTTCCTATAGTCATTTCACTCTTTGTACACAGCAAAAAATCCAGAGTGAAATCAACTCTGCTGGGAGTACATGTGAGACCACACTCAAGAGTGTGAAAGTGTTAAAATAGGAGTGTTAAATTAACACTGAAGCAGAGTTAAAGTTAATGAGATAATTAAGTGATTAATTGAGTGATGATTGACCATTATTGACGAGACCTGATGTTAACAAGCAGAATCAACAAAGACAAAAATTGAAAATGTTTATGTCACCATTATAGTGGTCAGTGTTTGCTTTAGTTGGGCTCTTGACCCTTAAGTTTTTAAAATTAGATTTGGTTTGGCTGTTATAACTCAGTTTTAATAGAAAGACGAGCAAAATTAAAAACATGATTATGTGATATTAGTTATGTTTTTTACATAATAATTATTTGACCTGAATCACGAAACTTATTTAAAGCCTAAAACATAAAGGAAGTTACTAAGACAATTCAGGTAATAATTTATTCATGTCACAGTGCATCATGGGACCCATGGATGAATTTTGATAGGTGGCACCCAGAATACACTGCAACACAAGTCTCCTGCAACATGCTTTTTTGATTGTCACCGTCGTTGAGGTTCACAGGTTGATTCTTGATGTTTGCATGTCTAAATGAAAGACTCTTTTGAAAGATTTTTGAACAAACAACTTTTAAGAAATTCCACAGATTGTATTCAAAATGCTGGTAATCCTATGCTGAAGAATCATTCAGCCGCAATAATCAACAATGAAAGTTTATCTGACTTTAAAATATTTAGGGTCAAGAGCACAACTAAAGCAAACATTGGCCACTATAATGGTGACATTAAAATAGTGATTTTCGTCTTTGTTTATTCTGCTCGTTAACATCAGGTCTCGTCAATAATGGTCAATCATCACTCAATTAATCACTTAATTATCTCATTAACTTTAACTCTGATTCAGTGTTAATTTAACACTCATATTTTAACACTTTCACACTCTTGAGTGTGGTCTCACATGTACTCCCAGCAGAGTTAATTTCACTCTGGATTTTTTTGCTGTGTATCATTCTATTTCTCTTCTGGTTTTCCAGACTACAGTATGTGTGTGGTGCTGAGTTGAAGCATAGCTGTTTAAGACATGAAGCGTATAGTATTAGTTCTGGCAGGTCACCTGAGTCAAGCTCGCATTGGCTGATTCTCAGCTATCTACCTATAGGAATACGACGCCTATCATGGCATTCCTATATACGGTCTATTCAGTATTATTTAGCAGCTTTTTGCTCAGGAGCAAATTACCCCCTTCATCCCCAACTCAACCTTTCACCACTTTCAGGACTTGGCTTCCTGATATTTCTCGTTGAATCAGACTTCTTTTTATCTTGAATAATGGGGGGTGGGGGTTTATTGATGCTCTCCCTGTTCATTCACGACAGGCTGCATGGATGGGCAGAAAGTTTTTGCCCAGAACAGGGCATCTCGGATGGGTTAAATGCAGAGCACAAATTCCGAGTATGGGACACCATACTTAGCCACACTTCACTTCAGTTCACCTCACCCCAAACTCTATGCTAAGTGTCAATCATTTTGACGATAGTGGTCCTGAAAGAACTCTCTTTTCTTTTGCTTCCTGCTGGAATTCTCCTTGTGCCTGTCCCTCTATTCATTTCTCTGTGATTTCTGTTGTGTGTATTGATGTATGCTCAGTTCTACGATTATGGTATCATTGCTTTATTTTTCTGTTTATCTGCTCTTACTGTTCTAATTGCCCAGCTGCTTAAATTATATGAATTACTTATTTTGTTTTCCATTTGTTCAAACTTGTTACACTTGCATTTCACACAGAAATACTTTATCACCCTCTTAAGCATATTACTGATGAAAGGCTCTCCATAAAGTGAAATTCAAGTCTGATCAGCACACACTATTTACATTATTCTCCTCTTATTTCCTGTTTGAGCTCTGTTACATATGTATGGTCCCTTCCATGAACAACCTCCATGATGGCCAACGCCTGTAACACAAACAGAATTATCACTCACTTCTGGCATCTACAGAATAGTAAATAATAATTGAATTATATATATATATATATATATATATATATATATATATATATATATATATATATATATATATATATATATATATATATATAAACATTTTACTTTTGTCTGTAGTCCTAAAACCTGGAAGAGAATTAGCACATTTGAGCTGTAGATTTAAAAATCTAAGTTAAGGTTTTAAAAATTTGTACTTATAGTTTTTATGCTTAATCGACAACCAAAAAGTGGTGGTCATTTGACAGAAAGAGAGTTAATCCGACAATGAACCACTAAAACCATGAAACACTGAAATGTGTGTCTATAACTAATCTTGGGTCAGGGCTTGAATAAAATTAGGTACATAAAATCAATTGATTGACTCTGGTAAAACTACTACTTTTTATAGACTTTAATAGTTTAAAGCAGATTTTTAAACTATGTTAAATAGGTAATGAAATATTTTACATTTCAATGCTACTTATGTCTTGTGCTTTGAGAATATTTGAGCATCCCGATGTTACGATATCTACCAGCAGGACCATTCTAACTTGCCAAACTTTGACCCTTTTTGGTCCTCCCACTAAAACATACTGTAGAGCAAATCTGTCATCAAGTATTTCTGTATAATTGCCTCCCAGACTTACACGACTGTGTTCTATTATAGTTGTCTTCCACCTCCAAAAGCAATGTCCGCATTTATTGTGTTTCGTCTGCTTGCTCCGAGGTGTATATAATTTATTACATATGATAATTAATGGCTTCTCTTAATTTTCTTAGTGATATTTAGTGCCAGTTAATCAGGAAGTAATGATTTTGCTCTCTTTGACTTGTTGGATGCAAACGGTGCTTATTTGCAAATGTTTTCTGCAACATTCCAGTTTTGCAACTTTGGATGAAAACCTGGATATTATCAATAGATATTTATAGTTTCTGTTGTTATATTTCAAAAGCCATAGTATAAATCACTTACTCTCACATTTATGTTCATGTAATTGCAAACCCATAACACCGTGTTGACACTGGGTACAACCATTGACACATCACCTTGCAACAACAATTTAAGTCTGTCTACACTTTCTCCCATGGAATACAAAAAAACTTCCACACAATGAAATCCAATCCAAAAGGTTTAAAAAGGGACCAAAACGTGATTTGTGCTCTACAATTCAAGTCTTCCACAAGAGAGTCATACAGGTTTGGAATGACAGTTAGAAATAACACACATAAACTGACAGTCACCACTGATACGCTACTACTAAATATTGTAGAAACATAATTTTCTGTAAAGTTGCTTCGCAACTATTTGTATCGTAAAAAGCACTCTACAAATAAACTTGAATTGAATGACATAAGGGCCAGTCAGTTTTGGGGGAGTTTGTACCTTTTGAAGTGCACTTATGCCAGTGGACTTCCTGTCCAGAGCCATGTAGAGTCTGCCCATCTTTAGATACATTGATGCAATATTTAAAGAGTATGCTGGGTAAAGGACACTACAGATAAAAAGCAGGCATTAATATGTTGGTATATGCACAGATATCACACAATATTATAGTATATACATGAATGCATGTTCTTACGTGTATGGCTTCATGATTTTTTCTCCATATCTAACTGCTCCATCATAATTCTCCATGAAAAGACAGATGCCCATGGCCTGGTACATCATGTGAAGGATGTAGATGTTAGCGTCATCAAACACGGTGCTCATCTTATCAATGCTGAGCTCACACATCTCTAGCAGCTCAGCGGGACGTGAACGAGTCAAGATTCAATAAATGTTTGGCTTAAGCTTCAAATTATTTAATGACCTTTGACTAAACAACTTCAGTGGTGGGCTAAGGTGTTCTGGGTGGTTGCTAGGGTGTTGCAAAGCTGATCTAAGTGGCTATATTCATTTAATATTTTGGTCTCTAGATGTGGCTTTGAACAAATTAAAGCAACACTTCTCTTCAAAAAGCCGCATAATTTGAGACACTGAGGTTTTAAAAAACTGACAGGTTCACTCCTAAATCTTAACCCAATACGCAGTAGTAATAGTGATACTTGACTTAGCAAAAAAAAAAAAAAAATGAATTATACAATGTATAACAGAGCCTGTCCTCCAACAAAAAAATGACCATATAGGTCAAACGTGCAAGCACCTTATTACGACCTATCCACCATTTTCCTGATGTAAAAATGGGTGCTGCCATTTGTAAATTCTATGGGTCTTGCTTCCGGTCTCATTTGCTTCCAGCTATTTTTAGCTGTACAAAACAGTTTGTTTTACTGCTTGATATTGACAATTGATGTGTCCTATCATATTATTTTGATCTGTTATCTTAATTAAGAACACACTGGTTTGTACTGCAAACAGTTTTACCGTTTACTGCACGTTGTTATTCTCCTAGTTATTTACCTATAGAGGCTAATGAAACAGAAGTCTCACCCATAGACTTACCTCCGTGATGAGGAAAAAGGTGGATATTTACGTTTTAAAGTTAAATGCCCTCTAGCGGGCGTAAAAAAATTACAGTATCGTGTTGCATCTGTCGTCATGAAATTACATATAACGTCATTACCAATCAAACTACGTGTTTATTTAAATGCAATGTGTGGTTTTTTTACACAGATCTCACAGTAATTTGTACATATTTTACTACGTGGCTTATTCGTTCGAATGACCACACCTAACCCCACCCCTAAACCTACTACCCCTCACAGAAATCATGCAAAACTATGATTTATAGAGCATATACATTTTATGAACATTCTCTGGGATCGAACCCATGATCGCATGATTACATATCATCATATAACGCAATGCTCTGCCAACTGAGCTACATGAAACCCAAATTACAATGGAAATAAAAGAGTAGAAAACCTTAATATGAAAATGTCCTTTTGCAGATGGGGTGCAATTGTAGTATACGCTTTGATGGGTCGTATTTCAGGGATTTGGGCAAACGACCTATACAGGCGTATTGATTGGAGGACAGGTTGAATAATAATATTTTGGATACCTCAGTATTGTAATGACAGATTTATGAATGAAGCAATTAAGCAGCACGGCAATTATGCAATCAATTTTACACACTTCAAGAAGTAAAAAGGGTCAAAAAGGATATTTTTCTCAAGTTTGGCCTTGCGGAAGTCTTCCATGGCTTTCCGAGCGTAAAACACCATATCCCTGATCTCCTTTTGACTGATTTCATCACTCAGTTTCCGCACGTTCATCTTCTTCATATCCTACAAAACCACATGAGCAAAATTATATCCTCTACATATTATATTATATTATAATAATATATTATAAAACAAAACCATAAGTAATTTCTTATCCCTCTTCACATTTTGTTGATTTTCTTCACTGCTAAAGAAACTCTTAAGCCTCTTAAAAGTCCTTTTCAGTACTCCTAACAATTTTGGACATTAAGAGCTCTTTTTAAGGGTTAAGATGCTTTCTCAATTACTTTCTTCTTTACTAGGATCTTTTGTTTAATTGTAAAAGGAAACACCCACATTTCTAAGAATTGTCTTAGAATTTTGTCACTAGGAGAAACTCTTTGCACTAAGAATTTTCATGAATATGGGCTAAAAACTAAGTTACATTTGACACAGGAATAAGACTAAATAAAAAATAGGAAACAAAATTAACACTAGTTTTTAGGGAATTTTTGTAAAACAGTAATACTGTTTTACAAATACAAAGCTGAATTTTTCATTAGCCATTAAAGTCATTACATTTCAGTGTCACATGATCCTTCAGAAATCATTCAAATAGAATAAATTGTTGCTCAAAATAGTATTATTAATGTTGAAAACAGTTGAGCTGCTTAATATTTTTGTGAAAACCATGATACATTTTTTTTTTCCCCAGGATTATTTAATAAACAGAAAGTGCAAAAGAACATTGTTTATTTTAAATATATATTTTTTTGTAATTATGTAAATGTCTTTACTATCACTTCTGATTAATTTATTGAGTCCTTGCTTTTTAAAATGTTTTTGAACTGTAGTATGTATTTTATATTATATTTTTTTTACTATTGCTATTATTTATGTTATTTATATTTTTTATTTATATATGTCTGTATGTGTTTATTGTGTATCTGGCTGCTGTGTAAATGGGTCAAAGACAAATTTTCCTAAATGCAACAAAGTATATTCCATCCATTCCACACACCATGGATTTGGTTGTGCACTCTTTACAGTCACAGCTGAAGTAGTAGATGTCTCTGAGTTTCTCGATCCTGTCCTCTGTAGGGTACAGCAGGTCTATGTAGCTGGTATATATCTGCGCACACACAGAGCAAGTACAGAGAAAGCTGTCAGTAACTTAAAGAAAACAATAAGGATAACAGCAAAGTATGAGACATTCATGTTCAAGACAGGTTCACGACAGCTTCAGTTTTACCTGCTATTGATTTTGGGCATGCTGGGTAATCCAAAAGCATGGTCACTCATGAATCATATGACCACATTACACTGTAAAAAACCCAACTTGAAAAAGTGTAAATGACTATGTTTAAACTTGCTGAGTGAAAATCCATGAAAAGTCAGTACAACTAAGTTTAATACACATATTCTATTTAATTCTTTTTTTTCATGAAGTAAAAAAGATGGGTTTTGTGAACAACGCTTCACACAAGTAAGTTCATCCAAAAAAAAGGCAGAAGAAAAAAAAACTGTCTGCCAACTTAATTTGAGCTAAGACAATCTCATTTAGGAACTGCCCTCGCACATAAAAACATGCTAAGAAAAGCATTATGGGAATTATAAGGGGCCATTTTGATGAACTAGTATGATTTATATACTTTTAAACAACTATATACTTTTTTTTGGTCCCTACATTTTTAAAACAAAATGTATAGTAAGTTTGCCCTTACATTTTTGCCCTGAGCACCCCTCGTTGCCATGACTGATACGTTTTCAGTTACACTCAGTAATTATGATCTGTAAGTAATCATACAGAAGTAAATTACTATTAAAATTATTTTCTCCCTCCTTCAGACAACAGACATCTCATCACAGACACAACATGGCTCTATGGCGATTTTTGTTTTGTAGGTTTTCAAATTTTGTTCATCTCAAATTTAACTGATCACCATTCATTTATGAAATGGGTGTTGACATCATTTCCATGTGGGCTCCTTTCATCAGTTGTTTATATCAGATTAACACATAATGCACCATGCTTTGTTTGAAAGAGTGTATTTGAGCTTTGATTTTTATATTTACACATTGCACTGGTTCCCTATCAAACATCGTATAGATTTTAAGCCCTGAATGGTTTAGCACCTCAGTATTTGAAAGAGCTCTTGTTACATTATAGTCCTCCACGTACGCTCCGTTCTCAAAACTCTGGCAATTTGATAATACCTAGAATATCAAAGTCAACTGCGGGCGGCAGATCCTTCTCCTATTTAGCGCCCAAACTCTGGAATAACCTACCTAACATTGTTCGGGAGGCAGACACACTCTTGCAGTTTAAATCTAGATTAAAGACCCATCTCTTTAACCTGGCTTACACATCACATACTAATACACTTCTAATATCCAAATCCTTTAAAGGATTTTTAGGCTGCATTAATTAGGTAAACCGGAACCGGAAACACTTCCCATAACACCCGATGGACTTGCTACATCATTAGAAGAATGGCATCTACGCTCATATTAGTCTGTTTCTCTTTTATTCCGAGGTCACCGTAGCCACCAAATCCAGTCTGTATCCAAGTCAGAGGGTCACTGCAGTCACCCGGATCCAGTCTGTATCCAGCCCAGATGGTGGATCAGCACCTAGAAAGGACCTCTACAGCCCTGAAAGACAGCGGAGACCAGGACAACTAGAGCCCTTGAGACAGATCCCCTGTAAAGACCTTGTCTCAGACGACCACCGGGACAAGACCACAGGAAACAGATGATTCTTCTGCACAATCTGACTTTGCTGCAGCCTGGAATTGAATGAACTGCTGGTTTCGTCTGGTCAGAGGAGAACTGGCCCCCCAACTGAGCCTGGTTTCTCCCAAGGTTATTTTCTCCATTCTGTCACCGATGGAGTTTTGGTTCCTTGCCGCTGTCGCCTCTGGCTTGCTTAGTTGGGGACACTTCATTTACAGCGATATCGTTGACTTGATTGCAAATTATTGCACAGATACTATTTAAACTGAACTGAGCTGCATGATGACATCACTGATTTCAATGATGAACCGCCTTTAACTGTAATTTTGCATTATTGACACTGTTTTCCTAATTAATGTTGTTCAGTTGCTTTGACACAATCTTTTTTGTTTAAAGCGCTATATAAATAAAGATGACTTGACTTGCGCCACCATTTTTTCATTTAATTTATATAATTTTTAGGTCACTGATTTAAAGGAGACTTATGCAAGAGGAGTGAAACTGGGCATCCTTGAAGTTATGGAGGATGATCTCTCACAGGCAACAAAGAGTTGCCTAAACTTCAGCGTCTTCCTGGAGGAAGCGGTGGCAATGGAGGACCATCTGACTTTCCCACTGCTTTCATGGTACTCTTTGGACTTGTTCATTGGCACACAGCAGTCACAGAGATCCACGCAAGTCTGAATTTCCCCAGTAAGCCTCATTACACACAGGTCGTGCAAGTTCAGGGAGGATGCAATACAGGTTCTCACGGTTTGTCCAACCAGACTTGGTGCTCCGAGCACATGCTGATGCTGTTAGCCCCTCCCTGGCAAATCAACATGAGGAAGGATCTTCTTTCTCAGGGGCAGGGTACAATTTGGCCCAGACCTCTGGAACCTCCATGTAGAGGTCTTCACAGTGCACCCGAGACCCGTCGACCCGGGACCCGTACGGGTTCGGGTCTATATTTTAAATGATCAGCCGGGTCCGGGTCGGGTCCGAATCTATTACTTCGGTCCCGGGTCTGTTTAACATTGTGTGTAATACCCATGTGATCGGAGTCATCGGACTCGGCGAACACCCGGCCGTGTTCAGACACTGCTTGTGTTTTTTGTAACTTGCAACTTGTAAAATTAGGAAAAGAAAAGCGTGAGAGAAAAAAAAGGCGATCTCTCTCTCTCTCTCTCTCTGCCGTTAGAAGCAGAGCGCGCAGACTCAGAGTTAATGCAAGTGCACGCACAGTAATAATGCTTGCAGACTTGACATGCTCATATTTAATATATTTCAAATCAGCAACAAAATCTGAGGTGAACTGTCACATGAATGTTTTCTATGATGCTCAAATTGCGTTAAAAAGCATATTTTAGGTTGATCCAGCTAGCACGCATGTGCAGTCTCAAGCGCGTGTCATGTTTCTATGGCAACCAGTGAGGGACGCAATGACTTCGACCGCCAAACCGCGCTTTACATGTTCTCCCATTTTTAGAATAATATAAATGAACCGTTAATCTTAAAGTTTTAGTGGTCAGATTCAGACTCGACGCAGAGCAGAGAGCACAGAGATGATAGCAAATAAATAACATCAGCGGCCATGGCACACAACGAGCAGTCGTTATTATCGTTCAAAAGGGCAAACAGTCGAAGTTATAATGCGAGTTAACTCGAGTCAGAATGTACATGTGCACAGCTGCATTTGTCATCCGTCACCGTGACATCAAGTGGATTTTTGAAGCTGAAATAATGAGTGGATTAAGCTTGGACTTGGAATAACGAGAGGAATAACATGGATAACTTTCTTGTCGGAGGATTGTAATGCATCACAGGCAGTCAGGTACAAGGAAGAGAGACTACGGCTCTGTAAATTAGGTAACGTTAAGACAAAAAGTTGTATTTTTCGCAACAGGTTTATTGACTTGTCATAGCAATTTAAGCTGGAATATGTGACAATCGGGTCTGTGTCTTCCCGGCGGGTTCGGGTACAGCTTTCAAATAATAGATGGGTCCGGGTCGGGTCCGGGTAGGCATTTCTCGGATCTACAGTACACGGGTCCGAGTCCAGCTTTTGAAATAATAGACGGGTCCGGGTCGGTTCAGTGTAGTACATTACGGGTCTCTTTCGGTTTCGGGCACGAATTTTTGGACCCGTGAAGACCTCTACCTTCATGGCTGGTCCCTACATGGAACGAGGAGGAATTCAAGGGGCCATCACAACCACTCAGGCAGGATCTATTAGTTGGTTATGTGCTCTGAAGTGGCACTTGTTCATTGCTTGATGCTCTGGGAAGACCCACAGAGCTCCATCCACTTTGAAAGTGTATGTGACTGCGATAGCAGAAAATCACAACACTGTAAATGGTAGATCGGTAGAGAAGCACAATCTTATTACTTTCTGGAGGGGTGCGTGTAGATTAAATCCTCAGAGACGGCACCTCATCCCCTCTTGGGGTCTCTCAGTGGTCTTACATGTCATACAGAGAGATCTGTTAGAGCCTTTACAGTCAGTTGAAGACACCTCTGTAAAGACAGTGGGGGATCTACAAGCCCACTCTATTAACCAAATGTGCCTAGAGTTTGGACCCGCAGACCCTCACATGGTCCTGAAAGCATTGGGCAGCCATATTGCTGCGGTGCCCAGGGAGCAGTTGTGGGTTTGGTGCCTTGCTCAAGAGCTTTGGGGTGTTGATTGACTCATTCTGAATCCAATTCATAGCTTTTTTTTTAGGTTTTTTTTCAAAATGTTTATTTATTTCTTTATTTTTTATTCACGAAACTTACCCACATTTAAGTGTTTATAAAAAAGAATGCATGAAGCTAGAACAAAATGTATTTGTTTATAAGCAGACACTGTTCTTTCGTTTGATGTTTTTTATGTTCAGATATTCATATAACAAAATATGTACAAATTAATACCTAAATAGGGACATAGTAGTATACTTAAAGTATTATGTAAAGTTCACTTGAGAAAAACTTACGAGTATACTTGCAATATAAAACTACTAAACTAGTAGTTTACTGGGATTATACTTCAAAGTGAACTAAAAATGCAAGTATTTAATTAGTAAACTATTAGTATACCTATAAGTTCACTTGTAGTATAGTAGTATTACAAACTAAAAACATATGTAAACTAGTTGTGTACTCAAAGTTTACTACTGTTATACTTAAAGTATACTTAAAAGTATACTTTTATATATATGAAAGTGGGCCAATTTAGTCCCAAGGAGTATTTAAATAGTAAAAGTATACTACTAGAACACTGATATTTGTATACTTATTACATAAAGTATACTTTAAAATATACTTGAACTTTACTTACTATAAACCTGAAGTTTACTTCTTTTCGGTAAGGGTGGTCTAGGCTGAAAAATAAGCTTTTTTAACATTATTTAAACAGAAGAAACAACATTCATTTGGCAGTTCATTTCATATATATCATATATATATATATATATATATATATTATATATATATATATATAGATATATATATATATATATATATATATATATATATATATTGGAAGGTTACAAGGAGGTGAAGTGCACTTGTTGGTTGACATGCCATGCTTGTCAGCATTTGAGCAACCATAGATTTATAATGCAGTTCAGCTAGTTCTGGCATTTATAGAGACCACTAGTGTTGGATCTTTGACACAACGTCAAAAGTAACTGACAGAAAGGAAATGTAATGGTTACTATTGTAACTCTTGTTCAATGAGTTCCCTGAAATAATTTGTTAATGAACATTTTGTCAGTAATTTCACTACTTTAACACTTATAAGAGAACAGTGGCATACTGACCTCTTGCCCTTGACTGATTTTCTGCACAGCCCGTACTTCAGCGTGGATACCTCTGTATGTGACTATGACGTTGGGACAGCAGCTGTGGTTCAAGAGGGCAATGCTAAAAGAGCAACAAAAAAACAATACTGGAATGTGGGAGGGGAAAAGTGGATAAAAGTAGTGTTATAAAGAACCTCAGAGAGTTTAGAGAGCTAGTAAATGATAAAAATAGAAATGTAAATACAAAAGGCTGTAAAGGAGCAAAATGTCCCCACTTGGACATCCCAAGATATGTTTCTCTAAGTACACAAAACGGTGGATTACGCTTTCAGCCGAAATGCTGGGTTGAAACTGTTGTGTAAGGAGGGTTATTTGTGCCAATTTAAGTTGATAATCATTTGTAATCAGTAACTCAGCGGTGCAATGTTGGGAATGTGGACGTGAACAAGAGAAAACATTTGCTTAAACTAGAGGTGCTAGCACAGGTTTCTTAATTCCCTCAAACAAGTGTTTGTCATCACAGGTATCTGGTGGTTTTCCATCTCCAGTTTGTTGTTTTTCTCTCTCCTCAGTTTCTTTTTTGAATGTGAAACAGTGGACCGGGAGAGTATTACAACCTTGTTGACAAAGTAATTAGCTGAGCTTAAAGGTAATGAAAATGCTGGTGATGATTTTATGTTTACTTATGTCACATGCACTGTGCGTACACGTTTACACACTGGCGCACATATAAAAACCAAAGTATACTTTGGGGTTAAGGGGCATGTGGTTGTAACTTTGTAAGTATTACCTTTTTTAATGTCAGTTTGGTTGCTTGGATTATTCCTTAAATAAACCTCTGCAAATGGATTCCCAATATGCTTGTGTTTTACAGACAACAGAATGCAATAACATTTGTAGAATTCATGATTTGTTTGATTTTTCACTCCAAATCAAATTTCCCATGCAACTTGAAACATGGCCAATAAAGTATAGTCAATTCCTTTCAAATTCCACCTCCATTGCAAGTTGAGCCAATTCTCATTTCGCTCAAACACCAAGTTTTCTGTAATTTCTCATTTTTTGCCTATGTTTGTCATGGCTATTTGCTTGGCCAATGTCTTGCTTTCCTTCATTTTCTTTTGCTATGTTAAGCTGTAAGACCTACAAAATCAAGCCCTTAACAATACCATAATATAAACATCAATAATCTTTGCCAGAATTACTTGGGGTGCTTCTCAATACTAAAACTGATGCTACATCGTTTCCTCGCTCCGTCCTCCAGCACATGATCCAGAAACCAATCGAACTTAGCCATCTTGAAGGGCATCTCAATTCTCTAATTGCACTGCGAGGTACAAGAATCAAGGAAGCTTCCTGAGGAGTCATGAGAGAGCATACACAGGTGTATCCTTCCCTTATATTCTAAGGGATGGAGCTAAGATGCGAGGAAAGGATGTGAGGAAAGGAAACGATGATGCACAAATAAAAAAAAAGAGAAGAACCCCGTATGTTTTGTTTTATCTTTCTTGTCCATTGTTCATTTTGTTAACAAAACTAATGATGAAAATGTTTGTTGACAGACTTTTTGTTTTGTCAGCAAAAATATGAACAGGAATTTCTAATGTAGATGATGAGAAAAATATCACTGCAAGATATTTCAATGCACTAGCAATGTTCTCTTAGAAAAGTAAAAATGTGGAAATTATATTGTTAATTCCATAGGTCTTCAACCCTGCTCCTGGGGTTAATTCAACGACTTTATGCTGTAGATGCTTCAGGGCTCATGAGATACTGGATTTAAATGCAATACTGCATAGTTATGCAACCATTTTCAAGATCAATTAATTTCTACAAAAAAAAAAAAAAAAAAAGACACGAGTATCTGTGTTTTAAATAATCAATCCATTAACTGTCACTGACAATAACAGAAATAATTGATAATTTAATTAGTGATTAATATGGACTGCTTTTTTAAAAACACACTGCTGTTCAAAAGTTTGGGATCAGTAAGATTTGTAATGTTTTTTAAAGAAGTCTCTTTAAAAACTCTTAAAAAAACAAAAACAAAACAGTAATATTGTGAAATACTGCATTGTATGTTTGTTGTTTTGTTCTTATGTTTATCCGTGATTATGATTACCTGCCAAGGGACCGCGGATGAAAACCACTGGCTAAATTCGGTACAATGCATGAAATGGAAACATTTATGTTAAAATTGTACATGGTCCCTTTTCAAATAAATGTTAGTAATTATAAATATTATTGCAATTTAAAATAATTGTTTTCTATTTTAATATACTTTAAAATATAATTTATTCCTGTGCTGCAAAGACGAATTTCCAGCATCATCACTACAGTCTTCACTATCACATGATCCTTCAGAAATCATTCTAATATGCTGATTTATTATCAATATTGGAAACAGTTTTGCTGCTTAATAGTTTTTTGGAACCTGTGATACTTTTTTCAGGATTCTTTGATGAATAAAAAGTTAAAAAGAACAGCATTTATTCAAAATAGAAATCTTTTGTAACAATATATACTACCGTTCAAAAGTTTGGGGTCAGTAAAAATAGAAATCTTTTTTGTTTTAAGAGAAATTATGTTTTTAATTTAATGTTAAATTAATGTTTTTATTCAGCAAGCACATGCTAAATTGATAAAAAGTGGTAATAAAGACTTATATTGTTAGAAAAGATTCTATTTTGAATTAATGCTGTTCTTTTTAACTTTTTATTCATCAGAGAATCATAGGTTCGAAAGAATTATTAAGCAGCAAATATTAAGCAGGTTTTGCTTTGTTTTGTTTAAAGCAGGGTTGTCAAACTCAGTTCCTGGAGGGCTGGAGCACACCTGATCCAACCAATAAAGTCCTTCAGGCTTATGTGAAAACTATGTGGCATGTGTGTTGGCGCAGGATTGAAAAAAAACTCTGCAGGGATCCGACAATAGCATCAGTTGCTAATAAAATATCAAGCAAAGCTCATTTTTGAACACAATCCATTTAAAGTGTGTGACAGTCACTAATGCAAATAGCAGGACACTATTTTATGAGCATTCAGGACTGCTCACAAACCATGTCCAAGAGAGGCTGGAAATAGACTTGGACCATCTAATGTTCCCTATATTACAGCAGAATATATGATTATTCATTACACAACAGTCTTATTATATAGATTGTGTATGTGTTTTCTTGTGCTTACTCTGGAAAAATAGCTAAACCCAAGCTCGAGAGTTCCTCATCCTCCACAGTAAAGCCGTTACAGTGAACCTGTGTAAAGTAGACACAACACATCATGTATCATTGCTCTAAACAACTGTTTACTTTAATTGGACCATTAAGTGATTAACTGACCTTTTGCGGAGACCCCTTTGGTTACCATTGCTCGCTTAGATGTATTTAGCAAAATGCTTTAAGAAATTAATTTAGTCTAATTGTCACTACAATATGTTCATAGAGTGTCATAGAGTGCCAGTAACAGAATAGATTACTGACACTTTATGGGGGAATAGGTAGAATGATGTGTAATATTCCAAAAAGCATTTTTATTATTTGTTGTTTTGGGCCACATCTCATATCCGTACTGCAGTGAGCATTTTTCCTGGATATATTTCATCTACTTTAGTGTTCCAAACATTAACAAGGACCATTTAGGCAAACACATCATTATTCATCAAATTGTGTTTTACTATTTAAAAGTATTTTTTTTAAAATATTCTTTAATAAATAAATAAATAAATAAATAAATAAATAAATAAATAAATAAATTGTCAAAACAAACATTACATTTGATGTTGTTGAATGCAAACTCATTAGGGGTAAAAAAAAAAAAAAAAAAAAAAAGTATTTCTGATGTTCAGTTCGCATGACATTTTATATAGATCCAATAGGGAAAAACTCACCCTATACTTTTTAAGAGTCATTAAAACAACAACAACTACTCTTTAATCAATAATTATCTATACACAACATTATTTACAACAATTAACTGAATTATATTCCATGTCTCCCCTAAATCTGAGGTTTTCAAACTTTTAAAAGTTTTAAAAATGAAAAAAGGCTATTTACACACCGCTCCTGATAATATACTGAGGTCTAATGAAGCGAAAAGACTGGTCTGTGCCAAATCAGTAAATCATTATTTGTAACCATAGCCTCTGCAAATGACCTGCTTGCTGTTGCATGATGACATTTGCTTGGTAGCAAAGTCACGCGTGGCATTTTATTTATTAAAGAAGGATTGATCAGTAAAGCAGCAAGGAGGGGCATTGCAAAGGGTCAGCTGTCAAAACTTCTGTGTTTACCTGTGATAAAAGTGTGAGCAGGGCATGATGATCAGGGAAATCCAGGTGTTTGGAATAGAAGTGATGGAGACCGGCTATATGTGCTTCAGTCATCTCTTTTTTCTCATTATCCATATCCTCCATGTCTGCGAGAAAATGAAGACATAATAACATTATATACAGTAACAGCTTTACATGCTTAAAGTTAACATAAAATTACATTTGCAACTATGATGTATTTCCAAGTAATGATATTAAAACAAGAGAAAATAAATGTAACCACTGGGAATTAGATTAGATAGTTTTTTTTTTTTTTTTTTTAAAGCACAATACACCCAAAGGCAATTGACAATAATTGATCCAAAAATAAAATTCAACCAATTTTTGAATTATTGGAAAAAAACTATAAAAATATGAATCACAAAGAACTGCAGAAAATACACAAATTGAAAACTGAATAAATAAATAAATAAATAAATAAAAAGAAAAAGAAAACTATTTTCTAAATACTGTGTAAGGCAGAGGAAACAGGCTCAAATTTAAAGCAAAAAGAAATAATTAAAAAACTCTGAGCCCTAAAATTGAAAGATAATCAAATCACTAGATTTTGCACTTAAAGGGTTAGTTCACCCAAAAATGAAAATTATTCAGTTTTTTTTTTCTCACCCAAGAGGCATCCTAGGTGTATATGATTTTCTTCTTTCAGACGAATCCAGTCGGAGTTATATTAAAAATGGTCTTTGATCTTTCAAGCTGTTTAATGGCACTCAGCGGGTGTTGCATGCATCAGTCCAAAAGAAGTTAAATAAAAAGCGCCCATCCATAAAAAAGTGTCTCACATGGCTACGGGGGTGAACAAATCCCTCCTGTGGCGAATCGATGCATTTTGTAAGAAAAATATCCATATTCAAAAAGGAATAATCACTTTAATGTAGCTTGCACCAACAGTTTTACACGGAAGCATCTCCATGCTGATGACGTATGAGGTCAGCATTGCGCATGCACCGCTGAGTCTTGTGAAAACCAACGTTTTTATTACAGGATCAAAGGAAGCAAAGTTTCCTTACTTTAGCAAAGAAAAACCAGTCTCCTCTTGGTTTATATCGAAATGCTCTGACATCCTTCTTCTCATATCCTCGTTTTGTACTTCTAATTATTGACCGTTGTTTTGTTTTAATTTCTCTGCTGCGTTTCCACGTTCCTCACTTCTGAGCAGTGCATATGCAAAACTGAACTCACACGTCATCCGCCCAGAACTGTTTCCGTGTACAACAGTGAGCGCAAACTAGATTAAATTGATAATTACGTTTTGAATAATGATATTTTCCTTCAAAACACATTGATTCGCCACAGGAGGCGTTTGTTCACCCCCGGGAGCTGTGTGAGACACTTTTTTTTTTTTATTGGATGGGCACTTTTTATTTAACTTCTTTTTGGACTGATGCATGCATGCAAATGTTACACCCCTTAACACTGTGATGCAGAGGTGGGACTTTCAAGTCACAAGCAAGTCTTCAAGTCATATCCCAAGTCCTCAAACAGTTAAAGTTAATGAGATAATTAAGTGACTAATTTCATGACAATTGTGCAATTGTAATGAACACCTGCTGTTATTGAGAATTACAGAGGAACAGATGTTGATGTTTTATTGGTTAAAATGATGCCACCATCATGGAGATCAGTGTTTGCTTTAGTTGGGCTCTTGACTTCTTATACTAGATCTCTCTCTGTAATACTGCACATGGTGTTATGAAGTAGAGAGACTGGTGCTGTACAGTGTGCAACTATTAGCTATTTATATGATGAGATAATCACTGTGAGATGTCTTGAGTACATACTAAATATTTAATGCAAATTACAATTTTAAGTCCATTACTATTTAGACACACACATCAAGAATCAGCATATGAATCTCAACAATGGTGATGATCAACAAAATGCTTCATGCTGCAATGCATGCTGGGTAACACCAGTGTAAAAACTCCCATCATGCACTGCAGTATGAAAAATTATTGTCACCGCTGTTGAGGATCATATGATAAGTGTTCGTGTCTAAAAGCCTGAGCTAATACAGTTCTTTTTTTCCTTCAATATCAAAGCATTACGGTGGTGTTTATTTAGTAGGACTTTTTTTTTTTTTTTTCTTTTTCTAGTGTTAGGTGGTTGTTGGTTGTTAGTTAGTAGATAGGGGAAATTCATGTTGTTGATTTTTATTGATTTTTAGTTAGAAAGTTTTTGAATCAATAATGGATAAATGTTTGTTGTGAATGTTGCAATTGCTTAAAAGCAATTTACTTTGAATTACTATAAGGGTCAAGAGACAAACTAAAGCAAACCTTTACCACAATTATGGTGGCATCGTGTGTGTGTTTGTTGATTTCATCTAAGGCTGTGCCTAAATTCAGATGTAGTTCTTGTGTTTCTCTTTTCTTCAATGATGTTGACAGTTAACAGCAGATGTTCATCACTAATGCAAAATCATCATTTAATTAGTCACTTAATTATCTTATTAACTTATTAACTCTTTGAGGACTTGGGATATGACTTGAAGACTTGCTTGTGACTTGGAAGTCCCACCTCTCCTGTGATGTCGTGTCCCGGCGTGATGAAACAAAACCAATAAAACCCATTACAAACATTTGTGAGGCATTTGTTGAATCCAGTGGGGACATAATTACTGATTATAATGACTTATACTGCCTTTTTACATGTTGCGTTTTGTATCGCGCTGCATAAACATAAAACCATGTCTGCATTTGTCATCTGAGAATCGACAAACAGCAAGCTCTAACAGTTACTCTACACTGCTCAAAACTCGTGTTTGAATCACCAGTGGCAAATCCTTTAAATATGTAAACGTACTTACAGACTATGTGTCAGAAGCACCAGACTGTCTTTGCAAAGTTGGAATTACCCCACTTTATAGAAACAGACACTGGCATTGTAGGCTACTCTCCCAGGATCAGGAAACAGTCCTTGTCCTCCGCAAAATGCAATTCACACATCTGAACACATCTGAACTGTTCCAGAACAGTGTTGTAAATACAATTTAACCATTTATGATTTATGGTTATGTGTACTCTTTTGGAAGGGAAGGCCAAAGTAGGTTGGATTTGATTTCGAAATGAAGCATATCATCTACATGAGTTGTTGCGGGAGGCAACAGTGAGAATCTTACGCCTTATTTCTTTGCGTGAACATTTGGGTGGCATTATGCAAATCTTGCCATATCGTGACGTAGACGTGGGGGTGTATCAGAATGAGCTGTTTTAGGTAGGAGTGGTTGACTCTTAATTTTTATAAAGAATATCTCTTTGGATTTGAAAATTTCAAGTATGTCATTTGATAAAAAAAAAAAAAAAAATACTAATCGCACATTTTTCTGAAATTAATCGAAATTAATCCCACCTAATATTAAAGTTAACATAAAGACAGTATAATTTTTTATATTTTTTAATGGCATCTTTTTATGACTGAAGGCCAGTATCAATGATACCAGTACTGATTTCTCTATAAAATTGATTATTAAGTGTTGAATATGGATATTTTTCTTACAAAAATGCACCGATTTGCTGCAGTAGGCCTTTGTTCACCCTCTGGAGATGTGTGAGGCACTTTTTTTTAAGGATGGGTGCTTTTTATTTTACTTCTTTTGGACTGATGCACTGCATCACCCGCTGAGTGGCATTAAACAGCTTGAAAGATCAGAGACTCTGACTATATTCGTGTGAAAGAAGAAAGTCATATACCCCTAGGATGACATGAGGGTGAGTAATTTATGGGATTATTTTAATTTTTGTGTGAACTAACCCTTTAACTGACCACGACATTGCCTGCACATAGTTTATTTCGCGCTTTGATATGAAAGGATACAGGCTACAGCGCGCGGCTGCACCTTTGTGTGTGCAATTGAAGAGCATGCACTGCGAGCACAGTACAGTTTAAGCACTCCCTTGATCTGAAGTGAAGTGGAGCACACATCTGAAACGTCTCCCGTTCTCAGTCGCTCTGCGACTGAATAAATGCACTTCTTGTCAAGAGAAAAACTGACAGAAGCAGCAGTTTTGAGTGGGGTAGCCAACCCTAGCCCCGCCCTTGCATTAATTGCGTTAAATATTTTTAACGCGTTAAACTGGAAAAATTAATCCCCTACGTTAACGTGCGCTAATTTTGACACCACTAATATAAAATGTATATTTGCTGATATGATAATGTGAAAAGCTACTAGAGCTGACAGGTGTACATTTAAAAAATATGAAGTAGATAAAATGCACTCTTAGAAAACAATAAAGTAAACATTGCAATAATTAATCAACAGTAGATCATAAGCAAACGCTTGTCATAAATGCGTACTCGTTGTGTCAGGATCTCCAGCTGAGTGCCCATGAGATCCTGTAGAGCAGTGCTTCCCAAACCTGTCCTGGAGGACCCCCTGCCCTGCACATTTTCTATGTCTCCCTAATCAGACACACCCAATTTAGTTCTTGCATTGTCTACTAATGAGCTGATGAGTGGAATCAGGTGTGTTAGATAAGGGAGACATACAAAAGGTGCAGGACAGGGGGGAAGCACTGCTCTAGAGGACACTCCATCATTTACTTGTACCATTGTTTCATGGACTACATCTCCTATAACACCCATGCTAGGAACTAATTACATGCACAGCTGGTTCCATTTAGGAGGACTATTTCTATTACTATTACGCACATGGCTAAGTACTGTTTTGCTGTTGCAGACTCTACCAAGCATTTTCATTTACCATTGCATTTGCCTTTCATTGTTTTGTTTATTTTGTATTTTGGACTGCTCACTTGGATTTTGACCATTGCCTGTTACTTTGGTTTACTCTTTTGCAAATTTGCCTTGGATAACATTGTTTGTTGGATCTTGACCTTGCCTTGCCTTTGTATTAATAAAGCTTGCACTTGGATCTAAAGAGTCCCCATTACATATTAATTGCAAACTGCTTTGAAACCACAAGCCTGTAGAATGCGCAACAGTGCCACATTTTTACTTTGAACTTGTGGCCTACATTTATTTAATTAAATAATCCTTTTAAAGCTTAATAATCAGATTAGGCAACTATCACCCCGTATCATGATTCTTGTTTACCATCCCCAAATTTAAGACCTAAAGAGTGGTAGTTAGGACTTGTGTTATACCATTTAAATGACTTTTTATGAGCTTAAATACAATAAAAAAAATAATAATAATAAAATAAAACCATTGCACATACACTGTAAAAAATTATTCACTTTATTTACTCAATAAAATTGTTTAAAATTTTATATCCAATATTATTAATTAAATTTAACAAATCAGAATTAATTAGAAATAATCAAATTAGATGCTTGAACAAGCAACCATTCAAAATGAGTAGAAGAACATGAAAAAAATTAAGTAAAATTTACACAAAAATATTGATTTAATTGAAAACACAAACAAAAACAAACAAAACATTATGCTAAAGAATACTATGTTATACATGCCAGGCCAGTAGTTGGTGATCACTAAACACCCAGTGAAACACATTATATGCATGCACATGATGTCAACTTGTTTTTACAAATTCACATGTTTGTTGCTTACATAGATATGATACAGGCATCATGTTCAGAAGTTTGTGTCTTCAGGCCCCCACAAACAGATTTATTGAAGACACCTAAAATTCACAAACAGAATCACTGAAGGAGGAAAAGGGTACATTTATAGGGTTTACCATTATAGTTGTAAGTGTTTGTTTTAGTTGTGCTCTTGACCTTGACTTTTTAATATTACATGTTGCATAGCTGTTGTAACTGAATTATACACAGCTAGACATCCTAAGAGTAAAGATGTTCAGGTGGTGTTGGTTATGATTTTTACATAATCATTGTTTGGCTTGAGTGTTTATAAAAATAATGTTCTCTGAGTTAAAATAACATTCAATATAGCAGCCCCTGTAATTCCAACAACAGAAAAAGCCAAAATTTTCTGTAAAATCCAGAGTTTAAGAATTCTGATTAAGAAAAAATTTGTAGTGGGAGAGGGAAACCTTATTTTAGGCACACAGTGACATTCAAGAACCAGCGTATGAATCTCAAGAATGGTGACAAACAGCATATTCAGGATTAACAGATGAACTGTAAGCATCACAAAACAAGCTACTAAAAATTGCATAAAAAAGTAAAAAAAAATAAAAAATAAAGAGAGAATGTATCTAAGACAATTCATCTCATAATTTATTCATGCCGCAAAGCATGATGGGAGCCATAACTGAGTTTTTGATTGGTGGCACCCAGATACAGTGTAACATGCTTTTTGATGGTCACCATTGTTGAGGTTCTCAGGCTGATTCTTGATGTCTGTGTGCTTAAATAAAAGATTCTTTTTTAAAATGTTTTGATCAGAAATGCTTCTAAGAATAGCTCTGATTATGCTGAAAATACCAGACCTTATAACTGTACAAACCAAAGGACACCTGTTGTTGATAAGACACAACCATCTCAGAAATCCAGATCAAATGATGTCAATACAAACAACACCAGCTGACACTTATTCTTATTGGCTTTGTCTAACGGCTGTAACCACAATTACAGCAACCAAAAAAAAAATTTGTTTAAAAGTTTAAGGGTCAAGAGAGCCCAACTAAAGCAAACACTGACCACCGTAATGGTAACCAAAATGTAGATTATTCTCTATCAGTGATTCTGTTTGTTAACATCAGGTGTCTTCAATGACTCTGTTTTGGGGGCTTAAAAACATAAGCTTTTGAACACAATGCCTATATCATCTCCATGAAAAGCAACAAAAACATGAATTTGTGAATTACATTTTTGTGCTGTGTTTTCTTAATCGCCAACTACTGGCTGGTATGCATAACATAGTATTCATTAGCATAGTGTTTTTGTTTTTCTTTCTCAAATAAATGTTTTTTTTTTTGTTTGTTTGTTTGTTTTGTTTTGTTTAAACTTTACTTGTTTTTTTTGTGCTATTTGACTAATTTTGAATGGTTAATTTCTAAGCATCTCATTTGATTAATTCTAATGAATTCTTATGTGTTAAATTTAATTAATAATATTGCTGGTAATCTGTTGCCACAATTTTATAAGTAAATATAGTGTATTATTTTTAAGTGTACACCAACTACGCACAACATTTCCTATCATGTATGCCTATGAAAGACGATCAAACCAATCAGAGTAGGTATGGGGCGGGTTAACATGTGCAACCCCGCCTCTATAAGCAGCCTGCAGCCAGGTGCTTCTCGTTTTTTGTCCAACAAAACCAATATTTTTGTATACATTTTACTTATTTTTTTCATGTTATTTTACTCATTTTGAATGATTGCTTGTAAGCATCTCATCTGATTAATTCTAATTAATTATTATGTGTTAAATTTAATTAATAATATTGCTTGTAATCTGTTGCCACAATTTTATTGAGTAAATATAGAGTATCACTTTTTACAGTGTAGCATCACAAAAGGGCACTTCTAGATAAAAAGACTTGATATGTGAAATCCATTTGACAAAATAAATTTAAAAATACAAAACACAGCATGCCCTCTCTGTCAGATGTGTTGAATGATTTCTGGTACTTACGGGCTTCCATATCCTTCAGTAAGAGCAGTTTTTCTGATGGGCTTCTCTCTCTCTGGTGTCTCTGCATAAGTAAATACACGTCAAACACTCATTGATGTCCGCAGTCAACATTAGAGAGTAATAAAATGGTGTTTGTATCTGACCAGCCTGGCGATGATTCTGGCCACCAGTCGCACTGTCTCTGAGGGGCACCAGTTCTCTCCATACACACACATAGCATGACACTCCAGCTTGTGCATGGGCCAGTTCTTTTTCTGTCAAATACACAAAAAAATTACACATGAAACACTCATTAATGCATATACAACTATACACATCATGAATGTATATAAGGTATAAAGACACAGAGAGATAAGATGCTTATTTTATGTCTTGCGCGATTGCAGATTATGAAAATCATTAAAAGATTTTTTTAAATGAAAGAATGGTTATTGATTTTGTGGAATAGAATGCTTTATAGTGTATACCAGGAATGGGCAACTCCAGTACTGGGGACCACTGTCCTGCAGACTTTAGCTCAATCCCCAATAAATCAAGTTTTAAAAAAAACATGAGAAAAGCGTATTATGAAATCAGCATTGTGAATCGTATTGCATCATGAATTGGGTGAATCGTTACATCCCTAGTCAGGATCGATCTGTGCATTCAGTCATGTAAAACACAGGTTTAAAACTCTTGTAGTGTAAAATACCCCTGCCCTACCCCTTTCTAAAACAAGAAAAAAAAATGTAAATCTAAATTTACATTTTTACATTTCCAAATTGTATTTCTTAATTTTATTTTAATAAATAAACAAATAAATCAAGAGCAAATCTAAAAATATTGTCAAAATTTTGGAAAATATTTTAATGGAAAAATGCAGCTATATGTCCCCCAGGCCTGATGAATAATATGGATAAACTAATTAAATTGATTTGTGTGGACAACCAGATAGTTTGGTACAAAGTTGAGATGTGATTGTTGTGGACAACTGTACACATAAAATTCAGAGGGAGTTGAGATGCTAAATTTAAATCCTAATGTGCTTTGCAGATGGAGCCTAAAAAAATATGGGGGAAAAACATATCAATGACTTGCTGCCATGCATGAGGAGTCGCTGATGTTTCTGAACTTGAACAAGGGTACTTCAGTGCTGACATGATGGACTTTTAACAACTTGGCTTTCTTCACTGTAGAATGTTGAATAAAACTATTCTGAAATTGCATTTTGTACATGACTAGAGAAAACATAGAAAGAACTGTGACCACCTTTTGACACTCATAATTAACTTTTGATTTTGGCACCATCCCTCTGTTGGTCCAGCTGTGCAGGAATACTAAAATGTGGAAGTTCGATCTATAGTTTTAACAAAAGACCTGTGATGTGAATTTCATTATCAGCACAGTACATGCATTGCCTAATTTTTGCTCTGGCCCATTGTTTCACCGACGTTTTTAAAACATGATATAAATTAATAAAAAATAGTGAAGTACAGTCTTTATTATATGATAATTAATCATTTAAGTAGATTTGTTTTACTTTTTATCAGGGCTCCAACTGCAGGATGTAAACTCATCATAACTGTGAGAAATAAAGTCTTTTTTGAGAAAATAGGTCTGGATTGTGGGATTATGTTACAGTTACTTTTATATATATATATATATATATATATATATATATATATATATATATATATATATATATATATACACTGTAAAACCTGACAAGTCACAGTAACTCAAACCATTTGAGTAAACAGATTGTCTTTACTTAAACCATGAAAGTTTTAAAACTTTGCAATTATGTAATCAAGTGATTAATTAAGTGCTGATTGAGCTTTAGTGATGACCAGCTGCTGTTACACAAACAGCAATCACCAGCTCCACTTATTAATAACCAGACTGACTTTATTTCTGTCAGACGTCTACAGAAGATCTTATTGAGAATTAACTAAGGTTTAGATGTTGATTTATTGTTTCATTTGAAGTAAGCATGTTAGAGATCAGTGTTTGCTTTAGTTGGGCTCTTGACCCTTGATTTCTGTCTTAGATTATTTATTTTTTTCTGGTTGTTGTAACCATGTGTTTTTTAACATGTTTGTTATAACTCAAAAAACCCAGAGAAAATATGATCAGGTATTGGTTGTTATACAACATATCAGTGATGATAATCATCAATTATGAAGCTGTTCAGAGTTCAAAATCTGACTAAATAGGTGTTCTATAGTTAGTTCAGTTGATTACAATGAAAGCCATTCATAAAATCAGTGGTTCTTTCATAATCAGTTAATATAAAGGACTTTCCAAACAGTTTGGTTTTCTATGGTGTCAATTAGTGACACACAGACATCAATAATCAGAATATGAACCTCAACAATGGTTACGAAAAAAGAAAAAAAAAACATGCTGCAGTGCATGCTGGGTACTATTGTAGTACAAAAACTCATGCATGGCTCCCAGCATGCTCTGCTGCATTGTTTTTTGTTATTTTATTTTTTTTTTTTTTTATGGTCACCATTGTTGAGGTTCATATGCTGATTATTGATGTCTGTGTTTGACTAAGTGAGACCACAGACAACCAAACTGTTTGAAAAGTTCTTTATATTAACTGATTATCACAGAACCATTGGCTCTTAGAATCACTTTAACTGTGATCAATCCAACTAATTACACAACACCTATTTCATCAGAGATTAGACTCCAAACAGTTCAATAATCAATGACTATCATCACCAATATACAGTATAACAACCAACATCTAGGTACATGTTAGATAAAAAATGCTAACCTGAATGCACTGTAAGGTGCTTTGGATAAAAGCAGCTTCTAAGAGTGTGAGTGTGTGTATAACACCTGATGATATTTTCTCTGGGCTTTTGAGTTACAACAAAATTGGTTATAACAGCCAAAGAAAAAACTAAGACAGAAATCAAGGGTCAAGAGCCCAACTAAAGCAAACACTGATCTCTAACATGGTTACTTTAAATGAAAACATATATCAACATCTAAACCTTAGTTAATTCTCAATCAGATCTTCTGTAGACGTCTGACAGAAATAAAGTCAGTCTGGTTATTAATAAGTGGAGCTGGTGATGCTGTTTGTGGGGTTGTTTAATCAGATTTAATGTATTTTATTTCAGTTTATTTTATCTAAGGCTGTGTCTGAAGTCAGTTGTAGTTCCTGTGTTTCTTCAGTAATTCTGTTTGTTAACAGCAGCTGTTCATCACTAATTCACAATTATCACTCAATTAATCACTTAATTATTTAATTGCAATGTATATCTTCTTTCAGTGAACTCAACTGAATTAAGTTCAGAGTACTCACAACTATTAGTTTTAAAACTTAAATGGTTTAAGGCAATCGGTTTCCTCAAACGGTTTGAGTAAACCCAACTTGTCATGTTTTTAAGGATATTTGTTTACACAAACGGTTTGAGTTAAGTTACTTGTCGGGTTTTACAGTGTGTTAGTTTTAAAACTTAAATGGTTTAAGGCAATCGGTTTCCTCAAACGGTTTGAGTAAACCCAACTTGTCAGGTTTTTAAGGATATCTGTTTACTCAAACGGTTTGAGTTAAGTTACTTTGTCGGGTTTTACAGTGTATATATATTTATATATATATATATATATACAGGTCCTTCTCAAAAAATTTGCATATTGTGAAAAAGTTCATTATTTTCCCATAATGTAATGATAAAAATTAAACTTTCATATATATTTAGATTCATTGCACACCAACTGAAATATTTCAGGTCTTTTATTGTTTTAAAACTGATGATTTTGGCATGCAGCTCATGAAAACCCAAAATTCCTATCTCGAAAAATTAGCATATCATGAAAAGGTTCTCTAAACGAGCTATTAACCTAATCATCTGAATCAACTAATTAACTCTAAACACCTGCAAAAGATTCCTGAGGCTTTTAAAAACTCCCAGCCTTGTTCATTACTCAAAACTGCAATCATGGATAAGACTGCCGACCTGACACCCTCAAGCGAGAGGGTAAGACACAGAAAGAAATTTCTGAACGAATAGGCTGTTCCCAGAGTGCTGTATCAAGGCACCTCAGTGGGAAGTCTGTGGGAAGGAAAACGTGTGGCAAAAAATGCTGCACAACGAGAAGAGGTGACCGGACCCTGAGGAAGATTGTGGAGAAGGACCGATTCCAGACCTTGGGGGACCTGCGGAAGCAGTGGACTGAGTCTGGAGTAGAAACATCCAGAGCCACCGTGCACAGGCGTGTGCTTTTGAACCAGAAACAGCGGCTGAAGCGCCTGACCTGGGCTACAGAGAAGCAGCACTGGACTGTTGCTCAGTGGTCCAAAGTACTTTTTATCGGATGAAAGCTAATTTTGCATGTCATTCGGAAATCAAGGTGCCAGAGTCTGGAGGAAGACTGAAGAGAAGGAAATGCCAAAATGCCTGAAGTCCAGTGTCAAGTACCCACAGTGAGTGATGGTCTGGGGTGCCATGTCAGCTGCTGGTGTTGGTCCACTGTGTTTTATCAAGGGCAGGGTCAATGCAGCTAGCTATCAGGAGATTTTGGAGCACTTCATGCTTCCATCTGCTGAAAAAGCTTTATGGAGATGAAGATTTCGTTTTTCAGCAAGACCTGGCACCTGCTCACAGTGCCAAAACCACTGGTAAATGGTTTACTGACCATGGTATTACTGTGCTCAATTGGCCTGCCAACTCTCTTGACCTGAACCCCATAGAGAATCTGTGGGATATTGTGAAGAGAAAGTTGAGAGACGCAAGACCCAACACTCTGGATGAGCTTAAGGCCGCTATCGAAGCATCCTGGGCCTCCATAACACCTCAGCAGTGCCACAAGCTGATTGCCTCCATGCCACGGCGCATTGAAGCAGTCATTTCTGCAAAAGGATTCCCGACCAAGTATTGAGTGCATAACTGAACATAATTATTTGAAGGTTGACTTTTTTTTTGTATTAAAAACACTTTTCTTTTATTGGTCGGATAAAATATGCTAATTTTTTGAGATAGGAATTTTGGGGTTTTCATGAGCTGTATGCCAAAAAATCATCAGTATTAAAACATAAAAGACCTGAAATATTTCAGTTGGTGTGCAATGAATCTAAAATATATGAAAGTTTAATTTTTATCATTACATTATGGAAAATAATGAACTTTTTCACAATATGCTAATTTTTTGAGAAGGACCTGTATATATGTGTGTGTATGTGTGTGTATATGTATATACAGTCGTGGCCAAAAATATTGGCACCCTTGGTAAATATGATCAAAAAAGGCTGTGAAAATTCATCTGGAAGAATATAAAACAGAGGGGAAATATCATTATGAAATGAATGTTTTTCTCAAATACTCGTTGGTCACAATTATTGGGACCTGAATTTACTGAATTTGGGATTTTTCTTAGTTGTCAGTTATAATCATCAAAATTAAAAGAAATAAACATTTGAAATATATCAGTCTGTGTGTAATGAATGAATATAATATACATATAATATACACTTTTTGAATGGAATTAGTGAAATCAACTTTTTGATGATATTCTAATTATATGACCAGCACCTGTATATATATATATATATATATATATATTGTATCCCGTGTCAAAAACAAGCTTCCAAAGCTGTCAGATACCCTTTTACTTAAGTCATGTACAGTGTCTTTTTTTTCCAATTTTCTTATTAGACCTTTTTATCACTGTTAGTATGCATATTATTGTGTATGTGTGTTTTACCTGACAGTTCACATTGCAGTAGAATGCTTTTTTGCACTTTCCACATTTTGGCAAGAACCCTTTTTCCTGTACATGACAGAGAAAAACACAAACCAAAAACAACAACAATGTTTATTAAAACACCTAATGATAAAATAATGAATGTGTTCGTGTTTGAAAGAACAAGCACTATTTCCATGTAACAGTAAGTATCAAGTCAAGTCAAGTCAAGTCAAGTCTGCTTTATTGTCAATTCTTCTTTCAAGTGTGCTTTATTTTCATTTATTGTTTTGTTGTTGATTTTCTTTTAGTCCTCCGGTGCATACAGATAACACTAACAGTAAGCCTAAAAATCTAGATCAAATATAAAATATAAGATAAAACTATACAATAAGTGAATGTAAAAAAGACATAATAGAAAAAATAAAATAAAATTAAGGTTAAATAAAAGCAGCGCAAGGCACATGGCAGATAGAGTGCAAACCAGTGGAACAAACAGTGCAGATAAAAAGATTTTTAGTGCATAAAAAAAAGCTTTTTTCTTTCTTTTCTTTTTTTTAAGCTTTTTTTTTTTAAAGATTTTTTTTAAGCTTTTTTTTTTTTTTTTTAGTATGCATTGATTAACTATATTTTCAAAGTAACGCGTTACATTTACAACTAAGAGAGACTGGAACAGAATGTGATAGAGAAAGGTATTAGAGCAGCAATCTCTCTTCAGCAGCTGTCACAGTGAATGTGCTGTCACCATACAGGGCCAGAGCAAATGTCCTGAGTTTGGGCAGCTGCTTCAGGACATTCTGCTGTATTTTTAGATGTGCCCTTTTAGAGCTTATCTGCTGGTCATGACAGAAAAGAGATAAATCTAAAAGTAGAGAAGGGCTTGTTTTTCGGCTTTACGCTCTCTCTCTCTCTATCTCTCTCTCTCTCTCTCTCAAAGATATGTAAATCTCAGAGCTTGTTTGCACTTCTACTCATGCTGTTAAATCCTGCCATTCATTCAGCTTCACCAGAACGTTCAAATGCAACAATAAATACATTTTCTAATGAAGCTGTAGAAATGCATTAATGCTAACAAATGAGAACGTACACATCTTTATTTTTAAATTTAGCTGTATATATTATATATCCATTAAGAAAGTTATTTGTTAGAAAATAGCGATCATAAGCATATAAGTAACACAGTAGCCAATAAGATAAACCAACAAAAATAAAGTGCATAAATAAATACATTCAGACCTTGTAAAGCACTGTTCACAGATAAATCCTCTCTCGTTCACGGACAGTACGTATGAATAAGCGGGACACGAAAAGAGCAATTCACCGACTTCATACGCTCTGGTCACCCGCAGTCCTCTGCCCTTCCCCGGGCTGCTAAAACGCTCAATGCCCGCGATGCCCTCACACTCCATCATCAGCACTTAACGGTAGTCCGCACCGATGGTCCGAGTTCTGAGGTTTCTGAGATTTTCGATGTAACTTAAATGGGTGGAGCATATATGAATATTTATGAGCTTCCCCAAACATGCACGTAGAATTATCCACGCCCGAATCTCAGAATTTATTTCGGGAAGGTAATAATTATATTAAATAAAATATGTATCAAAAAGTAATCAAGTCAAAACGTCACGTATGCCTAAACTACTACTCGTAACACTTTATTGTTTGTAATATTGTAATGTTGTTACCGTGTATATTTACATTTAGTCATTTAGCAGACGCTTTTATTCAAAGAGACTTATAAATGAGGACAATGGAAGAAATCAAATTTTACAAAAAGAGCAATGATATACAAGTGCTATAACAAGTCTCAGTTAGCGTAACGCAATACACATAGCAAGTGCTTTTTAAATAATATAATAAATAAAAAGAAAACAGATAGAATAGAAAAAGAATAGAGCAAGCTAGTCTTAGAGGTCTTTTTTTTGCTTTTGTTAATTGTGTAATAAATGAAAAGAAAACATAACAGTTAGCCGAGAATACAAAACGATTACAAAGTTAGTTTTATTATTAAGAAAACAAGCAACAAATGAATAGAGTGCAAGTCTAAGGGACAAGTTTTTTATTTATTTATTTATTTAGAATATAATTAGAATTGAGTGCTAGAGTTAGAGGGTCAAATAAAGTTGGAAGAGATGTGTTTTTAGTCAATTCTTGAAGATGGCTAAGGATTAAGTTGGGCAGGTCATTCCACCAGGAGGGAACATTTAATTTAAAAGTCCATAAAAGTGGCTTTGTGCTTCTTCGGGATCGCACACTCAAGCGATGTTCACTTGCAGAACGCAAGCTTCTAGAGGGCATGTAAGTCTGAAGTAATGAATTTAGGTAGATGGGAGCAGAGCCAGTGGTGGTTTTGTAGGCAAACATCAATGCCTTGAATTTTATGCGAGCAGCTATTGGTAGCCAGTGCAAACTGATAAACAGAGGTGTGTGACATGCATTCTTTTTCGGCTCATTAAAAATTAATCTTGATGTCGGGTTTTACAGTACCTGTCAAGAGAGCATTGCAATAGTCTAGCCTGGACAGAACAAGAGCTTGAACAAGGAGCTGTGCAGCATGTTCTGAAAGAAAGAGATTGATCATCTTGATGTTGAATAAAGCAAATCTGCAAGACCGGACAGTTTTAGCAATGTGGTCTGAGAAAGTCAGCTGATCATCAATCATAACTCCAAGGTTTCTGGCTGTTTTTGAAGGAGTTATGGTTGATGTGAAAATTGGATGGTGAAATTGTGAAAAATGATGGGTTTGCTGAAACCACAAGCATTTCTGTCTTGGCCAGGTTGAGTTGAAGGTGACGGTCCTTCATCCAGCAAGAAATGTCTGTTAGAAAAGCTGAGATGCGAGCAGCTATCGTCGGATCATCAGGATGGAATGAGAGGTAGAGTTGAGTGTCATCAGCATAGCAGTGGTATGAAAAGCCATGTGTTGCAGGCCCCGCCTCCGGAGACCCATCAGACAGATTACTGTACCTGTAAAAACAGGATAAAATGAAAAGACCGGGAGAGTCACGTCTGCTCCTTCACAGCTCCTCTGTTGGTATATTTATTCAGTGTACAATCAATTTCAGAAATCAATTTTCAGGTACATACAATTGTTTTTTAAAGCTTTGCTTCACATTCTGTTGTGTCTCTTTCTTTCTTTTTCATCACTTTAATGTCACTGTATTACAATAATCTTTTTTTACCATTTTTCTTGTCTTCAATTTACTCTTTTGTTGACACCTAAATACTCCATAGACATTTTATACACCATCAATACTAATATTTATAAAGACAATATAACTTAGAATTAGATTTACTCAATATGTATATATAGTGTAAAAGTATATATTTTAAACCACTGTCTTCTTTACAATATTATATATTGTAAATAATAACACAATTTACTATTTTTTTCCCCTCACAGGCGAGTATCTATAATGGAAGAACACATACAGTGTGCTTTTCTAATCTTCCCTCAGTGCCCGGTCACGTGACCACCAAGCGCGCCAAACGCGACAACAGAATGAGCTTCCCAGAGACGTTCAACACTCTATTTTACACATTAACTTGAACGATTAAACATTTTATAACCAAAACACAATTAATAAATCTATATAGTTAGATATAAAGATCACTGGAGCATATTTCGATTCTTTCCCTCATATTAAAGAGAGAACATACATTAGGAAAAACAAAACGTTGTAAGATAAATTGCATTCAACACTTCACATTCATCCTACATCATACGGTTCTGAATGACAGAACCTAATGATGCCATGTAGACAGAGAAGAGAAGTGGTCCAAGAACTGAGCCCTGAGGCACCCCAGTAGTTAGATATTGCGACTTGGACACCTCACCTCTCCAAGATACTTTGAAGGACCTGTCTGATAGGTAAGACTCAAACCACTGGAGTGCAGTTCCTGAGATGCCCTTTGGCAATAGGGTTGACAGGAGGATCTGGTGGTTAAAAGTGTCAAAAGCAGCAGACAGATCAAGCAAGATAAGTACTGATTATTTGGAATCCGCTCTTGCCAGTCTTAGGGCTTCAATAACTTAGAGCAAGGCAGTCTTGGTTGAATGTCCACTTCTGAAGCCAGATTGGTTGCCGTCAAGGAGATTGTTCTGTGTGAAAAAGGCAGAGACTTGGTTGAACACATCTCGTTCAAGTGTTTTTGCAAAGAAAGGAAGAAAGGAAACCAGTCTGTAGTTCTCTAAAAGAGATGGTTTGAGGGTGGGTTTCTTAAGTAGTGGGGTTATACGAGTCTAAATGCTGAGGGAAAAACACCAGTGTGAAGGGATGTGTTAATGATGTGAATGAGTGAGTGAATGTATAACTGCAGGAGAAAATGGTCTGAAGAAAATGAGATGGAATAGGATCAAAAGGACAAGTAGTAGGATGATTAGAAAGGATGAGTTTTGGAGACTTATGCCTCAGAGAGTGAAAGAGAACGATGTGAATGCGTGTATGTTTGCTGGTAAGATGTGCTTGACGGATTGTGGTGTGGAAAACTGTGAACTGATGTTTTTTTAATTTTATTAATGAAAAAATGTGGCACAAGTCATCAGCTATTAGAGTTGATGCAGGAGGGGGAGGAGGAGGACAAAGGAGCAAGTGAAACGTTTTTAAGAGCATTCGAGAGTTAGACGAATTCTTATTTTTGTTTTTTAGTATGTCCTTTTAGCAGTGGAGACATTAGCAGAGAAGGAAGAGAAGATTGACTGATACACATTAAGGTCAGTAGTATTTTTGGATTTGCGCCACCACACCCTTTCAGCAGCTGTAAGCTTAGACAACGATGTTCACAGAGAACATCAGTTAACTAAGGGGCGGAAGGGGTGGTATGGGCTGGCCTGGAAGACAAGGGGGCAAACAGTGTCTATGTATATGCATGCAATCAAAGGAAGATGTTGCAAGTCAAGCACAAAATGGTTTTGTGAACTGTGTCTACAATCGTGGATAAAATGACACACATGGCTTCTTTTAGAGTCTGGCCTTTTTAGACTTTCTCTTCACTGTTTTTGTGTTGCACAAATTCATCTTCAAATAAAGCATACCACACGTAACTATGCATTAAGATACCACTAGATGACAGTAACATTTCAGAGATGGTCGGTCATGATCTCACGCACTAAGTACACTGTAAAACCTGACAAGTCACAGTAACTCAAACCGTTTGAGTAAACAGATTGCCTTTACTTAAACCATGTAAGTTTTTAAAACTTTTCCATTATGTAATCAAGTGATTAATTAAGTGCTGATTGAGCTTTAGTGATGAACAGCTGCTGTTAACAAACAGAATCACCAGCTCCACTTATCAATAACCAGACTGACTTTATTTCTGTCAGACGTCTACAGAAGATCTTAATGAGAATTAACTAAGGTTTAGATGTTGATTTATTGTTTCATTTGAAGTAACCATGTTAGAGATCAGTGTTTGCTTTAGTTGGGCTCTTGACCCTTGATTTCTGTCTTATATTATTTTTTTTTTTGGATGTTGTAACCATGTGTTTTTGAAACATGTTTGTTATAACTCAAAAAAACCCAGAGAAAATATGATCAGGTATTGGTTGTTGTACAAGCATATTGGTGATGATAATCATCAATTATGGAGCTGTTCAGAGTTCAAAATCGTACTAAATAGGTGTTCTATAGTTTGTTCAGTTGATTACAATGAAAGCCATTCATAAAGTCAGTGGTTCGTTCATAATCAATTAATATAAAGGACTTTCCAAACAGTTTGGTCTTCTATGGTGTCAATTAGTCACACACAGACATCAATAATCAGAATATGAACCTCAACAATGGTTACAAAGAAAAAAAAAACATGCTGCAATGCATGCTGGGTACTATTGTAGTCCATCTCTCCAACTCATCCATGGCTCCCAGCATGCTCTGCTGCATTGTTGTTGTTGTTTTTTTTTTTTTTTTTTTTTATGGTCACCATTGTTGAGGTTCATATATGCTGATTATTGATGTCTGTGTGTGACTAAGTGACACCACAGAAAACCAAACTGTTTGAAAAGTTCTTTATATTAACTGATTATCACAGAACCACTCGCTCTTAGAATCACTTTTACTGTAATCAATCATAATTATTACACAACACCTATTTCATCAGAGATTAGACTCCGAACAGTTCAATAATCAATGATTATCATCACCAATATACAGTATAACAACCAACATCTAGGTACAGGTTAGATTAAAAAAAAACGCTAACCTGAATGCACTGTAAGTTGCTTTGGATAAAAGCAGCTTCTAAGAGTGTGAGTGTGTGCATAACACCTGATGATATTTCCTCTGAGCTTTTGAGTTACAACAAATGGTTACAACAGCCAGAGAAAAAACTAAGACAGAAGTCAAGGGTCAAGAGCCCAACTAAAGCAAACACTGATCTCTAACATGGTTACTTTAAATGAAAAAAACCAACATCTAAACCTTAGTTAATTCTCAATCAGATCTTCTGTAGACATCTGACAGAAATAAAGTCAGTCTGGTTATTAATAAGTGGAGCTGGTGATGCTGTTTGTGGGGTTGTTTTAATCAGATCTTGAGAGATTTAATGTATTTTATTTCAGTTTATTTTATCTAAGGCTGTGTCTGAAGTCAGTTGTAGTTCTTGTGTTTTCTCTTTTCTTCAGTAATTCTGTTTGTTAACAGCAGCTGTTCATCACTAATTCACAATTATCACTCAATTAATCACTTAATTATTTAATTGCAATGTATATCTTCTTTCAGTGAACTCAACTGAATTAAGTTCAGAGTACTCACAACTATTAGTTTTAAAACTTAAATGGTTTAAGGCAATCGGTTTCCTCAAACGGTTTGAGTTAACATAACTTGTCAGGTTTTAGTGAGGCTGTGTCTGAAGTTAGTTGTAGTTCCTTCTCTCTCTTTTCTTCAGTAATTCTGTTTGTTAACAGCAGGTGTTCATCACTTATGCTCAATTATCACTCAATTAATCACTTAATTACTTAATTGCAATGTATATCTTCTTTCAGTGAACTCAACTGAATTAAGTTCAGAGTACTCATAACTGTTAAGTTTTAAAACTTAAATGGTTTAAGGCAATCGGTTTCCTCAAACGGTTTGAGTAAACCTAACTTGTCAGGTTTTTAAGGATATCTGTTTACTCAAACGGTTTGAGTTAAGTTACTTGTCGGGTTTTACAGTGTAGTTGCATGCACGTGGTTCATCTTTGCGACGGCAAGTTTTATAAGTAATATATTCAAGACCTCCAGACTTTTTTCGGGCCTCTTTAGGCATTTCATTAAAGAGTTATGTTCGCCTGTGGATTTTAATTAAATTGTATGAGAAGCACTATACAATGCTAATTTATGATTTTCTTAGTCTTTTAAACTCAATTAATACTCAAGTTAATATGAAAATATAATTTAATATCAAGCTTAAGCAACAAAATTAGTTGCAAAATTTGTTTTCTTATCGGGTTGGACATCTTTTGTAATTCCAAATAAACAGAACATGATCTGTAAATAAATAAACAGTTAAACATTAAACAAACTTTAGATGAGATTGTGACCTTCTGATCTTCAGTCTCCTTTTTGGTATTTGCTATATGGTTCTTCTCCAAATAATATTTTAGTTTGCCAACGGGCAAGTTTTAATAACAAGAAGCAAGTATTAATGCCACTTCCTATATAGACATACTGGACATGCCATGTAGGCTTATGGTCCTATCATTTTTTATCATCAAGCTCTATCATTACAGTCAGCGGGTGTTGCATTGCTTCAGTCCAAAAGAACTTAAATAAAAAGCATCCTTCCATAAAAAACTGGATGTTCATGTCTCGCACAGCTCCGGGGGGTGAACAAAGGCCTGGATTTTTTGACAGTGCCTTGCCACCCATAGATAATTGTTTTTCAGTTGCACTACTAAGGCCTGAAATGCTCCAGGAAAGCTAATCAAAATGACCACAGCTGATCACAGTTTGAAAGTCAGATGGCTTTGTGTGCCATTGAGGGTAATTAGCTACGCCTGATTGAGTTTACAATTTATTTTTAGTAGGGGGGTGATGTAGGGGGGCAAGTTTTCTGACATGCTGGTGTTATATCTTTCACTTGGATGTTATAGGTTGCACTGAGTAAATACAGCTGGATAAAACTGTGTCCATCTTAATTTCAGGCTGCAATGCAACAAAATGTGATTATTCTAAAGAAGGTGATTTTTTTCTATACCCACTGCAAGTATATGATGTAGAGCTGCCTAGTGTATTTGGAAGAAAATGCAGTGAAAGTTGAGGCAGATCCAACACCTGAAGCATCTAGTAAGATCTGAATTAAGGCTATTAAAAGACAATATAACCAGACTGAAAATGAACATCACAAGCATTATTAATGATATTCAAGATGCTGAAAAAAACAGATCCTCCTCCACAGAAGCACCAGTACAGTCCCACCCACACCACACCGCACCTCAGGGTTCTCCACCTCAAAGCATTTTGCAAACACTGCGGTCTTAAAGAAAGCCAGGTAAAGCTGTACTGTTAATACTTGTATGGATTGTTAGTAGAGAAATGGTTACACTGTTGGTTTGATTGTGTAAAACAGGGTTGTATTTATTTCACAGATGTAAAAACACATGAACAATGTTGATGACCTTACAGTGTTAAAAAAAACAGTGAAGTTGTATCACTTTTTATTGAATCTGTACACTAATATAATACTTGACACAATTATTTATGCACTCTTTAAAATTATTTTAACAGTGTTAAGGTTACAAAAATAGTCTTTTGTAGTTACATGCAAATATTAGCAATTTGCATGGTCTGAAGATATAGTATATACAAGACATTCTGTACCAAAAGTACCTTATAAAAACTTTTTTTTTTAGTAAATACACTTTTCTGTAAAAGGGAAAAGAACAAAAATGCAGTTAATGCAGTAAAAATGTGAGCATCATGCACGCACACATTTCTGTAAAGCAACTTTGAAACGATGTGTATTGTGAAGAGAGCTTTACAAATACATTTCATTCTTGATATTTGATAGTGTTATCCACTACAAAAAAAAAATATACTCTAACAGTCCTAAAATGCTAAATGTGTTCCTCTTCTTGTGAAGGAATACAACCTGCTGGCGAGACAAAATAGTCACACAGAAGGTTTCGTTGCATTTCTTTTCTGTCTGCCGAAACCGATGCATTGTGTTTCCTTCTTTTTGCTCCACTGTCTGAAAAGACACCATTCCCGTAATTCATGCAGGTTTCCTCAACTATGCTTTGGTCACCATCTGCAAAGGCTGGAGGTTTATGTGCCACAGACCTGCTCTCGTGGAGGAAGTTATAGATGCATAGCGAGTGCATAGTAATCTTCACCACTTTTTCAGGCTCCAAGAATATAGTCCTTCTGAGAACCCTTAACCTGTTTGCTAGAATGCTGAATGCATTTTCTGCAACTCTCTGTGCCCTTGAAAGACGATAGTTCAGTACCCGCTGACTGCGGTCCATCTGCTCATTTGGATATGGCTTCATGAGATCAGGCCTTAAAGGACAATCCTCATCACCCACAAACATGTACGCCATTGTTATGTCACTGTTGGGCAATGGTTCAGGTGGAGGAAAGTTCAGCAGACCCTGATCCATTGCTTTACACAAGTCAGAGTGAGTGAATAGTCCAGCATCAGAGACCTTATCTCGGGTTCCCACGCTGGTATAAATGAACTTGTAATTTGCATCCACTGCAGCCATTATTGTCACAGAGAATCTGCCCTTGTTATTATGGTCAAGGCAGCCACTTTTTGCTGGAGGCTGTATATGAATCTGTTTTCCACCAAGCGCACCTAGGCAATGTGGAAACTGCCATTTCGATTCGAAGTCCTTGGCTATTGCCCGCCATTCTGCCTCTGTTGATGGTGTCTAGCAACAGAACAGGAAAACAGTTAAGTTTGTACACTAAATCTTGTATTTCTCACACATGGTTAAAAAAAAAAAAAAAAAAAATTACTGTAAATATGAATTCATGACTTATATAGTGAAAGACGTATTCAGATCCTCATCTAAAATACGGTGACCAGGAAGGGACATGTTCAGTGTTTTGTGGCCACATCAAATTAACTTCTCAGTACCTGTTATTTTGTTGAGGTAATGACACCCATTTTATTTTGAATTAAGAATGACAAAGTCAGTTAAGACATAATATTGACATAATATTATGTGTGTTATATTGTGCACAATCTATAGATACCTTGTCTCTGTGACAGCATTTTAGAGTTTGAATTTGTTAATATGTTAAACAATGCATATGATTTTTTTATACTTTCAAAGTCTTTTAAAGCAATTTACTGCTCATGTCTTTTTATGGTTTAATATTTAATATTTTATTTATTTATGTTTAAACACAGTATCAGCAACAATGGCTATATTCATGGCAATGTTAACAATATAATTTCAATACATCATTTACAATAATATAACATTTTCTTCAGAAGCAATCACTATACAGAAACATACCAGAAACAAAAATAGTACTGATAAAAATCATATACAATATTTCAGTTTAATCAGTGATAAAAGAGACTTTTTAAAAAATGTCTTTCAGTATTTTGCTATATTATTCCATTCCATTTGACATTAATGTACAGATTCAATAAAGGTTTAACATCAGATACTGGAATATTACATTCTGTTGTTTCCAACTGAAGAGCTTTCTTAGCCACTTTATCTGCTTTTTCATTGCCGACCAATCCGATATGGCTGGTATCCAACAAAAAACAATGCGGAAATCTTGTTTCTTTAAAAAGTGAACTTTTTCTAGCATACTAATAATTGTAGGGTGTTCAGTTTTCAAAGACTCAAGTGCTTGTAGGCAGGGCTTAGCATCTGTACCAATTAAGAAATAATGGGGTTTTTTTTATATTTAATAAATGGTTTAATATTTGTTATATCTAGTGTTGCTTTTGTCAACAAAAATTATGACTAAATATCGTCGTCAACGAACCTTTATCATGTGACGAAAACGAGACGAGACGCAACGTAAATGCTGGTCATGTGACGATGACTATAATTAAATGTATAATGCAATATCGTTGACGAATAAAAACGAGACTAAATGTGGTTTACAAAATAAAAACTATGCTAAAATGTCTCTTCATTTTCATTGACCAAAAAGAGACGTTTCGTTGACTAAAACTAGACTACACTAAAAAGAGTATGAACGTGACTAAAACTAGACTAAAATGTCGTCAGTTTTCGTCGACTAAAACTAGACTAGACTAAAAAGAGTATGAACATGACTAAAACTAATAAAAACTAAAATGACAGCTTCACACAAAGACTAGACTAAGACACTAGTTATATCTTTATATTTCCCCCCTCAATTCATGTTTCTTTTCACCTAATTAATGTTCTACATTACATATTTGAATACGCACGTATGTTTTTTGTAAATACTGTAAATGTCTGACAATCATGCCAAAAAGCTTTGATTTTGACTATTTCTGTAGGCCTATGACAGTGAGTGGAAATAAATGATCACAACTTCTCTTTACAGTAATATAACATTTATTTTAGGCTTTAATATTTCACTTCACACTAAACATTAATAGGCTATTTTACCAAGGATTCATATAAAGATATAGTTAGTTGTAATTTATTGAGAAACTACTGTAATCAGCATTTGTGAACATGTAGTTTCATTCATGCCTATGGTTTCATTCTGTGAAAGATTTACTATTTTTAACAAATCATTTGAGTGAAGGATTTAATGAGTCACTAATAACACATAAAACAGATAGTGTCATGGTAAGCCTACAGAAATAGTCAGGCAAAGATTTACCTGGCATGACTGTCCAGCATTTACAGTATTTATGCGGATTTAAATATTATAGCATTATTGACGTTTTAAACATATTCTTTTACCATATATTTATAATACAAAAATATTCAAACCTCATTTGAATGCTGTGCATGTGCAATGTAATATAGCCATATCTTAATGCCACACTGTCATCCTTAATTAAAAGTAAAATGTTATTTATTAATAATCCCCATTTCTGATAATCCCAGGTTCTATGATTGTTTACACATTAAATTTGTTCCCTCAACATATGATCTTGAAGCCATGGCTTCGCATCGCAGGGTCACGATTCATTATCATGTCCCCACAAGTTCAAATGTCAACAAAACTAAATGAACCAAGCATGTCCCTTCCCAGTCACTACAAAAATGATTTTGTCGTGTTTTGCAGCAGATGTTTATGGTGGAATTAATTTTACTGAATATTTTTTTTCTAAATTACCAAGTAATAAATGTAAACTACTTGCGTAAATAATGTTAATCAGAGCTTACGTTCAGGTAGTCTTTTTTCATGAGCTGGTACAGAGCGGCACAAGTCTCCATAACGATCTGTGAAATAGTGCTGGCCCCAATCCCGTGCTGTGAACTGAGGGAACTGAATGTTTCACCTGCATAAGAAACAAAGTAACTACACAATATACAGTAACAGACAACAGCTATGTTTCTGTTGCCCTGGCAGACCCACCTGTTGCCAAAAACCGCAAGGTCACAGATAGGCGATCTCTTGGGGATATTGCCCGTCTCATTTTTGTGTGCTGCTTGGTTATGAGGGGTCCAACCATCCGCAGCAGGAACTCAAATTCCTCTGCTGTCATCCGCAGCAGCTCCTTGAACCCATTCTCATCAGTCAGCTATTGTATGGAAAGCACAAACACGTAGTTTCTACCTGAATAAATTCACACAGGCTTTTCAATTATTCGAAACAAAAACAAAGCAGGAACATTTCCTTGACGAGCCGCGGCACCCGTGGGCAGCTATGCTATAACTTGCGTCCATCGGAAATGTATTCTTTACCTCCAGCTGCTGCTGCAGAACAGACGATCCGGGCTGCTCGCGTCGTCGTCCCACGCAATTTCTCTTCCATATTCGTCTGTTTCTCTTTTTCTGTTTTTCGCTGCAGATCAGTGCACATACAACTTGAAAGGCAAGCTGCTTGCTGACCACCGCCTCGGGGTTCATTGTTTTTGACTGAGAATTCCAGTCTCGCGCGAGAACTCCTGTCTCACGCGTCCTCTTGCATCATTTCCTGTTTCGCTTCTCGCGTGCGTTTTGTTGTGAAACGTTGTTTGTACTGAAGACCAGACCAACAGACAGACTTGCTTAAGTGAGTATTTGCGAAAAGGTGAAAAACCATGAAATTCTTTCTGTGGTCATTCACATGAAGTACTGAATGACTGAATTATGAATTATTCATTGAATATCGGAGAGCAGATCACAGGAGCGCACTCAGTTGTCTTTTGCATATTGTTACGGTGGAAAGTAAAAATAAAAACATAGAATATAGAACACTGCGGACTGATGTTATTGCCACAGATATTTTTCTGTGACATTGAAATACCAACATTAAATTATTTTATTAAGGTATAAAAAATAGAGCATGACAGTACATTAATTGAAATTATTTGTTTCTGCCCTTAGTGGACAATGGTTGGTCAGATTATTATTATTATTATTTTTTTAATTCAGAATTATTCACTTCAAATCGTAATGGAATTTTATCAGACTTGAATAAAATGCATTAACTTTTTTTTTCTTTCTTTAAATGCTTGGTCATAATATGTCTTAAAAAGACACTTCTTAGCCTATTTTAATTAACAAAAACACACACACACACACACACACACACACACACACACACACACACACACACACAATTACAGTTGAGGTCAAATGTTTACCTTGCAGAATCTGTAATATTCATTACTGTAATAATAAAAATAATTTTCCATCCCCATTTTTTTACTCTCTGTCCGCACCCTCCTCCACAGCATGTGATGCATGGCTCAGGATGGCCAGCACTGCTTGAGCCTGAGCCAGATTAAAATGAACCAATGCAACCACAACAAATGCCTTCAAAGACAAAATACTTTGCACTGCTGTAGCTTTCAATACAAGGGATCAAAACAAAAAAAAAACAAATTAGGATTGGATGAACCATTTACCCTGGCAGGTAAGAGCAATAAAAGAGCAAAACCTACATCTTCAAGAAAGGAAGTTTGTTATACAGTGCTAATATCAACTGGCGGAAAAAAATCACCGGTGAAGCTGCTGGAGGTATATAATAAAATTGTAGGGGAAAATTACCAAACACCTGAAAATAGGCAGTAAGAAAATCTGGTAAGGATCCAACTAAACCCACTAGTTACAGACTAATATTTATTACTTCAAATTTATGTAAAATCATGTAAAGTATGTGTGATAACGACCTGAACAGTCACAAGGATCAAAATCATGGAAGCAATGTTGGCATCCAAAAAGGAAGTTTATTTCAAGCGGATGTGCAAAATGTGCAAAAAAACTGTTTAAGAGCTTAAAGATTATATATATATATATATAAAACGGTCTTAAACTAGACCTGCTGAGCACTTAAAACAGTACTAAGTATCTCCACAACTTTGAGGCTGGAGTTTTACACTCATGGCCAAAAGTTTGGGCAGTAAAATAAATTTAGTGTTTTGCAAAGTTTGCTGCTTAAGCTGTTGTGGTGTTCATTTACATTGTTTCTAGATTATTGTGTAGAGTGATCAGATGCATTGGCCAAAAAATGTACTTTTCAAAAAAAAAAAAAAAAACATCCTGTGATCCTGACACAAAATGACCAGCTAACATTAATTGACTGATCATATCAGCAGCACATGTGAAAGTGTGAAGGGGTAATAGTCAGGTGAAATCACTATCAAACTAATTAGATTGTAAGAGCAGACTGATTGCTATAAAAGGAGGGAAGAAGTGCTTCCAATAATTGTTTTCTTGTTAGCATTAGATTGTAAGAGCAGACTGATTGCTATTAAAGGAGCGGTGCATCAAATGGCCTCACGTGCAAGGACATTGCTACAAAGTATATTGCACCTGAAAGAAGCAAAGAAGCCACTTTTCTACGAAAAAAAATAAAAAATAAAATAAAATTATATTAAGGACAGACTGCAGGAAGTACAAGGATTGGACAGGAGAAGACTGGTGCAAAGTTATTTTCTCTGAAGCTCCCTTCTGACTGATTAGAACATCTGGAAAATCGATTTGTTCAGAGAAGAAAAGGTGAACGCTATCATGAGACCTGTGACGTGCCAACAGTGAAGCATCCTGAGACCATCCATGTATGGAGTTGCTTTTCAACCGAGGGAGTGAGCTCTCTCAGAATTCTGCCCCAAAACACTGTCATGAATAAAGAATAGTAATAAAACATCCTGCAAGAGCAACTTCTTCCAGTGATCCATGAGCAATTTGGTGATCTGTGCATTTTCCAGCATGATGGAGCACCGTGTCACAAAGCAAGTGTGATAAAGAAGTGGCTCGAAGATCATTGCATTGAAATTTTGGATCCATGGCCAGTCAACTCTCTGGATCTCAATCCCATAGAGAACCTTTGGTCAGTCCTCAAAAGGTGAGTAGACAAGCAGAAGCCCACAAATTGATCAACTCCAAGAACTTATAAGGCAATAATGGATCACCATCATTCAGGATTTGGCCCAGAAGCTAATATCCAGCATGCCAGAGTTAACTGCAGAGGTTATGAAGAACAAGGGTCAACACTGTAAATAATGACTCATTCATATATATATATATATATATATATGCCAATAAAAGCCTTGAAACTTATATGCTTATCATTGTTTTTCAGTATACCATAGAAATGTGGAAAAATAATCTACAAAGACTGAAGCAGCAATCTTTGCAAAACAAAATTTTTCACTGCCAAAACTTTTGGCCATGACTGCACATGCTACACAGCAACACCCTAATCTCGTTCCCTAGCTTTCGATTAGTGTACCTCCTCCTTGCTACTAGTGACAGCCATTTTAAATACACATTTTTCCCGCTCTTACTAATTGGAACACACCATGTTTTTTTTTTAAAAAAACTCTTGTTTCACAATATGATTTATACACAAGAATTAGGAACAAATTATTAAAACAGATAAGCACAAACAATACCATTAGAATGATGACGGATAATTTAAAAACATATTTGCACAAACATTTTCATAAATTAGCTAAAATACGCGCTTCCACTTTAGTGCACACTATTACCACTGCCAATCAGCTAGATCAGAAAATTCATAAATATTATAACAATGCACCAGAAACAATAAGATCACAGTAAAATCAATAATGGAAGACAACTTTAAAGTCTCTCCATCACTGTATGATAGCAGATAGATTGACCCATTACCCTGAAAAAAAGAGCATTTCTGGCTAATTATCAGAGTGGCTTTAGGAAGGGAAGAAGCACAGTAGATTCTGTGATAAGATCAGAGACTGAAATAAGAAAGGCGCTAGTGAATAAAGAGACTGCAATAGCAATATTTTTTTATTTTTTTTGACAGAAAAATCCTACAACATGATGTGGAAGGAGGGGTTATAAATCAAACTGAATAAGACAGGAGATGGAGGAAAAATGTTTAACTGGGTAAAGGATTTTCTTTTCGGAAGGTAAACACAAGTAAGAATTGACACAGACATGTCAAATAAATACACAGTTGGAAGTGGCTCACCTCAAGGGAGTAATACGCCCATTACTTTTCATTATTATGATCATAGGAATAGGGGTGGGCGATATGGCCAAAACCTTATATCACGACATGAGTAATTTTAGTTCACAGTAATAATATATCACAGTATAGTTGTTTTTGCTATAAAACAGTTCTTTATGATCTCAAAAGTTTCGATACCATAGAAATGTCATAATTCTTGTCGCCAGTGTCAAAACACACACACACACACACAAATAATAATAATAATAATACTAGCCTAAAAAAAACAACAACAAAAAACTCAAGCTCTCTGAAGACAAGCACAGTCATCAATTAAATACAAATAAGAAACTAAGTACAAGCAATAGGACATTATTATATATATATATATATATATATATATATATATATATATATATATATATATATTTTTTTTTTTTTTTTTTTTTTTTTGCACCACCTGCACCACAAATGAATCCTGCTGACTTTCACATGAGTCTCTTCGAACTGCTTTCCTCTGAGAGCGCTGTACATCAGATGTTCAGCTACACAGATATTCTATGGTAAAACAAGCTCCTTGACTACTGATTATGTATTTTTTTTTTCCCTTGAATCAGTGGAAAGAAGCAGCAAACACTTAAATATCAGGTATGATTTACTTGTTTCACTTGTTGAACAGAATCTGTTTTCAGGAATGACTCAAAGTCAGTTCACATCTCTGGGGTTAGATCAGTATGCTCAATAATGTGTCTTTGACTTTCATTATGATTGTTTTGATTATACTGTGTTGTAAATAAAATGCAAATAATTTAAAAAGCCATTTTCAGTCTCCTCACATTCTGTCTTACCTGCCACACAGTCACATGACTGATGGGCCATTAGTGGAGGGCCCTTTGTCTCTCAGGTGTGAATCACTAAATATTCATGGCCATTGTCACTCCCTCGCATAAAGCTTGTCTATCACAAAACATGTCTTACAAAATTTTAATCAATATATTATTTTTTTTGTGAATGAGTAAGCAGAATGATTTTCACATCATTTGGATGTAAATATTCTAGCCTACAAGACTGATCACTCAAAAGCCTTATTTTGAACTATTCAGTATGGGTTTTATGGCCTTATTTCAGCTACATTGTTTTCCCCAAAACTTACTAACCACGCATAATACAAACATGTAGATCAATCTTGCTCATATATTATAGTAGCACAGTTTGTGCTGAATACAAAAAAAAAAAAAATTACAAAGTGACGTGACATACAGCCAAGCATGGTGACCCATAATCAGAATTTGTGCTCTGCATTTAACCCATCCAAAGTGCGCGCACACACACACACAACGTGAACACACACACCTGGAGCAGTGGGCAGCCATTTATGCTGCAGTGCCCGGGGAGCAGTTAGGGGTTTAGTGCCTTGCTCAAGGGCACCTCAGTCATGGTATTGCTGGCCCGAGACACGAGCCCATAACCTTAGGGTTAGGAGTTAATCTCTCTAACCATTAGGCCATGGCTTCCCCTCATTGCTTTGCTAGTGGTATGTTATGTGTTGGTGTTATAAGCACAAATGTTAGGGGTATGTCAAAACATCTCAAGGGCCCCAAAATCACCTCGGACCCCAGAGGGTTAAAGCTGAGTTGTCCAGCTCGGCTTATTCATGTCATTAAGCAGGCATACTCTTTCAGCATGAGGTGTGTGCATGCATGAGGTTTTATATGCATGTTACCACATCAGTTCTTTTATGGCTTGTATTGCATTTTCTCTTTGTGGGGGGTCTGATACTTGGTGACGTCATGTCAAGCACTGCCTTTTCAGGTGACCTTCCTCTGGCATACAAGGCCTCACTGTGAGTGTATTGGGTAACTAGGGAGTTGTCCATATCTCCCATAGATGGATCTCGAACATGAGATGATGAAAGAGAACAATAGGTTACTGTTAGTAACCCCGGTTTTCTCAAACACTGAGTGGAGAGATCTACCAAGTTTGCCACGCTTGCTGCACGAGAAGTGAATATGCTCACTGAGGAAAGGTAACCTGTGCAGGGGCTCTATGTGCTGGGCTCTATGTGCTCGGCGGTCCCTTACCTGCCATTGGGCTCCTTTCTGTCAAGCCAGACTTGGTGCAATTGGATGCTTCTGCAGAGGTCAGGCACGGATGACCTTCCCATAAGTTGATCTCTCCACTCTATGTTTTAGAGAACCTGGGTTATGAATAGTAACCTTTTGTTAACAGAGGCCAGAGATGCTTAAGACGGATGCGAAGAGGAGAAAATACTGTAGCATGCAGAGCAAGCTCACTGTTCACAATGATTGAAATATAGGAAGAAAGGGGGTTATATGAATGTATCACTGAAGGGAATAGACTGTCTTGAGAAAGGTTTCGATGGCGATGACATTTTCTTCTCCTCTTACCTCCATATAAAGTAGTATTTATAAGCACAGTATTGCTTTGTTTACAGCAGTAACCAAGGAAGCGCTGTATCGCTGCTGTTCCATAAGCGCCACCTGCTGTCAGAAAGTGAAATTGTGTCTCATTCATACATTCTGCTGTTTTTGTTTCATACAGATATTTTTATGTAGTTTTTATGTAGCATCATTTCACGAAGCTAAAGTCAGACTATTCTGTTTTTGGTTTAAATCCGTTAAATCTAATTCAAATAAAAAACAACTGCTCTTGCAAGATGTGTGTAGAATCTTTGTTTGGATCATGATTGAAATGCAGTGGTTGCCTCTAATTTCAACACAGATATTTAGCCTACAGATATTTTTAAATAACCAATAAATAAATTTGCTTAAAAAAAAAAGTCATCTACAACTGTCAGAATTTTCCAATTTACTAGCTTAAAAAAAAAAAAAAAAAAAAAAAAAAAATCTGAATCGGCCATGAAAAATCATGATAGGTGCATCACTAATTAAAATACTAAATAAAAGGCCTCAAATTGGAAGTACAATCTGGGCTGCCTTTTTCTATAAATTCATGAGGCATGAACCATGATATTTATTTAAAAAAAAAATCATAAATTTTTGTATTTGTATGATTTGATGTACCCTTCTTGAATGTTTAATCGCTTCAATTATTGGATTTAAAAAGCATCGATTGGATATTTTTAAAAAATCCTTTCTGTCATTCAGACAAATTTTAAGGTATGTGTTTCTTTACTGTGGAAATATTCCCACATTAAAATACTCTAATAGAGACTGTAATAGAAAAAAGACAGAAAATTAAGTTTTAAAGTGTTCCTGTGAAATCTGGATGAGAGACATGAGTAATGCTTTAGAGAGAGAACAATGGGGAATGAACAGAATAAAAAGAGAACTCAAGAACCGTGTAAAATCAGCATTTGTGATATTAAAGTAAATGTGCATTTATGTTTTTATAGTACAAACAACATGACCTCTGTGCACAGGGTATGATTTGATACTGAGGGTAGCCATTATAATCTCATGATATATGCTCTTTATCTAAAGTCCCAGATATGGAAAACTTCCTTTGCAGGGCCACAATTAAAGTCTCACACGGACCACATCAGTGGGTCTGGCACACGACAGGAAATGGGTTTTTGCATCCTCCACTTTAGTACCAAAAAAACAAACAAACAAACAAGAAAAACATGTTAAAGCCCTGAGCGGAGGACAGCCATGAACCACTCAATATACAAACAGATGCCAGGTGACTGAGGAAAGACTGAGTGATGAATGAAAGGGAAGGAGATGCGACCTGTCCCAACGCAGAATGCTGTTGGTGTGCCACAGGCTTCGTTTGGGGCCTCTGGAGTGCTGCAGAGAGCAGGATGTTTTGGTTTATTCAGTGCTTAAAGGGATAGTTCACCCAAAAATGAAAATTATGTCATTAATGACTCACCCTCATGTTGTTTCAAACCCGTGAGACCTCCGTTCATCTTCGGAACACAGTTTAAGATATTTTAGATTTAGTCCGAGAGCTTTCTGTTTCTCCATTGAGAATGTATGTACGGTATACTGTCCACGTCCAGAAAGGTAATAAAAACATCTTCAAAGTAGTCCATGTGACATCAGAGGGTCCGTTAGAATTTGTTGAAGCATCGAAAATACATTTTGGTCCAAAAATATCAAAAACTACGACTTTATTCAGCATTGACTTCTCTCCCGGGTCTGTTATGAGCGCGCCGTTCACAGCACATCCGGTTCGCGTGAGAACGAATCACTCGATGTAACCGGATCTTCTTGAACCAGTTCACCAAATCGAACTGAATCGTTTGAAACGGTTTCGCGTCAACAATAAGCATTAATCCACAAATGACTTAAGCTGTTAACTTTTTAACATGGCTGACACTCACTCTGAGTTCAAATAAACCAATATCCCGGAGTAATTCATTTACTCAAACAGTACACTGACTGAACCGAGCCAGATAACGAACGAAACATTGACTCGTTCTCGTTTCAAAATGTATTTTCGATGCTTCAAAAAATTCTAACTGACCCTCTGATGTCACATGGACTACTTTGAAGATGTTTTTATTACCTTTCTGGACGTGGACAGTATACCGTACATACATTCTCAATGGAGGGACAGAAAGCTCTCGGACTAAATCTAAAATATCTTAAACTGTGTTCCGAAGATGAACGGAGGTCTCACGGGTTTGGAACGACATGAGGGTGAGTCATTAATGACATAATTTTCGTTTTTGGGTTAAATATACGTGTTATTTGGGTGTTTATTGGTAGTTTGGCAGTTTAATGCTAACAAGGTAGAGGTAGATTTATGAAAATGATGGCCGATGGCTTAGGGGCAAGAGTAGAGTACAATCTCTACTACGCTACTGCTATGCCACAAAGTAAAAAAAAAAAAAAAAAATTGGAAAATGAACATGTATCTGATTTCTCTGTTAAATAATAAAAATTGACTTTATTTTATATAGTGCCTTTAAATGAGCTTCTCAAAGCTCTTTATATGTTAAACAATGCAAACATCACAAACAAGTAAAAATACATAAACAATCAATCAACATACATATTGCAATCAACTAAAAGCCAACCTAAAAAATTTTAATTTTCAGCTAAGAATTAAAAATACCAAATGTCTGTGCCACAGAAGTATAGGCTGGGAAGTAAGTTGTAAAAGTCCTATTGATGGACTAAAAAAGGACCATGCTGAGGGAAGCAATGTTCACACCTCGGAAACCACAGTGTTAAATGCTCGGATGCTCGTTTTGCGATGCCAGGCCATGCAGTGCATTCTATGTAAGCATAAGAACTTTAAAATCGCCAGTGCAGAGATTTCAAAATCGGAGTAGTGTGATCACTTGTTCTGGTCCTGATTAAGAGCCTAGCTATAGTTCACCTAAACGTGAATATTTTCAATCTTTACGAAGTCTGTTTTTGGAGCTTATCAGCTTCTGGACAATATATGCTTTCACTGTATGGAAAAGAACAGCAAAAACAAACAAAAAAATACCAGTACAAAAGAATCATTATTTCGATTTAATTTACACATTGGGACACTGTATCTTCTACCGAAGGGGAAGCAGTTCATACTGTCAGTGCAAGAAAATAGTCTTGATCACCAGAATGATCTCAACCTGTTTGAGAAGGCATTCCTCGCTGTGTCACAAATCTTGAAGATAGAGAGGTTCATCTTGCCCAACATTTTTCAATGCTGTCAACACCAGGTGCATCAATTTAGATGCAACATGTATTGCTTCAGTTGTGGGAAACAATAAAAATAAAAAAATTCACAAATCTAAATCACTGTCTACAAACTAAATGTAAAGTGGACTTGATAACACTTTAGTATAGGGACTAATTCTCACTAGTTGCACATATTCTGCATGACCATATTCTACATCCCTAATCCTACCCAATACCTCAACCTCAATCTTAATAACTATTAATAAGCAGCAAATTAGGAGTTTATTAAAGCATAAGTCAGAGTTAATGGTTTGTTAATAGTGAAAATTGAACCTTAAAGTGTGACTGTGGATGTTTTCACTTATTCAAATATAACACTTTGGAACAACACAAGGATGAATATGTGATCACAGAATTTTCATTTTTAGGGCAGACTAACTTAATGTGTAGTCTTGATGTGTAACTAACAAAAAATTAGACTTGTAGATTCTGGCAAGGCCATAACTGATTCTCTGCTGTGGTTGTTATTACAAGATATCATTTTACTTTCTTCCATACACTGTAAAACCTGACAAGTCACAGTAACTCAAACCGTTTGAGTAAACAGATTGCCTTTACTTAAACCATGTAAGTTTTAAAACTTTGCAATTATGTAATCAAGTGATTAATTAATTGCTGATTGATCTTTAGTGATGAACAGCTGCTGTTAACAAACAGCATCACCAGCTCCACTTATTAAAAACCAGACTGACTTTATTTCTGTCAGACGTCTACAGAAGATCTTATTGAGAATTAACTAAGGTTTAGATGTTGATTTATTGTTTCATTTGAAGTAACCATGTTAGAGGTTCTTCACCCTTGATTTCTGTCTTAGTTTATTTTATTTTTTGGGCGTTGTAACCATGTGTTTTTGAAACATGTTTGTTATAACACAAAAAACCCAGAGAAAATATGATCAGATATTGGTTGTTATACAGCATATTGGTGATGATAATCATCAATCATGGAGCTGGTCAAAATCTTACTAAATAGGTGTTCTATAGTTACTTCAGTTGATTTTACAATGAAAGCCATTCAAAAAAGTCCAGTGGTTCTTTCATAATCAGTTAATACTAAAAGACTTTCCCCAACAGTTTTGTTTTCTATTGTGTTAATTAGTCACACACAGACATCAATAATCAGAATATGAACCTCAACAATGGTTACGAAAAAAAAAAAAAAAACATGCTGCAATGCATGCTGGGTACTATTGTAGTACAAAACCCATTTCCATGGCTCCCAGCATGCTCTGCTGCATTGTTTTTTTTTTTTTTTTTATGGTCACCATTGTTGAGGTTCATATGCTGATTATTGATGTCTGTGTGTGACCTAAATAACACCAGAGAAAACCAAACTGTTTGGAAAGTTCTTTATAGTAACTGATTATTACAGAACCACTGGCTCTTAGAATCACTTTTACTGTAATCAATCCAGCTAATTACACAACACCTATTTCATCAAAGATTAAACTCCAAACAGTTCAATAATCAATGATTATCATCACTAATATACAGTATAACAACCAACATCTAGGTAAAAGAGGTACAGGTTAGATAAAAAAAAAATGCTACCATGAATGCACTGTAAGGTGCTTTGGGTTTATGAGGGTTTTAGTGTTTTTATTGTGTGTGTTGATATTTTTTATGTTTTTTTTGGTTTTTTCAAATGGTTACAACAGTGAGAGAAAAAACTAAGACAGAAATCAAGGGTCAAGAGCCCAACTAAAGCAAACACTGATCTCTAACATGGTTACTTCAAATGAAACAATAAATCAACATCTAACCTAAACCTTAGTTAATTTTCAATCAGATCTTCTGTAGACGTCTGACAGAAATAAAGTCAGTCTGGTTATTAATAAGTGGAGCTGGTGATGCTGTTGTGGGGTTGTTTAATCAGATCTTGAGAGATTTAATGTATTTTATTTCAGTTTATTTTATCTAAGGCTGTTGTCTGAAGTCAGTTGTAGTTCTTGTGTTTCTCGTTTTTTCTTCAGTAATTCTATTTTGTTAACAGCAGGTGTTCATCACTAATTCACAATTATCACTCAATTAATCACTTAATTATTTAATTGCAATGTATATCTTTCTTTCAGTGAACTCAACTGAATTAAGTTCAGAGTACTCATAACAATTAGTTTTAAAACTTAAATGGTTTAAGGCAATCGGTTTCCCCAAACGGTTTGAGTTAACATAACTTGTCAGGTTTTAGTGAGGCTGTGTCTGAAGTCAGTTGTAGTTTCCTTTCCTTTCTCTCTTTTCTGTTTCAGTTAATTCTGTTTTGTTAACAGCAGGTGTTCATCACTAATGCTCAATTATCACTCATTAATCACTTAATTACTTAATTGCAATGTATATCTTCTTTCAGTGAACTCAACTGAATTAAGTTCAGAGTACTCATAACTGTTTAAGTTTTAAAACTTAAATGGTTTAAGGCAATCGGTTTCCTCACAACGGTTTGAGTAAACCCCCCCCCCCAACTTGTCATGTTTTAAAAGGATATTTGTTTACACAAAAGGTTTGGGTTAAGTTACTTGTCGGGTTTTACAGTGTGTTAGTTTTAAAACTTAAATGGTTTAAGGCAATCAATTTGCCTCAAACGGTTTGAGTAAACCTAACTTGTCAGGTTTTTAAGGATATCTGTTTACTCAAACGGTTTGAGTTACTGTGACTTGTCAGGTTTTACAGTGTAGATGGCTAAATGAAAGAGAGACAGTTTAACCTATGAGTCACTGTGAGGTCAAATATAATTACCACATGTGTACTGCAAACATACACTGAAAAAAACAATCAGTAAATTTACTTAATTTTTATTTGGCAAGTTTTTGCACGAGTATTTTTCAAGTAAATTTAATACATTTGGAAATTAAGTAAATCTACTTAACTAAAATTAAGTAAAAATAAAAAAAACGAATAAGTACATGTAACTTGACCTGTTAAATTTTATTGAGTAAATTTCACTTACAAATCTGATATAATTAAGTAAAATCAGTTGTTCTTTTAAATACATTTTACATGTTTTATGCAGTGCTGCTAATTAATTTAAATGTAATTAAATTTTTCTGTTATAATGTCACAAAATAATACCATGACAATGTGTAGTTCAGAGTCTTTTATTAGGAACAAATCATGCAAGAAATAGCCAGCACACAGAAACCTATGATGCTTAAAACCCTCTGAAGTCGATTAACGCGTATAGGCGTTTTGAGGCATTTTGTCCTGATAACCCTGAAAAGAACTTAAATTACACTTTCAGTTTTGATCGTACAGATAAGAGCAATACATCAATCGAATCTGTAAAGGGTCTACTTTTTTGTATACAGACATAACAAAACTTTGTGTATTTATAAAATAAAGATAACAAACAAGGAGTGCTGTCTGCAGCCTTTGTCTGCGCTGATCTTCATTTACAAATGCGTCATTAAAATGAACTTTAACTCAGTGAATACTCAACACAGAGACATGAGAGAGATATCTATAGAAAGCCTGACATGTCTACTTTTAAACTAAACAAGTGCTGCCGAAAACAAATATTTCTGTGATAAAGTAATCCATATGAAAAAAACGCGATGTCCGTTTTTCATGTCTCCCTTCATTATCTTCTAATGCGACCACGCCCCCGCGCTGAACGCGCTTTTGAGATTCAAATGTTTCACTGAAGCGCGCGGCTTTTGAATACGCCCACACAACAGAAGACAACAGCGAGACTGTTCTTCAAGTTTTTTTTATTTTACTGTTTGCTTCGCGATGATGAGAGGAATAAGACATAATTCACCCCAAAAAGATGTGATGTGGTTGAGGATTTGAGATTTGGATTTCCTCAGAAAAAAGAATGAAGCACTTTATTCAGCAGAGATCAGAAACACGAGTAAGTCTCTTTTTATTTATTTATATACTTGTACTAGTTTTCACATAACGTGTAAACATTTTACTAGTTAGACTTTTTCCAAAAACTTTTTCCAAAATATTATTCCTGACTAAATGTATAATCAAGTGAAATATTATGAAGTTTCAATAACAATATACACTACTATACCATTCAAAAGCTTGACGTAAATAATATAAATGTAGACTGACTTTATTTCTGTCAGACGTCTACAGAAGATCTGATTGAGAATTAACTAAGGTTTAGATGTTGATTTATGTTTTCATTTAAAGTAACCATGTTAGAGATCAGTGTTTGCTTTAGTTGGGCTCTTTACCCTTGATTTCTGTCTTAGTTTTTTCTTTGGCTGTTGTAATTTTCCAAATTATCACAAGACCTTATGACCTGTATTTAAAATGAACATTTCTGTATAAACACAGTTATTCTACCTGATGATACAAGTTTCTCATTATAGGTCTTGGGTTTGTTCTGATCTTTATCTGATTGTTCTAAAAAGGACACAACACTTGTGTGTGAGTTATTCAGTCCATTAATAAAAATAAGTCTGAATCTGTACATTTTTTATTGTTAATTTATATGTTGTTTTTGAAAAACATTAATAATTCATTAACTTGACAAAGAACAAACTTTCCTCAAACTGCTTTACACCCAGCATAATTCCAAAGGAATTAATTCTCTAAATTAGTACAGATGACCAGATCAAAACATGCCTGTACAATGGTCATATACTTCAATTCATCTATAAAGTATTTATTTATTGCTGTTTCATCACACCTGATGTGGAATACTTTTTTTTAGTACCACCTCGGTTGAGGTTCCAAGTGAACCGTACCAAAACGTGAAGTAAACGCTGCTGATCACGGATTGGCTAGAGAGAATCGTCACCTGCTGCGTCACTGAACTTGTGACACAAACACAAAAGAACTGCTAGATTTAAATTAGCACAGCTAGCAAAGAATCGAACGCAACTGTTTTGAAAAAGCTCACCTTTTTAACAACCAAAAAGTTTTGTTGTCTGTTGCGGAAGTAAAGACGTTCCTCTCGTTGATAGCAGAGGAGCGGATCCAGTGAGAGCTTGATGGGGCGACGCAGAATGAAAAAGTTTTTTTTTTTTTTTTTTTTTAAGGAGTCGTGGCAGTAGAGGCGGAACAACTATAACGACATGTGGATAGTCCTGCCCACTCTAAAGCATTACTAAAATGAGTTGGAAAACTGCCGTGGAAACGCAAACTGAGCCGTGCCGAGCCGAGCGCAGTGGAAGAGCACCATTAGTGTAGTCTGAATACTGCTATTGAATGTGGACTTTAATTGCAAAAGTGTATACTTTTTCCATAAGATACCAAGTTGTTATTTGATTACCCTGACATGTGCAGTCATGGCCAAAAGTTTTTGGCAGTGACATAAATTGTGTTTTTGCAAAGTTTGCTGCTTCAGTATTTGTAGACTGTTTTTCCCTCGTTTCTATGGTATACAGAAAAACAATGATAAGCATATCATAAAAGTTTTAAAAGGCTTTTTATGGTGCTTTAAAAAAAAATAAATAAAAAAATTATATATATAAAAGTCAATATTTACAGTGTTGACCCTTGTTCTTCATAACCTCTGCAATTCACTCTGGCATGCTGGATATTAGCTTCTGGGCCAAATCCTGACTGATGGCAATCCATTTTTGCCTTAGTTCTCGGAGCTGATCACAATTTGTGGGCTTCTGCTTGTCCACTCGCCTTTTGAGGACTAACCACAGGTTCTCTATGGGATTGAGATCCGGAGCGTTGCCTGGCCACGGATCCAAAATTTCAATGTAAAGATCTTCAAGCCACTTCTTGATCACTCTTGCTTTGTGACACGGTGCTCCATCATGCTGGAAAATGCACAGATCACCAAACTGCTCATGGATCGCTGGAAGAAGGATGTTTTGATACCCATTCTTAATTCCTGGCAATGAACGAGAAATGGAAAATGGCTCATTTATTCATTTTTTCCATTAAGTTTAGCAAACGAAAAATTAGATTTTTGGCTTGATTTCTCATTTTTCTTTTGGGGTTTACAAAACGGTTTTATGGCTTCAATATTTCATTTGCACATGTGGGCGTTGCTGAAATGCTCCTTTCATCTGATTGGTCAAATCACTTCCGCCTTCAGTAAGGCCATTTTCATTCTTTCAGGAGAATAAGAGTCAGTACGAGTGCGGCACTGTAATATCTGAAATCACCACATAAAGTTTAAATTTATGAATGTAAGCATGTGTAGCCAACTCAGTTTAAATGAAAAGAGTGAGATAGAAAAGAGAGAAGGTAGAATCAGTGAATGCACCTTAATACTGACAAAAATTAACAGGGTTTAGGGCAAATAAAATCCCTATTTTTCATGCCTTTGTATTAGTGTATTGTATTAGTTTTATTACATACTAAATTGGTCGATGTTTCCCTTCTTAGTCTTCTTTGTTGGGGTTGAGATAGCCAACATATTTTTAAACATTATTATTATTTATTATGCAAGTAATTGACACCGACTAGAACTTTAATGTTTCACCAAATTCAGCTCAGACCTTCAGACTCGTCTGACTCACGTTGCTGTATCTTTTCTTACTGGAGGGATTACCTTCCCAAAAAATCTTATTGATTTTCTTTATCTGAGCAATGAAGGCCTTAATGTCCACTAGAGGGGGCGACAGGATAAAAAAAATAAAAATCAGTCTACTCTTTTTCTGTTTACATCAGTTTAAAAAGACAAATAATGCCATGAATATGCCATATTCTGTGTACAGAACAAGCTTCACACTTAAAGCTGTACAACTACTTAAAACTTCACATTCTGGCTACCTCCAAGTTTTCTTTTAAGATACTTGGTTATTCACACTGGTTTATGCATTTAATGTTTGTGCATCCTGAACATTTATTTTTCATGAGCTCTATATTTGTACTAGGTGTTGATAAATCACATGCACTGAATGTAAAGCGCTAATGTCAGGGCTCTCAGTCCTGCTTCTGCAGGGCCAGTGTCCTGCACAGTTTAGCAACCCTGAATAAACACACCTAAGCTAAGCAAGTGTCTTCAGGATCAGTAGCAATGTCCAGGCAAATGTGTTGCAAATGGTTTGGAGTTGCGAACTCTGCAGAACAAGGGCCCCCCAGGTTCAGGACTGGGTTTTAAATCAATAAATGAATTTGCACAGTTGGGTGTCTGCATAAAAAAATATCCTAAATATGTGGCCCCCTACATTTGAATTGCTGTTTTCCAAAACTTAATCATTTGGCACCAGCTCCAGGAGCAGGAATGCGAGCCTTGACATGTAGATCTTTATATTCAGTGCATGTGATTTATCAACACCTACCCAGATAGCATGTAGTAATCAGCACGGAGCTCGGCTGCCCTGCGGCAGCCTCGGCTCAGACTCGGCAACGGCGAGTGTTATCCGGGCCGAGTTTGGCCTTTGGAGTGGGTACGGAAAGTATTCAGACCCCGGTCCTATTTTGATACTGAAAAGCACTTTGACAACATCTGTATTTTTAAAAGGCTCAGAAAAAACAGTTTACTTGCTTACGAACCACTTGCCTGGTAATAGGGTTTGCTCTTTCGCAGAGCTCAAAAGTGCAAGCACTCTGTTGATGTTTGGCGGGGCGAGCGGTTTAATGCACTAAAAATCAGCTCAAACGTGTCTAAAAACCCCTTTTGCTAAACCAGCGGCAAATGTTTTGTTTGAATTGTAATCTATTGAAGCCAATTAACAAATCGTACAATACCATTAAATATTAAGTTGTCTGTAAATTAGAGTTTTAACCTAGACGAGCGTTTTTGGTTCATGAGGCCAATACAGAGACTATTAACTACAACGCCTTTTTATAGCTCACAGTGTCCGTGAAATGCGGAGTTCAATGGAGGATAATTGGAATTTTCCAGACAATGCGGAACAGTTATAATTCAACAAAGCCTTGATTACTGAAATGGCGTGGACCTTGGCCGGTTGATACGTACTCCAATTGACTGAAGCAGCATTTCAAAAGCGGCTCATCAAATAGATTTTAGACTTGCAGAGAATTGTTAATTGTTAAGTGACTTTTCATCTAAAAGATTTCCTACGTTTAGATTTGACAGGTAGGCTACAAAGCATCAGCGGAGTGGGGGGTGGGGGGATATAGTTATGTTGGTATTTCAAATTGCAGGTTAACAATAGACTTCGAGGGGTTTGGGAAACGATTCGTGCTTTTAGCTCTGAAGTGTGTGCAAAAAAAGCGTCACACGAACGTTAAGCCCATAGAAATCAACTAGGCAAACCACTGATCTGAGAGAGGGGCGCTTCAGAATGGAATTCCGTTTGAGTTGCATTATAAGGTTAAGACTATATTTTCAGGGATCATTTCTATAGTTTTTTTTTACTTGGAAATGTGTTTTGAAAGTGTTTGTCTCTCAACCCATGATGATGAGCTATAATGCTCCTTTCTGAGAGCGAATTGAGGACAGAACTGTGGCTTTGTTCACAAGCTCTGTCGTTGATGAGCGTTCATATTGTTTTTGGCGATGTTGAAGAAAGGAGTATGATCTGAGTGGTGTTGACGTGATATGCTTGGGTCGTTTTTGAGAATGGTGTTTTTTCTACAAAGCGTGTGTTTAAAAAGTCAGATTCTTTTGAAGCAGTCCTGCAGAATGTTCTGCTTAAAACATCAAATGTGAAAAACAGAGCAAGCACGGTGTTGTTTTTTATATTGGTTGGGGTCATCTCATATTACGTTAGTTTTGTGGTGAAGGGTAAATGTTTTCTTTTCTTTGATTTGAATGGATATGCTATGATTTTAAAATGCAGTGATGTTATTTTATTTGTTCATGACCTCAAGGTTAGATTATTGTAATGCTTTATTGGGTGTTTTTTCTGCACGTGTACTCTGCACGCGTAATAAACAAAGTCCAGCTGTTCCAAAATGCAGCAGCAAGAGTTCTTACTAGAACCAGGAAGTATGACCATGTTAGCCCGCTTCTGTCAACACAGCACTGGCTCCTTATTAAACATTGTATAGATTTTAAAATCCTACTAATTACTTGAAAAGCATTGAATGGTTTAGCACCTCAGTACTTGAGCAAGCTCTTATCGTATTATAGTCCTCCACGTCCGTTGCGCTCTCAAAAACTCTGGCAATTTGATAATACCTAGAATATCGAAATCAACTGCGGGCGGTAGATCCTTTTCCTATTTAGCGCCAAAACTCTGGAGTAATCTACCTTATACTGTCTGGGAGGCAGACACACTCTGTCAGTATAAATCTAGATTAAAGACCCATCTCTTTAACCTGGCTTACACATAAAACACACACATTTCTGTCACTCAAATCCGTTAAAGAATAGTTAGGCTGCAGTTATTAGGTCAACCAGAACTGGGAACACTTCCAATAAACACACAATGTTCTTGTTACATCGTAAGAAGAATGGCATCTATGCTAAAATTAGTCTGTTTCTTTCTTATTCCGGAGGTTACCGTAGCCACCAGATCCAGTCCGTATCCAGCCCAGATGGTGGATCAGCACCTAGAGACGACCTCTACAGCCCTGAATTTCAGCAGGGACCAGGACAACTAGATGAGCCCCAGAGACAGATCCCCAGTGAAGACCTTGTCTCCTAGAAGACCATAGGGACAAGACCACGGAAGCAGATGAGCCCTCTCCATGGATCAAACCTGGCCGGAGGAGAACTGGCCCCCCGACTGAGCCTGGTTTCTCCCAAGCTTTTTTTCTCCATTCTGTCACCGATGGAGTTTTGGTTTCCTGCCGCTGCCGCATCTGACTTGCTTAGTTGGGGACACTTAATTTCCAGAACTGAACTGAGCTGGACGATGACATAACACAATTCAATGATGAACTGCCTTTAACTAAAAAATTTAAAGGAATGTTTACTATTGTCCTTTTGCTTTGACACTATTTTCCTATTTTCATACTGATAAGGTGCTTTGACAAAATCTGTATTGTTAAAAGGCGCTCAATAAAAAAAAGTTGACTTTGACTTGACTGAACCCAATTGCCTGGTAATAGGGTTTGCTGTTTCGCAGAGCTCGAAAGTGCCACACTCTGTTGATGTTTGCTGGTCAGAGCGGTTTAAATGCAACTAAAAATCAGCTCAAACTTGTCTAAAAACACCTTTTGCAAGCCAGTGGCAAATGGTTTGTTGGAAGTGTAATCTATTGAATGCAATTAACAAATCGTACAATACCATTAAATATTAGGTGTCTGTATAATATAGATTTTTAACCTATACCCGAGCTTGGTTCATGAGGCCAATAAGAGACTATTAACTACAACTCCTTTTTATAGCTCAAATGTGTCATTGAAATGCGGACAAAATTAGTCAATTTATCCGAGATCGGGCAAAGCCCATATGGACACTGGTTCATGTGTTTATAGAGATCACGCCCTAGTGGTGGATAATTGAAATTTCCAGATAATGCGGAACAGTTATAATGCAACAAAGCCTTGATTACTGAAATGGCGTGACCTTGGCCGCTTGATACGTACTCCAATTGACTGAAGCAGCATTTCAAAAGCGCTCATCAAATAGATTTTAGACTTGCAGAGAATTGTTAATTGGGTAAGTGACTTTTCATCTAAAAGATTTCCTACGTTTAGATTTGACAGGTAGGCTACAAAGCATCAGCGGAGTGGGGGGTGGGGGGATATAGTTATGTTGGTATTTCAAATTGCAGGTTAACGTTAGACTTCGAGGGGTTTGGGAAACGATTCGTGCTTTTAGCTCTGAAGTGTGTGCAAAAAAAGCGTCACACGAACATTAAGCCCATAGATATCCACTAGGCAAACCATCTGAGAGGAGGGGCGCTTCAGAATGGAATTCCGTTTGAGTTGCATTATAAAGTTAAGACTATATTTTCAGGAATCATTTCTATAGTTCTTTACTTGGAAATGTGTTTCGAAAGTGTTTGTCTCCGAACCCATGATGATGAGCTATAATACGCCTTTCTGAGAGAGAATTGAGGACAGAACTGTGGCTTCGTTCACAAGCTCTGTCGTTGATGAGCGTTCATATTGTTTTTGGCGATGTTGAAGAAAGGAGTATGATCTGAGTGGTGTTGACGTGATATGCTTGGGTCGTTTTTGAGGATGGTGTTTTTCCTACAAAGCGTGTGTTTAAAAAGTCAGATTCTTTTGAAGCAGTCCTGCAGAATGTTCTGCTTTAAACATCAAATGTGAAAAACAGAGCAAGCATGGTGTTGTTCTATAACTTGGGGCCAGCTCATCGCACATTACGTTAGTGGTGACGGGAAAAAGAACTCTTTTCAAAACTTTGAATAGACTGACTATGCTCTCAATGTCAAATGCAGAAATGTTAATTCACGTGTTCATGACCTCAAGGTTAGATTATTGTTATGCTTTATTGGGTGGTTTTTCTGCACGCTTAATAAACAAAGTCCAGCTGGTCCAAAATGCAGCAGCAAGAGTTCTTACTAGAACCAGGAAGTATGACCATGTTAGCCCGCTTCTGTCAACACAGCACTGGCTCCCTATTAAACATTGTATAGACTTTAAAATCCTACTAATTACTTATAAAGCCTTGAATGGTTTAGCACCTCAGTACTTGAGCAAGCTCTTATCATATTATAGTTCTCCACGTCCACTGCGTTATCAAACCTCTGGCAATTTGATAATTCCTAGAATATCAAAACCAACTACGGGGGGCAGATTCTTTTCCTATTCAGTGCCCAAATTTTTGGAATAATCTACCTAACACTGTTCGGGAGGCACACACACTCTGTCAGTTTAAATCTAGATTAAAGACCCATCTCTTTAACCTGACTTACACATAACACACTTATACATTTCTGTCACTCAAATCCATTAAAGGATTGTTAGGCTGCATTAATTCAATTAATTAATTCTTAGTTGGGGACACTTAATTTCCAGCGATATCGTTGACTTGACTGCACAATTACTATTTAAACTGAACTGAGCTTGATGATGACATCACAGAATTTAAAGATGAACTGCCTTTAACTGAAAAATAGGTGTTTACTATTATTGACACACTATTTTTCTTATTAATGATGTACAGTTGCTTTGACAATCTGTATTGTTAAAAGCACTATATAAATAAAGGTGACTTGACTTGAAAGAAAAATAATTTATCTAACATCTTTGCGGCAATAGTTTTTATGGGTCCAAACAAAATCACCTTGGTTGTGCATTATTTTCTAATAATTCAATGGCCTGTCACCAATTATTCGTTACATAATGTAATTTATTGTAATTAATGCAACTATAAATGCATTCAAAAATAAAACAGGTGTGAGTTTACTGTGCCTTATGGAAAGTATATATAAAATGGTACACACTGTGTATATAAGAGCCCTATATATATATAGGGCTCTTATACACAGTGTGTGCCATTGTACCAGGGGCATAAATTTCCTTTAACAGTTGTGGGAGATAATAAACAAAATTTCTCATGAGCAATTTTTAAATGGGACACAGGTAATACAGCTAAAATTGTACTTGTAAAGACAAGTATAGACAGGCTTGCTGCTATTAGTGCAGCAGGGAGAACATGCCAGATTAGACAACTTCAAGCTGTTGTGGTCGTAAAATGTTCGGCGAGGTTCCTCCGGGAAAAATTCACATTCATATCACGTTATTGGGGTCACTTCAACCAGTGGCAACAGTGTTAAAGTAGCCCAGTTCCGCGGGAAAACCACGGACTCGGCAACTGAGTTGATGTAAAAGAGGAAAGCAGGCATTTGGACCAAAGCACTGTGAGGCAAGGGAGGGGGAAACAAAATGTTTCTTAACTTAAAACACATTTTTGTCCTGCAGAGTTTAGCTCCAACCCTGATCAAACACACCTGCCTATAGCCTTTTAGCAGAGGTGGGACTTTCAAGTCACAAGCAAGTCTTTAAGTCATATCCCAAGTCCTCAAAGAGTTACAGTTAATGAGATAATTAAATAACTAATTAAATTATGATTGTGAGTTAGTGATGAACACTTGCTGTTATTGAGAATTACAGAGGATCAGATGTTGATGTTTTATTGGTTAAAATGATACCACCATCATGGAGATCAGTGCTTGCTTTAGTTGGGCTCTTGACCCTTGACTTCCTGTGTGAGATCTCTGTCTTTGGTAAGGCATGTGCTGTTGTTAAGTAAAGAAGTGCTGTTAGTGGTTTTTATGTGATGAGATAGTCCCTTATTACTTCAAGATTTGATTCAGCAATGTACAAATGTTTGATGTGGAACAACATTGTAAAATCAAATTGCTTTGAATTAGAAAAAGGAGCAAGAGACCAACTAAAGCAAGCCTTGACTATAATTATGGTGGCATCTCGTTTTTATTTAATTTTTTTTTTCTAGTTGATTTCATCCAGGTCTGTGGCTAAAGTCAGTTGTAGTTCTTTGTGTTTCTCTTTTCTTCAATGTTGACTGTTAACAGCAGGTGTTCATCACTAATGCACAATCATAATTTAATTAGTCACTTAATTGTCTCATTAATTTTAACTCTTTGAGGACTTGGGATATGACTTGAAGACTTGCTTGTGACTTGAAAGTCCCACCTCTGCCTTCTAGTTATCCTGAAGACACTAATTAGCGTGTTCAGGTGTGTTTGATCAGGGTTAGAGCTAAACTGCAGGACCGAGTTTGCCCATGCCTGTCTTGGAGTCTTCACTAATGAGCTGATGAGTTGAATCAGGTGTGTTTGAATAGGGAGACATCTAAAATGTGCAGTGTTGGAAGTTCTACAGGACCAGGGTTGGGAACCACTGATTTAAACCATGTAAGTTTTAAAACTTTGCAATTAAGTAATTAAGTGATTAATTAAGTGCTGATTGAGTATTAGTGATGAACAGCTGCTGTTAACAAACAGAATCACTGAAGGAAGGGGATTAACTGGATTATGTGACTGGAGGCGGCTAGCCCTTAGATGAAATCAACTGAAATAAAATACATTAAATCTCTCAAGATCTGATTAAACAACCCCACAAACAGCATCGCCAGCTCCAATAATTAATAACCAGACTGACTTTATTTCTGTCAGACGTGTACAGAAGATCTTATTGAGAATTAACTAAGGTTTAGATGTTGATTTATTGTTTCATTTGAAGTTATGTTAGAGATCAGTGTTTGCTTTAGTTGGGCTCTTGACCCTTGAATTCTTCGTTTTTTTCTCTAGCTGTTGTAACTGTGTTCCTAAAACATATTTGTTCTAACTCAAAAGCCCAGAGAGAATACCATCAGGTGTTGGTCCGTGTAACGCTTCACAGTTATATTTTCAGACAATATGGAGCAAATGCAAAAATAAATGAAATCAAACATTAATTTTTCTATTTTCTTCAGCTACTTCATAAATTAACAATTGCCATTTTCTTTCCTTTTTTCAATTTTACTTTTGCTAAATTGTGACTTCAGAAATGTTCATTTGAATAAAATCTGAACAATTTTCTATTTTTTTCCATTTTTTAATCTTATAATTTGTGCTGTGGGCTGTACCATTAGCGCGGGGGTGTGCTGCAGACTGTTTCACAAATGCTTAATATGGCTTAATGTATCCTACTAAAACAGTGATACTGGAGGACACACCTTATTAATAAACATATAGGCTACTATTTACAGACAAGCAGAATAGTCCATAATATGAAAGCAAATTGCGCTAAATTGCATGTTAAGTGTTTTGTGCCCCACTGAAAACCTAACGAAAATATGTGGCTCAATAAACGAAGACAAGACATTGGAATTAATTAAAAAGCACAAACTCAACTTTATAATACAATGTATTAATAAAGCATATGTACAGGAAAGCAGATGTGAATATGATTTCTACACACTAAACTGTTATCCTCCCATAGGCTTAATGGCTATGAAGACGGTGTAAAAGTACAGCTAAACTCGGTATACTACACCTTATTAATGTTTCATACTGGGAAACAGATGTGACCGGAATATGAGCACGACATGCAAAGTCTCAAGTTAAGCGTTTCCTCCATTTGAAATCCATTATTAGAAAATGCTATGGCTTATGGCTTAATGCATTAAGACAGTGATTAAAAAAGCAAAGCATACATATTATTAATAAAGCATAGCCTACTATTTACACACAAGAACTAGAGCCCAGAATATGCAACATGCAAGATTCCCGTGAAGCGATTTCCTCCCAACTATCGAGACACCCCTCGCTGCAGACTGTAGCGCAGTGACGTCACATACGTACCTCACGTATGTGTTTACCGCGCATGCGCAAAGTGACGTAAGGTATGTCTATAGCACGCATGCGCATTAACGTGGTGACAGCGCATGCGTGTGTAATTTGCATTGCGTGATGACGTTAGTTGTTTTCGTGTCTTGCGTGCATTAAAATGCATGCGCATACTTAAAAGAATACTCTAATAGAATTTTAAAGTATTAAAGAACATTAAGGTGTGAAAAAAGACGTGAAAAATAACAGTAAAATATAATACAGCAAACAGCACATATCCATTATTTTAAACATGTTTCATCTGAGGTAAAATTATACGGAATTACAAAGTTTATTCTGTAATATCTGTGTAGTATTTTATTTTCAATATATTAACATTCTGTTGCACTTTACTTCACTATGTATATTGTAATATTACACTTTAATGGCACCTCATATATGTCTTATTGAGCTATTCAAGAGTAAAACAAATGAAAATCAGTCGTCAGCTCTAGTGGTGAAGATGGTAAAATGTGTGTTGATTACAATTTGATGCAATCGACCCAGGTTTGAGTGTTCCTTTTGAGTTTTTTTTTTCTCCTTTTTCAATTTTCAATTCACATCAGAAAAGCATGTATTTTCAATAAAAATGAAGGAAATAATCAAAAAGTTGTGAGGGAGGGCTTTATTGTCCCAATAAGGTGGCATCCATTTAATAATTTGAATTAAAAATTATAATTTACACTCAATAAGTTATTATTGCATACTGTTTTATAATGTACTACAATACTGAGGTGCAGATACTTGCCACTATTTGCAATAAGTATAAGTTGCAACCCAGAACTCAGGTTGTATTGTGCAGTAAATGCACTCCAGTTCACGACACTTAATTTACATAAAAGAACAAATGATATTAAAGCAATATTAAATCCTTTTGAAGAAAGGCAGAAGAGCCATACAAGGAAAAGATTTTAAATGTATTTTTAAATATATTATAGGATGGTGTTAGACAAAGTGTTATTTGCTTTTTCTAACATTAACTAAATTAACAAAGTTTGTCAAGTCAAAATTTAGGTTGGCTTGGCTCGAGAAAGTATAGCCTGAAAGTTTGAGGTTTTTTCAATGTGAAAATTTTACAATTGATGGCAATTTTTTTTTATTTTTATTTTTTTGATTCGATTAGATTCAACTTTATTGTCATTGCACATGTAAGGTACAAGGCAACGAAATGCAGTTAGCCTCTAACCAGAAGTGCAATAAGCAATAAGTACAGAATATACAGTGTCTAGATCATTTTTCTAATTTGCATTATTTCTACAAGTAATGAGGTATTATGGACATAATTTACAGATTTTAAATACTATCATCATGATATTCAGATAGATGTACTATGAACATACTATGTAGATGAATTACGTAAAAGTGTATGTACACTATAGACAGAAACTATGAACATATGAACATCATTTACACTAGTGCAATGGACAGTAAAAGTGCATAGATAATATTTCAGTGTGCAAATGGATTACTCAGTATTCTGGATGAAAAGACAGTTGTGCAAGTAATAACACATTTACTGTTTTTTGCTTGTTTGTAAATCAGATGTAGTGATGAGGAGGGGTTAGGAGTCTGTGTGTTTGTTGTGTGTGTAGGGGAAGGTTGGGGGGTGTCAGAGTGCAGAATTCAGTGAGGAGACAGCTGTAGGGAAAAAGCTGTTCCTGAATCTGCTGGTCCTTGTCCGGAGTCTCCTGAAGCACCTCCTGGAGGGCAGGAGGTTAAACAGTCTATGGTCAGTGTGAGAGGAGTCCTTAAGAATGCTGCGAACTCGACGTACACAGCGTTTTCTCTGGATGTCCTCAATAGCAGGGAGTGGTGTCCCTGTGATGTGTTGGGCGGTTTTCACCACCCTCTGCAGTGCCTTGCAGTCAGCAACTGAGCAGTTCCCATACCAGACTATGATACAACTGGTCAGGATGCTCTCGATCGCACACCGGTGAAAGTTCACCTGGATGGCTGAAGACAGCTGGTTCTTCTTCAGTGTCCTGAGGAAGAAGAGGCGCTGGTGAGCCTGTGAGCCTCTGATACAGTCTATCAGAGAAAAACAAAAACGGATAGTTGAGAGGAGACAGATGAAAAGAGACAGACACTCAAATACTTTATACAGTACTCACTACATGGTAAGGAGTTAAAGAACTATCTAGCCACATAAAATAGTAGCCTATACAGTAGGTGGCCATCCAAAACGTTGCTTCTACCGCCGCTCGTACCGCCGCCGCGGTGTCTGTAAAGTGCATTTGCAGCTTTTGACCGCTGAGTGGCGCTTTAATCACAAGTTATCAAACAAGCGCATCAAAGCACATTTTCGCAAATAGACGTCAGTTTTGCCTCACCGAAGTGTTATATTTGACGGCTGCAGTCAGGAAAAATTCAAGAAAAACAGTAGTTAAAATATTTAATGTTCGCACATGAAAGTTTGGCACTTATGAAGTTATGTGCATTTCTTAGAACGAATTCAAGCAGGATAAATGTCAAGCCTGTGTCTAAGCCTGTGCTTATATTTTCTCTAAGCTACAAAGTATTACACCATATTTTAGATTTGACACATTTAATAGGTGTGCAGTATTATTTATATAATATGAATTACACTGTAAAACCCGACAAGTAACTTAACTCAAACCGTTTGAGTAAACAGATATCCTTAAATACCTGACAAGTTAGGTTTACTCAAACCGTTTTAGGAAACCGATTGCCCTAAACCATTTAAGTTTTAAAACTAACACACTGTAAAACCCGACAAGTAACGTAACTCAAACCTTTTGTGTAAACAAATATCCTTAGAAACATGACAAGTTGGGTTTACTCAAACCGTTTGAGGAAACCGATTGCCCTAAACCATTTAAGTTTTAAAACTTAACAGTTATGAGTACTCTGAACTTAATTCAGTTGAGTTCACTGAAAGAAGATATACATTGCAATTAAGTAATTAAGTGATTAATTGAGTGATAATTGAGCATTAGTGATGAACACCTGTTGTTAACGAACAGAATTACTGAAGAAAAGAGAGAAAGGAACTACAACTGACTTCAGACACAGCCTCACTAAAACCTGACAAGTTATGTTAACTCAAACTGTTTGAGGAAACCGATTGCCTTAAAACCATTTAAGTTTTAAAACTAATAGTTGTGAGTACTCTGAACTTAATTCAGTTGAGTTCACTGAAAGAAGATATACATTGCAATTAATTAATTAAGTGATTAATTGAGTGATAATTGTGAATTAGTGATGAACAGCTGCTGTTAACAAACAGAATTACTGAAGAAAAGAGAAACAAGAACTACAACTGACTTCAGACACAGCCTTAGATAAAATAAACTGAAATAAAATACATTAAATCTCTCAAGATCTGATTAAACAACCCCACAAACAGCATCACCAGCTCCACTTATTAATAACCAGACTGACTTTATTTCTGTCAGACGTCTACAGAAGATCTGATTGAGAATTAACTAAGGTTTATGTGTTGATTTATGTTTTCATTTAAAGTAACCATGTTAGAGATCAGTGTTTGCTTTATTTGGGTTCTTGACCCTTGATTTCTGTCTTAGTTTTTTCTTTGGCCGTTGAAACCATTTGTTGTAACTCAAAAGCCCAGAGAAAATATCATCAGGTGTTATACACACACTCTTAGAAGCTGCTTTTATCCAAAGCAACTTACAGTGCATTCAGGGTAGCATTTTTTTTTTATCTAACCTGTACCTAGATGTTGGTTGTTATACTGTATATTGTTCATGACAATCATTGATTAGTGAACTGTTTGGGGTCTAATCTCTGATGAAATAGGTGTTGTGTAATTAGTTGGATTGATTACAGTAAAAGTGATTCTAAAAGCCAGTGGTTCTGTGGTAATCAGTTAATATAAAGAACTTTCCAAACAGTTTGGTTTTCTGTGGTGTCACTTAGTCACACACAGACATCAATAATCAGCATATGAACCTCAACAATGGTGACCAAAAAAAAAAAAAAAAAAAATGCAGCAGAGCATGCTGGGAGCCATGGATGAGTTTTGTACTACAATAGTACCCAGCATGCATTGCAGCATGTTTTTTTTGTTTTTTTTCGTAACCATTGTTGAGGTTCATATTCTGATTATTGATGTCTGTGTGTGACTACTTGACACCATAAAAGACCAAACTGTTTGGAAAATCCTTTATATTAACTGATTATGAAAGAACCACTCACTTTTTGAATGGCTTTCATTGTAATCAACTGAAGTAACTATAGAACACCTATTTAGTCAGTTTCTGGAGTCTGAACAGCTTCATAATTGATGATTATCATCACCAATATGCTGTATAACAACCAATACCTGATCATATTTTCTCCAGGTTTTTTGAGTTATAACAAACATGTTTCAAAAACACATGGTTATAACGTCCAAAAAAAAAAATGATGTAAGACAGAAATCAAGGGTCAAGAGCCCAACTTAAGCAAACACTGATCTCTAACATGGTTACTTCAAATGAAACAATAAATCAACATCTAAACCTTAGTTAATTCTCAATAAGATCTTCTGTAGACGTCTGACAGAAATAAAGTCAGTCTGGTTATTAATAAGTGGAGCTGGTGATGCTGTTTGTTAACAGCAGCTGTTCATCACTAAAGCTCAATCAGCACTTAATTAATCACTTGATTACATAATTGCAAAGTTTTAAAACTGACATGGTTTAAGTAAAGGCAATCTGTTTACTCAAACGTTTTGAGTTACTGTGACTTGTCGGGTTTTACAGTGCAGTATGCACAGTGCTGCACTCTGTTCTCACACACTTGGACAATAACAACACATATGGGGGCTTTCGATTTGGGTGAACATGTGAAAGCAGCGTTGTCTCAGGCTCCCGCAGCAGTAACTTTGAAAACTTACTTTTTCCTCAAAACCCCAACCAACTAAAAGTGGAAGATTTAACATTAGAACCCTGAACACCCTAGAGAAATGTCAAAAGCATCAAAAGCGTCCAAAAAGACTGAAGCCGACGCCTCTCCTACAGGCAGCAGCAAGCTAGCATAGCTAATATGCTAGAAGACCACAGAGCTAGTATTGCAGCTGACTTCAAAACAACATTCGCTGCCCTGGAATTGAGACTTGACAAAATGCAGACAACAATAACAGAACATGGTCAGCGAATGGACTCATTGGAATCCCACGCTGAGCTGCAAGACCAACGAATTCAAGCATTGGAGGAGAGGTGTGTCGCATTAGCAGATCACAACGTTAAACTAACAGCAAAGACGATCGATCTTGAGAGCCGCAGCCGCAGAAATAATATAAGAATAATCGGCCTTCCAGAATCAATCGAGGGACCCAGGCCTACGAGTTTTTTCGCCGAGCTCTTGGCTAAAGTACTCAGTGATCATTCGGGAGGCTCGTAAGAGACGTAGGAAACTTCAATACCAAGGGACACCAATCCAGATCTTTGAGGACTACACACCAGAAGTCGCCAGCAAACGAGCTAAATATCGAGCGGTGATGGCCGATCTCTACAACCTCGCTCTTCGGCCAGCGCTTCTCTTCCTGGCCCGTTTACAGATTACTCTGGAGAGTGGAGCGAAGAAGAGATTTTCATCTCTCGAGGAAGCCACCCCCTTCACGGCCAAATATCAACAGACCCCGAGGCCCGACTAGTTTGACTGTTATTTTACTCGCGGCTAATGTGGTCCATGCTAACCTAGCTGGCTTTCTCCTTACAGGATGAGCTGTTTTTGTATTGGTAAATCTTAAGATTAAGACGGGAACCTGCTGAGCCTTTGCGTGCTGCATTTTTACAAAGAAGATACACTAAGTGAGTTATTGCATTTATCTCAAAGAGATTTAAGAACTGGTTGGACTCTGTGGGGCCTATGCTGGATTAGCCCTTTATCTAGTTCAGCGGGTTCAGAAGCTAACGTTAGTGTTGTGTATTACACTCCATTTAATTCTAATTTGAGATTAAAGTAAATAGCTTGTATTATTTTATTTCATATTTAAGTTGGAAGTTTGTCAAGCTAATATAGGGTTATAAATGATTATTATGATAGAAGGGGTAAACCTAGGGGTAAACCTGCAGTTTACTCATTGTTTAATCCTAAATGATTAATACCCTGTATTTTTATTTTATTTAGATTTATATATATATAAATTAAGGAAAAGAGGAAAGACGATGCAGAAAGGGAACTATGACTACTTGGATTTAGTTTTGATGAATGGGACAGGGGAGAAGGGATGGGGAGGGAAGTTTTCATTTGACTTTGTTTATTTTGTGTTCTGTGTTATGTGTATATTCATTTTACATTGGGCTCTTTCTGTACAGAAGATCCCACTCGCTGTTTGCTGCTTACTCCTTGAGACTGACTTGACAATCTTACCACGGGGTGCTGATCCATGGCTAGTGTAACCAAGGGGGGTTGGACCGCTGGTGGACGAGCTGTGAGGATTAGCTCACTAAACACTGGTGGGCTAAACGCTGCAATCAAATGCACAAAAGTTATGACACATATCAAAAACCTAAATGCAGACATAATGTTTCTGCAAGAGACGCATTTATGCAACTCTGACCATAGAAAATTAAATAGACCTTGGATTGAACTAATTTTTCACTCACAATTTAATGTGAAGTCAAGAGGCACGGCTATATTAATCCGAAAAAAAACGTTAATTTCACCTCAGATAAAATAATGACAGATTCGAACGGTCGCTATGTTATTGTTACTGGTACATTATATGAAAAGCAGGTAATCCTGGTATCCGTATGCTCCCAATTGGGACGACTATAATTTTGTTAGTTCATTGTTTGCTACCATTCCAAATTTAGATTCTCACCTTCTGATAATGGGAGGAGACATGAACTGTGTGATAGATACAACACTGTAAAAAGTGATACTCTATATTTACTCAATAAAATTGTGGCAACAGATTACAAGCAATATTATTAATTAAATTTAACACATTATAATTAATTAGAATTAATCAGATGAGTTGCTTACAAGCAATCATTCAAAATGAGTAAAATAACATGAAAAAAATAAGTAAAATGTATACAAAATATTGGTTTTGTTGGACAAAAAACGAGAAGCACCTGGCTGCAGGCTGCATATAGAGGCGGGGTTGCACATGTTAACCCGCCCCATACCTACTCTGATTGGTTTGATCGTCTTTCATAGGCACACATGATAGGAAATGTGTGCGTAGTTGGTGTACACTTAAAAATAATACACTATATTTACTTAATAAAATTGTGGCAACAGATTACAAGCAATATTATTAATTAAATTTAACACATAAGAATTCATTAGAATTAATCAAATGAGATGCTTAGAAATTAACCATTCAAAATTAGTCAAATAGCACAAAAAAAAACAAGTAAAGTTTAAACAAAACAAAACAAACAAACAAACAAACAAAAAAAAACATTTATTTGAGAAAGAAAAACAAAACACTATGCTAATGAATACTATGTTATGCATACCAGGCCAGTAGTTGGCGATTAAGAAACACAGCACAAAAATGTAATTCACAAATTCATGTTTTTGTTGCTTTCATGGAGATGATATAGGCATTGTGTTCAAAAGCTTATGTTTTTAAGCCCCCAAAACAGAGTCATTGAAGACACCTGATGTTAACAAACAGAATCACTGATGGAGAATAATCTACATTTTGGTTACCATTACGGTGGTCAGTGTTTGCTTTAGTTGGGCTCTTGACCCTTAAACTTTTAAACAAATTTTTTTTGGTTGCTGTAATTGTGTTACAGCCGTTAGACAAGCCAATAAAGAATAAGTTCAGCTGGTGTTGTTTGTATTGACATCATTTGATCTGGATTTCTGAGTTGGTTGTGTCTTATCAACAACAGGTGTCCTTTGGTTGTACAGTATAAGGTCTGGTATTTTCAGCATAATCAGAGAGATTCTTAGAAGCATTTCTGATCAAAACATTTTAAAAAAGAAAATTTATTTCATTTAGGCACACAGACATCAAGAATCAGGCTGAGAACCTCAACAATGGTGACTATCAAAAATCATGTTACACTGTATTCTGGGTGCCACCAATCAAAACTCAGTTATGGCTCCCATCATGCTTTGCGGCATGAATAAATTATGAGATGAATTGTCTTAGATACATTCTCTCTTTATTTTTTATTTTTTTTTACTTTTTTATGCAATTTTTAGTAGCTTGTTTTGTGATGGTTACAGTTCATCTGTTAATCTGAATATGCTGTTTGTCACCATTCTTGAGATTCATACGCTGGTTCTTGATGTCACTGTGTGCCTAAAATAAGGTTTCCCTCTCCCACTACAAATTTTTTCTTAATCAGAATTCTTAAACTCTGGATTTTACAGAAAATTTTGGCTTTTCTGTTGTTGAATTACAGGGGCTGCTATATTGAATGTTAATTTAACTCAGAGAACATTATTTATAACACTCAAGCCAAACAATGATTATGTAAAATCATAACCAACACCACCTGAACATCTTTACTCTTAGGATGTCTAGCTGTTATAATTCAGTTACAACAGCTATGCAAAATGTAATATTAAAAAGTCAAGGGTCAAGAGCACAACTAAAACAAACACTTACCACTATAATGGTAACCCTATAAATGTACCCTTTTCTCCTTCAGTGATTCTGTTTGTGAATTTTAGGTGTCTTCAATAACTCTGTTTTGGGGGCCTGAAGACACAAACTTCTGAACATGATGCCTGTATCATATCTATGTAAGCAACAAACATGTGAATTTGTAAAAAAGTTGACATCATGTGCATGCATATAATGTTTTCACTGGGTGTTTAGTGATCACCAACTACTGGCCTGGCATGTATAACATAGTATTCTTTAGCATAGTGTTTTTGTTTGTTTGTTTGTGTTTTCAATTAAATCAATATTTTTGTGTAAATTTTACTTAAGCAGTGTCCCGTTCACTACTCAGGGAACCATGGTTGCTTTTGTGAATTTAGTTTTTTTATTTCTAATTAATTCTAATTTGTTAAATTTAATTAATAATATTGGATATAAAATTTTAAACAATTTTATTGAGTAAATAAAGTGAATAATTTTTTACAGTGAACATTGGACAGATCTAGTCTAAGACCAACCTCGGTCAAGAAAATGTTCCAGGGTTTTTCCACGTTTATGAGTCAGTATGGATTGGTGGGCCCATGGCGATTTTCACATCCCTCTTTAAGACAATATTCTTTTTTCTCTCATGCACATTGCTCATTCTCACGCATAGACTATTTTTTGATAGATAAAAAGCTTATTCCAGCGATTGTCTCCACCCAGTATCTACCCATAACAGTGTCGGATCATGCCACAGTGGTCTTGGACCTTCACTTTAGCATGAAGCCGAAGGAATTCAGACACTGGAGGTTAGACCCTCTCTCGCTGGCAGATGACAACTTTTGCAAACATATTTCTGAATCGATTACTTTCTTCTGTGAAACTAATAAGAGTGATGAAACCTCCCCATCCATATTGTGGGAAACTCTCAAAGCCTACATACACTGTAAAACCTGACAAGTCACAGTAACTCAAACCGTTTGAGTAAACAGATTGCCTTTACTTAAACCATGTAAGTTTTAAAACTTTGCAATTATGTAATCAAGTGATTAATTAAGTGCTGATTGAGCTTTAGTGATGAACAGCTGCTGTTAACAAACAGCATCACCAGCTCCACTTATTAATAACCAGACTGACTTTATTTCTGTCAGACGTCTACAGAAGATCTTATTGAGAATTAACTAAGGTTTAGATGTTGATTTATTGTTTCATTTGAAGTAACCATGTTAGAGATCAGTGTTTGCTTTAGTTGGGTTCTTCACCCTTGATTTCTGTCTTAGTTTATTTTATTTTTTGGGCGTTGTAACCATGTGTTTTTGAAACATGTTTGTTATAACACAAAAAACCCAGAGAAAATATGATCAGATATTGGTTGTTATACAGCATATTGGTGATGATAATCATCAATCATGGAGCTGTTCAAAATCTTACTAAATAGGTGTTCTATAGTTACTTCAGTTGATTACAATGAAAGCCATTCAAAAAGTCAGTGGTTCTTTCATAATCAGTTAATATAAAGGACTTTCCAAACAGTTTTGTTTTCTGTGGTGTTAATTAGTCACACACAGACATCAATAATCAGAATATGAACCTCAACAATGGTTACGAAAAAAGAAAAAAAACATGCTGCAATGCATGCTGGGTACTATTGTAGTACAAAACCCATCCATGGCTCCCAGCATGCTCTGCTGCATTGTTTTTTTTTTTTTTATGGTCACCATTGTTGAGGTTCATATGCTGATTATTGATGTCTGTGTGTGACTAAGTGACACCACAGAAAACCAAACTGTTTGGAAAGTTCTTTATAGTAACTGATTATTACAGAACCTCTGGCTCTTAGAATCACTTTTACTGTAATCAATCCAGCTAATTACACAACACCTATTTCATCAAAGATTAAACTCCAAACAGTTCAATAATCAATGATTATCATCACTAATATACAGTATAACAACCAACATCTAGGTAAAAGTTAGGTAAAAAAAAAATGCTAACCTGAATGCACTGTAAGGTGCTTTGGATAAAAGCAGCTTCTAAGAGTGTGAGTGTGTGTATAACACCTGATGATATTTTCTCTGGGCTTTTGAGTTACAACAAATGGTTACAACAGTGAGAGAAAAAACTAAGACAGAAATCAAGGGTCAAGAGCCCAACTAAAGCAAACACTGATCTCTAACATGGTTACTTCAAATGAAACAATAAATCAACATCTAAACCTTAGTTAATTTTCAATCAGATCTTCTGTAGACGTCTGACAGAAATTAAGTCAGTCTGGTTATTAAGTGGAGCTTGTGATGCTGTTTGTGGGGTTGTTTAATCAGATCTTGAGAGATTTAATGTATTTTATTTCAGTTTATTTTATCTAAGGCTGTGTCTGAAGTCAGTTGTAGTTCTTGTGTTTCTCTTTTCTTCAGTAATTCTGTTTGTTAACAGCAGGTGTTCATCTCTAATTCACAATTATCACTCAATTGATCACTTAATTATTTAATTGCAATGTATATCTTCTTTCAGTGAACTCAACTGAATTAAGTTCAGAGTACTCATAACAATTAGTTTTAAAACTTAAATGGTTTAAGGCAATCGGTTTCCTCAAACGGTTTGAGTTAACATAACTTGTCAGGTTTTAGTGAGGCTGTGTCTGAAGTCAGTTGTAGTTCCTTTCTCTCTTTTCTTCAGTAATTCTGTTTGTTAACAGCAGGTGTTCATCACTAATGCTCAATTATCACTTAATTAATCACTTAATTACTTAATTGCAATGTATATCTTCTTTCAGTGAACTCAACTGAATTAAGTTCAGAGTACTCATAACTGTTAAGTTTTAAAACTTAAATGGTTTAAGGCAATCGGTTTCCTCAAACGGTTTGAGTAAACCCAACTTGTCATGTTTTTAAGGATATTTGTTTACACAAAAGGTTTGGGTTAAGTTACTTGTCGGGTTTTACAGTGTGTTAGTTTTTAAAACTTAAATGGTTTAAGGCAATCAATTTGCCTCAAGACGGTTTGAGTAAACCTAACTTGTCAGGTTTTTAAGGATATCTGTTTACTCAAACGGTTTGAGTTACTGTGACTTGTCAGGTTTTACAGTGCAGGTGTTCATCACTAATGCTCAATTATCACTCAATTAATCACTTAATTACTTAATTGCAATGTATATCTTCTTTCAGTGAACTCAACTGAATTAAGTTCAGAGTACTCATAACTGTTAAGTTTTAAAACTTAAATGGTTTAAGGCAATCGGTTTCCTCAAACGGTTTGAGTAAACCCAACTTGTCATGTTTTTAAGGATATTTGTTTACACAAAAGGTTTGGGTTAAGTTACTTGTCGGGGTTTTACAGTGTGTTAGTTTTAAAACTTAAATGGTTTAAGGCAATCAATTTGCCTCAAACGGTTTGAGTAAACCTAACTTGTCAGGTTTTTAAGGATATCTGTTTACTCAAACGGTTTGAGTTACTGTGACTTGTCAGGTTTTACAGTGTAAGGGGTAAAATTATCTCTTTCACGTCACATACGAAATTTACATTTACATTTACATTTAATCATTTAGCAGACGCTTTTATCCAAAGCGACTTACAAATGAGAACAGTAGAAACAATCAGATCAACGAGAGAACAACAACGGTATACAAGTGCTATGACAAGTCTCAGTTAGTCTAGTACAGAACACGTAGCCAGGGTTTTTTTTTTTTTTTTTTGAATATGATAGACAAGAAAAAGAAAAGGTAAGTACTAGTATTAGTTGGTTAAGTGCAGGCAAAAAAGATGAGTCTTTAGATGTTTTTTTAAAAATGAGTAAAGACTCAGCTGTTCGAGTTGAGATCGGGAGGTCATTCCACCAGCTGGGCGCAGTCCAGGAAAAAGTCCGTGAGAGTGATTTTGAACCTCTTTGGGATGGCACCACAAGACGTCGTTCACTTGCAGAGCGCAAACTTCTGGAGGGTGCATAAGACTGAACTAGTGAGTTTAGGTATGTTGGCGCCGTGCCAGTGGTCGTCTTGTAGGCAAGCATCAGTACCTTGAATTTGATGCGAGCGGCTACTGGTAGCCAGTGTAACCTGATGAGGAGAGGAGTCACATGAGCTGTTTTTGACTCATTGAAGACAACCCTCGCTGCTGCATTCTGGATCAGTTGTAGAGGCTTGATAGTACATGCAGGAAGGCCCGCCAGAAGAGCATTACAATAGTCCAGTCTGGAGAGAACAAGAGCTTGGACAAGAAGTTGGGTGGCTTGCTCTGACAGGAAGGGTCTAATTTTCCTAATGTTGTATAAGGCAAATCTGCAGGACCGGGTCGTTGTAGCAATATGGTCTGTGAAGCTTAACTGATGATCCATCACAACTCCTAGGTTTCTGGCTGTCCTGGAAGGAGTTATGGTTGACGAACCCAGCTGTATAGAGAAGTTATGATGAAACGATGGGTTAGCTGGAACCACCAGCAGTTCAGTCTTAGTAAGGTTGAGCTGAAGGTGATGGTCATTCATCCAGCTAGAAATGTCACTCAGACATGCTGAAATGCGAGCAACTACCGTCGGGTCATCTGGTTGGAATGAGAAGTAGAGTTGAGTGTCATCAGCATAGCAGTGATAGGAAAAGCCATGCTTCTGAATGACAGATCCTAATGACGTCATGTAGATGGAGAAGAGTAAGCGGTCCAAGTACTGAGCCTTGAGGAACCTCAGTAGCAAGTTGTTGTGACTTAGAAACTTCACCCCTCCAAGACACCATGAAGGATCTATCAGAAAGGTAGGAGGTTAAGCCACTGGAGAGCGGTTCCAGAGATGCCCATCTTTCTGAGGGTGGACAGGAGAATCTGGTGATTAACAGTGTCAAAAGCAGCAGACAAGTCCAGCAAAATGAGAACTGAGGATTTTGAAGCTGCTCTTGCCAGTCGCAGGGCTTCAGTAACCGAGAGCAGGGCAGTCTCAGTTGAGTGGCCACTTTTGAAGCCAGATTGGTTGCTGTCCAGGAGGTTGTTCTGTACAAGAAACATAGAGAGCTGGTTGAACACAGCTCGTTCGAGTGTCTTTGCAATAAATGGAAGAAGGGATACCGGTCTAGTGGTGTTCTAGAAGTGCTGGATTTAGAGATGGTTACTTCAGCAGTGGGCTTACCCGAGCCTGCTTAAATGCTGAGGGAAATGTTCCAGAGTGAAGAGAGGAGTTGATAATGTGAGTAAGTGAAGGTAATCGCTTGAAGGAGGTGAGTGGGGATCTGATCAAGTGGACAAGTAGTAGGATGACTGGACAGGATAAGTTTGGAAACGTCCGTCTCTGAGAGTGGAGAGAAGGTGGAGAACGAGTGAGCATTAGTCGTTGTGAAGTTATCCTCAGTCTGCGGTGTGGAGAATTGGTCACTGATGGTTCTTGTCTTATTCGTGAAGAAAACTGCAAAGTCATCAGCTGTAAGAGTCGATTGAGGAGGAGGTGGAGGCGGATTAAGAAGAGAAGAGAAGGTTTTGAAGAGTGTCCGAGCGTCACAACAGTTGTTAATCTTGTCGTGGTAATATGATGCTTTAGCAGTGAAGACGTTTGCAGAGAAGGAAGAGAGGAGAGACTGATACACACTGAGGTCGGTAGAGTTTCTTGATTTAAGCCATTTCCTCTCTGCAGCCCTGAGTTTAGAGCGATGTTCACGGAGTACATCGGACAGCCAAGGGGCAGATGGGGTGGTGCGTTCTGGTCTAGACGACAGTGGGCAGAAGTTGTCCAAGCAAGAGGTCAGAGTGGAACAAAAAGTGTCCGTAGCACTGTTCGTGTCCAGAGCTGAAAAGTGCGAGAGTGAAGGAAGTGAGGATGCAACCACAGAGGATAGGCGAGATGGAGAGAGTGAGCGTAGGTTCCGTCGAAAGGTGACCCGCGTTTGGAGCGTGTGCCGCTTCAGGTGTAAGTGCTAGATTAGCAGTAATGAGGAAGTGGTCTGAGGTGTGCAGTGGAGTAACTAAAGTGTTGTCCACTGAGCAACAAGCGCGTGTAGATGAGGTCCAGTTGGTTGCCCGATTTGTGAGTTCGCTGTAGTAGAGACTCGCTTGAGATCAAATGAGGCGAGCAGAGTGTTGAAGTCAGCAGCCTGGGTTTATCTAGGTGGATGTTGAAGTCGCCAAGCAGTACCAGAGGAGTACCATCTTCAGGATAGTTTGATAGCAGCACGTCCAACTCCTCCAAGAAGTTTCCCAATTGACCTGGGGGGGGACGATAAATGACAACAAAGTGGATTTTAAAAGGGTTGAGTTACAGTAACAGCATGTGATTCAAATGAACAGGTTACCTGTAGGTGGTGGTTGAAGATCAAATTTCCAATCTTTCGATATAAGGAGACCAGTACCTCCACCCCTCCCAGTCGTACGAGGGGTGTGGGAACAAGTGAAATGAGAGGAGAGGGCTGCGGGAGTGGCAGTGTCCTCAGGTTTGATCCAGGTCTCAGTCAGTGCCATGAGGCTGAGACCAGAATGAGTAGCAATAGAAGAAATGAAGTCTGCTTTGTTAACAGCGGACTGGCAGTTCAGAGACCAAGGGGAATAGAGAGCGTTGGAGTAGAGGTCAGAGGGACAGGCCTTAGATTTGTCAGGCAGGCCTTCCTTCGACGTACATAGCGTGCTCTCCGAGTGTTAGTAGTGATAGTAGAGATCTGAAAGCACATAGTGACTACAAGTGAAAAAAAAAAGTATTTGAGGACGAGCTGTACAAAAATTGAAGGGGAGAAAAGCAATACTCAAGTGCCCTGTCGGTGTCCTTGCTCGGTGCTTGCTCGGTGGAGTCGCGCAGGTAGAGTCGATGGTCTTTACACTCGTCGGTCTTCACACGAGGAGGCTTCACACGAGGGCTGCCGCGACCGCTGCCGCGGTGTCACCTACCACTTATATATTTGCCTGATTACCTGTGATTGAAGTCAGCTTGTCACGCCTCCCTATTTAGCAGACCGAAAACTGTCCAGTCCCGCGATAGGCAAACGCAAAACCAAACGCCACAATTCACACGTATTTACCAGGGTAAGACACACAGTAATTAAAGCAAAGTTTCCCTAGCAACGATGATCACGCAGTAGTCTAATGACAAAACGAGGCAAAAACACTTACAAACTGCTGTCCTTCTCTGTCGCTCGACTGTTTCTTCTCTAATTTCTGATTTCTGAAATAACTGCGCAAAGCTCGGGAGAAGGAGCTGGAGGAAGCTATTGTGGATCTAGATAACCTACTATCGTCCGCAAATTCACCGGATTTATATAAAGAAAGAATAAGACTCCAAACTGAACTTGATCTCCTTCTCACTTCTGAAGCTGAACAGCTTCTCCTTCGCTCTCGAGGGTTAGTGTAGGAACATGGTGACAAAGCTGGATGCCTTTTAGCTCATCAGCTGAAGGCAAAAGCAGCATCAAATTAAATTACTCAGATAATCGATGAGTCAGGCTCAATAACTGCTAACCTGGACAGAATAAATGACACTTAGATCATTTTTTTCCCAACTATATGCATCAGAGTCCCTCACAGATGAAAACCAACTAAATAACTTTTTTTAAAAATTGGACTTACCCAAAGTGTCACCCAAGGACAATCTGAGACTAGACGCCGCTCTTACTCTCTCAGAAATTAAAGAAGCAATACACTCAGTGAACAGTGGCAAATCCCCAGGCCCCGACGGATACTCAGTCGAGTTCTATAAAAAATTATCTGATCAGTTAGCTCCACTATTACTTGAAATGTTTAACTACTCATTTAATCGAGGCACTCTGCCGCCCACTCTTATGCAAGCTTCCATCTCTCTAATTAATAAGAAGGGTAAGGACCCACTTAGCTGTGCTTCTTATCAACCAATATCACTCCTCCCGGTAGATGTTAAAATACTCTCAAAAATTTTAGCTCGGAGATTGGAATCTGTCATGTCCAAAATCATTTCAGAGGACCACACGGGATTTATAGGGGGAAGACATTCATACTCCAACATAAGAAGGCTTTTCGGCGTCATCCTCTCTCCATCTTCCTCTAACATCCCAGAGGTAATAATATCTCTTGACGCCGAGAGGGCCTTCGACAGGGTGGAGTGGCCCTACCTCCTCTTTTCCCTGAGACAGTTTGGTATTAATACTAACTTATTATCATGAATCAGATTACTTTATTCGTCTCCCTACGCCTCAGTGTGCTCAAATAACCAACGTTCTATTCCGTTTCCACTTTTTTGGGGAACACGACAGGGGTGCCTGTTATCTCCACTATTATTTGCGCTGGCGATTGAACCATTATCAGCTGCTCTAAAAATAGAGGAGGGACTTGGGGGGATTGAAAGATGGGGCATAGAGCATCGAGTTTCGTTATATGCAGATGATCTGCTTCTTTATGTAAGTAACCCTTTGGCAAGCATCCCACGTATCCTGACTTTGTTGATTTTTTTTATTTTTTTTGGTCATCTGTCGGGATATAAGCTAAATATCTCTAAAAGTGAATACTTCCCAATACACCAATTAGCCGTAGCCATATCACCATCAAATATACTTTTTAAAATTGCCAACACAGGATTTAAAAACCTTGGTATTACAATTACACAATCCTTGCGAACAATGAGAGAGCAAAATCTTACTTCATTAAAAACGACGGTCAAGTCCGATTTACAGAGATGGAATTACCTTCCATTGTCCTCAGCCGGTAGGATACAAATTATAAAAATGAATGTGTTACCAAGATACTTGTATGTTTTTCAATGCCTCCCCATCTTCCTCCCCAAGTCCTTTTTCACAGCTATAAATGATATTATCTCATCATTCATCTGGGCTGGTAAACGGCCAAGGGCAAGCCGTACACTGCTTTGTAGGCATAGATCGGCTGGGGGACTGGGTCTACCCAATCTTATTGGCTACTACTGGGCAGCCAATGTGCATAAGATAATATCTTGGTTTACTTCCCCTCAATCTAGTTGGTGCCAGAATAACAACACATATGTTCGGATGTTGTTTGTTGACTTCAGCTCAACATTTAACACTGTCATTCCCTCCAAGCTGACCACAAAACTTGGAGACCTGGACATTAACACCTCCCTGTACAACTGGATTATGGACTTTCTGACCAACAGACCTCAGCATGTTAGGTCAGGCCACACCTGCTCCACCACCATCACACTCAACACCGGCGTACCACAGGGCTGTGTGCTGAGCCCATTCCTCTACTCTCTCTACACCCATGACTGCAAGCCTGTGCATGGATCTAACTCCATCATTAAGTTTGCAGATGACACGACGGTGATTGGCCTCATCAGAGACAATGATGAGACTGCCTACAGGGAGGAGGTACAGCACCTGGCGGCAAGGTGCACTAACAACAACCTGCTCCTTAACACCAGCAAGACACTGATGAAGAACCAGCTGTCTTCAGCCATCCATGTGAACTTTTACCGGTGTGTGATCAAGAGCATCCTGACCAGTTGTATCATAGTCTGGTATGGGAACTGCTCAGCTGCTGACCGCAAGGCACTGCAGAGGGTGGTGAAAACCACCTAACGCATCACAGGGACACCACGTTTTGCTATTGAGGACATCCAGAGAAAACGCTGTCTACGTCGAGCTCGCAACATTCTTAAGGACTCCTCTCACCCTGACCATAGACTGTTTAACCTGCTGCCCTCCGGGAGGCGGTTCAGGAGCCTCCGGACAAGGACCAGCAGATTCAGGAACAGCTTTTTCCCTACAGCTGTCTCCTTACTGAACTCTGCCCTCTGACACCCCCTCACACCACACATTGTATCATTTCATTTTTTCATTTATGTGCTTCTTTTGACTATCCATAAATATAATTTAAGATACGGTCATATTTATAATTCGACTAACAACAATAAGAGATATATTTTGACGAAATCGGATTCATATCTTAATAATATGATTCTTGTCAAAACTCCATTTAAGATATCTGTAATTACTTTATAGATATCTTCAATAGACGCAATACATCCACAAATGTAATTGAGATATCGCTAATTCAATTTTAGTCACAATTATAGTTAAAAGAATTGCAATCCGGATTAGAGATATCTACTCTGCTAACTGCTAACAACATAATAAAAGTCTGCTTTTGTTGTCACAGAGAGAAAAGCTACTGGATGACGTGATTATTAAATAAATCTGGATGCAGCCTTGTGTGGTAAATGGTCTCCAGCGTGCATGTATGTATAGTGCTATGTTTTAATTGAATCATGTTGAAAAATGGACCAAATGCAGTGTAATGTTTAATAAAGGCTGCACGACTGTAGGGGGAAAGGATGCCAGGCTTGGCTGTTCCCGGTCGAGGTCGGCTGTAGAGGATTCCCTGCTCAGTCGGTGTGGAGAGAGCTCACAGCCATTTGAATAACAGGGAAGGAGAGGAAGGCAGCAGCTCACAGGATGGGGGAGGCAGCGGAAAGAGCCTCTTGCTGGTTATGGAGCAGGAGGGAGGAGTTGAGCTGGAAGCCAGGAGGGGAAGATGGGCAGTGACTTGGCCACCACTGCTGACCTACCATCAGGAGGGTGTTGCGGATAAGGGTTGAAACACCCAATGAACGATGGGTACCGCCTGATGACATCAACCCCTCCTGGCCAAGGCTACATTCACTTAAGGTGAATGAAGGGAAGAAGCATTTTCGGATGTATTTGTAATCTAGAAACTCTGGGCAACCAGTGACTTCCAGGAAAGTCTGGGTAGCAACCGAGGAAGTTTGGTGATGCTGGAAAGACAGCTGACCTCCAGGAAAGACTAGCATGGGTGTATGAGGTTAGCAACCACATCCACAGCATTCGCAAGACAGATCAAATGGCCCAAGATGAGCGATAACAAAGAGTGGTACCAACTAGATCAAGATCTTGACAAAGTGCTAGAAGCCACACTAGCAGGGACGGCTGAGCAGAAAGTCAATACTCTCACAACAATAACCTATAACCTGGCAAGGGAGCATTTTGGAACTCAGGAGAAGAAAGTCAACATCAAGTCTGCACACCAGCCAAGCAGAAGAGAGAGGGAAATTCATCGACTAAGGGGAGAAATTAAGACTCTCACCAAGCAGTTCAAAAGAACCCTTGCTGATGAAAGGGAAGGCATCAAGGACCTGACGAGTCAACTCCGGGAGCACCTCTGCAGACTCTGAAAAGCAGAAAGCATTCGGAAGAAGAGGAAGGATAGGGAGAACAAAAGATCCCAGTTCACCAAAGACCCCTTCCGGTTGACCAGAACACTGTTGGGTGAAGCAAAATCTGGAAGGCTGACCAGCCCCAGAGAAGATGTGGAGGTGTTCCTGAGGGAGACCCACAATGACACCTTCAGAAACCAGGCCCTGGACGCCAACCCAAGCATCAACAGTATAAAGACCCCGGAATATAGAGATCAAAGTCAGTGAACCATCCTGGAAGGAAGTCCAAGAGGTGGTTAAGAAGGCCGGAACAGGGTCTGCCCCCGGCCCAAGCTGTATACCCTACAAGGTATATAAGAAATGCCCAATGCTCCTCCGGAGGTTGTGGAAGCTGTTCCGAAGGATCTGGAGAAAAGGTACCATTCCATCAGGCTAGAAGAAGGCAGAGGGCTGTTTCGTGCCAGAAGAAGAGAACTCCTCAACCATTGACCAATTCAGAACAATCTCACTGCTAAGTGTAGAAGGCAAGATCTTCTTTTCTGTACTAGCCACCTCGTACATGACAGAGAATGGATACATCAATACTGCCATCCAGAAAGGTGGAATTCCAGGCTTCTCTGGATGCCTGGAACACACCGGAGTTCTCAATCAGATGATCCATGAGGCTAAAGCCAGCAAGGGCAACCTAACTGTTTTCTGGCTGGACTTGGACAATGCCTATGGATCAATCCCTCACGCCCTTATCCATGCAGTATTAGACCACTACCACATCCCGCAGCACATCAAGAGAATGATCAATAGCTACTTTGCTGGAATCCAGCTACGATTCAAGGCAGCCCATTTTACAACTCAGTGGCAAAACCTGGAAAAGGGTATCATAACTGGCTGCACAATCTCCCCCATCCTCTTCGTCATGGGAATGAACCTCCTAATAACAGCTGTGGAGAAGGAAGCACGGGGTCCAAAAATGGAGTCAGGCATCCGACAACCCCCAATGAGAGGTTACATGGATGACCTTACCATGACGACCACAAACCATATGGAGGCGAGGTGGGTGCTAACTGTTCTGGGCCACATGGCATGGTTTAAGCCAAAGAAATCCAGGAGTTTGGTGATCAGGAACGGGAAGTTGACCAACAGGTTCAAGATGCATGTGCAAGGGGAAGTGATTCCATCGATAGAGGAGAATCCAATCAAGTGCCTCGGAAAGTGGTTTGATGACTCACTTACTGACAGGAACAACATAGCCAGTATGGAAAAGCAGATGGAGGAATGGCTGAGGAAGATCGAAAAATCAGGGCTCCCTGGGAAGTTTAAAGTTAGGCTCTATCACCACGGACTGTTGCCAAGACTCATGTGGTTGCTGACTGTGTATGAGGTCCCGATGACATGCGTTGAAGGAGTGGAGAGGAAGATCAATAAGTACCTCCGAAAGTGGTTGGGAATCCCTCCAAGCTTCACTTCAGTAGGCCTCTACATAAGATCTGGGCAGCTCCAACTTCCTCTCTCATCCGTAGTTGAGGAATTCAAAGTTGCAAAGTGCAGAGTCGAAATGACATAAAGAGACTCACAGGATAAACAAGTTAGACATGCAGGCGTCATCACAAGATCAGGTCGCAAGTGGGCAGCTGATTCATCTGCTGCACAAGCTGTGAGCATGTGCAGCACCCTGATGTCATTGGAGCGCCATGCACAGAAAGACAGGGTCTTGGATTTCCAACATTTCCAACAGTGGAGGAAGGCAGGAACCAGTAAAAGAAGAGCCATGATTCAAGAGGAGGTACGGAACCTGGAAGAGGAAGGACGTAGATCAAGGGCAGTGGAAATAGCTTCACAAGGGGCCTGGACCAGATGGGATCTTCCCAAGAGGAAGATTACCTGGGCGGACCTATGGAGACTGAAGCCGTTCCGCATCTCCTTCCTGCTGAGGTCAGTGTATGACACACTCCCAACCCCAACAAACCTGTACAAGTGGGGTATGAGAGAGGACCCATTGTGCAGGCTTTGTGGGGAGAGGGGCACCATGGCACACATCCTGGCCGGGTGTAAAAAAGCACTCACCCAGGGAAGGTACAGGTGGCGCCACAATAGGGTGCTCATGACACTCACCAACACCTTAGAGCAGGAGAGGAAAAAGAAACGCCAACCACTTCGAAAAACATTTTCAATCAAGTTTATAAGGGAGGGGGAAAAGCCACCAACCACAGCAACAACAAGAACCAGCCTGCTACAAAAGGCCTAATCATGGGAAATGAAGGTCGACCTGAGAGGAAGGCTGCAATTCCCCCAATTTGTCCAGACAACCCTGAGGCCGGACGTGGTACTGTGGTCTAAAGAGGGAAAAAAGATCTCCCTAATAGAACTTACAGTCCCATGGGAAGAGAGGTGTGAACAGGCCTTTGAAAGAAAGAGTGCCAAATACCAAGACCTGCTGCATGACTGTAGGGGGAAAGGATGGCAGGCTTGGCTGTTCCCGGTCGAGGTCGGCTGTAGAGGATTCCCTGCTCAGTCGGTGTGGAGAATGCTCACAGCCATTGGAATAACAGGGAAGGAGAGGAAGGCAGCAGCTCGCAGGATGGGGGAGGCAGCAGAAAGTGCCTCTTGCTGGTTATGGAGCAGGAGGGAGGAGTTGAGCTGGAAGCCAGGAGGGGAAGATGGGCAGTGACTTGGCCACCACTGCCAACCCACAATCGGGAGGGTATTGCCGATAAGGGTTGAAACCCCCCCAATGAACGATGGGTACCGCCTGATGACATCAACCCCTCCTGGCCAAGGCTACATTCACTTAAGGTGAATGAAGGGGAGAAGCATTTTTGGATGTATTTGTAATCTTTAACCCTCTGAAGTCGATTAACACGTATACGCGTTTTGAGGCATTTTCTCCTGATAACCCCGAAAAGAACTTAAGTTACACTTTCAGTTTTGATCATACAGATAAGAGCAATACATCAATTGAATCTGTAAAGGGTCTACTTTTTTTGTATACAGACATAATAACAACAAAATTTTGTGCATTTATAGAATAAAGATAACAAACAAGGAATGCTATCTGCAGCCTTTGTCTGCGGTGATCTTCATTTACAAACGCGTCATTAAAATGAACTGTAACTCCGTGAATACTCAACGAAAAGACATGAGAGAGATATCTATAGAAAGCAACAACAAAACTTTTTGCTGCCGAAAACAAATATTCTGTGATAAAGTAATCCATATGAAAACAACGCGATGTCCGTTTTTCACGTCTCCCTACATTATCTTCTAGTGCGACTACGCCCCTGCGCCGAACGCACTATTCAGATTCTAATGTTCCACTGAAGCATTCGGCTTGAATACGCCCACACAACAGAAGACAATGCAGCGAGATGTTCTTCAAGTTTTTTTTATTTTACTGTTTGCTTCGCGATGAGAGGAATAAGACATAATTCACCCCAAAAAGATGTGGTTGAGGATTTGAGATTTGGATTTCCACAGAAAAAAAGAACGAAGCACTTTATTCAGCAGAGATCATAAACATGAGTAAGTCTCTTTTTATTTATTTATATACTTTTCACATAACGTGTAAACATTTTACTAGTTAGACTTTTTCCAAAGACTTTTTCCAAACTATAATTCCTGACTAAATGTATAATCAAGTGAAACATTATGAAGTTTCAATAACAATATATACTACTATACCATTCAAAAGCTTGATGTAAATAATATAAATGTAACCAATAAATGTAACTGTAACAAATGTAACAAACAATGCTGTTCTTTCAATTTATCCCCCCTAAAAAACCTGAAAAAAAAAATTATCTGCTCTTTTCAACATTAATAATAATAATAATAATAATAATAATAATAATAATAATAAATTTTTTTTTTTTTTGTAGAAAATAAGATTGTTAAAAGGATTTCTGAAGGATTGTGTGCCTGGAGTAATAATGCAAAAAATTCAGTTTGAAAGTCAGCTTTGATTGTTTCTAATAAACTGTTTAACTGCACTTACAAGTGAATATTAAATTATGCTGTGGGATAATTACATATATTCTAAATAAACTACAAACATAAAATTATATACATTTATTTTGTCCTTACATTCTTTCTTGTAACTCATCCCTCTCAGTCACACAGCTGACTGAATGGCTCATTATGCAGCTCATTATGTGGGTCTTCTCAGGTGTGAATCACAATGATATTCATGATAGTTGACGCCTACTCGCATATGACTTTTACCAACAAAAAGTGTCTTAGAAAATTTAAATCAATATGTTTTTTTCTATAAGTGAGTAAACAAGATGATTTTCACATAATTTAGAAAGAAAAATTCTAGGCTACAAGCTCCAATTCTCAAAAGTCATGGGAATGTTCTGTATGTGTTTTATTGCCTTATTCAAGTGATTTAACATTTTTAGTTTTTCACTAACCACGCATAACATTTTTTTTCTCAAAAACACAATCATGTACATACATGCCGCTCACATATTATTATAGCCCAGTTTGTGCTGATTACAGTGAGATTAGACTTTAGCCATTTAGATATTTATAAGAAACTGAAAAAAGCACAAATGTCAGGGCATGACAAAACTTCTCCAGGCCCCAAAAATACCCTTAGACTCCAGAGGGTTAAAAATATCTTGAATTGGAATTGTGACTAGTCAAAACTCAATTGAAGATATCCGTTGAAAATATATATTTTTCAGTGGAAGTCAATGGAAGATTATGACTAGTCGTAACAGCATTGTAGATATCCGGAATGTGTATTATGACTAGTCAAAATGACATTGTAAATATCTTCAATGCATATTATGACTAGTCATAATTGCAGTATAGACTATCTGAAATTATATTTATGGATAGTTAAAACAAAGTTTTAAATGTTAAAACGGCTTGCCATACACACACAGACTCCTCACCCCTCCTCATCACTACATCTGATATACAAACAAGCAACAAACAGTAAACTTGTTATCACTTGCACTACTGTCTGTTCATCCAGAATACTGAGTAATCCATTTGCACACTGAAATATTATCTATGCACTTTTACTGTCCATTGCACTAGTGTAAGATAGGGGGAGACAGGGGGCAGATAGTTAACCTGCAATTTGAAATACCAACATGACTATACCTGTCAAATCTAAACGTAGGAAATCTTTTAGATGAAAAGTCACTTGCCAATTAACAATTCTCTGCAAGTCTAAAATCTTTTTGATGAGCGCTTTTGAAATGCTGCTTCAGTCAACTGGAGTACGTATCAACCGGCCAAGGTCACGCCATTTCAGTAATCAAGGCTTTGTTGCATTATAACTGTTCCGCATTATCTGGAAATTTCAATTATCCACCACTAGGGCGTGATCTCTATAAACACATGAACCAGTGTCCATATGGGCTTTGCCTGATCTCGGATATATTTACTAATTTTGTCCGCATTTCAATGACACATTTGAGCTATAAAAAGGAGTTGTAGTTAATAGTCTCTTATTGGCCTCATGAACCAAGCTCTGTATAGGTTAAAAATATATATTATACAGACACTTAATATTTAATGGTATTGTACGATTTGTTAATTGCATTCAATAGATTACACTTCCAACAAACCATTTGCCACTGGCTTGCAAAAGGTGTTTTTAGACAAGTTTGAGCTGATTTTTAGTTGCATTTAAACCGCTCTGACCAGCAAACATCAACAGAGTGTGGCACTTTCGAGCTCTGCGAAAGAGCAAACCCTATTACCAGGCAATTGGTTCAGTCAAGTCAAGTCAACTTTTTTTATTGAGCGCTTTTAAAAATACAGATGTTGTCAAAGTAGCTTTTCAGTATCAAAATAGGAAAATAGTGTCAAAGCAAAAGGACAATAGTAAACATTCCTTTAAATTTTTTAGTTAAAGGCAGTTCATCATTGAATTCTGTGATGTCATCGTCCAGCTCAGTTCAGTTCTGGAAATTAAGTGTCCCCAACTAAGCAAGTCAGATGCGGCAGCGGCAGGAAACCAAAACTCCATCGGTGACAGAATGGAGAAAAAAGCTTGGGAGAAACCAGGCTCAGTCGGGGGGCCAGTTCTCCTCCGGCCAGGTTTGATCCATGGAGAGGGCTCATCTGGTTCCGTGGGCTTGTCCCTAGTACACCTATCTGTATATCATGCTGATAGTATTTAAAAAATCTGTAAATTATGTCCATAATACTGCCTTATTTGTGTATTTATTGTACATTTGTAACATATTGTATAATTGTTGAATATTTTAGTATTTTTTATTTCTTTTTTGGTTTGTTGTTAGATGCTTTTTGTTTTTTTTTGCGTTGTATGTTAAATGTGAATTAAGTTGAATCTAATCTAATCTAAAACTTAAATGGTTTAAGGCAATCGGTTTCCTCAGACGGTTTGAGTTAACATAATTTTTCGGGTTTTTAAGGCTATCTGTTTACTCAAACGGTTTGAGTTACATGACTTGTCAGGTTTTACAGTGGCACCAGTTCAAATCAGCTTTACAGAAAGTCATAATCTTATTTCTATAATGCCTTAGAACTTTAAAAATTTTATAGGGCTGATGTTATTTGTCTTTTTTTATAGTATTTTGATTTTTTATATGAAAATAAATAATGATATAACTGATATAAGTGAGGATCGATCGTTATAGTAACCATCTATTGTAATGTATTTATTCTTAGATTAATTTGTGTTTGTTTATCTAGCAAATTAATCAAATGTTAAAACTTGGCAGAAGTTGTAATGTATTTATATTGTTATCTAGCAGATCAAATGTTAAAACTTTTTAATGCCTACAAGCTTCACTTTGTTTATTTCTTTGGCATCAAAGTCAGGTACATATAATTTTAAGTGAAACAGTGAAAAAAAAGTGAATTATTCACTGTAAAACATTATCATGATTTTAATGATAAAAAATTACCAAATGACACAGAAATAGCACAGTAAAAACCTGTTAAATGATTAACAGTAAGTTTCGTTACAATATATGGTGAATAACTGTAATAGATCTAACCTTTGTTTTCTACAAAGTAGCCTCAGAATCCACACTCACAGACTGTGTCTGAAATCACAACCTACATCCTCATTCACTAGTCCCTATATTAGTTCACTATATAGTCCACTAGATCGAGTAATTGAAAACAAATGAGAGAATTCAGACACTGATCAACAGCTGCTGTTAACATGCAGAATCACTGAAGGAAAGAGCAAGAAACAAAACTACAAATGACTTCCAGCCACAGCCTTAGATGAAATTAACCAAAATAAAACAACAGAGGAGGATTACACAACTCCACAAACAGCATTACCAGCTTCACTCATTACTGACAGTTTGATTTTATTTCTGTCATATATCTACAAAAATTCTTTGAGAATTAACAGAGGTTTATATTGTATTAAAAATATTTTGTTTGGCCTCAACATTTTGGCAATCAGTGGTTGCTTTAGTTGAGCTTTTCACCCTTGACACTTCACTGTTCATTTTTTTATTTTGTTATTATATCTGTTTGTATAAAGCACATGTGGCATGACAAGAAAAGCCAAGAGACGTTGTAAGGAAGTGGTTTTGATAAAATCTCGACCTGATTCACTGATCTCCATTAGTGTCTAATTATATGGGTAGATTAATTTTTTAGTGATTATGGTACTAACATGACTCTACAAGATATGTTGACAAAAATTGCAAAAAAAATTACAAATACTTTTAAAGCTACAGTACTGTTTAGACACACACAGATATGAAGAATCAACACATGAATCTCAACAATGGTGACTATTATTAATTTTGTTTTGTTTGTTTTTTTTAAATCATGCCGCAATGCATGCTGGGTGCCAGTACAAAAATCCCAGCATGCATTGAAGCACAACATTATTTTTGATTTTCACCAATGTTAAGATTCATAGGCTGACTGTTGATGTCTGTATGTGTTAAAGTTATACAATAGTTCAAAGCTTTTGTTTGTACAAATTATGTTTAGAAATGTTTCGTAATGGTTGCAATATCAGTGGTGCAATTCAAGAGTATTAATAATATATCACATGCTTGATAAAACATTAATGTAACATTATCCATTTCAAAGTCATCTAAAGAGCATACATAACTCCTTGCAAGAGGTTTAAAATGAAACTGCAATCAACCTATAACTGTCATACAACATATGTTTTGGGAATATCCAATTGTTGTATGGACACATGTGAATTCTGTTTAATCATTTTTACTACAACTTGATTAGTTGTCTTATCCATGTTTATGTCTTCTCAATGATGTTTCTGGCTCCTGTATAAGTTCATTAAAGAAGAGAATCTTATTTGCTGGTTTTACAGCTGCAAAGAAGACAATAATACAAAACTGGTTTACTCATGTGTGTGAAAACATTTTGGATTCACAGGCTCTTTAAAATAGTGACTTGTGAATATACAACAGCACAAATGAACAAGGCTAAACCCAGTACCATCGTTTTTATCATCGTTATTATGTTTTTCTTTTTTAAAATTTTTGATTATATAAAGGAATGACCATAAAAAGGTTTTTCTTCTTCTTCTTCTTCTTTCAAATTGTAGAAATATTGATATGTCTGTTGCTGCCCCTTCCCTGTTTTGTTTGTTTGAATGGATGTTGTTTTGTTGAATCAAAAACAATAATAAAAAATAAAAAAACATTAGGGTAACACTTTATAATAACATTCAGTTGTAAGTCATTTATAATTGATTAGTTAATGATGAACTAATCATTTACAAAACATGACTATGTGTTCATAAATTATTAATAAGTGATATGTTAATATTTTTATCTATGTTTTGTATAAGTTATAAATAATGTTCAAGTGATTAGATGATATTAAATTATCTTTTAATTTACATGACTTTACTTTAAGTTATGAATTTTTTGTGTAATATGTTTGCTGTTTATTTACTATTATAATTTGTTTTATTAAAAAATATCATGAAATAATCAAACAGATCCTTGGTAAAAGGTTAATACACTGAAAAAAAAATATTCTATTTTTTGGTTTTAAGGTAGGTTGTTTACAAACAATATATTTTAGCTTTTTTCCAGTACAGTTACTAGTTAAGTTGCTAATTAATATATTATTAATCACTTATAAATAAATGTCAACAGTGTACTATTATCTCACAGTGTTAAAAATACTCCACGTGTCAGAAAAGACAACTGTCTACACCAGGCATGGGCAAACTCGGTCCTGGAGGGCTGGTGTCCCTGCAGAGTTTAGCTCCAACCCTGATAAAACTCACCTGCCTGTAGCATTCGAGCAGAGGTGGGACTTTCAAGTCACAAGCAAGTCTTCAAGTCATATCCCAAATCATCAGAGTTAAAGTTAATGAGATAATTAAGTGACTAATTAAATGATGTCTGTGCATTAGTGCTGAACACCTGCTGTTAACAATCAACATCATTGAAGAAAAGAGAAACACAAGAACTACAACTGACAGATGAAATAAACTAAAAAAAAAAAAAAACATCAACACTCGATGCCACCATAATTGTGGTCAAGGTTTGCTTTAGCTGGTTTCTTGCCCCATTTACTTATTCAAAGTTATTTGATTCTAAATAATTGCAATGTTGTTTCAAAACTAATATTTGTACATTGCCAAATTAAAGCTTGAAGTAGCAAGTGAGCTTACTCTTTGTGATTATAATACATGATGAATGAACATCATGAAATGGTCTTTCTCTTTTTAGATTTTTGACTGACACTCAGCTATTACTGGATTGGATTAAAAAAGTCTCATTAAACAAATGCCTCTGTAATGCTTTGGTATATAGATATATATACATAAAAAGAGAATTATAGCAGTTCAGGCTTTTAGACGTGAACACTTATCATATAATCCTCAACAGTGGTGACAATAATTTTTCATGTTTTATAAATGATCAGTTAATCATCATCTAGTCACTTGTAAATGATTTATAATGCAATCTACAAAACATTGATACAAATATTAACCTATCACTTATTGATCATTCATGAATACATAGTTAAGTTTTGTAAATGATTAGTTCATCATTAACTAATCACTTATAAATGCCTTACAACTGAACTTTATTATAAAGTGTTACCAGCATGACAATAATCCGACCTTGAGGTCATAAACGCATGAATTAACATTTCTGCATTTGACAATTAGAGCATAGTCAGTCAATTCAAAGTTTAGAAAATATATTTTTGTCCCATTACCACTTACATAACGTGTGATGGCCAACCCCAAATTGTGGACCAACAGCATGTTTGATCTGTTTTTCACATTTGATATTTCAACCAGAACACTCTACACCATTGCTTCAAAAAAATCTGATTTTTTCTACAAACACTTTGTAGCAAAAACACCACCCTCAAAGACACATCACACCAATACCACACAGATCATACCCCTTTCTTCAACATTGCCAAAAGCAATATGAACGCTCATCAATGACAGAGCTTCTAACAAAAATCACAGTTCTGCTCTTGTCACTACTGCTTCATGAAGCTTGGTGACCATTGCGAGTCATTTATTTCGAGCCAGTGAATTGGAGTATGTATCAAATGGCCAAAGTCACATGATTTTAGTAATCAAGGCTTTGTTGAATTATAACAGTTCTGCAATTTAAATTATCCACCAATAGGGGTGATCTCTATAAACACATGAACCAGTGTCCATATGGGCTTTACCCAGGGCCTGTTCTTGGTACCTCTGTACATCTGAGATCATTTGAAAGATGCCAGATCTTCTAATCGTGATAACTCATCTCTGGCTAATTTGGTTCTTCAAATGAATTTGTGGTTTTGATTAAAATATCTGGATTAAGTTGTCTAATGCTGGCTGGACACTAGAGGATTTTAAGGTCGATTTTAAACCCGATTTGCATTTCTGAAAGATCGGGGTGTGGCCCTATTTGCGGCTCGTCCCAAATTATTTTTTGTCCAAAAAATCCTCTTTTGTGTGGTGTCATTACGATTATTTAACTGCTCCTGATCGAGACGGAGCGTCGCCGAGCTCAAATCGTAAATATTAAACATGTTTCTGGTCCAAAAGCAAGCCATAGCAATGGCACATATCAGCCAAGAGCAAAGAAATAAACCACACTAGACTTTTTCTGAGACAAAAAATCTTCATATATTATTTATAGAGTCCTCTCAGCTTGTCTAAGCTTGTTAACAAGCAAAATCACTGAAGAAAAGAAGAGAACAGAAAAAAAGTACAAACAGAAACTAAAGAACTACAACTGACAAGCCACAGCCTTAGATTAATTCAAGATTAATGAAGATAAAATACATTAAATCTCTGAAGATCTCAGCAGAGGAGGATTAAACAACTCCACAAACAGCATTACCAGCTTCACTTATTACTAACCAGACTGACTTTATTTCTGTTAGAGGACTACATGATTTCTTATTAAGAATTAACAGGTGTTTAAATTTGTTTGTTTCATTCGAAGTCACCATAATCATGATTTGTGTCATTAATTGGGCTCATAACTCTTATTGCAATTAGTTTATCTTCACTGGTTCTTGTAATGGTGTGTTTATCAAACCAGCAAATAAAGACAAAATGCGATCAGGTGATGATAATAAGCCATTGGGCCACATGTGACTTACTTATGTCATTTGATTCTAACATTTGTGTTGCACCAATAATTTGCAGCGTAACATCAACAGTATTGCAGAACCAGATAAAGATTTTTAAAAAAAAAGACCACAAAATGTAACAACAATGGTGACGATAAAAAGTGTAATGTTGCAATGCATGTTAGGTACCATTGTACAAAACTCCTAAATAAATGAATGAATAAATTATGCAGTTGAACTGTCCTATTATTTTTCTTTAATTCTAACGATCGTTCATGTATTTATTTTGTGTTTGTCTTAGTCATTTGCCAGATTCATTTGCTGGTTCTTGGTGTGTGTTTGTGTATAAATAGCACTGAAATTGAAAATGTTACATATATTACATAGATTACATACATTTGTTGTGAAATCCAATTCCCTAAAATAATTTAAATTTTTGGATTTTTCACTGCTGTGATAGTGTGTAAACATTTGGTTAACATATTTCATTTGAGTCCACTGAGAAGGAATATTTCTTAGTATAAAACTGCAAACACTTGATGTATAATAGTAAAGTATAGTATGACTAACTCAAATCGCTGTAGTTCATCATCAGCTACAGCACACATGTATGTCCTGAAGTACTTAACAAAAATATCATCACTGCATGAATTCCAGCATTTACAGTGATAGCTGTAAAAAAAAAACAGTTTGCTGTATTTTTACAGTACAATTGTATTTATTGATTTACAGTACTTTTGTAAATTTACACTTGAACACTTGGGCCAAATACAGGAAATACATCATATAAGTACACTGTAAAAAATGTACTGTAAATTTACAGTAACTTACTGGCAATTTTGGTTGATAGTTACTGTAAATTTACAGTACATTTTTTACAGTGTACTTATATGACGTATTTCCTGTATTTGGCCCAAGTGTTCAAGTGAGCATGAAGACCACAAGTGTGTGTACAACTTTTCATTACATAATGGGAAACTTATAGTGTTGTAAAAATGCAAGTGTTTACAGAGTTTTAATTTTTATTTTCAATACTTTGCATTTTAAAATAAACTTCTAAATATCTGTTCAGTAGTCCCTATAACAGATGGCACAATTTAATTTCTGGTGCTTCTAATTAAGTGATAAAAAGCAGTTGCAAATGATGTACAAAATAAATATACTCACCTTTGCACCAATTAAACGTGTAGGACTTCGTTTTACTAGCAAATTATATGTAATATCTAATTATTATTAATATTTAACTTACATTGGAAAGGATTTATTTCCAGAACATGATGCATGATGGGATACACTCAGCCTTGGATACCGCTCCGGAGCGGTATTTGAGATAGTGTGGATTTAGTGTGCATTAAGGGCACGGCGCTTCGGCATTTTTGAGACCTGGGACAGTCTTGCACACTTACTTCTGTAGCGCACACACTTTCAAGTGGCCAAGACCTCAAGTGTGGGTATTTGGACAAATCATGAAGCTTTCCTCTGACGGTTTCGGGAAAAACATTCAAATCTTCGCGCGTGTCAAAACAAAAAATAAAGCAGACAAAAGCCTGTGAAAGACACTCCGTAGGATGAAACAGCAACCACAAATTCCAAAGATCGATTCATGTTACGTGCACAAATAAAAGCCTGACAGTGTGTGTGCATGTGTTTGTTTGTTGAATTTCTCTCTCTGTAAGAATACTTTACCCATTAAACTGTGGCATTAAATGCCAATATGATGTAATAGAAGAATAATGTACACACATATATGAATTGCATATGGCAAATTATTTTTTTTTTTTTCCTAAAACAATGTTTATTCTTCATTTTACTTTTATGACTGGGTATTTAAAAATGTAATTAAATAAGTCTGAACGAAAACATACTCATAAAGAAAGACCTGGGGTTTTCGAACATTCCGACACACGCATGTGATTGGACAGAAATTGAGGCTTTGTTTTTCGTTGATCATGTGATTCTCTGAAAACAATATGCGCTCAGGCACAGAGCTTCGTGAGAAATTGTGCTGCTTACTTGATACTCGCTTTGAAGCTTCAGTGTCATATGTAACATCACTAGTAAACACACCAAGACAGCCCAGGGAGCTGCTAAGTTTTATCAGGTCGCGTAAATCAGTGGAAAATTTATAGAAACTATGATTCTGTCTGAAGAAATATCAAGTAAACGTGTAAATATGTATGTGTGTTTATATGTATATGCATCTTTGGACTATAAGTCCTTATTGACGCTGTTCAGTGAAGCTGGGTGGGAGACACAAATGGACGAACCACTGGCGGCGTGTGATGGGGCACACTGAAATGGAATGCGTGGTACCGCCGCTGTGCGTGGTAAATTTCTATTCCAAATATGACACATATGGATTAGTTATTTTGCACTCCTGACATAAATTACTAAATTAGTCACTGCAACAATGTTTTATCAAGATGGTGGTCAAAAATCGAAGCTAGAGTCTTTTCTACTGATTCACAGTTTTGTCCAGGTCAAGTAAGAGTGTAATGTTTTAACGTGCTGTGAAAATGAAACAACAATAATCTGGGGCCATCGCTGATCTTTGACCGTTAAGGAGAAAGCAATAACTCACAGCAGTGTCTAACTACCTCTCATAAAAACATGAATACGTTCATGGCTTTCTGGGGAGAATACAAATTACATAGGTATATTTTCGGATGATATTTGTGAGAATACATTTAAGATCATACTGAAAAACACAACAGAGTACACTTTTGTGCTGTTGTCTGGATATACCCTGACAGTAGGCTCCTGACTGTAAATTTAGGAAGGGCAGATTCTGGGTCTTATCGATAGTTTATGATGAACATTTTTAGGCTTTATATTCTAATCACTGAACACAAGCAAAACTTTTTTGGCAAAGGTTGAAATAGTGTTATTCAGCCTGAGGGTGGCACTCTAATGTTGCTTGACAGGCATTTAGTATACACACGCATAGAATGCTATTTTAAAATTATTTTAATGTAGTATTTATTACCTCCGAATATTGTTTTAGAATATTACAAGTTGTTGAGGAATTCCATTGAGGAATGTCTACGACACAACAGAACTATATAAAGGCTATTCATGTAAGCATGTTTCAAATAAAGAATTTATACTTCATTCGTTTTATTAATGTACACATAGCTGAATTTATATTGTCTTGATCTGTAGTGAGGTTTATTTAACATGAAAATAAGTGGGGCGGTCTCATATCTGAGCACACTGTAGTTCCATTTCTCAACACAGATTTACATTGGAAAATTGTGGGGTGCTGTAGAGCTATATATTTTTTTTATTTTGATATTTACAATATTTCTGAAGGTCTTTATTTCTGTTTTTTTCTGAAATTTTGTTGTCATATTCTAAAGGTTAATCTGGTGTACAGGATGGAATCTTGGGATTGATAGAGGAGCCGGTAGTTTGTGTGGAACCAGTAGAGATGAAGGAGCTTGGAGGCTGAACAGGACCAGCAGGGGAGGAAGGACTCGGGACAGAGCTGGGACATCCAACCAAACAAATGAGTGGACATGAATAGGACTCCATGCCAGGATGTCAAACTGAGTGAGTGCTAATTAAATTATGCTTATCATTGTTTGACCCATTACTTGAGCACAAGATTTACACTAAAGCAGTGGTTACCAATCCTTCTACTGGAGTACCCACAGCAGTACACATTTTTAATGTCTCTCTCATCTGACACAACCATTTCTGGTCTTGAAGTCACTACTAAAGAGCTGATGAGTTCAGGGACGCAGATAGGATTTTTTAACTGGGGGGTCCATCTGTCCAGCAGTCAATTTTTTTTCAGTCCAGAAAAGTCACCAGCTCAGTCATAGATGATAGTACAGGTGCATCTCAAAAAATTAGAATATCATAGAAAGGGTCTTTATTTTTTGTAATTTAATTCAAAAAAGCTTTTTTTGCTTTAATTCTGATGGTTACGACTTACAGCTTAGGAAAATTAAAAATTCAGTATCTCAAAAAAAATTAGAATATTCCATTTGAGCTTGATTAGTTTGATTATTAGTTTGGGGAAGTCGTGGCCTAGTGGTTAGAGAGTTTGACTCCTAACCTTAAGATTGTGGGTTCGAGTCTTGGGCCGGCAATACCACGACTGAGGTGGCCTTGAACAAGGCACTAAACCCCCAACTGCTCCCCGGGCACCGCAGCATTAATGGCTGCCCACTGCTCCGGGTGTGTGTTCGTGTTCACTGCTGTGTGTGTGCACTTTGGATGGGTTAAATGCAGAGCACGAATTCTGAGTATGGGTCACCATACTTGGCTGTATGTCACGTCACTTTTTTCATTTTCACCATACTTGGCTGTATGTCACGTCACTTTTTTCATTTTAAAAGGGAGCCTTTTATTGCATTTTTGTTAGTGATTAATGTATTGTTATTTGTCCAGAAGACAATAATCAACACCCTCCACAAGGAGGGTCAGTCACAGAAGGTCATTGCTGAAAGGGTTGGTTGTTCACAGAGTGCTGTATCAAAATATATTCAAAGAAAGTTGACTGGAAGGAAAAAGTGTGGTAGGAAAAGGTGCACAAGCAACATGGAGGACCACAGCCTTGGGAAGATTGTTAGGAAAAGCAGATTCAAGAACTTGGGAGAGCTTCACAAGGATTGGACTGAAGCCAGACTCCGCACATCAAGAGTCACCTCGCTCAGACGTCTTCAAGAAAAGAGCTACAGCTGTCACATTCCTGAACCAGAAAAAACCTTAGAAGCGTCTCACCTGGGGTAAGGAGAAAAAGAACTGGACTGTTGTTCAGTGGTCCACAGTCCTCTTCAGATGAAAGTAAATTTAGCATTTCATTTGGAAATCAAGGTCTAGCGCACTGGAGAGGCACATAATCCAAAGTCTAGTGTGAAGTTTCTGAAGTTATTGATGATTTGGGTGCCGTGACGTCTGCTGGTGTTGGTTCATTGTGTTTTATCAAGTCCAAAGTCAATGCAGCCATCTACCAGGAGATTTTGGAGCACTTTATGCTTCCATATGCTGACAAGCTTTATGGAGATGTTGATTTAATTTTGCAGCAGGACTTTAGCACCTTCCCACAGTGCCAAAACCACTTCCAAGTGGTTTGATGACATGATATTACTGTGCTTGATTGGCCAGCCAACATGCGTGACCTGAACCTTACAGAGAATCTATGGGGTATTGTGAAGAGGAAGATAAGAAACATCTGACAAACAATACAGGGGAGCTGAAGCCCACTATCAAAGCAACCTGGCTTCAATAACACCTCAGCAGTGACACAGGCTGATCACCTTCATTCCACGCCACACTGAAGCAGTAATTCCTGCAAAAGGAGCCCCAACCAAGTATTGAGTGCATAATTAAACCTGCTTTGGAGATCTTGAACATTTCTGTCTTGTAAACCTTTTTTTGATTGATCTTTGAGAAAATATTCAAATTTTTTGAGATACTGAATTTTTAATTTTTCTAAACTGTAAGTTGTAACCATCAGAATTAAAACAAAAAACTCTTGAAATATTTCAGTTTGTGTGCAATCAATCTAGAACTAAATTACAAAAAATAAAGAACTTTTCCATGATATTCAAATTTTTGGAGATGCACCTGTATATGATCACAGGCACAATTGAGGCAGCTACCAGCTCCTCATAGGACCCCGGGGTCAGGAGTCGTAGCACATACACACACAAGAGAACGTAATCGTTGAAACGTCAAACAAAAAATGGTTACTGTAATCATGCACAAATTAACCATGGATTTACTACTCTAACCATAGTTTAACCATGGTATTTGTACAGCTGTGGTTATACAAATGGTTCACGAGTTCACACTTACATATAATTAGCTGAAGTATTATAATGCATATTTGGCGTGCTGTCCGGGGAAGGGCTCCGAGCTCGGGAATGGCCCAAACCTAGAGTACCCCCCCCCACACACACACACACATAAAAGTGTAAAATGAACTCTAAGTGGAGGAGATGGGGTGGAGGGGGGATGCTGATAAACCATCAATGGATAGGGGTAAGTCAGTTGTATTTATACCCTAGTGTTGATTATCTTAAGTGAGCTCCACCTGTGCTAATTAGGCTAAGTATCTGACGTGCTCCTCCCGAACCTTGTTAATAAAACATCATTTCACGAGTTCACACTTACATATAATTAGCTGAAGTATTATAATGCATATTTGGCGTGCTGTCTGGGGAAGGGCTCCGAGCTCGGGAATGGCCCGAACCTAGAGTACCCCCCAAAAAGGCAATAGGAAAAGGACAGCCGCCAGACTAAGGACCCCCTCACAATAGCATTGAGATCTGGCGGGGGCTGATATTTGGAAAGTCAGCTGGTTGGCAGGCCGGAAGAGCCTATGTACTCCGGTGGGAGCGACTTATACATTTGGTAGGGGTAGGTAGGGCCTACCTTATACAAAGGTAGGCCCTACCGGCTGCTGGTATCGGACTACGTGATTTGGGGCGCCCGGCCGGGAGGGCTCGAGCCGTTGCGCAACCGGAGCACCTCACTGCATTGGAACGGATGAGCCCTACCGGCCCATGAAGGAGAAGCAGCGTGATTGAATAGCCTGACTAGGAGGGCCCGAGTTGCCTCGACTGGAATAGGTCACAGTGTTGGCGTTCGGGCCCTACTGGCTGATGAGCCCCTGCTAATCAGTGGGCAACCAGGGCAGATAACTGACAGAGAGGGCCCATGAAGCCTCCGACTGGAGATCAAGACTCAGGACGACGGACGTGTAGGTCCTCTCAGTTGATCAGATTAACAGGCTTTGGGCCGCCGGCAAAGAGGACTGACAGGAGATCAATACTCATGGCATCAGATGGATAAGACCTGTTTGTGGGCAGCAAGTAAAGAAACCCAACCGGGAGCACTCTCCCCGACATCTGACACGAGCACAATACTCAACGGCATCAGACGGGTAAGCCTCACCGGCCGGGGAGCAGGGCAAGGAAAACCCGACTGCGCAGGCTCTCGCGGCATACGATGGGAGATCAGGACTCAGGACATCGAACGGGTAAGCCTCAACAGGCGGGGGGAAAAGATTTGGACAGCGCTTGGCAGGAGGTCGAGACTCTTAACGTCGTACGGCTGAGCATCGCCACCCATCAAACAGGAACGAAAAGTTAGGTGGCCGTAAGACTCTCGCCGACGTCCGATGGGAGCTCAATACTCAAGGCATCGAACGGATAAGCCTCTCTGACTGTAGCATGGAAAAAGTAAAGTTTATGTGGATGGGAGACTCTCGGTGACGTCCGATGGGAGCTCAATACTCAAGGCATCGAACGGGTAAGCCTCTCTGACTGTAGCATGGAAAAAGTAAAGTTTATGTGGATGGGAGACTCTCGGTGACGTCCGATGGGAGCTCAATACTCAAGGCATCGAACGGGTAAGCCTCGCCGACCGTAGAAAGGAAAAGGTAAGGTTGTCTAGCTGGGAGGCTCTCGCCGACATCCGATGGGAGCTCAATACTCAAGGCATCGAACGGATAAGCCTCTCCAGACACAAGACGGAAAGGTAAAGTTGTGTTGCCAGGAGGCTCTCGCCGGCGTCTGATGGGAGCTCAATACTCAAGGCATCGAACGGGTAAGCCTTGCTGACCGAAGGAGGAAAAGGTAAGGGTATGTGGCCAGGAGGCTCTCACCGGCGTCTGATGGGAGCTCAATACTCACAGCATCAGACAGGTAAGCCTTTGTTGACCATAGGATGAAAATGTAAGTTGTCTAGCCGGGAGACCTTAGCCGACATCCGAGGGGAGCTCAATACTCGCAGCGCCGAACGGGTAAGCCTCGCTGACCGTAGAAAGGAAAAAGTAATGTTGTCTAGACGGGAGGCTCTCGCCGACGTCTGATGGGAGGTAAATACTCACGACATCAAACGGGTAAGCCTCTCCGAACATAAGACGGAAAGGTAAAGTTGACTGGCCAGTATTTGGCCAGACAGTAAAGGTTTTTTTTTTTTTTTTTAAGTAAGGGAGTGTAGCTGGGAGGCTCTTGACGGCATCTAGTGGGAGCTCAATACTCACGACACGGACTGGTCATGTTCGCCGGTAGTCGGATGGAAAGGCCAAGATCGCTTGACCGGGAGGGCTCTTGCAGCATTCGACGGGAGTTCAATACTCATTGCGCGGACGGCTAAGCAACACCGATAGTTGAAAGAAAAACATTCACTCGACCGGGAAAGCTCTTGCAGCACCTGACAGGTAGTTCAATGCTAAGAACAATTTGGGTTTTTTGGGTCTAAATGGGAAGATGCTATGAGGATTACTTTGTGTAACTGTTTAAAAATCCGATGAGCTGCTTCCGATAACGTGTCAGAAAATCTTGGAAAATCTTGGCATTCGAAAGTTAAATGTACAAAAAATAAAATAAATAGAATTTCCTGTGCCAGTGTACCCCAAATAAGTGCTATGAATCTGGATGCATAAGCATAACTCTGAAATCTGAGGTGATGTCGACTTTTGCCAGCATAGTGCTAAGACCCATGAAATATATGTTTTTTTTTTGTTTTTTTTTGAATTTCAGAAATCATCAAGAGTAATCGAGGTGATTATGTTTATACGGAGCTGATGGATCTTTCTTACCCCAGTATTTTCCAAGTAGCCACTCCAGTGGCTAATGCAAAACTGAGAAGGCGGGGCATCAGAAGGGCTGATCGTTAATGGGTATGGACCGGTATGATAGCCTTAAGCCAAAAAATATCACTGTTTTACAGTATTTTATTATTATTATTTTTTTGTTTGTTTTGGTTTGTTTTGTTTTGTTTATATTATATATATATATATATATATATATAATATATATATATATATATATATATATATATATATATATATATAAATGACTGGGTAAGTTATTTGATTTGTTTCCTAAAAAGGAGAAGAAAAAGAAATAAATGAAGACTGACATCTTTATTTAACCTAAATATGTAATTACAGTTAACTTTAGTTATATAATTCATGTACATATCATTTCATATCATTTAGTTATATAACAATAATCATACACATAATTTGATTTAATAACCCAATTTGAAGCAAAAACAGAATGTTCTCACAAGCTTTGTGAAATTATACCGCATAAACTTTTTAGAAGACAGTCAGCTCCCCTCAGAAACACGTTCATATAAACCCCCAAATCAGTATTGGGGATTTCCTCCAATAGTTCGTGCATCATGAACAGTGAGTGATCTGCCTGCTACAGTAAGTCAAAAATTATTATTATTATTATTTGTTTTACATCAAGAGGGCTCGCATGAAAAATGGCAACTTGATGTCCTCATTCAAGGATTTATGATTGCCGTAGCACCTCTGTCGTAAAGAATTGTTTAAAAATTCAAGATTAAGTGTACATTTGAATCAAATGTTTAGCCAAACAAGGATTAAATTACACAGTGACATGGAGAAACAATCATCAGGAAAGTTAGTGCCCTTTGAAGGCTTTTGACAATGCATGTACATTATATTGTTTAAAATGCGTTGTTTGTTCAGTAGAACAGTATTGTTAATTGCTTTTCATACCGCATTTAAACCGATCACCAAGGCCTTATTGCTATTATATGCATTTCAGGTAATTTTAAAGGCTATTGTTTGATAAGGGTGGGGGTTTTTTTCTCTCTCTTCTTCCCCTTGGCTTCTGTGAAAGCGTTCGCTGCTGCAGCAGTGGAGAAATATAGATAGAGGCTCCTGCGGGAGCGGACACTGCAGCGGCAGTGGATAAAATAGGGAAAAGCTCCTGAGGGAGCAGAGAAATATAGATAGAGGCTCCTGCGGGAGCGGACACTGCAGCGGCAGTGGAGAAAATAGGGAAAAGCTCCTGAAGGAGCGGAGGGATATAGATAGAGGCTCCTGCGGGAGCAGACACTGCAGCGGCAGTAGAGAAATATAGATAGAGGCTCCTGCGGGAGCAGACACTGCAGCGGCAGTAGAGAAATATAGATAGAGGATTTTTTTTTTTTTTTTTGCGCGTGCAGCTTTAAGGCTATTAGGTTTAAAAACACATTCATTTCCTCTTAATCACGCGAAGAAAAAAGTATTGAAAAACTAGCCGATGCGCACGTTGGCTTGACTTGGAGAGAGGTGCCTAGTAATACTCACGTCACATGTGAATTAGGTTGCACTTGTTGATTGTTTCTTTGTGGTAAACCTTATTTTTAGATGTACAAAACAGTTCATTTTGCTGCTTGATATTGACAATTGATGTGTCCTATCATATTATTTTAATCTGTTATCTTTGTTAAGAACACTCTAGTTTGTACTGAAGACAGTTTTACTGTTTATTGCACGTTGTTATTCTTCTCGTTATTTACCAATAGCGGCTAATGAAATGGAAGTCTCACCCATAGGCTCGCTTCCGCGTTGAGGAAAAAGGTGGATAATCGATAGTCGTTTAGGTACATAGCCGAAATCATTTTCTCTCAAATCAATCATTTTATCCGTTTATCTGAGTGGAGTGTAATTTAAAATACAGGAAAATAAACTCGCGAAATTAAGAAAATTGTAGAAATTTATTTGGATTCTACACCGTTTGCAACGTGGCTAAAAATAATATCAAGATCCTTGTGTTACAACGTCTTTAACAACTTTCAGCAACCAATAACACCTTTTAGCGACTTACCTAAAAATGTATTTGCAACACGGCCTGTGCTGCTAGCGCGAGCTTGAGGTCCGACTGCTTGATGACGCTGCGGCCGGATGAGCCACGGTAAAAGGTTGAGTTGAAGCGGGAAGCCAGTGAGGCTTTGCTGCGGTGAGATCGGTGGCGCAGCCAAGGCTCGCTGGAAGCCTGCTGCTGTGAGCCAGCGCTTAAGGAAAGCTGGGTTTTGTGTGCCGCGGGGCAATGGAGGTGTCGAGCGAGGCAAGTTCGGGGCCTTGCGAGTTTTGCCCGATATATTGGCTGCCCTGTTGTTGTGGATTTAGGAGTGAGGTTTGGCGGATTGCTGGGAGACTAATAACTTAGATCGTACAGATCCGCATTGTTTACCTTCGCGAGGACAGAGCATCGGAATTAATTGCAGTTTGCCTCAGGATTACATGCGGTCCACTTCCCGATTGGAGGAATTGTAGGCACAGCCTAAAGATAAAAGGACGCCGGGGAAAAATTGGACGTGACGCCGGTAGATGCTGAGGTTAAGCCTCAGCGTCGTGGGTAGCGAGTGGCTGGTCGAGCAGAGCAGCGGCCGCGATGGAGCACTGAGGTGGTGCCTGGCAGAGAAGGAGCGATCCTGGGCCCAGCAGATTGGCCAGAGAACTGAAAAATCCCTAATATAGACCTTGTCTTCTAAATGGGAGTAGCTGAGTCTGCCATATAATGGCAAAAGGTGCAAACCGAATGCTGATAAACCATCAATGGATAGTGTCAGTTGTATTTATACCCTAGTGTTGATTATCTTAAGTGAGCTCCACCTGTGCTAATTAGGCTAAGTATCTGAGGTGCTCCTCCTTGTTAATAAAACATCATTAATCAATACACCAAAAAAAAAGTAAATTTTCGTTTTGTTGTGAGCATTTGCAGCTTGTTTTTGTATTCCGTTGTGTTGTGAGTATTTGGAGCATGTGTGCTGTTAAACTGATGAAGATGTTTTCTTAATTTGCTGGTGCTTTTTCTATTTGAATGTGTTTTGTGAAGTTGCAGGGCGTTGAGCTCTCTCAGCCACCGTGCTACCTTGCCCCTATTTTGAAATCTTAGCCCCACTCGTACATAAGCAACCATGGCAACGACGATCGCGGAAACAAGTGAAGATGACACACAAGCATATTCAAACAAAAGCCAACATGGATAAGTTTTGTGAAACAAAGCAAAATCAACGTTACTCACCTATCAAAAAGAAACAAAGACACCTCGGCGTCCGATTCAAGCCCTTTCTACTCCTTGAGTTTCTCTCCACCGTTGGAAAGCTGCTCCGATATTTATGCGGGTCCTACCTCTTGCCTGATTGTAACCCTTCTTTTTAATGTTTTGTTTCTCTGATATTTTCCTCTTCTTTATCTGCCATCTCTCTCAATCTACAGTCAGTCTGCTAATATGCTAATTTTGAATAAAAGCGTCTGCTAAATGACTACATGTAAATGTAATGTAATATGCGTCCTGTGCACTCAAATTGAGCGCTCTCTTCTCGCTATCAGGACAAGTCACGCCCCCTTACTGCTGATTGGCTACAAGTGTGTTTTGGGACTTTGTCAGACACTGCGGTCAAAAGCGTGTTTCAAAAATCACTTAGTACACGTTTAAGGAGCGGGGGGAGCAGGGTCGCTAGACTCGCCACTACTTAGGCTAATGTACATAGCAGAAATCCTTATTAATCCTCTGTTTACCAATAGAGCCTTTCATTGATACAGTGAGGGGGATGGATCGGATCACTATGAATCTGGGGGGGTCATGTCCCCACCGCCCCTAGTGCCATCTGCGTGCCTGGATGAGTTGAAATCAGGTGTGTTTGATTTAGGGCTGCACGATAAATCGAAATTTAATTTAAATCATGATTAGACAGTAGCTGAGATTGTCATGCGTACACTTGTAAAAAATTTACTGTAAAATTTACAGTAACTTACTAGCAATTTTGACTGCCAATAAGACTGTAAATTTACAAAAGTACTGTAAATCAATAAATACAATTGTACTGTAAAAATACAGTAGAAACGTTTATAAAAATGAGTGAAATTATAAGAGCAACTGTGAACTTGTAATGCTATACATAAATTTTACAGTAAATTAGAAAATGTGTTGTGAAATTCAATTCACTAAATTAACTACAATTGAGATTTTTCACTGCTGTGATAGTGTGTAAATATTTGTTTAACTTATTTCATTTGAGTCCACTGAGAAGGAATATTTCTTAGTATAAAACTGCAAACACTTAATGTGTAATAGTAAAGTAACTAAAAACATGACTTTAACCCAATCACTGCAGTTCATCGTCAGCTATAGCACACATGTATGTGCTGAAGTACTTAATAAAGAGAACATCACTGCATCAACTCCACAGTTACTGCCTTTAAATAAAACAGCTGAACAGCAGTTTGTGGGTCATCACTGACTGAAGCACAGGCTCTACTCTCCAGCACAATGGTGACCCACAAAATTACATTAAACTATTGTCTACTATGGTTTACTAATAACTGGTGAAGCTACAAACCTAAATGTGGCACAAAAGCAGCATGTACATGTACTTGATATTGTTTAATCTCTACTTGAAACAATCATGCTTGTTGCACACAAAATATTCATTTTCTTTGAGCTTTTTTCTTATCAGTAAAGAAGGTATCCATCACCATGCTCGCCTTTAGTCAACCCTCTCTGCTTCTGACAACTGAGGTAGCACTTTTGAATAGCCAAACGGAGTTCTCTTTCTCGTCAATGAGCTCCGCCGTCGATTAGACATACAGAATCGGCTTAAAAACAGCTGTCTGTATCGAAACGGAGGCTATTGCAGACAGTTCTCAGGGACTGCAATGCTCTGTCTGGTTAGAACCAACTCCACCAAGATCATGGTGGGCTTGGGTGAATGGGATGTCTATTCAGAACATTTGCATGGCAGCAGACTGGTCTTCTCCAAATACTTTTGCCCTGTTCTATAATCTGAATGAATTTCAGCTCACATTGCATGTCTATTCTGAGCAAGAGTACCTATAACAATTGTGTCTTGGCACCAGCCTCATGTTATTAACTTGTATTACTGTAGGATTTGCAGTGAACAACTGCTTATGCAATGTTGGCTATTATTTCACTGAGCTCATTCATGTCTTTCCCTTGTGTGAAGCACCTATAGCAAAGTCAGCAGCTCTGATAGTGGCCTGACTGTACCTTTACTGTAGCACCGTGTGATTTTATATGGTCTAAATAATGTCAGCTACTTATGCAATGTTGGGTGCTTAAAAATCAAAAGGGAACATTGCCACACCACACACTGTAAAACCCGACAAGTAACTTAACTCAAACCGTTTGAGTAAACAGATTGTCTTTACTTAAACCATGTAAGCTTTATAAACTTTGCAATTACTATATATTTATATATATATATATATATATATATATATATATATATATATATATATATATATATATATAGATAGATAGATAGATAGATAGATAGATAGATATGTCTTGTCATGCCACTACTTTTATTCTTATATGGATAATTTTGTTTATGTGACAGGATCATTGATGTGATAGAATAAGCCTGCACTGTAAAACCTGACAAGTCACAGTAACTCAAACCGTTTGAGTAAACAGATTGTCTTTACTTAAACCATGTAAGTTTTAAAACTTTGCAATTATGTAATCAAGTGATTAATTAAGTGCTGATTGAGCTTTAGTGATGAACAGCTGCTATTAACAAACAGAATCACCAGCTCCACTTATTAATAACCAGACTGACTTTATTTCTGTCAGACGTCTACAGAAAATCTGATTGAGCATTAACTAAGGTTTAGATGTTGATTTATTGTTTCATTTGAAGTAACCACACTGTAAAACCTGACAAGTCACAGTAACTCAAACCGTTTGAGTAAACAGATTGTCTTTACTTAAACCATGTAAGTTTTAAAACTTTGCAATTATGTAATCAAGCACTGTAAAACCCGACAAGTAACTTAACTCAAACCGTTTGAGTAAACAGATATCCTTAAAAACCTGACAAGTTAGGGTTTACTCAAAACCGTTTGAGGAAACCGATTTGCCTTAAACCATTTAAGTTTTAAAACTAACACACTGTAAAACCCGACAAGTAACTTTAACCCAAACCTTTTGTGTAAACAAATATCCTTAAAAACATGACAAGTTGGGTTTACTCAAACCGTTTGAGGAAACCAATTGCCTTAAACCATTTAAGTTTTAAAACTTAACAGTTATGAGTACTCTGAACTTAATTCCGCTGAGTTCACTGAAAGAAGATATACATTGCAATTAAGTAATTAAGTGATTAATTGAGTGATAATTGAGCATTAGTGATGAACACCTGCTGTTAACAAACAGAATTACTGAAAGAAAAGAGAGAAAGGAACTACAACTGGCTTCAGACACAGCCTCACTAAAACCTGACAAGTTATGTTAACTCAAACTGTTTGAGGAAACCGATTGCCTTAAACCATTTAAGTTTTAAAACTTATAGTTGTGAGTACTCTGAACTTAATTCAGTTGAGTTCACTGAAAGAAGATATACATTGCAATTAAATAATTAAGTGATTAATTGAGTGATAATTGTGAATTAGTGATGAACAGCTGCTGTTAACAAACAGAATTGCTGAAGAAAAGAGAAACACAAGAACTACAACTGACTTCAGACACAGCCTTAGATAAAATAAACTGAAATAAAATACATTAAATCTCTCAAGATCTGATTAAACAACCCCACAAACAGCATCACCAGCTCCACTTATTAATAACCAGACTGACTTTATTTCTGTCAGACGTCTACAGAAGATCTTATTGAGAATGAACTAAGGTTTAGATGTTGATTTACTGTTTCATTTAAAGTAACCATGTTAGAGATCAGTGTTTGCTTTAGTTGGGCTCTTGACCCTTGATTTCTGTCTTAGTTTTTTCTTTGGCTGTTGTAAACATTTGTTTGTAACTCAAAAGCCCAGAGAAAATATCATCAGGTGTTAAACACACACTCACACTCTTAGAAGCTGCTTTTATCCAAAGCAACTTACAATGCATTCAGGTTAACATTTTTTTTAAATCTAACCTGTACCTAGATGTTGGTGTTATACTGTGTATATTGGTGATGATAATCATTGATTATTGAACTGTTTGGAGTAGGTGTTGTGTAATTAGTTGGATTGATTACAGTAAAAATGATTCTAAGAGCCAGTGGTTCTATGATAATCAGTTAATATAAAGAATTTTCCAAACAGTTTGGTTTTCTGTGGTGTTACTTGGTCACACACAGACATCAAAAATCAGCATATGAACCTCAACAATGGTGACCATAAAAAAAAACAACAAAAAAACAATGCAGCAGAGCATGCTGGGAGCCATGGATGAGTTGGAGAGATGGACTACAATAGTACCCAACATGCATTGCAGCATGTTTTTTTTTTTTTTTTTTCGTAACCATTGTTGAGGTTCATATTCTGATTATTGATGTCTGTGTGTGACTAATTGCCGCCATAGAAGACCAAACTGTTTGGAAAGTCCTTTATATTAACTGATTATGAAAGAACCACTGACTTTACGAATGGCTTTCATTGTAATCAACTGAACTAACTATAGAACATCTATTTAGTAAGATTTTGAACTCTGAACAGCTCCATAATTGATGATTATCATCACCAATATGGTGTATAAAAACCAATACCTAATCATATTTTCTCTGGGTTTTCTGAGTTATAACAAACATGTTTCAAAAACACATGGTTACAACGTCCAAAAAAAAAAATAATCAAAGACAGAAATCAAGCGTCAAGAGCCCAACTTAAGCAAACACTGATCTCTAACATGGTTACTTCAAATGAAACAATAAATCAACATCTAAACCTTAGTTAATGCTCAATCAGATTTTCTGTAGACGTCTGACAGAAATAAAGTCAGTCTGGTTATTAATAAGTGGAGCTGGTGATTCTGTTTGTTTAATAGCAGCTGTTCATCACTAAAGCTCAATCAGCACTTAATTAATCACTCACTAAAAGCTTGTAACACTCCAAAGAGAAAGGAAAAATTGAAATCGCATCATATGACCCTTTTAAATCAACATCAAGTAGCAATGAGTAGTAGTTTGACAGAACAACATATTGTCATCTGCCTTTTTTTATGTCAAACATGTCTTGGAAATTGGTAAAAGATTTTTAATATAATACACACACACACACACATAAAGAAGATTTGTAAAGTTGCAAAGACTAAAGTCTCAAATCCAAAGAGATATTCTTTATAAAAGTTAAGAGTCAACCACGCCCTCTTAAAATGGCTCATTCTAACACGCCCCCACATATCTACGTCACGATGTGGGAAGATTTGCATGATGCCACCCAAATGTTGTGGAGGCGCTGTGTGTTTCATTGTGAAAGTGAAACTACTTTGTTTGGCCTTCCAAAAGAGGACACAGCTATAAATCAGTGGTTAAGTTGTATTTACAACACTGTTCCAGAACAGTTCAACCCAAATATTCAGATGTGTGCAACACATTTTATGGAGAATGAGGACTGTTTCCTGAACCAGTAGCCTACAATACATCCGTTGCACAAAGGCTGCTTCTATAAATTGGGGCAGTTCCAACTTTTCAAGGACTGTCTGGCGCTTCTGACTCACAGCCTGTAAGTACGTTTTCATATTTAAAGAATTTGCCACTGACTATTCAAATGCAAGTTTTGAGCTGTAGAGTAGAGCTTGTTGTTTGTTGTTTCTCCGACCACAAATGCAGACATGGTTTTATGTTTTCGCAATGCGATACGCAACACAACACGTAAAAAGACAGTATAAGTCATTATAATCAGAAATTATGTCCCCACTGGATGCAACAAATTTCTCATTTGTAATGGGTTTTTTTTTTGGTTTTGTCTCATCATGCCGGGAGATGGAATCACAGTATGTTAAGGGGCGTAACATTTCCGTCACACGCTTGAGGCATTCAGCCAATCACAACGCACTGGATAGCTGGCCAATCAGCGTATACCACGATTTTCAGAACGATGAGCTTTGTAAAAATCAACGTGTTTCAGAAAGGCGGGGCACAGAGGAGCAACAATAATGTACATAAACTCATTGCATTACACCAAATACACAATATAATGTTCTTTTTAGCAACGTCATATGACCCCTTTAAGATACAACAGCGAGCGGGTCAGCTATAAAGGCCAAGAAGGTGCACTTGCAATTACTTGATGGTGATCCTGATTTGACACCCAACTGAAAATCTCAGGTTTTTAGTGCCCCCATGTCGTTGAGATATAAATCATAATCAATGGTCATTGTTAAGTATTAAAGTTTATTTCACTATTTGAGTACACATGATATGCAAATACATTATTTACTTAGACTCTGAATTACAAAAATATATTAAAAATATATTTCAACCTACAATTATGCAAATACAGACTAAGAATTATGTATTTTACATACAGTACTTTTTTTATCTGTATTTTTATAAATGCACACTGAACTTCACCAAGGCTGCATTTATTAGATTAAAAATACAGTAAAAACAGTATTATTGTTGTATTAAAATAACTTTTCTATTTTAATATATTTAAAATGTTAATGCTGAATTTTCCTTTACTTCATTCTTCAGTGTCACATGATCCTTCAGAAATCATTCTAATATGCCGATTTTCTTTTTCTTTTTTGTTTAAAGCATGGCTTATCACAATCATATTATCTTATTATTATCTATTTTGTGATAGACTTATTGTTTTTTATGAATATAAAGTTCAATAGAATTTTTAAAAGTCTCGAACATTTTAATGTGTCCTTTTTGAAGATTTTTTTTTTTTTCTTTCCAAAAAAAAAAAGCAAATATTACTGACCACACACTTTTAAATGGTAGTGTATATTTTAAACTTCTTACAAGAGACGAAGAGAAGAATCACAGTTTGTAAATTATCCTCAAAGCTGTATTTAAACCCAAAATGTATTTAAAAATCACTGTGTATTTAAAAATCACTGTGACTGTACAATAGTATTGTACACTGTGACTGTACAATACTAAGGCTGGAATGAGAATCTAGTCTGTGTATGATTTTGCATATTGCTTAATACTGTGAGCAAATGTATGTAGTGGATTCTGAGCATTCCTGTCTTTAAACAAGTAATGCTGTTAGTCTGACAGGCAGTGACTTATTCACTACTTAACCTAAAACTGGTTAATCCGGATACACTGTACGCTCAGGCTCTTTATATTTATTCCTCAGTAGTTTCGGTTTCATGGCACCTTGCAAGTCAAGTGACACTAAACCACCATGATATTGATGGCATACAGCATTCACACAGTAGCAAATACAGACAGACCTATACCTCCATAGACTGAATGGAAGAATGCAAAAAGGAAATAAACAGAAGGCTCAGAATATATTTGATTTAAAGCTGAATTGTGCTGTGAACTATGCAAAATCTGTGTCAGTAGAGTCACATGTGTAGTGCATTCACGCATAATTACATGCTTGAGCATTGCCTTTTGCAGTTTTTACATATGAAACTCTTGATGAGTACATTGAGCATACTATATGTGTATACACTGAGAGCACATAAAGGCTTTTGGTTCATTTGATACTAAAACAGCATCTCAGACTTGTTCATTGAAACTCTGCTCTTGGCTCATTTGCAGTTACATTACATTTATAACTAGTGGTGTCTTTTAGTAGCGGTTTGCATCATCGTAAGAGCTGGCATCCATTTCAAAGAATTCCTCAAGTTTCCACTGTAGAGTTTCAAAGGTGGGTCTGTCTGCAGGGGAGTCCTTCCAGCATTCGGACATGATGTCATACAAATATTTTGGGCAGTTAAGAGGGCATGGCATCCTGTAGCCTTTGGGCAACTGTTGTACCACCTGATAGTTTGTCATGGCTGGAGAAAGAGTGAAAAGCAACATTAAAATTCTTCAATGCTTTGACGATGTCAAAAATGATTGTAGTATGCAACAGTGGAAAAGACACTGAATATTAAATGCAGTTCAGTGAGGAAGAGCCATAGTTCTGATAATAATTAACTGATATTAATATGTTTTATAATTTTAAATTGAACACATTTGTTTATTTTTGTACAATTTTGTACAATGAACATCAACTGGCCCTATATGATTAACAGAAGGTTTATGTCAGACACACTAAAGGGCTTTTTTTCCTTTTTAAAAGAGTCAATAGCCTTTAGTTTACGTCACAAGATGATTTCCTAGTTGCTATTTCTATTGGATTTGTGCCCCTGAAGGCTAGACAAATCATCAGTATTTTTTTATCTCTTTTTCTCTATGAGAAAGATGGGTATAATAAGTGCAATTATGACGTACTTGGGTAAGGCATCTGTCCAAACGTCACAATTTCATACAGTAGGATCCCAAAAGACCAGACGTCAGATTTGATGGTGAATTTGTTCTCGTGGATGGCCTCAAGAGCAGTCCATTTCACTGGAAACTTGGTTCCTTCTTTGGCCTCATAAACATTCTCATTTTCCAGCTAAAGAAATTATGCAGTGAGATTAAAAGTACTGTTTTAAAATACAGTTTTTGTATTTTTTTTATACAAAATCAGTGCATACATTATAGTAGTGGTTCTCAGCTGGTTTGCTTCAGAACATGGTGATTTATCGTACAAAAGTAAAGAAAATGTCCTTAAAATTAAATAATACAATGTAGCCTATTAATATTACAATGGATTGAATAGACCCGACAGCATGCAAATTTATTTATGTGACAAAGACTGAATAAGGAAATTGTAAATTTTGTAAATGAAAAAACAATAGAAGTTAGGATAAACACCGGGCAAATATTAAAAACACTGACCGAATACACAACCTTTGATGTTGCTAAGGTTATGAATTTTCGTTGCATTTTATTCTTTGCATTTACCATACATTTTATTTTCTCTACTCTCTGTGACACTATTGTGACAGATCTGTGACTCATTTTTGGGTTGCGACCCATTTGAGAACCACTGCCTCATAGCTGAGGGGTCAAGCCTTTTTATAAAAATGGAGAATATTTCTCACCTGAAATACTCGTGCCAAGCCAAAGTCGGCCACCTTGCACACGTTGTTATCTCCCACCAGAACGTTTCTTGCCGCAAGATCTCTGTGAATGTAGTTCTGCAACTCAAGGTATGCCATGCCAGATGCCACTTGTGCTCCCATTTCTATCTGATCAGACATTTGCAGAAAAGCACCTTTGTCTTCTGTATGAGTGAGACAGAGACAGAATATAGGGAATACATATTATTAAAACATGTAAGATGTGTCATTTCAGATGCACTGATAATTAAGTGGGCTACAGACCCTCCATCAACAGGTTTGTCTTGAATATGTGTAAATCAGTTATGGTCATTAATGTGGGCCATAACTTCAGCAGCACTGTCAGAGACAACAGCCACACAAAATTCCACACAAACTTTGCATGCTTCTGTAGTCAGTTATTTAAACACATTAAAATGTAAATATTTGATTGTGCAAAAGATATGACACGATAAGGTATGATATGACATGACATGTAGACTATGTAAAATCGATATTTTGTTACAGTTTCAGAATAAGCTAACCTCAAAAACCTACGGTTTATGTGGTAAATAACCTACAAAATATTTACCTAATAAGGTGCTACATTTTTGGAACTGATGAAGGATACTGTGGGGGAATGGGATCTTGCACAACACTGGCCCTGATTATCTGTCCAAATAAGCTGCTGACACCAGGAGGAAAAGGTTCTGGGAAATGAGGCAGTTGAAGCGTTCTTTCCAGGTCCTTATTGACCTGCTCATTCTGCCCATTAGTCTATGTGTGAAAGCCTTAAAGCGTTTGGGTGAATGTCCGACAGAAGTGGCAACAGAAATCCCTCCAGAATTGGAAACTTTTAATCACCCTGTTGGGCAATGATTTTAAACACAAATAAGCTGATTGATTTATGCCTTTTAAACTCCCTATTTCTTAATCATGAAGCTCACTGAAATCTTAACGATGGTATTCCAGACTCCTGTTCAAACAGTTTTTACACCTTTTGACTTGAACATCATCAGCTGACAGATAGAGTACGTCACTTCTCAGACGTTCCAAGACCAACAAACACAGATTCAACATGTTTAACATGGCAAAAACAAGCACCGATCAATGTCAATGACAACAGACACACACAGACAAAACCAGATGAACGTTGTTGGTGCAGAGTAAACTGGCATTTACAGTTGCGGTCATAACCCTTCAGCAAATCTGCAAAATGTTAATATTATTAAAAATGTTAAAAATAATTTTACTAAATAAGAGGGCTCATAGAAATTGCATGTGTGTTTTTTTTTTTTTTTAGTACTTCCCTGAATAATATATTTCACATAACAAATGTTCATATATACAGAAGGCCACAAGACAAAATAATAGCTGGATTTTGTGTAAACTTCTGAAAAGAATGAAGAATGTGTAAATCTTTCTTATTTTATTTAAAGATCATATTTTTTCATTTACTACAGCCCTTCAGAAGCTAATGCATTTTTATGATCCCTCTTATTTTAAAAAAAAAATATGAACATTTTGCACATTCTGCAAGGTGTACTGTACTGGATATTAACCTTTACTGTAATGACCACAACTGCATGATACCTGCTACTAAGTGCATTTATGATTGATTTTTAAAATGTGGCAATAATGAAGCATCATAGCCTGTGTAAATAAGGCTCTCTACCTCCCTCTCTCCATCTCTTTTTGTCCCTGTCCAGAAATGACCCCATATGCAATGAAAGCAGTGATTTACAGTAATTTTATCACAGGTAGTTAAGATATTTAGAGGCTGATTTCCCAGAGAAGGATCTGTGGTCCTATTAAAACATCGGGCCCTATCATACACCCAACCCAATGCAGCACAAGGCCCAACGCAGTTCTCATCTTCCCGTCCTGTGCCCATTTGTGCGCCCATGGGCGTGCTGGTCTAAAAAAGAGGTGTATTCAGGCACATTGTTGGTGCGTTGCTATTTTGAGGAACTGAAAATAGACTCAAGCCTGGTGTAAAGTCTGGCTCAATATTTTTTCTTTGTTATTTAAAGAGCTAGTTAGTAACCTATAGGTGGGTGCACAACGCGAATACACTTTGCTTATTACACACACAGGGACACGCAGCAGCACACAAATATTTTTAATAATGAAAAATTACATTCTGCCATGTAAATAGCGAACTCGCCATGGCGCAAGAACAACTGGCTTTTAAAGGGGATGAGAGATGAGACGCCACGCCCAAAAAACACCCATTACTCATTAAGAGATTTAAATGACTGCAACAGCAAAGATTAATAATAAATAATTATTAAATGTAATATCTATAATGAATAATTCTCCCATGTAATCAACGTCACAGCTGCTGCCATTAACTAACTGTGAAAACTATTGATTTCAACCTTTCATTTTGCTCTGCTACAGTTTTGGATGTGAACTGTACAAGAATCTGGTATACAGATGCCCCACATAAAATATATTTTTTAATTATATTCTCTTAATCAAAATGAATAATCTTGATTACAGTGTCAAAGGAAATACCTGGCATAATTGTGTTTGAGAGTTGTGTGAGTGTGTCTTACTTTGCAGATATTCTAGAAGGCTCCCGTGGCTCATGAGCTCTGTGACGATGTAGATGGGTTCTTCCGTAGTGCAGACAGCATAGAGCTGGATCAGTTTGGCATGACGGAGTTTCTTCATGATCTGAGCTTCTCGCAGGAAGTCTTTTGGATCCATAGTTCCTATCAAACATACAACAGACGTACAGTATAACATGCCATGTGCATGTATGTTTGGATTTGTATGTCTTTCATATGTGTATCCATCTTGTCTCTGTTTGTGTGTGTACCTGGCTTGAGTGTTTTGACAGCGACGGCTGTTCTGTCATTCCATATGCCTTCAAAGACCTCGCCAAACTGCCCTGCTCCCAACTTCTTCAAGAGTTTTAAAGAGGAACGCGGGATCTCCCACTGATCCACAGTGTTGTAAGATAGACCATGTGTCTCTGGAGCCATTGACTAAAACACACAAGGAAATATGTATTGGATTGAATATTTGATCAAATCTTGTACAACTCTGTTGAATCAGTCAGTTGCTGTATTCTGCTGTCAAAGATTTTTCTATAATTTCAACATTGTCTCACATTCTTTGAACAAAATAAAATAGATAAAATAAAACAAAACAAAAAACAGAAAATGTTACACACTTTTTTGCAGGGTTCTGCCAAACAAACACAGAGGCCATCCTCTTTTCTGGAGTAGTGCTCCACTAGATCTCTCAGTGTGAAAAAACTACGAGCCTTTGACACGAAGTAGCCACCACTGTCCAGCTTTCTGATCTTATAATGCTTCACTTTTCCGTTGTCCAGCACTGCAATACAGACAGACAGAACATCAAGGACCTCAATCATGATGCAAGATGGGCTAATAAATAAGAAAACAAAGCCATAAAAAATTAAAATATGCTTCATGTGGTAACAAATGTAATAAAGTGATTTTATTAAAAAAAAAAAAGTACTTCGGCATTACTGAATCAACCTAAACATATTAGGTTACACCAAAAAAAAAACTAAATGTTAGAGTAAGATCAGGTAAAAATAGCTCTTTAATGCAGGTTACCACTTTTTACAGTGTAATGGAATGGCTTTATAGTGACCTAAGATTGGTCACATACATTCTGATTTTGATGAACAACAACAGAAAAAAAAACAAACAAAAAAAAACAATCGTGTCAGCAATCCTGGATCGGTACAGAAATGTACAACAACTGTGGGGGGGGGGGGGGGTGAAATATGTATCAACTTACATTTTATACACAAATTCTGTCTATTTCAAATTCTGTCTATTTCACAATTTTGTTCTATTTCACCAACGAAAATTCTAAACAAAGCCACAACAAAACTGTTGTGCATCTCCAAGCAACATATAGTGATGCTTTTCTTGAATCAGATGCTTTTTTTGAATATTCAATAATCCATTCATAAAGACAGTCCCTTGCTTCGTTCATGAATTAATCAGCCGTTTGAATGAATCAGTTGAATGAATGGTTGAGAGACTCACTCAATCAAGACATGCTGCCACCTACTGCCTACTAGTTTTGGTTTCATATTTAAAGTAATTTGTCATCTTTTTTATTTAAAATTAGGGGAAAAAAAGGTTAGAAAAAATTGCATATACAGTATAAAGGTAAAAATGCCTCTTGAAATAAATTCAAGGTGGCCAATATGGACCCTTATTGAAAACATTAATTTTTGTCACTGCTGTAAATGAACCATTGCAGATTCAGAATATGAAGATTACGAAAACCTCTGGGAGTCAGGCTGTCCACAACAGGTCTAAAATCAAGGTACCAGCACAAAAACACACTCAACAAAATATTGTCTAATTATCATTACTGCCAAAATCCCAGAAAATATATCAATATACTGTAGCACACCCCTAACAGTGGAAAAGTTAGCACTCAGCCTGATAATGAAAAAGCACTTTTGGACTTGGATTAGTAATAATTACCTTTATTTTATAACCACAGTAGGCCAGTTCTAAACCACATAAAGCAGGGCAGAATACTAGTAGGCCTAGTTCTCCAACTTTTATGGATGGCAAACAACTTAAAAAAGTACCAAATAAGAACCAAATACCTTAAAACAATTGCCTACAGTTTTAAGTGGTATTCAAACCACGCTTAGTCTATTTCTTTGAAATGTTCTATTTTACTGCCGCTTTCTGAGAATGCCCCACAGCATAAGATTTTGTATTCATCCTTTCCAAAATGTATCCAAGAACAAAGTACAAACTATCAAATTTGGAAAAACAGTGACAATATTTTATTGCTGGACTGAGGAATTAGGCTGAGTCTGTGCTCTTGTGTAGTTTAATTATCTGTCATACAGGGAGTGGCACTGAAATCTTAGGGCACAGTCTAGTGTCAATAAGCTGGTGAGTAATCAACTACTCTCAGTCACATGTTGGCTGACGACAGTGGCTGTTGCTATAAACAGGCACCCTGGCCAGAGTCCTCATCGAGAGTTTACTTCTCATGATCTTCAAATGTCAGTCATGACTCTAAGACTCTGGAATGAGGAAACATGTGTATCTTTCTTTTTTACTAATCGGGAAGCTGACACACCAGCCTTGGTTTCCAAAAAAAAAAAAAAAAAACTTTCTTTAACATTTTCTTTAACTTCAATTTGTGCTTTTGATGACAGCTAAATGTAACGTCACATCCGCATTTTAGCATTAAAAATGCAAACCACTGACTGTGAAACTCCAGTTCAATTACTGGTTACATGAATGAAAATAATGCCAAACAAATGATAATGAGTCCTTACATAGCAAGAAAATACAACAGATCATGTGACCTTAACCAACAAGTTCTGCAAGTTTCAGTGCTGAGAAACACAAAAGTATGTTGTATATACTTAAATTGCATAGTAGATAAAGATACCAATATTTCAAGTCTCTTTACTTGTGACGTAAGCCATAGGATGTCAAACTTAACAAAACATCTGATCTGAGAGCAATAGACCTCTTTAGAGTTTTTTTTTTTTTAATTGACGTCAAATGTAGCTACCTGAGAGTGAAAGCTCCCCTTGCTGGCTTTCACAGTTTCTGATTAGAAAAGCTCCATTCTTGTTCTCTTGAGACGTCAACATCTTCTCAGCCTCCAAGCACTTTGTTTCTGGAAAATACCATCTGTAGTGGAAGAGCAGCACAATGTTATTTGATCTAAATATTAACCAGTATTAGAGGTCAGACTAAAGTTTGTTTCATAGGTCATTTACAAATTTTTTATTTTTCCTATTCAGCAAATGTCATGTTAAGAATTTTGCATATTGTTCGGCCCTTGCAGTTCATAATAATGCTAATACATTTCAGTGTTTGGTTTTAAAGGCGTTTTTTTACTTCTGTTGAATTTAGTAAGGAATTGGTTACCACCTTATTATATCAGTGGTAACACCAGCACATATCATGTGTTCTAAACTTCTGAAACAAAAACAGCTGAGAACCACCCGGGTAATCTAGGGTCCATGTCTGGATAACAAATGAGTATGTTCAAACAAAGACTACTAAATTTATATATAATAAACTAACCTTTGGTTTCCTCAGTGTTTATAATTGTTGACACATACACACTGCAAATGCAGAGATCTTGTGTCCACTAGGTTTTGTCTAAATCTTTCAACACAGAGATCATACAGGTACAGATGAAGGTTTGCTGACACATGATGCCGTCACACCAGCAATACAATGAACTGTAATAAAGTCTTGACAAATTTCTACATCTGACTACAAAGTATGTCAGATTGCTACAAAACATTCACACTCAAGCACATTGTGCACTGTAGTTGGTGACAGGCCTGGAAAAACTGGAAAGTTTTCTCTAACAAAGTCCATTCGTCAGAAACTATTCAGCGCGCCAAAGTGACACTCAAAGCATAGTGGCTTTAAGTCAGAGATAATATCACACATGACAGCTGCTGATCATCATCAGAGTTACCGGGTCTGCCTCTGACCCCTTTACTTAACTACACTTAAAATCAAACAATTTATTTGATTTTATTTTTTTAAGAACTGATTTTATATTTTTATACTAGGTATTATTATTAGTACTTTTTTATCGATTTATGGCACCTATTGTGCACAAAGCCTAGGAATCATTAACAGGCTCATACTGTACTTCCTGGTTTACCAATGAACATTAACTAGCTTCCCTTAAGAAACAACAGATAATACAGAGAAAGAATCTGTTGCCAACTGCTGCCAGGAATCCTCATAATATCCATCTTGCTGAATGCAGAGGGTCAAAATTAGGGTCTGTCTATGCACACAGTACAATACATTGTTAAACATTACAATATGGGTAATACAGTTAAGAGGACTTTATTCAGTGTCAGGTGTCTACTGTACTGGTGATATAAATTCAAAAGTAATGACTTTATCTCTGTTATCTCTGTCTGATGTGATGACTACCTGTGATTTTCATGAAGAGCAGGGGTTCTGGTAAATAGCCCATAATTTTCAAGGTGTGTTGAGAAAAAGGGATGCTGGTAGATCATTCTGACCACAACATAGGCCTATTCTGGGAAAATCTTTCTAACCAAACCACATAAATGCGAACCTCTGTTCCCAACTAATCCCATCTTTAATATATATATATATATATATATATATATATATATATATATATATATATTATATATATATATATATATATATATATATATATTATTTGCATACCATCACTACTGATATAGCCTACATACAAAATTAATTTAATGATTTACTTTTAATGGTACTTTTCAGGGCACAGAAACTTACGGTTCAGCGTCGAGGCTTTCTATGGGTGCAACATAATTCGCAGGAATGTAGCCCTCTTTGTTCGCTGAAATCCCGGTGATTCCTCTCGCGTACCACCAGTCTTCCTCTTTGCGAAGTGGTTCCAGTTTATCCCCTGCGTTAAAGCTCAAATCATGCTCCGTGCGCGCCGTGTAGTCGTACAGCGCAACATAAACGTAGCCGGGTTTCTCCCCAGGTGTCGGAGGTAATGCCATATTGGCCCTTTTCAGAGCATCTTCGTTTACAATCACTTTAATATCCCGTTTCTCGGTGCCAGATGAGGTGTTGTTCGCTGGGTCTCTGAAACACGGGAAAGTATTTTGACAGCACAGTATGAACCTCTCTCTGAAATCCCCCATCCTTAAGTTGTTCACCAGTCTATATCTATATCAGGTTAAAATGAAGCAGTATATAGCATTTCATTGATCCATAGGGTTTATTTCATTCCAGTGAATTTTGCGTGAACCCGAAACGAAGCGTGTCGTCCATTCTGTGAGCTTGTTAAAACCCTTGGACCGGTGAAACAAGATAGCACAGCCCTGTCGACAGTAAAGCAGGCGATTTATTGCTTGCAGTCAAAATCTGTTCGTATTTCCTGGTCACATTCCCCTGACAAAGTTCAAGATCATTTCCCGCTTCTCGGTCCAGTCAGTGCCGTTTTACAGAAACATTCTCTATGTTCAATGTTTTAGACGAGCTCGTAACTGCAACAGCATAAACAAATACTGGATTCTGAGACAGGTTTGTCTCTTCAATACGCCCTCAGGCTAGGACACCCTAATGCTGGTCACATATACAGTGATTAAATCCAGTTTACAGTCGAGCTGTTTGGGGTTTTATAAACAGTAAGGTAAGTTGGGGCACTGGGTAGTGTTGGGGAGTGGATTTGGGATCTTTAATTATTTTTTAATTTTTCTCTTTTTTCTTTACTGTAAAATATCAGCATTTCTTGTAACACAAACAAGGAAGAGAATTAGATATAGGGAAAACATTTTAGGGAACAACATCAACTTGTTGAGTCATCCTTATGGAACAAAAATGTGGGAAGACTATACTGCAAAATATAATGTGATATAATAGCCTACATATTAGTACATTTCCATATAGCTATGGGAAACTAATGCTAATATTTTTCAGTATACTGCAATATATGTATTGATCATGTATGGCTATATATTGTTAGAAATACAAATATTTAGAAATGAAGACAAAAATACAAAAAAACAAAACAAAAAAAAAACTAACCAATGCTCCCGAATGCAACGCTGCCGTATGCCTCGAGTTTGAGCTCTGTCACGTTAATTATTTATCGTCTATTTTTTAATCTTGAAATCTATTTTTTATACAATATTTTTTTTTTTTATATAGTGTGTGTATATATCCTATATTGTTTTTTTACAAAACAATCAGAGCGCCTTGTTATCACTAGTTTTATTTTGATTTCCTTAGTCCGCTAGTAGCTTATAACCCGTTAGCATCGCCAGCGCGGTTGCCGCTAATACTCTATTCACACACATTACCATTGTTACTTGCTTTAATGGCGGATGTATGTCTACCTTTGAGTGCAGGTGATGACACGTTTGAGCTGCATTAGGTGCAGGTTGAGCTGGAGGCCTTGGAGAAGCAGATTCGGGTCCTGGAGCAGAGGCAGGCCCAGCTGAGAGAGCTGCGCTGGAAACCTCCCGAGCTGACGCTCACAAGTCCGTGGTAAGTATACAGTGCGCTACTAACAGTAACACCACCTCTACCCCGTGTGTTTCTTTGCACAGGCCCGGTGCACCCAGGACGCGATCTTTCCAGATGTCCTTCACTCCGGCACCGGGACACCACGGACCCTGGGTGTATCCGCAGTGGAGGACGAGAGCCAGGCCCCGGGCGACAACCTCTCCCCCTCCGGTCTTCGAGATCTCCACACGGAACCACTTCGCTCCCCTCTGCAAGACAGAACACGACGCTGTGATCGTCGGAGACTCCATCGTCCGACATGTCCATGCTACGTTAGCCGAAGGTAAAGTGCACACTCACTGTTTCCCTGGTGCTCGTGTTCTCGATGTTTCTGCGTAGATACCCGCAATCCTGAAGGCTGACGACAGCCCCGGAGGGGTCGTGCTTCATGCCGGGGTTAACGACACCACGCTGTGGGAGAGTAAGACACTGAAGGGGGACTTCAGGAGCCTGATCGAGATGGTGCACAGCACAATGCCCGCGGCCACGATCATCATGTCAGGACCATTTCCCACGTATCGACAAGGACACGAAAGGTTCTGTAGACTTTTTGCATTAAATTAATGGTTATTGTCATGGTGTAAAGAACAGAGACTGCTCTTTGTTAATAATTGGAATCTTTTCTGGGAGCGTCCTAGGCTTTTTCGCGCTGATGGCCTGCACCCCAGCAGAGTCGGAGCAGAACTCCTCTCCGACAACATCTCCATGACTCTACACTCCATATGACTAGTAAGCCAATTCTCAAAGAACTGCTATGATGGCTTTTGTTTTCTACCCGCTTAAATGTTAGAAGTACCTGCGCTGTCCAATCTATTAAGACTGTGTCTGTTCCCCGAATAGTGAGGTCAAAATATAAATGTAATGTAGGATCTAGAAAAAATCTTATTGTGATTAAACCAGAAAAAAAAAAAAAAAAAAAAAAAAAAAAAAAAAAATTAAGTTTAGGCTCATAAACATTAGATCACTCACACCCAAAGCAGTTATTGTAAGTGAAATGATCACAGATAATAGTTTTGATGTACTCTGCTTGACTGAAACCTGGCTAAAAAACCAAATGATTATATTGGTCTAAATGAGTCTACTCCACCAAACTACTGTTATAAACATGAGCCCCGTCAGACTGGTCGTGGGGGAGGTGTTGCACACAATATATAGTGATATTCTCAATGTTACCCAGAAAAACAGGGTACAGGTTTAAATCATTCGAATACTTTTGCTTAATGTTACACTGTCAGATATGCAAAAGAAATCTATCGTATCTCTTGCTCTGGCTACTGTGTATAGACCACCAGGGCCGTATACAGAATTCCTAAAAGAAAAAGAGATTTCCTCTCAAACCTGTTGGTTACCGCTGATAAAGTGCTAATTTTCGGAGATTTTAACATTCATGTTGATAATACTAATGATGCATTAGGAATTGTGTTTACTGACTTAATAAACTGTTTTGGAGTAAAGCAAAATGTCACCGGGCCCACTCATCGTTTTAATCATACACTAGATTTAATTATATCGCATGGAATCGATGTTTCTGATACAGATATCGTACCTCAAAGTGATGATGTTACTGACCATTTGTATCGTGCATTCTGCGTATTGATGATATTAACTATATGGCTTCGCGTTATCGTCCGGGCAGAACTATTGTTCCAGCCAACAACAGGTTTATTAGATCCTGTACCCACTAAATTACTGAAAGAGTTGTTAGCTGTAGTCGAAGAACCGCTTCTCAATATTATTAACTCGTCGTTATCTTTAGGTCACGTCCCAAAACCATTCAAGCTGGTGGTTATTAAGCCTTTTATTAAGAAACCACAACTAGATCCTTGTGAACTGGCAAATTACAGACCCATTTCAAATCTTCCATTTATGTCAAAAATTATTGAAAAAGTTGTGTCTGCTCAATTGTGCCCCTTCCTGCAAAAAAAAATGATCCCTATGAAGAATTTTAGTCGGGTTTCAGGCCCCATCATAGCACAGAAACTGCACTTGTTAAAATTACAAATGACTTGCTTCTTGCGTCAGACCAAAGCTGCATCTCATTGCTAGTCTTACTTGATCTTAGTGCTGCATTCGACACCATAGATCACGACATACTCATAGATCGATTACAAAATTATACAGGTATCCAAGGGCAGGCTTTTTAAGATGGTTTAGATCCTACCTGTCCGATCGCTACCACCTTTGTTTATTTAAATGGGGAGTAATCTCATTTATCACCAGTAAAATATGGGAGTGCCACAAGGATCTGTCCTAGGTCCTCTGCTATTTTCAATATACATGTTGCCTGTTGGTAATATTATTACAACATACGGGATTAGTTTCCACTGTTATGCTGATGATACTCAACTATGTATATATATCAACGAGACCAGATGAAATTTCTAAATTATCTAAGCAAACAGAGTGTGTTAAAAATGTAAAAGATTGGATGACCAATAAAGTTCTCCTATTAAATTCAGATAAGACAGAGATATTACTTATTGGACGAAAAAACATTACACAGAATCTCTTGGATTAAAATTTACAACTAGACGGATGTAGTGTTACTTCCTCTACAGTCAAAAATCTGGGTGTTATAGACAGCAACTTGTGTTTTGAAAATCATATTTCCCATGTTACAAAAACAGCATTCTTCCATCTTAGAAACATTGCCAAGCTACGAAACATGTTACCTGTTTCTGATGCAGAAAAGTTAGTTCATGCATTCATGACCTCTAGACTGGACTATTGTAATGCACTTCTAGGTGGTTGTCCTACATTTTCAATAAACAAGCTACAGGTAGTCCAAAATGCAGCGGCTAACCAGGTCAAGAAAATATGATCATATTACCCCAATTTTACAGTCTCTGCACTGGCTACCTATTAAGTTCCGTATCAGTTACAAAATATTTTTACTTACTTATAAGGCCTTTAATGGTTTAGCTCCTGCGTACCTAACTAGTCTTCTACCACGCTACAATCCATCACGCTCCCTAAGGTCACAAAATGCTGGACCTTTGGTAGTACCAAGATAGCAAAGTCCACACAGCAAAAAATCCAGAGTGAAATCAACTCTGCTGGGAGTACATGTGAGACCATACTCAAGAGTGTGAAAGTGTTAAAATAGGAGTGTTAAATTAACACTGAAGCAGAGTTAAAGTTAATGAGATAATTAAGTGATTAACTGAGTGATGATTGACCATTATTGACGAGACCTGATGTTAACAAGCAAAATCAACAAAGACAAAAATAAAAAAAATTTATGTCACCATTATAGTGGTCAGTGTTTGCTTTAGTTGGGCTCTTGACCCTTACATTTTTAAAATTAGATTTGGTTTGGCTGTTATAACTCAGTTGTAATAGAGAGACGAAAATAAAAACATGATTATGTGATATTAGTTATGTTTTTACATAATAATTATTTGATCTGAATCACCAAACTTATTTAAAGCCTAAAACATAAAGGACATTACTAAGACAATTCAGGTAATAATTTATTCATGCCACAGTGCATCATGGGAGCCATGGACGAATTTTGATAGGTGGCACCCAGAATACACTGCAACACAAGTCTCTTGCAACATGCTTTTTTGATTGTCACCGTCGTTGAGGTTCACAGGTTGATTCTTGATGTTTGCATGTCTAAATGAAAGACTCTTTTGAAGATTTTTGAACAAACAACTTTTAAGAAATTCCACAGATTGTATTTAAAATGCTGGTAATCCTATGCTGAAGAATCATTAGGCCGCAATAATCAACAATGAAAGTTTAACTCAGTGATTCAGGAAAACCAATACTTTTTGTTTGCCCGTCTGTTTTATAACTCCATTACAACAGCCAAGCAAAATCTGACTTTAAAATATTAAGGGTCAAGAGCCCAACTAAAGCAAACATTGGCCACTATAATGGTGACATTAAAATAGTGATTTTCGTCTTTGTTGATTCTGCTCGTTAACATCAGGTCTCGACAATAATGGTCAATCATCACTCAATTAATCACTTAATTACCTCATTAACTTTAACTCTGCTTCAGTGTTAATTTAACACTCATATTTTAACACTTTCACACTCTTGAGTGTGGTCTCACATGTACTCCCAGCAGAGTTAATTTCACTCTGAATTTTTTGCTGTGCACTAAAGGTGGTAGAGCTTTTTCGCATTTGGCTCCCAAAATCCGGAATAGCCTTCCTGATAATGTTCGGGGTTCAGACACACTCTCTCTGTTTAAATCTAGATTTAAAACACACCTCTTTGGCCAAGCATTATTATTCTTTAGCTTGGGTAAAACTAATTAATTTTACTTGGCTGGAACAGCAGCTAAGCTAATTATGTCTCTATTTGTTTCTCTGTTTTGCCACAGGATTTACACAAGCTCCAGTCTGGATCCAGATCCAGGGTGGGGGGGGTTATGGTTTGCGGCACGATGTATGTTAAAATACATCGTGTATACACTCACTAAACAAAGAGTGACAGCTTTTTAAGTGGTAATGAGCACTCTTTGCAAGCTTTCTAGTCTATGATCCATTTAAAATGTAGAACTTTTTAGAACTGCCCTCGGCAGCTACACATGCCAGGATCTGCCACTGCCAGATGCAATTAGAAATTTAAAAAGTTAAAAAGTCTATCGCAAAACATCACGTAGACACGCCTCTGTAAATATTGTAGAAACTTAATTTTCTGTAAAGTTGCTTTGCAATGATTTGTATTGTAAAAAGCACTATACAAATAAACTGAATTGAATTGAATAGCATTACATGTAGTATTCATAAAGTTTTTTTATAAAGTTTTTTTTATTTTTTTTATTATTGTTGTAAAATAATTAATTTTAAGAGTGTGTTTTAGAGGTGTCTTTCTTAACTTTCTAGTAAAGGAGAGTAAATGTTAAAATTAAATGTTATTTTATGTGTTTTGCTCAATATTAATATAGGTGGAGATCTTTTAGTATTAAATATTCTATTATTTTGGTATTTAAAAGGTTTTTTTTTTCCTGATGTCACATTATTCAATGACGTTTCTCAGTAGTTGCTTCACTATTGTGACAGATCCATCCACAAACAGTAATGAATATGAAATAAGTTATTGATTAATTTTCATGCTTAAATAATGCTAAAACAAAATATTCATGTTAATGTTAAGAATGTTTCGACTAACTTAAAGTCAGGTAATTCGTTTATTTCATATTTTAGCTTGCCATCATTTTGACAAATGCTTTCTTTTGTCACACTTCTGACATTGCTAGATCAGAAATTTTAATATGAATATGCAAGGTCCAAGATCCCAAACAAATACTAATCACTAATCACCATTATGGTGACTTCAAAACAATTACAGTAGTAAACAACTAAATTTCTCACAGTGGTACAGTTAAAGATAAATTTTATAATGTGAATTATAAAGCAGTACATTACTGTGATGTTAGCATCATTCTGCTGTTCATTCACAGTCATTTGTAAGAAAATGATCCAGCATGCATTGTTTTTACATGCATTGTTATTTCTGAATACAGCAATTTATTGTAAAATAATAGGCTACATTTTTTTCCCTGTGAATTCCTGGCACAGTGTGTATGTTATTTAATTTGAAAAGTAATGGCTGTGCACTCTTCAGCATAATGATGGTCTTTTTGCTTTAGCACAAGTGTGCTTGACTTGTGCTATTACTGACTAGCTATATATTAAATATATATATAATGTAAATAATTATAAAATGTAAGAAATGTATTAAATTATCTGTGTGTATACTGCAAGTGTTAATATATGTTTAATATAGTTATACACACACACATTACCATCTCTTATACCATGCACATTGTGTATTACTGAATATAAAATTGCATACATTATAAGTATTGTCACATGTTTTTTAATATATGAAGAGCGGCAATTCCTTATATATTATTCAATATATTGTAATATATTAACAAAATATTTTATTCTGTATATAATATATTATTCTCTTTTCAATATAAATCATTAAATATATTGATCATTCATATATAAGGAAATATATTTTCTTTGCATAAGGGAATATATTGATCATAAATATATGGAAATATATTTTTGTTCTGTAAGGGCAACTTCTTTGATGTTTTCCCAAAAATGTCAGTTGTTTTGCCAATTTAAAAAGCACGAGTTTGGAAAATGAGTGAAGGAAACCAAAGAGGACAATAACTGCAGAAGTAGGTGGAATGAATAATAATTCTATTAAGACTGCCCCACCTCAGTGGTAATGACACATCTTATTTAGGGTTTTCTGAGTAACAAAAGCATAGTAGCTTACAAATCAGTTATTTGTGCTCTCAGAGGAATAGTATACAAAGTAATATAAATGGGCTGCTTTTACAAAAAGATCTGGCTACTGTCACAGAGTCACCAGCAACACCAGATCCTCCAGCTCTACCTACACGTTCTACCATCCTGTTCGTCGAATCCATCCCAGTCATCTGCCATCATCTTCTGTCTTCCTCCCAGCACGTCGTGCCTCAGCCTCACCCTGCAAAGAAACCTCAGTGATTGTTCAGCTAAGTCTTTCTAGATTATCAGCTCATTATCTCACCTGTGATCATCACTTGCTTCTCTTCTGAAGCCTGTAACAAAGCTCTGTGAGTCCGTCAGTTACTTGTGTTAGCTTCTGTTTGCTGACAGCTAGATTTTTAAGCCCCACTTGATGTGGCAATTATTACTTATTAGATATATTAAACTAACACCTATATTATAAATATCATACTATTATTATTATTACCAATATTTTGTTTAACAAAACAGATTGCTAATACTGACAACAAAGCAAAACAAAGAAACGGCATAATTTTTCATGCCACAATGCACTCTGAGAGTCAGTGGCAGGTCTACTTGTGACTGAGAGTAAGTAAAGAGAATAACTAAAGACTACTCAAAAGATTTTTTAATTTATACTAATGCTCACATTTTCTGGTTTCCTATACAAACACAAGTTATCTATACAAAGTTGTATCAAACTTTATTAACTCAGAAATTATTAACTACAAATTTTAAGGCTATCAGTTCAAATAAATGTATTACAATTTATAGTGATATTGTAGAGACTTTATGGAGAAGTAACAGCATGTTAAGCACACAAACATACAATGTTGACATGTGGCACAGTAGGCAACAGATGAGTTCCCTTATCTGCCCTTGTTTAACACAGGTGGCTATATGTATGACTCTTTATGTTCTCATACGTTCCCCTACTTGTGACACTTCACTTCACTTGATACTTTCAAATTTGCAATAAATAGCTGTTTGCTTCATTTGTGGCTCACCAGTGCCCTCTATTGGAACTTATTCTCTGCAGCATTCTCAGTTTTGTCACGTTCTTTGACATCTTCACCCCAGTGACACATTCTGAAGTTGAACCAAAATCCTTTTCAAGGAAAGTCTGTTCACTCTGTTCAGCTCATCCAAGACCAAGTCCTATCTAAATGAATGGAGGAATCCTGAAATCTCAAAAACTGCCCTATGAACTCACAAATACATTTTCAAATCAGCAACAAAATCGGAAATTAACTGCCCCATGAATTTTGTTTATTATGCTCAAATAGAATTAAAAAAGCTTATTTTTCAGGCTAGACCAGCCAATGCACATGCGATTATAACTGCACTTAGAAACCTCAGGTTTCTATGGGATCAGCATTTGGCTCTTTCATTTAGAAGTCAGGACTGTTCCGCCATATTGCGCATTGCAGTTTCTCCCATTCATAAGTTACAGGAGTGAACCCTCTTTGTATTTGTGTAGTCTTTGGTTGGACTTGAACCTCAGTACTGTTTTATTAGAGTAGCCTTTAAAATCTACTTTAATTAGTAATTGCTAATTTGACAGCAACTGATGTCTGATATTTCTGTTTCTGTCTGAATTCAGTAACCACATCAATTATTGGTTAATTAACTTTACCATATTAATGACCATATTGACCCAGTTCAACACTGCATTTGCTCTCTATTAACCATTGACACTTATTTTTTACAGTGCTGATTACTTAAAGGCCTGAATGGTTTAGCTTCTCAGTGATTGAGTGAGCTCCTTTTGCATTATTGTCCTTCACATCTATTGAGGTCTCAAAATTCTGGCCAGTTGATAATACCTAGAATATTAAAATCGACTGTGGGCAGTAGATCCTTTTCCTATTTAATGCTCAAACTCTGGAGCAGACTTCCTAACATTGTTTGGGAGGCAGACACACTCTGCCAGTCATCTGCTACTGGCTTAACAGCAGCTCTACCTTCATGTTTCATGGACAGACTACAACTCTTCCTTCCCATCTAAAATGCCGGTGTGATGTATCCTGATCAATATAAAACTTACTTCCTGGTTTTAGATAAGCCAGCTCAGTCATTTCCGGTCAACTGTCAAAATCAGCTGCGGAGAGCCTTTTGCACTGTTTCTCTATATCATTTTTTGTTGGTCTGAAAGGACCAAACGTGCAGGTATACTGTTAAAGAAATGACAAATCCGAGTGCAAAAAATTGCACAAGTGAATTCGCTAAATTGTTCCACGACTCATTGCTAGGATTGACAGTGATAACGGAACAAAACATCCAACAAGCCGATGTCAAAAATAGAGCTGTGCATTAAGCGATTCAGACTAAATTCAGAGTAACAAAACTACAACAGTAACAAGTCTGTGTTGGCTGAATATTTATATAATGAGTGATCCTCTGCTATTGGTTTTAATGATAATTTAATGTCATTTTCATCTAAAAGTCCTAGATTTAGGCACATTTTTTTCATGTCATCTTCATGAATGAAAAGTATATCTTTAAAGTGATTTTTACTGCACTGCTGTAAAAATTGAGATATAATAAAGTCTCAAAAATAGCATAAGTGGTTAAAAAATGAAGGTAAGTTATTAATATCAAGAATACAGTTATGATGTCGTTTAATAGATAGCATCGCTAGCTAGCTTAAACAGTTATGGTGTTTAGATGTATAATTACGTGTACTCTCCTGGGATTACCAGGCCTGACATATAAAACTAGCCTATATGTTGTTAAATAACAGGAAACTTTATTGGAATATACTAAATACAATGAAAGAGCATTATTAATAAATCTATACATTCAATTTTTCTATTAACAATTACTAAGGGTGGACACAAACCTGAACAGTCACACCCCTCAGTAAACCCAAACCCCACCCACCCCAAAGGAGGAGAATAAAACTTAAGTACATTTTCAATAAATAAATAAAAATGGACAATTATACAGAATTAAATAGGACAGAAAGAAGAGACTACACAGAAAATAAAAATACATGTTACACATCAGTAAAGATAAGTGTTGTATTTTTGACAAAATCAAGTAGAGGACCCCAGTTTTTATAAAATCTGTCTTTGGAACCTATTAAAGCAAACCTTTTTTTTTCAATGTATAGAAAAGACAACAAATCTTCTAACCATGAGATTTAGAAGACTTCCAGTGCAATTCGTCTGTGAGCTATCAGTGAGGCAAAGGCAAGAACATCAATATACTTTGAGTATTTATTCAAATCCAATGGGAGACCAAAAATAGCAATTTGGGGACATGGTTCAAGGGAAATATTCAAAACTTTAGATAAAGTATCAAAAAAGAAATACCAAAAATCTTCCAGCATTGAACAAGAAAAAAAAACATGTGGGTATGATCAGCAGGAGCCATTGAATGCTTATTGCAAGTGGCATCCACACTCGGAAATAGCTTACTTAATTTGACGTTTGTAAAATGAATTCTATGAAAAACCTTAAATTGAATCAGATTTAATTCCCACCAATCCGAATCCAAAATACATCTGAGTTCTTCTTCCCACTGATGTTTAAAACAAAAAAAAATGAAGGGAGAACGTAAGGGAGAATTAAATTATATAAAGAGGATATAGACTTGTTTCTGTATTAGACACTTATCATATAAGGAGGATTCAGGCAAGACTGGAAAAGAAGGACAATGAGAATGAACAAAGTTACGTACTTGAAGGAAATATTGAATATTGAGTGGTATATTGAATTTTACTGAAAGATCAGAAAAAGTTGTGAAAACGCCATTAATAAATAAATCAGAAAAATATACAAGCCCTTTGTTTTCCCATGAAGCATAAGCAGAATCTAGAGTTGAAGGAATAAATAAATGATTCTTGTAAATAGGGCCATAAAGAGAAAGAGCAGCAAGTTTAAAATGTTATCTGAATTGCCTCTGTTAATGCCGCTATCATTATTTATGGTGTTGCAATTATTTTGTTTCTCAGTTTCTGACAAGAACAAGATAGGAGAGGTTTCTGTAAGGGTCTCAAGAGTCTCTACCTATAGTGTATATACCACAACATCAAATGAGCTTCACCGGAAGTTTACGAGTTGGCTTATCTATATGCAGAAGTTCTAAAGAATGCTCCGTGCATATGGTCACTTAGGCCAGAGGAGACCTGGTCCCCTGACTGAGCCTGCTTCTCCCAAGGATTTTTTCCCCTCCATTTCTGTCACTAGATGGTGTTTGGGTTCCTTGTCATTGTCGTCTTTGGCTTGTTTAGTTTGGTTTGAAAGACACTTATTATTCAGCACTATTATTGATTTGACAGCACTGACAGTATCGGATGACGACAAAAAAAAAAAAAAAAAAAAAAAAAAACAACACTTTGTGACAGTCCACTTAAGACATTCTACTAAATATAATTAACTTTGCAACTACATATAAACTACCAGTCATTATTAGTAGAGGATGTCTGCTTAAAGGGAAAATTCACTCCCAAAAAAAAATGAAAATCACCCCATGATTTACTCACCCTCAAGCTATCCTAAGTGTATATTTTCTTTCAGATGAAATACAATCAGAGTAATATTTACCCTAAAATACCCTGGCTCTTCCGAGCTTTATAATGGCAGATGGTAGTCAAGATTCTGAAGCAAAATAAAGTGCATAAATCCATCATAATCAAAAAGTACTCCAGCTCCAGGGGGTTAATAAAGGCCTTCTGAAGCGAATCAATGCATTTGTGTAAAAATAATAGTCATATTCAAACTTTCTAAACCGTAATCTCTAGCTTCCGCTAACTGGAACGGCACTCTCTCATGTTTCGCGCGTACGACAGTTAGAAGAAGCTAGAGATTGCGGTTTTTGAATGTGCCTGAAAAGGATTCGCTGTTTTCACAGCATTGACGTTTGCTTCTAAATGCAAGTTTACAATCAGCTCAAACGTGCCTAAAAACACAATTGCAAAGCGCAAGATCTTACATTTTACTAAATTAAATTTCATAAAACATATCATTACTCCTTATTTTGAAATGAAGAAATCATCATGTGCTCCGAGACGCAAAAGCGTTGTCTGATTCATGAACGAACTGATTCAATGAACTTGTTAAATCTTATTTATTATTGATTTTTTGACAGCACTGACAGTATCGATGACGACGAAAAAAAAAAAAAAAAAAAAAAAAAAAAAACCCCTTTGTGACAGTCCACTTAAGACATTCTACTAAATATAATTAACTTTGCAACTACATATAAACTACCAGTCATTATTAGTAGACTGTCTGCTTAAAGGGAAATTCACCCAAAAATGAAAATCACCCCATGATTTACTCACCCTCAAGCTATCCTAAGTGTATATTTTCTTTCAGATGAATACAATCAGAGTAATATTTACCCTAAAATTACCCTGGCTCTTCCGAGCTTTATAATGGCAGATGGTAGTCAAGATTCTGAAGCAAAATAAAGTGCATAAATCCATCATAAAAAGTACTCCAGCTCCAGGGGGTTAACAAAGGACTTCTGTAGCGAATCAATGCATTTGTGTAAAAATAATATTCATATTCAAAACTTTCTAAACCGTAATCTCTAGCTTCCGCTAACTGGAACGGCACTCTCTCATGTTCGCGCGTACGACAGTTAGCAGAAGCTAGAGATTGCGGTTTTGAATGTGCCTGAAAAGGATTCGCTGTTTCACAGCATTGACGTTTGCTTCTAAATGCAACTTACAATCAGCTCAAACGTGCCTAAAAACACAATTGCAAAGCGCAAGATCTTACATTTTACTAAATTAAATTTCATAAAACATATCATTACTCCTTATTTTGAAATGAAGAAATCATCATGTGCTCTGAGACGCAAAAGCGTTGTCTGATTCATGAACGAACTGATTCAATGAACTTGTTAAATCAATGAACTTGTTAAATCAGTTCGCAAATCGCACCAAACAATTCATTTGAGAATTGGACTGATCCAAATGTAGTTATCTTTTCTCGAGTTATCAACTTACTGATTCAAATGATTAATTCAAGCGAGTCTCCAGTGAACTAAACTCACAAGTCTGACAAGAACCGGGTATCCCCTGAGTGGACGTGTGACTGTTGCTGCGAAAAATTAACCATGTTTTAAAAAAAAAAAAATATGATTACTGCACTTTTACTACGATATAACCATGATTCTTTTTCATAAGTTACTAATGTAAAATTTAGGGGTTAAATATTGTAACTGAAAATCATATAGGTTACAACTGTCAATTGTTTGTGAATTAAATCTGATGTAAAGGCCTATTGAAATGTCCACTCCACATCAATGTCTGTGTAGGTTTCAGGTAAAAAAAACAAACAAACAAAAAAACACCCTCAAAATAACACCAAATAAATTAATGCATGCATATTCATCTTCCTTGCTGTTTTATTAAAATGTTAGCCTGTTAATTAAGCCCTATAAGTGACGTCTGTTTTTATTTTTGTATTTTTTGTCAACACACATTACATAATATGTATCTGGATCCACTAATCTTTTTTACTGACTAGTGCTAGCTACTTGACAATTCATAATAATTCATAGGAAGAGTGGCGGGAAACCGCCCCCCTTAAAGTGCATATTGCAGGTTAAAAAAAAAATTCAAATGAATATATAATCTTGTATGAAAATACCATATGAACTGTTAATGCAGGATTTTAAATTGTTTTACTAGACATAAGGGCACAAATTTAGAATAAAAAGTGATGGTTTCTTTGACTGCTCTCAAAAAAACGCCTTTTTTCTAACATCGCGTCATATTACGTCACGAGAAGGAGTGCTGCACTCTGCTTTGAGTGGGTGTGAGTCAGTGTGTTTTCGGTAGGTTGCACTAACTCCAGCCTGTCAGGAAATCGAGTCCACAGGTTTCCTAACAAGAAATAGGACAGTGCCTGGGTGCGTTTGTGCAGGTGAAAAGACAGGACTTCACTAATTCATCTGCTTCGAGAAATGTGGTGGTGTGTAACTTAGTGATCACTTTACACCAGAGGATTATCATCCTGGCGATATGATGCAGTTCAACATGGGATACCGAAGCAAGAAGCGAGTGAGACTCAATGCTGATGCACACAGCACCTTCATCGGGTCCCGGTCCGCCTGTGTCTCGGCTACCAGTGGGAGACGTGATGCTCACGGATCCGTCTGAGATGCTACTCCACAAAAACGTGAACTGTCCACCATAAGTCTTGTTTTTAAACATTTGCTACCTACCAAATCAGTGAACATAATTATTTAAATAATGAGACACAACGAGATTTGTATAGGTTGTTGTAAAGCACCGCAGCTAGCTTGTAAGCATTAGCAATAACGTTATACAGTATATAAAAACATTACCATATGAGAAGGCATAGCTGGTAGGTTAACCTCAGTTTGCTAATATTATAACCATCAAGTCTAGGTACATTAAGGTTTTTTTTTTTTCATGTGTTGTGTTTATAAGGCTTTGGGAGACACTGCAGGTAATGAGGGAGTGTGAAGATCTGAAGTAGTGAAGGCCACCTGTTATTTACCACCTCTACTGGACTGCAGCTTCCACTCCTAATGGAGATGCAGATGTGTTTGTGTTTGCATTTATTTTATTTATAAAGCACAATTTAATACAACAGCAGTTGCCCAAAGTGCTGTACAATAAACTTCAACCTAATACCAAGAATACATAAAACAAATAATACAAAAATAACATAATACACAATTAGTCCAAGTTCAAAATAAAACATGCCTCTGGACCTAATCGAGATTAAAAGCACGGGATAATAAATTAGATTTTAATTGAGCTTTAAAAGTAGATATTGATGGAGCAATTCTGATATGCAGAGGTAATTTGTTCCACAGTTTAGGTGCAGCAACTGAGAAAGCCTGATCACCCCTAAGTTTCAGTCTGGATCTGGGAATTGTCAAGAGCAGTTGATCAGAGGACCTAAGAGATCTAGAAGATGTGTGCTGTTTTAATAAGCCAGCAAGGTATGTTGGAGCCAGGCCATTTAATGATTTAAAAACAAATAATAAAAGTTTATATTCAATTCTGAAACGTACAGGCAACCACTCAAGTGACAATAAAATTGGTGTAATATGCTCATGCTTGCTTCTACTTGTCAGTAGTCTAGCGGCCGCGTCCTGGATTGCCTGCAAACGCAGCATGCTGTCTGACTGACTCCTACATGATGAGAGTTACAATAGTCAAGCCATGAAAAAATTAAGGCATGAATGACTTTCTCAAGATCATTAATAGAAAGAAAAGTCTTTACTTTCGCCAAAAGTGCCAAAAGATGTGATGGAGGCCATGTGGAAAAGCAGGGTCAGCAGTGAATGTGATCTAAACTTTTGCTTGCTTCTCCCAGCATATGTATCAGGCCTCATGGAGTCTCTGATAGAGGAATACTGCAGGTCACCACAGGCTCTACGAGAACGCAGCACTGTCTTGTCCTCCACTACACCTGCTCCTCTTTCCAGTTCCCTCCAGAGGATCAACAAGATGAGGCTGTTGTTGTTTATCTAGCACAGCATTCATGATTTCGCACACGTTAACAACACATTAGTGTGATACCCAGACTGAAAGATTGTTAAATGTTTTTAAATGGGTCAGAGGGTATATTTTTCTTTCAGTAGTATATGTTTGGTACATCTACACATATATAAAATTGTTTTCCACCACACACATATATATATATATATATATATATATATATATATATATATATATATATACATATATATATATATATATATATATATATATATATATATATATATAAAAATATATATAAAGTCCTCCTTCCTCTGGAAACTGTCTAATAATGGCTGACACAACACATGCAGGTTAGGCCTTCCTGATGTGCCTGCTCAGAAAGCCATAGCCCCAGCGAACAACTTGCCTGTATGTTGTCAAAATGTCTTGTACCAATGGCATCAAAAAGTGTGCCTTACAGGTAGTTGTGACCTAAATATAGGCAGCTTGTAATTAAAAAAAAAAAATAATAATAATAAATAATATAATTTCAGATGTTTTTAATATTCAAATCTTTAATTTACTATGTATTTATACATAAAAACAATTTAGCTCAGAATAATTAATGATCTCTGCCCAAAACATACATGTGTCTGCTGGCCTGGAGAGGTCCATGCTCCTGTCTGAAGTGCACATAGTCTGTCTGTAGCACATATGGGTTCAGACAGCAAGCCTCAAAGCCTGGGTGCAGAGTCAGACGCTGCACAGTAAGTGTGTGGGTCACATTCTCCACTAAGACCCAGTATACTACCTGCAGCACTAACTTTCCTCAGTGTGACCATGGCCTCACATTTCCCACACATAATAAAACAAAAATGTGTTTATCTCTCTTTCTCTCTCTCTCCTGCGGTGATGAGAAACTGCTATTTCACGTAATGTTAGAGTTTGATATTAACGAGTGTGACACGCCTGATCAACACTTATTAGTTTCTGTTACCGGTAAGTGTCATAGTACTCATAGATGACCCATACTAGCTTTGCTATTGCCTGATTACATATTGTTAGCTAACGTGTGTATATTTGTAAGTTAACACTGGTCTCTCACCAAGATACCTGCCTTGTTCTCCTCACACAACTCAATTTGTCTGCTCTGACCGTTGCTCTGTCTAATCCTGGCCTGTCCCTGCTCTCTTGGCCGCATAGCAGGCTCATAATTTTATCTGTGGTCCATCATAAGTGTAAATAAACACTAAAATTTCCTCAGCGTCCGAACTGTCATTGCAATCCATTGTTTTTTCTATGGACCGGTTTTGGCGATTTTCAGATGCGGAAGTAAAATTCCTACATTATTTTTCTATACATTGACTCACTGGGGTCTCTAACCTGGAATATGCACTTTAAGGGTGAGAGTTAAAGAGCATGTGCATGATGGAGAAGGACAGCATAATCTGCAAGTAATCCTGTAAGACAGAAACATTATTACATTACATGCAACAGTTTATACATTACTGTGGGTTTCCTTTTTTTTTTTTTTTTTTTTGACCATAAAAGCAGCATCTCTAAAGATGTTGCATTATTAAATGTTAACAGCTGTAGCAGTAAACGTTGCAGGATTGTCAACAAGTACACTTGTGCAAAATAAGAGTTAAATTGAATTATTAAGACTTTGATGTGAGACTGTGTTTAGGTTTCTCTCTAATGGGGCTATGGGGAGTTTTTGAGACAAAGTTGGTAACACTTTACAATAAGGGTACATGAATAATCATGTACTAATGCCTACACTCTAAAAAATGCTGGGTTAAATATAACCAAAGTCTGTTTAAGACAAGCCATGGCACTCGGCAGCCATCTTTGAAACACCTCTCGGGCATCCAAGTGTAACTCCTATCTCTTTGAATGGGGAAACATCAAATTCTACAAAACTGTTCACTAGGCTTGCGATTAAATTTCACATTTGAAATCATCAAATAAATCTGATAACAACTGTGTCATAAATGTTGTTTATTTTGCTCAAATAATGTTATAAAAAGCTTATTATTCAGTGTGCGTGTGCAGTCCTGAGCGCACGTCTTAGAACACTGACGGTTTCTATAGGAACCGGGACGCTTATAACAGCAGCTGCAGTGACGTGCTGACTTTACCAATTAGCGATTGGCTCCTTTATTCAGAAAGCGGGCTTCCTACGATTGAGCGGCCATATTGAGCGTTGCATTTTTCCCCATTCAAAACTATATGAGTGACATGTCTTGGGTATGTGCAGAGAATGTCTAATATGGCGAGAAGTTTCACTCTCACTACACTTCCGGCTTCTGAACTGGTTGCAGTTCCACTCTGATTCCATATGAGGGCGCTCACAGGACGAGTGCAGAATGAATGGAGGTCAATGGCGGTATAAACCTCAAAATCCACTTTTCTCAGGATATAATTTTTTGTCTAGTAATTTCAATGTTGTATTCGAAAGGAGATGCAAAGAAATTACACATTGCTGGGTGTTAGATTTTTTAGAGTCACTTATTTGCTATAAAAAGTCTTTTAAAATGTCAATGACGTCATATGTTATACGTTCATTAGCAGAATGCTAGCGTGTTATGGGCAACAACAACTCAACCTGTAAGAAATCGAAAGGACATAAGTACTCGTTCATTCAACTTTCGACCTATAACCCATGTTGAACATGCAAAACCTACATTCAGATCTGAGATTTCTCAACGGCAATCGGGTGAAAGGGACAAATTTAGCCGTCTAGCCGCATAGACTCCCATTCATTTTGCACTCATGGCGATCACCCCCAGTGGAACTCTGGTGGAACTGCAACCAAAAATAGGTACAATAGGACTTAATAGGGAGTGGGAAGGCTCTCCGTAGACGGGCTCTGGTATGTGCTAGTTGCATATCTCCGCCATCTTGGATTTCCGGTCTTGCGAGTGTGTGCATAGATACTTCCGGTTGTGCTAAACGCCAGTGCAGAGAACAGGAGAAATCCAAATATTACCTGTTTACATGATTTATAATATCACTTCAAATGCAAATAAGATCTACACTGCTATTATTACTATACTATAAATGTTAACTGAGCCAGTGGATTTGAAACTTGTGTATGTTTGGGTCCGTTGAATGAATTAAATACACTAATGTCCCCTACTGTTCACGAAATTAAAGTTGATCTCATGGTGTGTACACACAGATACATAATGTATTTTTACCATACCAATTATGTAAATGTACAAATTACCTAAAATGTTTGTATTACATTGATTTTTTAATTTTTTTTATTAATGAAATACTATTTACCTTGTGAGACGTGGGCAGCGGTTTATCTTCATAAGTATCCATTTCTCAATTGTGCACATACATTAGTTTGTTTCATCATTTTCACAACATATTTTATTATTTTACACAGTTAACTTTGCATCAAACATATATTAAATGAAAAAAAAAATGGGCTGAAAAAATGATACAACTAATACATGAATAATTTTAATATTTGTTTTATCTGATAATTAATGCAAAAGAATTTGTAACAATATACATGCGCTGCTTATAGACAGATCATGATTTATGCTGCAGATCTTTCAGAAAACAGATAAACATTGATAAAAACAAGAAGGCAAACACTGATCTTTTAATTAATGCAAACCAAACACTGATCTTTTAATTGATGCAAACCTACCATAATTGCATTACGTTAAATTGTACAATTACAGTTATAAATTATGTTATCAATTAAAGTTAACAAAACATACATGCTTTATCAGAAATCTCTGAGCATCTCGTTTGACAGTCAGAAACCTTATGATCTTATAGATAACAGTTAGAACAAAATCATCTCTCCCAAAATGTAAAGTATTGCATATTTGAGTGGTTTGTGTTTAAATGAAAAGAGCCCTGTGGAATGATTAACCGCTGACGCTGATCCACATAACCAACAGAAGAATAAAGCAATCTTGTATCTTGATAAATTTCCACAAAGAGGTACGCAAAAATGTAGGAAGAATGTTTCCTCGTGTCTTTGATATACCACTATCCGCTGTTAAATTTGAAAAACATTCATTATATACATCTAGCCAAGTTACGTATATAAGTTTCCCTTACAGTAAATGCGAGCGTCACAAGACCGGAATTAAGTATGCACACACTCGCGTCACCAAAGCTAACCGGCGCCATTTTGTGCACCTAGCCCATTCTATAGTCTTTGATATAACCCAGCTATTTGGTTGTTTTGACCCAGCGGTTGGGTTGTTTTGACCAGAGGTGTAAAGTCCAGGGATCAGAAAGTAAAAGTCCTGCCATATGTTTATTCCACCCAAGAGCTCAGATTTCACTATAATAACCCAATAGCTGGGTTTGTCCCTCTTAAAGGGGTCATATTTTCCTTTCTCTTTGGAGTGTTACAAGCTCTTGGTGCATAAAGAAGATCTGTAAAGTTGCAAAGACTTTTTGGTTAGGTCCGAACTTAATTCTTAATTCATTACTGAGATCCAGGGCAGAATTCCTGATTCAAAGATGCAGGCAGAATTATTATTTTCAAGGAAGTAGACCCAAGCCACCTTTTAGCTCTAAGAATACGCAACAGTGAAAAGTTTGCTAATATTTCAGCAGTGAAATCCCAATCCGGGCTCATTATCACAGACCCAAAAGACATTAATATTTCTTTTAATTCTTTTTACTCTAACCTCTATACTTCTTCTGCTGTTGGTGACCCTGATTCTTTTACATCTTTTTTTGTCCAATCTTGATCTACCTAGGCTGTCAGATTCGGATTCGGATTACCTGGCTGAACCGATTACTCTTCAGGAGCTGGAGTCAGCAATCTGGTCTATGAACAAGGGGAAATCCCCAGGTTTAGATGGTATTCCAGTCGAATTGTATTCTACTTTTTGGTCGGATTTAGGCCCCCTTATGTTAGATATGATAAATTTTTCAGTTACTCAAGGCTCATTTCACCCATCTATTAATATAGCTGTTATTTCTCTCTTGTTAAAAAAAGATAAAGATCCGACTTCTTGCTCTAGTTACCGGCCACTTTCTTTGATAGGGACTGATGTTAAATTGTATGCTAAGGTACTGTCTCATCGTCTAGCGAAATTTATGAACAGGCTAGTTCATCATGACCAAACAGGGTTCATTAAATCTCGCTCAGCTTCGGACAACTTACACAGGTTATACCATATTATTCATCCTCCCCTTGTGCAGTATTATCTCTAGATGCAATGAAAGCTTTCGACCAGCTAGAATGGAACTATTTATGGGCGGTTCTACAGCATCTGGGTCTAGGATCGAGTTTCATAAACATGATAAAAGTTCTGTATGTCAATCCAGCAGCCTCTGTTCTCACAGGTTCTGTTTGCTCTAACCCATTCTTTATACATCGAGGTACTCGTCAGGGTTGCCCGCTTTCTCCTCTGTTATTTGCATTATCCTTGGAACCCTTAGCTCAAGCGGTCCGACGATCTCAAACTATTTCTCCCATAATTATAAGGAATACTCAGCATCATATTTCTTTATTTGCTGATGATATCTTATTGTTTTTGGAGAAGCTGTCACATTCTATTCCTCATGTATTGAATTTATTTGACCATTTTGGATATCTCTCTGGGTTTAAAATTAATTGGAGTAAGTCATGTCTACTTCCCCTCAATTCTAAATTTGATCCCACTTCCCTTTCGGCATCTATTCCATTGGTTCAAAACTTTAAGTACTTGGGGATAAATGTTTTTCCTTCTCTGCAAGAAATCCTTTCAAAAAACTATAATAGTATTCTATCCAAAATATCCTCAGATTTGGAAAATTGGTCTCGTCTTCCTACTTCTCTTCAGGCTCGTATATCGGTGATTAAAATTAATGTTCTCCCATGTATTAATTTCTTTTCTTCCATGATTCCTCTCCCTCCACCAGTTGGCTACTGGAACAAACTTGATGCATGTGTTTCACGGTATATATGGAATGGGAAACGTCCTCGTATTAAACTGACTACCTTACAATGAAGTAGATTACATGGAGGTCTTTCTCTCCCTAATTTTAGACTGTATGCTCAAGCCTTTTCCCTCCGCCCTTTATCAGTTTGCTTTGACCCTGATGCTTCTGTATCTTGGAGAGCAATTGAGGAATCTATTGTGTATCCATATAAATTGAAGCATCTTGTTTTTTCTGGGGTTCTGCTTAGGCAGTGTAAATCTAGGTTTGGTCCCATTGTAACCCATCTCCTATTCACATGGAGGGATGTTGAAAGACGTTTACATCTAGTTACAATATGGCATAAGCATTCACCAATTTTCCACAACAATAATCTTTTATCAGACAATACTCCATTTCATTGTCCGCAATGGACTCATCATAAAGTAAACACTCTGGGAGATATCTATGATGATAGTGGCTTACAATCCTTCCAGAATCTTAAAATTCAATATAATCTGCCAGGCACTTCCTTTATGTATTTGCGCGTTAGATCGGCCCTACGGGCATATGAGGTGCCTTGGAACTCTCAACTGCCTATTCACCCTTTGCGCAAACTAATCCTTCCCTCTGAGGAATCTCCCTCTTCTGCTTCAGTCATCTACCTTTTTCTTCTTGAGCATTCATACAAACCTTTATCTATTACAACTGTCTGGGCTAAGGATCTTAATGAGGATGTACATGTTTTATTTTCGGATCAGATATGGGGAATGTTTAAACTGTCTTCTAAAAACCCTAACCACCAAATGATTCATTGGAAATTGCTGCATAGGGGTTTACTTGACTCCTATGAAACGTTTTCATATGAATCTGTCTTCTTCTCCTAAGTGCAATCTCTGTTCACAAGTATCTTTAGGCACATTTTTGCATTTTTTTTGGGAGTGCCTCTCTCTCTCTCCTTTTTGGTCTCAGCTCTCACAGGACCTTTCTTATTTGTTGGGTATTGAGATTTGTTTGACTCCACGCCATTTTTTCATGAATGACTTTTGGGACCTTACCTTGTCCGTCCAACAAAGAGGTTTACTGTTAGCTGCTCTCACTGCAGCAAAAAAGTTGCTAGTCAATCGTTGGAATCCTCCTCACACAATGGACAGATGAACCTGGGCGGTATATTTGTTGGACATTATCTTGATGGAACTCTCACACTTCTCGTATACATGGGTCTAATGTGAAAACTGTTAATTTATGGCATTCATCTTTTAATGTTGTGTCATCTTTTCTAAAATCTTTGTAAATATTATTTTATTGTATTTTATGTATTAATATTACTTAATTTATTTTTATTATTATTATTTATTTTACTTTATGTATTTATTTATTATTTTTCTTCTCTACCCTAAAGTCTACCAGGGGTGGGATGGGTTCTAAATTTGTACAGTTGCTTCTTTGCTTGATACTACTGTTCACAGAAAAAAAAAATCAATAAACAGTTGTTAACAAAAAAAAATAAAAACAGTATAAGTCATTATAACCAGTAATTATGTCCCCACTAGATGCAACAAATGCCTCATTTGTAATGGGTTTAATTGGTTTTGTCTCATAGTGCCAGGAGATGCCATCACAGTATGTTAAGGGGCTTAACATTTCCGTCACACGCTTGAGGTATTCAGCCAGTCACAACGCACTGGATAGCTGGCCAATCAGCATACACCTCGCTTTTCAGAACAATGAGATTTGTAAAAATCGATGCGTTTCAGAAAGGTGGAGCATACAGGAGCAACAATAATGTACATTATGTGGAAAATAATGTGTTTTTTAACCTTAAACCGCATAAACACATTGCATTACACCAAATACACTAATCTTTTTAGAAACGTCATATGACCCCTTTAATACAGCACTGGTTTATATTTAACCCAGCATTTTTTAGAGTGTAAATAATGTACAGTAATTAACAACGTGTTTGTCGTTTAATTGTATGCCTTGATTAGCTTTATTTGGACGCACCATATTTGACCTTTATATTTTACCTGTGTGTCTTTACTTTTAAGTCCATATACCTTATGTTTAATTATGTAAATAAATAATAAAATAACTATAAATAACCTTTATATTTGTTTGTTGTACTGGTGGTTTAAATGAATAAAGATGACTCTTACTGCATGTTTAATGGTGTTTTATTTGATGATTTGTTAATGTGTCATTGTGTCATCACTTTACTTGAGGGGGCCCAATAATAATTAATTAACTGTTAACTACTTACTAAACTCAGCTCATGATTTATTTTATATTTTCTATCAAATACACATTTACTAACACAGTGAGAATTGAGCCCGATTAAGAGATGTGGTGTGGCTTTTAAAGAAGTCAGAGATTGGAGGTACAGAATCATCACGGCCTGCGTCTGGATGGAGAGTGAACTGTACTGATACCCACCAAACTTTCTGACACCTCACCTGCATGTTTCTACTTTGGTAATTTCTTTAAGAATCATTCTACAAATATTCTTTGTAGGTTTTGAGTTATTTATTTATTTTTTAAGATGCAAATAAGTCACAGTAGGGTGAGTTTAAAGGTAAAGAGAATAACACAAAACAGACAGGATTAGTTATTAGTGTATTTAGTATTTTCTACACTTGATGAGGAGAATCATATTAATCCAGCCACTCAATAATGAATATGTCAGAGTATTTCTTATTCCTTCTTTAAAAAGCAGCTTGATTTAGTTTACCAATAAATGCTAATTAATGCATTAACTATCAAACATGTACTAACGTGTAGTTAAGGCTGCCGTTATTCATGCGTGAATCCATATGACTCATTATTAGTTCATTATTAGTTGATGACTGGGGATCAACATCCAATGGGGAGGGGGAGGTGGGCACTCTGGAGGCATCTAGGAGCAGGGTTACCAGACGAGAGGCCTCCAGAGCGGGTGCCATGGTGGATCTGTCAGCTCTGGGCGCAAGGCGGAGTAGGGAACACAGTAGGACATGACGGAGTAGGGAACACCGGAGGACATGGCGGTGTAGGAGACACAAGAGGCCCATGTGGAGTAGGGAAGACAGGAGGACATGGCGGAGTAGGGAACACAGGAGGACATGGCGGTAATGGCAGTTCAAGAGGTCAGGGCAGAGTAGCCTCCAAGGCCGTGGCCCCAGTCCCTGCCTCGGCCTCTACGGCTGGAGCCCTACTACCCCCCTCACTTGGGGACGCTTACAGGTTCCAAAGCCCTCAATGGATCATGACAGGAGACTGGAGCCCTCTCTTGGCTTACTTGAAGCTCGGGAGCCCTTCCTGGGCAGAACTGGGGATCGTGGGCCCTCCCTGGGCTGAACTGGGGATTGGGAGCCCTTCCTGGGCTGAACTGGGGATGGGGAGCCCTCCCTGGGCTGAACTGGGGATTGGGAGCCCTTCCTGGGCTTGACTGGGGTTTTGGAGCCCTACGTGGGTTTGACCGGGGATCTGGAGCCCTCCGTGGGCTTGACAGGGGATCTGGAGCCCTCCATGGGCTCTGCTCTGGGGCTGGGCCAACACTGGAGCAAACTCTGGGGCCAAGGCCGACATCCTTCTCATCACCCCTAGTTTCCTCTTCGGGATAGAAGGGAAAAGGCATGGGCTGGGCCAACACTGGAGCGAACTCTGGGGCCTGGGCCCACACTGGAGTGAGCTTTAGGGCCTGGGTCGACACTCAAGCGAGCTTTGGGGCTGAAGCTGACACCCTTCTCCTCACACAGTGGGAAAAAAGGTAAACAAAAGACGGTTACTGTCTGGTTCAGCCGTTCTGTCACATTTCACACACGAAGAACACAGGAGTGAAGGAGCGAGGAGACACGGAGTAAACAAATCAAAAGGGTTTTATTTACAAAGGCACACAGGGGATCACAGGACTCAACACATCAAGATGACAGGATGATGTTTGACGGCTGATATAGACTCAGGGAAACACAGTGTTTAAATACAAGGTCAAAATAGGATAATTAAACACAGCTAGAACCAAATAAACAAAATTGGGGACAGGAAAAGGAAAACCAAATAAGAGCATGGAAACACATGGGGAACAAAACACACACAAAACCTTGCCCAGAGTCTGACTGTTCGCTAGAGATACCATCTCACGGCACCTTTTGCAAGCAGTGTTTGTACTTCGGACCAAAGAAAATGCACTTCATTGTCCCATACCAAAGTCTGAATAATGCATCTGAATGAGGCGGCCTGCGAGCGAACTGGAGTGAGTAACCTCTTATTATAGTGCTTGAACGATCCAGGATGGGTTCTCAGCCCAGAGCCAGATGGCAAGTGGTTCTATTTTACGAATGGTAGTTTGCCACCATGGGGCAGGGAACTGACTTTTGTGGTAATGAGGAGAGAAGAATTGCTCTTTTGGGTCCGCTATCACAGAATCAGTTTATTTTGGGCACGTGCTGAATGAGAAGGACGTGTCCAGCTTGAATAGATCTTCCATCACTCAGTGTTGATGAGAGGGATGGAGAGAGAGTGCGAGCTTTCTCCTAGGGAGTTCCTGCCTCAATGAGAACTGATTCTTTCCTTTTCCTCTCAGCACAGCCTTGGCGTGCCTTGGCTAATTTCAAAATAGCGCACATATATACTGTTTTACAGCTACTTGGATGATAGGCTTGTTATATTTGAGACAGCATTCAAACAGTAGGGGCTAGAAGATTTGGTATTTTAAGCTATTATTTTAATTAGAAGAAGTAATTTTCAACAGCAGATAGAAATATCACATAAATATCTTTAATATCCTTAAAGAATATCAAGAAAATACTATTTAGGTTTGTGATAAAAAATAAATAAATCTCACAAGAGTAAAAAGCTTTTAATGTATTTACAATATCAATGATGCTCAAGCATACATGGGGATAGGAAATACACAGTAATGAATAAAAAATTAAGCTCTAGAGTACAGCGGATGCATTACTTGATTATATTCAGAATTTTTGTTATATAAAAAAAAATCGAATAAACAGAGTTGTCAATGCCAAAATGAAAGAAGGCCAAACAAATATGAAAGTACTTTATCTATCTATCTATCTATCTATCTATCTATCTAAAGCTAAACACTCATTACAGGACAGAATGGTGTGGTTGATAGTGTCAAAAGCTGCAGTTAGATCAAGGAGGATGAGGATGGTGAGGTGACCAGCGTCTGCAGAGAGGAGGATGTCGTTAGTGACTTTGAGGAGGGCTGTTTCAGTGTTGTGTTGTGATCGGAAACCAGATTGAAATGGTTCAGAAGGTCATTTGAGCAGAGGTGAGTTTTAAGTTGTTGGGCGACAGTGCGTTCTAGTATCTTAGACAGAAAGGGGAGATTGGAGATGGGCCAAAAGTTTGACATGATGTCGGGGTTGAATCCGGGTTTTTTAAGGATGGGGGGGACAGCAGCCAATTTGAGTGAAGGGGGGATTGAGCCAGAGCTGAGAGAGGAGTTAATGATTTCTGTGATGAGTGTGGAGATAGCAGGTAGACAGTCCTTGATGAGGTTGGATGGAATGGGGTCCAGGACACATGTAGATGTTTTCATTCCTGTTACAATTTTGGACAGTTCCCCTGCCGACACAGGGGAGAACTGAGACAGGGACTGAGAGGTAAAGGGGGGAGGAACAAATAATGGAGTGAGAGGGCAGGTAGTGGTGACAGAAGAAGAGGACAGGTTGTTGTAAATGGTGTCAATTTTGGTCTGAAAACCAAAAAGAGTTACATTTATCAGTTGTGAATGAGTTGGTGATATTGTCACTGGGTTTGAAAAGTTTATTTACTGTGGAGAAGAGAGCCTTGGGGTTGGTGGAACCAGGGTGTATGAGGTGCGAGTAGTAAGTGGACCGGGTAGTGTTAAGAGCTTCCTTATACTGCTGAAGGTGATCTGTGTAGGCTTGTAGATGAACAGTTAAACCAGTTTTCCTAAGGAGTCTTTCAAGCTGACGCTTACGGGATTTCATTTTGTGCAGATCAGGAGTGTACCAGGGAGCAGAGTGAGTGAATGAGACAGTTTTAGTTTTGGTGGGAGCCAGATGATCGAGACAGGAGAAGAGTGTTTCATTGTAGTAGTTGATGAGGTCGGAGGGGTTGTCAGTCAGCGGTGGGGGGGAAAAGGATAATTTGCTGACAAGAGAGGCTGAAAGGGCAGGAGTGGAGATGGATTTAAGATTTCTGAAAGAGATTGTGCGTTTGTTTTTGGTCGAAATAGGGAGATCAGTGTTCATGGTGATTGCCAGATGGTCAGAGATGTTGAGGTTAAAGCTGGGGAGGTGAGGTATGGTGAGACCAGTAGAACAGACCAGATCCAGGATGCGACCGCGGCTGTGCGTAGGAAAGTTGACATGTTGGGTGAAGTTGAAGCAGTGTAGCAGTTCCAGGATTTCAGTGGCAGATCTGCAGTTAGTGTCGGTGTGAATGTTGAAATCTCCCAGAAGCAGAACAGAAGGTGAGATGGCAGATAACTGAGTTAAAAAGTCAGAAAAGTCAGAGAGAAAGGAAGGATTTGGTCTGGGAGGCGGTAGATTATGGCAGTGACCAGAGGAGTGGGACCAGAGAGTTTGAAAGTGATGTGTTTAAAGGACTGAGCAGCAGGGATGGAAATGGTGGATGTTTTAATATCCTTTCTGTACACTGCGGCAACACCACCTCCCCACCCCTCAGGTCGAGGTTTGTCCATGTAAGTATATCCTGTGGGTGTGTTGTATTTGTGTGTGTGTTTGTGCAGAGGTTTGTGCCAAGTTTCAGTGATACAGAGGAAATCCAGATTATTGTCAGTTATGAATTCATTTAAAATGAGACTTTTATTGTTGAGTGAGCGGGTATTGAGCAAAGCCAGTTTCAGGTGACGTTGCTTCATGATGGGTTGAGAGGACCGGGGAAGGGGGCGGAGATTAGATAGGTCCACATGCTGTTTGTTGTGATGACATAGTGATGTAGTTGCAGTGCGCGAATTGGACCAGATGGATGGAATAGAGCTTGGGGTTGAAAAGTTGTAATTGAACATACGACCAGAGCCTCTGTGTGGAGGACGGCGAAGTAGTCCAGTTTCTCGGAAGAAGTTAATGCAGTCCAGACAGGGGTTGTTGAATTGGCGGAAGTCAGCAGCGGAGCAGAGCGGTGGCATGATTCAGGCACGGTACGCTAGCGCTAGCTTGCACTCAGATGCTGGGCATCGCAGTTCCAGTCTGATTTCAGCAAGTATGTTTATCCTTTTCCTCGCGATCAGAGTGTTGTTCATCTGGTCAATGGTCGCAGTTGAATCGGGCTCTGTTGAAGAGTCTTCCAGCAGGATGCGTTGCAGGCGCCATACCACATAGTGATGCAGCTAGTCAGGATACTCTCGATGGTTCCTCTGTAGAAGGTGCACATGATGGGGGCTGGGGCTCTAGCTTTTCTCAGTTTGCGGAGGAAGTAGAGACGCTGCTGTGCTTTCTTGGCCAGTGCTGCGGTTTTCTCGGTCCAGGAGAGGTCCTCTGTGATGTGCACACCCAGGAACTTGGTGCTGCTCACTCTCTCCACAGTCACACCATTGATGGTCAGAGGAGCATGCTGAGTGTGCACTCTCCTGAAGTCAACAAAAATCTCCTTCGTCTTTTCCACGTTCAGAGAGAGATTGTTGTCACTGCACCACCCGGCCAGGCGGCTCACCTCGCTCCTGTAGTTTGTCTCATCTCTGTTGCTAATGAGACCCACCACAGTCATGTCATCCGCAAACTTAATAAAGTGGTTGGAGTTGTGTGATGGTGTGCAATCTTGGGTCAGTAAAGTGAAGAGGAGGGGACCGTACACATCCTTGGGGGGCCCCAGTGTTCAGTGTGATGGTGCTGGATGTGTTGCTACCGACCCGTACTGCCTGAGGTCTTCCAGTCAGAAAGTCCAACAGCCAGTTGCACAGCGAAGTGTTGAGTCCCAGCTGGACCAGTTTGTAAATGAGCTGTTGAGGTATGATTGTGTTGAATGCTGAACTGAAATCTATGAACAGCATTCTGACGTATGACTCCTTTTTGTCTGTATGCGTGAGTGCTGTCGAAGTGTCGGTTAGACCAATATGCAAACTGGTAGGGGGGAGGGGAGACTTGATATGGTGAATGACTAGCTGTTCAAAGCACTTCATGAGGATGGGAGTAAGTGCAACAGGACGGTAGTCATTGAAGCAGGATGGAGACGGCTTCTTTGGGACTGGAATGATGGTGGTAGTTTTGAAGCATGTGGGAACAACAGCCTGACTAAGTGAGATGTTGAAAATGTCTGTGAAGACATCAGTGAGTTCCACTGCACAGTCTCTCAGTACACGCCCAGGGATGTTGTCGGGACCCGGAGCTTTGCATGCATTGATCCTGCTGAAGGATCTTCTCACGCTGTCTGGGGTCAGCGTCATCTCCTGGTTCCTCAAAGCGAGTGAAGAAGGCGTTTAGCTCGTTCAGCAGGGAGATGTTGCTGTCACAGGTCCGCAGTGGGGGCTTGTAGTCCGTAATGGTCTGTATCCCCTGCCACAGGCTCAGAGTGTCTCTGCTGTCGCTGAAACAATAGGCTATCCTCCTGGAGTACTGTCTCTTAGCCTGTCTGATGCCGCAGGATAGGTTGGCCCTAGCTGTCCTCAGGCCCCCCTCATCTCCAGCTCTGAAGGCAGCGTTCCGAACCTTCAGGAGTCTGTAGACCTCCCCTGTCATCCATGGCTTCTGGTTGGCCCGGACAGTGATGGTCTTTGTGACGGTTACATCATCAATACACTTGGTGATGTAGGCAGTGACAGTCTCTGAGTACTCTTGGAGGTCTGTGGTGTTATTGTATGTGGCAGCTTGCTTAAATATATTCCAGTCAGTGGTGTCAAAACAGTCTTGAAGAGCCTCTGATGACCCTTCCGGCCACACTTGAATTTGTTTGTGAACTGGTTTGGCGACTTTAACGAGCGGTCTGTATGCAGGCATTAGCATGACAGTGATGTGGTCTGAGGCACCGAGGTGGAGGAGGGGGAGGGCCTTGTAAGCTCCTCTCTGTGTGGTATAAACAAAGTCTAAAATGTTTTTACCTCTTGTTGGGAAGTTAATGTGTTGGTGTATTTTTGGAAACACACTCTTTAAGGCTGCATGGTTGAAATCCCCAGCTATGATGAGAAAAGCATCAGGGTGGGCTGATACAGTTAATTTGGTGCATCGTTCCTGTTGCTGTAGTTGTTGTTCAGAGGAATGTATACAGCAACGAGCAGTATGGCTGTATATTCCCTCCGTGGATAGAACGGCTGGCACTTAATAATCATAAACTCCATCCAGGGGTGAGCAGTGTTTGCAGAGCACAACAGCATAGCGGCACCATGCGTCACTGATGTAAACACAAAGCCTGCTGCCGCGGGTTTTACCTCCACGACAAGAGCTCTGTCCATTTGATAGCACGTCAGTTGATCGAGCTGAATAGTGCCGTCTGGAACGCTGTTGCTAAGCCATGTTTCCGTGAACACAAAAAAACACAACAGTCTCTTACAGTCCTCTGAGTTGAGCACAGTAATCAGATGTAGTCCAGTTTATTGTCCAAAGAGCGTACGTTAGCCAGTACGATGGTGGGGATAGCTGGCTTGTGTGGGTTAGCCGTTAGCCTAGCCTGGATATCTCCGCGCTTACCCCTCTTCTGCTTCCTCTCACGCCGCTTGTGGCGCCTCCGCTGTGGGCGAGATGCAGTAGTGGGGGTCGGTGATGGTGTAGGCCTCCGGAGCAGACCGAGGTCCCGCAGCTCTTCCACGTGCATGGAGTTTAACTCTAAAAATGTGGATCTGCGGACATCCAGCAGAAACTCATGACTGTATGCGCGACTAAAGAATTTTTTCCAGAGGGATAGAGGGCAGGTCCATGAGGAAGTGGAGAAAAGGAGAATGAGGCAGAGCCGGTGGTGCAGAAAGCCATGGTGGAGCAGGGAGCCAAGGTGGAGCCAGCAGAGCAGATGACCAGGGCGGAGCAGAGAGCCAGGGCAGAGCAGGAAGCCAAGGCGGAGCAGGGAGCCAAGGTGGAGCCGACGGGTGCCAGTTCAATAAAGTCACTTACATAATCCTCAATACTGCGATCACCTTGTCGGGATTCATTTTTGCTAGTCTGGAAACACTCACAAAGCTGCTGGATATATGTTAAAGGGGTCATGTGATGTTGCTAAAAAGAACACTATTTTGTGTATTTGGTGTAATGAAATGGGTTTATGCGGTTTAATTGTTTCTCCTCTATGCCCCGCCTTTCTGAAACGCTTCGATTTTTACAAATCTCATCGTTCTGAAAAGTGAGGTGTGCTCTGATTGGCCAGGTATCCAGTGTGTTGTGATTGGTCGAATATCTCAAGTGTGTGAAAGAAATGTTATGCCTATCTTACTATATAGTGTTCCTGTAACTCAAGCGGTAGAGCATTGCGTTAACAAGCGCAAGGTTGGGGGTTTGATTCCCCGGGAACAAATTATAGGTAAAAATTGATAGACTGAATGCACTGTAAGTCGCTTTGGATAAAAGTGTCTGCTAAATGCATAAATTTAATTTAATTTAAATTTTAAATGTAACTATACTGTGATGCCGTGTGTCTCAGACCGCAGAGACAAAAATATTGAAACTCATTATAAACGAGGCATTTGTTGCATCCAGTGGGGACATAATTACAGATTATAATGACAATACCAGCATTCCTCAATTCCAGTTCTCGCGCACTCCAAGCTCTGCATATTTTGCATGTCTCTCTTTGTTAACAAACCTGATTCAGATAATTAGCTCATTAGAAGTGAGCTCCGTGCATGAACTGGGTTCCAATTGACATGGTCCCTACACAGTGTTCATTGCTCCCTACTCCCTTAAAAAAAGTTTACTTCACTTCAGAACATTCATTCATGGATTTGCGCTGTGCAACGTCTTCACACACGGACAAGTGTGACATCATATACCTCTGTAAATAAATAAAATTTAAATTCACGTCTCACACACTTCAAATGCACTTTGAGTGGAACATATACAGTACGTTCGCTTCGAACTGGAATCATGGCAGAATATCCTGTGATGTCCACTTTGCAGGGCACTTACTTCGAATAGAACAAATGTCTGAAGCGAAGAGAAACATAGAAAATGTACAGAGCAGGGGGGCACGAGGACTTGAATTGAGAACTGCTTACTTATACTGTCTTTCAAACTTGCATTTGAATCATATGTGGCAGATCCTTTACATATGTAAACGTACTTACAGACTGTGGGTCAGAACAGCCGGCATTGTAGTCTAGTCTCCCAGGATCAGGAAACAGTCCTACATGAAATGCACTGCACACATCTGGATATTTGGGTTGAACTTAACCACTGATGTCTAGTTGTGTTCTCTTTTGGAAGGCCAAACAAAGTAGTTTCGCTTTCACAAGGAAACACACAGCATGTCCACAACATGGCGCCAGCGGCAACAGCGAGAATAAAAGTTACGCCTTCTTTCTTTGAATGAACATTTGGGCGGCGTTATGCAAATCTTCCTACATCATGACGTAGACATGTTAAAATGAGCCATTTCTAGGAGGGTGTGGTTGACTCTTAACTTTTATAAAGAATATCTCTTTGGATTTGAGACTTTAGTCTTTGCAACTTTACAGATATTCTTTATGCACAAAGAGCTTGTAACACTCTAAAGAGAAAGGAAAAGTTGAAATCGCATCATATGTCCCCTTTAACCCTCTGGGGTATAAGGGGTTTTGGGGGCCTGGAGAAGTTTTGACATCCCCTGAGTTTTGTGCATTTTTCAGTTGCTTATAAACATATACATGGCTAAAGTCTGGTCTAGGGGGTTTTGGGGGCCTGGAGAAGTTTTGACATCCCCTGATTTTTATATGTACATGAGTGTGATTTTGAGAAAACAACGTTAATGCGTGGTTAGTGAAAAACTACAATTTTGAAGTCACTGAAATAAGGTCATAAAACACCTAGAGAACATTGGTTCACAAGACTGTCAAACCTGGAGCTTGTAGCCTAGAATTTGTGCTTCAAAATGATAAAATCATCTTGTTTACTCACTCACAGAAAACAATAGATTGGAATAAATTTTCTGAGACACTTTTTATTTCGAAAGGGCATATGCGAGTAGGCGTGATTGACCATGAATATTAGTGTGATTCACACCTGAGAAGACAAAGGCCTGCATAATGAGCCTTTCAGCCAGGTGTGTGACCAAGAGGGAAGAGTTACAATAAAGAATGTGAGGACAAAATAAATTTATAGATTTTTAGGTTTGTAGTTTATTTAGAATATATTTAATTATCCCACAAAATAACTTGAGATTCACTTGCGAGTGCAGTTAAACAGTTTATTAGGAACAATCAAAGCTGACTTTCAAAGCTGAATTTTTAGCATCGTTACTCCAGTCACACGGTCCTTCAGAAATCATTCTAATATTCTGATATGCTACTAAAAAAAACATTTGTTATTATATATATATATATATATATATATATATATATATATATATATATATATATATATATATTATTGATTAATTGAAAGAACAGCATCGTTTGTAACCAGATTATCGTATTTATCATCACTTGTGTGCTAAATAAAAGTTTTAATTTCTATATATACTGACTCCCAGCTTTTAGATGGTATAGTGTATATTGTTACACTTGGAGTAAGACTGGAGTAGTGATGCTGAATTTAGCTTTGATCACAGGAATAAATTAAATTTTAAAATATATTCAAATAGAAAGCAGTTATTTAAAATAGTACAACTATTTCACAATATTACTGCTTTAGCAAATGCAGCTTTCTGTATTTTGGATCAAATGAATACAGGCTTGGTCAGCAGAAGAAAATTCTTTACAAAAACATTAAAAATTTTACTGTTCAAAAGTTTTGACTGGTATTGTTTCATGTTGAAATAAATAAATGAACATCACATACCTGGCACATACCTCATATAACTTTAATATCGTATTGCTGTCTATGTTATACTTTAGAACAGCGCAAAGAGGACAGTAAAATAAAAAAAATACTTGAAGAACAGTCTCGCTGCTTTGTTTGCTGTCATGTGGGCGGTTACCCACCGCAAGCTTCACGTAGACGATTGTAATATCAATAGGGCGCTCGGCACGTGGGCGTGGTCGCATTAGATATACATGAAAGACTGGACATCGCATTGTTTTCATATGGATTACTTTATCACAGAATATTTGTTTTTGATAAGATTTGCTTAGTTTAAAAGTAGACATGTCAAGCTTTCTATAGATATCTCTCTCATGTCTCTTTGTTGAGTATTTGCTGAGTTACAATTCATTTTAATGACGCATTTCTAAATGAAGATCACGCAGAACCAAGGCGGCAGACAACGCACTCTGTTTGTTTTCTTTATTTTATAAATGCACAAAGATTTGTTGTTATTATGTGTGTATACAAATAAAAGTAGACCCTTTACAGATTCGATTGATGTATTGCTCTTATCTGTACGATCAAAACTGAAAGTGTAATTTAAGTTATTTTCGGAGATATCAGGAGAAGATGCCACAAAACGCGTCTCGCGTTGATCGACTCCAGAGGGTTAAGCCGGACGCTCGATAAACCCACTTGATCCGGGTGTGGCTGCGTATTCTGTAACGATGGGAGGCATGACAATGGAATTTTGGATCCATATGCAACTGTTATTGAAATTGTGGTCAGACAAGCAGGGTCAAACACCAGCAAACAATCATAATCCAGGGCAAGACAAAAGAGTAATCCACACAAGAGGCGAAGGCCAACAACAATCAGAAACAAGGAAACAGTCCAGGATCAAAAAGCACTAAGGCAAGGCTAGGCAAGAAAAGAAATCAAGAAACTAGGAAACACAGGAAACCACAAAGACATCATAGGCTATCAATACTCAGCAGTGTGAGTGTGTGTATAGGTGCATTCACGCCATATCGTAACTACTGTGATTACGAGATTCCAACTTGTAAAAAGTGTTCACGTCCTCATAGAATTCTTAATTACAACTTGTGAACTTGTACCACTAGTCCAAGGGTGTGAACAGCTCCAAGTAGAACATCACATGTTGTCATCTCGAAATCACAGTAATTACGACATGGCGTGAATGCAACATATGTGCATCTTTTATAGTGTCACTGATGGAAAACAGGTGTGAGTGTGATAATGAATTTCTAGGCAGAGGTTATGGGAAATGTAGTCCAGAGTAGAGTGACAAGAGTTAGTGGTGAAAGGTAAAGAGTATTTGATGGGGTGGCTGCGCTATAAATAGAGATATAGGTAAATGTATGTGCTGTTGTTGGTTTCAATGACATGCTACATGCTGTATATTTTAATGTTTTAATGACAGCAACAATTTAAAATAATTAAGGTTTCAGGACATTCAGAGCAAACAGTATATGTGCAAAGGGATATAGTAAATGGGTGAATATGATTTCATCGAATAAAACGTTCATGAATGTACATCCTTTTTTATCCTGGAGCAGCATTCCATTATATTTGAGGGGTTTACAGTGTACAGAAGAATTTACACACGTTTGCAGTTAATATCAATTTCAGGCAACGTATGCAGCTACTAAGCTCCAAGAAAATGAACAAACCACAGATAACAGACAGCCAGTCATCACATCACATCATTTTTTTTTGATAACTTTTATGACAGGCATAATAAAGTTCCAACTGAGATCGTTTAGCGAATATTGTGCAGTTCCTTAATTCTTTAGATAGTAGCCTACATAACTCATTAGTATTAAATCACAAAAATAAATGTATAGCCATATATATATATATATATATATATATATATATATATATATATATATATATATATATATATATATATATAGTATAGACCAAAAGTTTGGAAACATTACTCTTTTTAATGTTTTTGAAAGAAGTTTCTTCTGCTCATCAAGCCTGCATTTATTTGATCAAAAATACAGAAAAAAAAACAGTAATATTGTGAAATATTATTACAACTTAAAATAATAGTTTTCTATTTGAATATACTTTAAAAAAATTATTTATTCCTGTGATGCAAAGCTGAATTTTCAGCATCATTACTCCAGCCTTCAGTGTCTATCACATGATCATTTAGAAATCATTCTAATATTCTGATTTATTATGAGTGTTGGAAACAGTTCTGCTGTCTAATATATTTGATGAGTAAAAGGTTAAAAATAACTGCATTTATTCAAAAAAAAAATCTAATAATATATATTCTAATAATATATTTTCTATACTATCACTTTTTATCAATTTAACACATCCTTGTTGAATAAAAGTATTGATTTTATTTAAAAAAAAGAAAGAAAAAAAAATACTGACCCCAAATTACTGACTAGTAGTGTATATTGTTATTACAAAATATTTATATTTTAAAAACATAGCTTCTTTTTTTTTTTTTTTTTACTTTTTATTCATCAAAGTATTATAAAAAAGTATCACATGTTCTGAAAAAATATTAAGCAGCAGAACTGTTTCCAACTTTGATAATGAATCATAATATTAGAATGATTTCTAAAGGATCATGTGATAATGATCCTAAAAATTCAGCTTTGCATCACAGAAATAAATGATAATTTAAAGTATAATTAATTTAAAAACAATTATTTTAAATTGTAATAATATATCACAATATTACATTTTTTTCTGTATTTTTGATCAAATAAATGCAGGCTTGATGAGCAGAAGAAACTTCTTTCAAAAACATTAAAAATAGTAATGTTTCCAAACTTTTGGTCTGTACTGTATATATAATGTATACATAATTGTTTTTAAATTTATTATACTTTAAATTATCATTTATTTCTGTGATGCAAAGCTGAATTTTTAGGATCATTATCACATTCATTATTAAAGTGTTATGTCTTGTCATGTCTTGTTCGTTCTTTTTACTCTGTCTCCCTCTGCTGGTCGTTTTAGGTTACTTTCTCTTTCCCCAGCTGTTCTTCATCTTATCTGACTACCTCGTTTACTCTCTTCCCACCTGTTCCCTTTTTCCCCTCTGATTACTCCCCTATTTCTCCTTCTGTTTTCGCTGCCTCCTTTGTCAGATTCTCGTTTGAGTTTTTCTGGCATGAAGCAGACAACTATCCTGTCCGTCTCCTCTCTAGTTCCATCCAGTCTTGTCCTGTTGAGACCTGCCTGGTAACCCTCCCTGTTCTCTGTTTATCGCCTTCACATTTGTATTCTGTCCAGTTTTGCCTGATGCCGGGAGAGAACCATCCATCCCTGTCTGCCCGCTACCCGCGTCTGCTTTGAGAGACCTGCGGTCGGTCGCCACTATCACTACAGACCCAGACTGCTGCCAAAGGGGCCTATTCAAGTCACCTGCTGTCATTTCTGTTTTGTTTTCTATCACCCTCTCTGCGGGTTGCTAAGTTGCCTTTTTCTCAGAAGAACATTTGAGTTTCACATTGTTGACTACCGGAGTTTACATTAAAGACTATTTTTGTTCAATCGCATTTGGGTCCTCTCTTACTTTGTTAACACAAAGTTGGAAACAGTTCTGCTGCTTAATTTTTTTTTTTTCAGAACATGTGATACTTTTTTAGGATACTTTGATGAATAAAAAGTAAAAAAAAAAGCTATGTTTTTAAAATATGAAAATATTTTGTAATAACAATATACACTACTGGTCAGTAATTTGGGGTCAGTAATTTTTTTTTTTCTTTTTTAAAAAAAAATAAAATCAATACTTTTATTCAGCAAGGATGTGTTTAAATTGATAAAAAAGTGATAGTAAAGAAAATATATTATTAGAATATATATTATTAGAATTTTTATTTTATTTTTTTGAAATGCAGTTCTTTTTAACCTTTTATTCATCAAATATATTAGACAGCAGAACTGTTTCCAACACTCATAATAAATCAGAATATTAGAATGATTTCTAAATGATCATGTGATAGACTGGATGTCACATGTGACACTGAAGGCTGGAGTAATGATGCTGAAAATTCAGCTTTGCATCACAGGAATGAATTATTTTTGAAAGTATATTCAAATAGAAAACTATTATTTTGAGTTGTAATAATATTTCACAATATTACTGTTTTTTCTGTATTTTTGATCAAATAAATGCAGGCTTGATGAGCAGAAGAATATAGTAATGTTTCCAAACTTTTGACCTGTACTACTGTATATTTGACATGCATAAATTAACGCAAATACACTTAAAATGAATTACATGTTTTAATCTAGGAGCTTACTCTAACAATTAAAGTATTTAAATTTTTATGATTTTTTTTTATTAACCAAAATACGACCATGAAAAAAATCATGTTTGCAGTTTCATTTTTAATAATAATATAAAAAAGCCAATGATTTTGTGTTGAAGTTTTATTCACAAATATGGAGAAGGCGTGACATAGCTACACGAAGAACAGAAGTCTTGAACTGAAGACATCTTCTAAACGTCTATTTGACATCTAATAGGAAACGTCCTAGACATGTTGCAGATGAACAAGCACTCTAAAAAATGTCTTGCAGATGTAAATGCAGACTTCAAAAAGACGTCTCCATGATGTCTGTTAGGGTTTACCTGTATACCCCGGCATTTAACTTTTGCATGATTTTCAGCTAAAAATGGAATCAAAATTCATGGAGCAGTGAAAATATACAAAAATTAACAAACCATTTTTGCCAACAAACATGTCAAAACACCCATGTTTGTTTATTCAAAAAAATTGCAAAAACATGATATTGAAATCTTTGTTTATAAAGAGAAAATTAAGAACGCACGAACACACACATAGCCAGCACGCACTTTTTTTTGTAATCGATGACTTGAAAACTTTATTCGTGAGAATAATGGTTTGCAGCGTATAATCAAAAGTGACATGTTCCTGTCCATTTCCTTCGCGTTATTACGGTAATAGCACCCGGGAATGCGCGAATATTCAGAAATTCTTACGTTTGTTCAAGTATGATACAAAGATCCGTGTTGTTCATATGCAGTGTTTTAACGGGCACCGCAATATTTCCGCGTGAAATGCCGAAACACGTTCTGGGGGTGACTGCGCTTTCGCTGTAACCCTTTCCGTAGAAACACAGCTTGTAGTCTTTTGTGACATTGTTGTCGCCGCTATCCCACGTGTTGCAGAAGAGACAAATGCATTGCAGACTCCCGCCACCGAGCGAGCGAGCTGCATCGACAGCTTTAAGTCATCGCTGTCACTGCAAGATATTACGAAACTGTAGTCTTTACAGTTCACATCTCCCATTCCTTCCAAAGGCTATACAATGAGTGAATACTTCTCGCTGTCGGAGTGTGATGTAATTGGCTTTGATTTGGACCACAGGCTTTGTCGGTACAATTTGAAGGAGACCTCCAGGGTGAGTTGCACTGGCATCATGCATATGATGACACAACCGACCTCAAACGCACAATAGGGCTTACACTGCACGAACACTTACACAATGGTTATGATAAATCAGAAATACAAGATTGGTTCTGTCTGCTTTACATTAATGGACCTGAAGCGGAACAGTGTTGATGTGCTAATCTAAAAGATCGATCTATTCGGCAGGCCTTGTGAGAACACATTGAGATTACAAGAGGTTTGTCTCCTTTATCTGTCATTCCAGGAGGATATTAATGCAAACACCATTTGCGCTGATTTCATCTGACGTGTAGTTTATGGGCAGCGAGATAAAGCCTTATTGTAATAACTCGAGATTAAGTTTTATTTATGGTTAGGTCTGACATCTTCATGTCACTGTACCTCCACTAGTAGCTACTTAAATTTATTTCTTCTTCTGTTTCTTTGCAGCTGATCTATGAGAGTTTTGCAAAGTATCTGGTGGAACACAAGGGCTATGATAAAGATCTGCTTCATTTAACACCCTCTACTTGGGATTTCCGGGGAGTTTTAGTAACAGATTTATCAATAAAACTGAGAATACTTGCATGGAACCAGATTTATCATGACCGATGCCCATATATACTCAAAACAGATGCAGATGTTGATGCTAAAAGACCTTGATAGTTAGTGCCATTAATCGTTCTTTAATAAATATTTAAATCATTATTAAGTATTACATAACTATTTACAGCATAATTCAGAATCAAAACTTCATTAAATCTTTAATGGTTGAACAAGGTCATGACCTTAATCACATCATCCAGGGAATCAAACTGCTCACCCTTTGTCAAAATTCACCATTTTGAATGCAGAATCACTCATCTATGTTTATGTGCGAACAGGTTTTTTCCTTGATAAATGTTAGAGGCTTTTTTAAAGATATATATACACAAAGAACATAGAATATAGTCATATATATTTATTTTATTTTTGCTGTTAAAATATGCTAATTAAAAACAATAGGACAAATAAAAGAACAAAGATACAAATTAAATAAACGTAAAGTTTCAAGTTTTAAAATGAAATAAAAGTTTTTCAGGTACAATTGGTTTATTTAACATCTAGTAAGATGTCCACAGAAATGGAATAATTAAATGTAAATAAAAATCTGCATAGTTTTCACTGTATTATTTAAATATAAATTAAATCTTATTAGAGATTGATACAAAAGTTAAGCAGTCAAGAGCAGTGAATGATTTTTTTCTTTATTTTGCTCTTTAATTAACATTAAAATACACAGGCAGCAGCAGGTTCATTAGGCTCCACATGATGGATATTGAGTACATCATGCACATGCTATATTGGAAATTTACATGCATATATAGCAAAATCTCTAACGATAGACACTTTATACTGTTGCCGCGATATGTCATCATACTGCCAGCCTTACTCATTAACAAACTGAATCTTGTTTCATGCAAGTATTCTTGTCACTCATACAGATTATGAAAAGAAATTAATTGGTTATGTATATATCTATAATATTTTCATTTGCGTAGGCTTTTTTTTCTTAACAAAGAAATAAGTTGTTGTCCTAGTATGAGCCTGTTTATCTCTCTAGTACACAAACACAGTTGCTTGTTGTCATGTGACCAGTTTTAAAGGTCTTGTGGTGCACCTTGAGGAGGGCAATCTTGTCAAGTTGGCAGAGGACGGTACTGTCTTGCGGTGAGTCAATTTTAGTATGACTTGTGTGTGTATAATTGATTACTTAGCAGTAAATTTTAAATCTCCATTTTCTGGAAAAAGATTAATTGTACATAAAGAAATATATAAATTTCTCTTAACCTGTTATATTAAGCTGTTAATCTATTTAAAACATATTCATTTGTAGAGCAACTCATGGCAGTAAAAACCTTAGTACTGACGACATTATAAAGCATTACGGTCCAAAAAGAGAATGGAAGCATTTTAATAGCCTCAATACCTCATATACACGATCTGGTAAGGATGTGTTCTTGAAGTTCATTTTATAATGTCTGATGACAATTTAACAATTTTTTTTTGTGATGTGGTATTTATTTTTGTACAAATTTAGTGTTTACCATGTGATCATATTATCAAATTAATGTCCTTGCTTAAATATGTGTTTTAATGCACTCATTTGTTGCAGCAAAATACTATTTTTATGACAACTATTTTGACCTCCCTGGTGCTCTTCTCTGTGCCAGAGTGGTGGATATGTTGAATAAGGTAAAAATAAATCAATGCTTTTCAAAAATGCTATATTTCTATTGTAGATCAGAAGCAGCTTTTGTTAATTAGCTGTAAGGGTAAATGTTTAATTAACAAAATGTATGTTGTCACATGTTAATGTTTTCATTTATAATTTTTTAATCCTAGCGAGGAGCTGAAATCACATCTGATGTTTGGAAAGACATTGTTGCTGCTATTGACCATAATTACAACACATCTGCATTTCGGGTATGTAGAAATAACCCTCTTATAACTCTTATACTCTGTTTATGACCAGCACTTCAAAGAGTATTTTAATTCTGATATTATATAATGGCTGTAAAAATCTAAAGTTTGTTTATCAGACTGGTACAGAACACAGTCTTTGACCTATCTACATAACATTTTGTATGTTTATTATTAGTTAGCCTAAGATGATTTGCAAAGTTTGAAGTCAGGGTATGATATCTTTCAGGATGAAAAGGTAAAGGTCTTTGTACTGAGCACTTACCTTTGAAAAACATTAACCTTTTACCACAGTTATAAACAAACAGCAGCACTAGCACTAAAACTTTATTTGTGTTGGTTATTATAATGCACACCTTGTGAGATAATACAGAGTTAAATGAACAAAAACAAACAAAAAACAAAACATACAATTATTATTATTATTATTATTATTATTATTATTCACTTAGAAATCCATTTTATTTCAAAACCTGGCTCATTAAGGATACTAAACACAGGAACCTTTTGTTAAAATGTGAGCACAGGAAAAAGGCAAACACATAGCACCATTTTAATACAAAACCATTAGTTGAGGTTTCAGGCAAATGCAACAGGTCTGTTGTCTAATTTCTTGGATAATTTTATTGATGTTCCATAATAATTGAGTTAATAAAACTATTTCCATTTCAGTAGGTCTTATGTAAATCAACAAGCTACGGACATATTTTCTAAATTAGTCATCCTTTTTCATTCTGCATGACTCTTGGGGCAATGAGAAAATGAGTATAAAGGCAGACAATTTTTGAAAAAATAAAAATTGAGGTTTTCTCGAGTGTGTTTATCACGTTGAGGCAATCAAGAAGCCAGAGAAAGAACAGTGAACATTATCATCAGCATAAATGCCGTTGGACTGGTCATCTGGAACCTGGATGTACACTGTGTCATGGGAATGCAGCATGAGGACAGTACTGCCAGACATCTGGTCAAGGAAACCTTTGTTGTACTCATCATATGAGAACATGACTGGCTCTCTGTTTTTGTAAAGTGCTACCAATGCATTTGCTCCATTGACATGCATATGGAAAGAAAAGTAGTAAAGTCCTGGAACCTGACAGGTGAATATGCCAGTGTTAGGATCATAGTGGTTTTCTCCATTGTATACAACCTGGTTGAATGCAATTGGTGTTCCAGCATTAGGATAAGCTGTGGTAAGCAGAGCTGTGAATGCTGACATGGGTGCCTTCATCAGCTCGTGACTAACAGGCATTACCATCTCATGGGATTTAATTGGCATGCTTTTTTCGTAATGATAAACAATCTCGCCTGGGGGTCCAGGTGGCCCAGCAGGTCCTGGTTGACCTGGGAGACCATCATGACCTCTGGCACCAGGAATTCCAGGAGGACCCTGAGGTCCAGAAATTCCCTTGGCTGTGATCCCTGCTGGGCCAGGGGGGCCTGGATGTCCTGGATGACCCTTAAGCCCTGGTGGACCAGCAGGTCCGACTGGGCCTGTTGGTCCTCTTGCTCCAGGGATACCATTTTCACCCCTTGCACCTGTTGGCCCTTGAAATCCTGTATGTCCCTTTTCTCCTGGTGGCCCCTTGCTACCTGGGATACCTGGTGCACCAGTAAATCCTGGTTCACCCTTGGGACCCTGATGCCCCATATGACCTATTGGACCTGGTGGACCTGCTGCACCTGGAATACCAGGTTTTCCTGAGAAGCCTTGTGCACCTTGTTCACCTTTTGCACCTCTTAAGCCTGGTGCTCCAACCAAACCAATATCACCTTTAGCTCCCTGTGGACCATGTTCTCCCTGGAATCCCCTAGCACCCTGAGGACCTGCTGGACCTATTTGACCAATAGCACCTGGCTGACCTGTGTGACCCATTGGCCCTGGTTCTCCCTTTTGGCCTGTTGTTCCTGAGGTTCCAGGCACTCCCCTTTCTCCTGGAAGTCCAGTTGGTCCAGGTTTGCCAATACCTGGCAGACCTGGAGCGCCTGGCTGTCCTGCTGGTCCTTGAGGACCTTTTTGTCCTATTGGCCCAGACATACCTGGAGCGCCATTCAGGCCTGGTTTTCCTGGTGCTCCTATTCCAGGTGCCCCTGTATGACCCTTTGGTCCTGGGATTCCCATAGGACCTGGTGACCCATCCCTACCTGGCATTCCTGACTTTCCAGGCTCTCCAGGAAATCCACTTGGTCCAGGTTTTCCAACTCCAGGCTGACCTGGCTGACCAGGAGGTCCCTGAGGGCCCATTGGACCTTGGCCACCAGGTGCTCCTGAAATACCATGGCCAGGTTCTCCTTTCTGGCCTGGCAGTCCAGGAATTCCAGGATGACCCTTTAGGCCAGATTCTCCACGTGGGCCCATTGCTCCTGGAAGACCGTGTGGTCCAGGCTTTCCAGGAGCAGAAATGCCAGAAGGTCCAGGGCTTCCAGGTGATCCTGGCACTCCTCTTGCACCTTGAGGTCCTGCAGGCCCTGGATATCCCTTCTCGCCTGGAATTCCAGGTGCGCCTGGTTTTCCAGGTGAACCTGGGCTTCCAGGTTTACCAGGTGAGGAGTAGCCTGCTGGACCTGGTGGTCCAGGTGGACCAATCGGACCGGGGTGTCCAACTCCATTCTTTCCAGGAATCCCTGGTGGGCCAGGTAGGCCGGGGGCACCAGGTTCACCTGGGGCACCTGGAATACCAGGTTCACCAGCAACAGCTAAAAATAAGATAAAAATATAATGTAATTTAGATACAATCTAAAGAATATAAATAAAATTACAATTCTTAATTTGCTTGTAAGACATTCCTTAACATACACACTTGGCTTAATAACATGGTGACAACTTAATTTAAACCTTTGAAATTTGACAAGCTAAATTTTCATGCTTGACGTTCTTAATAAGAGATCGATCAGTTGGTATATTATCTGTCAAATGGTCAATTTTTTCATCTCACTGGTGATTTAGTCACGTGTAGACAAAAAAGAAATATATTAGAATAAATAAATATATTAGAATAACGTTTATTTTAAATGGACTTAATGCATTGTGTGTGCGTGTGTGTATATAGGTTTGTAAAATGTCCTCACTATTCAAAAATATAGTGAAACCCGCTAAACACCAACTAGTAAGCTGGACCTCACTAGTTAAAAAGGTTTATAATGTCGGCGCCAATAGCCTCGTGGGCAGCGTGCCGACATGTAGTGCCGTTGCACTTTGGGCATCCCGAGTTTGAGTCCCAGCTCGTGGACCTTTCCCGATCCCACCCACCCCTCTCTCTTGCCGACATTGCTTCCTGTTGACCTACTGTCCTATCTAAATAAAAGGCATAAAACGCCAAAAATAAATCTAACAAAAAAAAAGGTTTATAACTCCAAATAAGGTTACAATTTAAATATCTAGTGATTTGCACAAATTTCTGTGAGGGTTGTTTTTAGGGGCAAGGGTAGAGTTAGGCGATAGAAAATATTAACCTGATATAAAAACAATGGAAGTCTTTGAGATTATATTATTCCTCACTATCATAGTAAAAAACGTGTGTGTTAAAATGTTTGTAAGTTGTTATACCCTTTGTTTAGATAGTTAGATAGTACTTGACAAGAGACATCTTAATCTAGAAGTGAATCACCTGCACAAGTATATTTTAGAGTAAAATATGCTGTTAAATTAAGTATATGTAGAGGCTGCACGGTTGGGTTGGATTGTTTGACCACCTTAGAAAACGCAGGGAAAAGCCCTTTTTTCAGTTTGAAAGAGTGCTTGTCCAGAAACTAATGGTATAGTTTAACACCACAATGTGGCTTATATTGGGCATGCCTGTTGTATAATGTGGTTACATCTGTTTTGGAGATTTTACAATTTTCTAAAGTAGTAGATTGTATAAACTGTGGTGTATACCAACTGAAGAGTAATTAACTAACAGTATTTGTAATTATGCTCTTTGGACAAGGATATAAGCACTATTTCTCCCTTTGGTAAAGTTAATAAATTCTGGGCATTGCATGTAGTTTGGCAATTAAAGAAGTGTTGGATATCTAAAGTGATGTTTGATACATTTGTTGACTGAAGATCCAGATCATAGATCCATATTTGTGTACATCTGAGTTACCCTCATGGCAAAGAGGCAAATCTAATTTTTCAGTCTAATTAGTTATTTGTATATATGTATGTATTTTTTGGCAAGGCAATCTTCCTTAGTGTAGTGTCTCTTAATGTTGCACCTGCTACTGTTATTCTGTATAAATATTCTGACGTATTTCTCATGACAGAACATTACAGTGATGAAATACATTAATTTTATATACAACAGAAGTAAACTCACTTTCAGATTTTGTAGGATAAGGCTGTTTCCTCACATGATAGTATCTTTCAGGGGTGGCCTCAGCCAGTACCACAAGAAGAAGAAGAATGCTTGTTACTCTGAGGTCCATTTTCTAAAGCAAAACCTGTAAAGAAATTATGAAATAAAAACAATAATGAATAAGTGACAAAGAAATCAGAGGACAAACATCTCCCTCTCATAACACTTAAAAATGGGCATTATTAACAAGATTGTGATTTCAGTATATCTAAACAAGCTGCATAAAATCAACATAAAAACCAAATTACTAAAAAAAAATAAAAAAGCATCAGATGCATGTCTAATCACCCAGAAAGCCTGGTCATTCAAATTGCATACTTAATTAACATAGCCCAGGAACTCATTGACACGCATACAAAGGAGCATCTAAATGAACATCTTCTCCCACCGGTTCCAGCAGTACCACATGCTTCCCCACCAGCATTAAGCTGGAGCAGAGGGCTATAGAACAGCTGTACCTACCAGCAGGCTGGAGCTCCAGAAGTCAGAGGTGGTCGGGCTGCTGTCCCGGCCAATCTGTATATTTGTAAGTTTCCAGTCAGTCCGTGGAAGTCCTGTTCACAGGAGTGGATTCTGCTATTTATACCAAATTTGCTTCCCCAGCAGCACCCAAAATCTCCCTCCCTCCTTGTGTGATGTCAGTTTTAATGAAGGGTATGGTGTCCCATGTGAGTGCATGGCAGTTCTGCATAATATGATAGTTCCTATCATTTTGATCTGTGGCCATGCTTTCTTTTGATCCTTACAGACAATAATAACAATAATCAAATAAAAAAAATGGATGTTGATATATTAAACACTGTTCTTTAAAGGGACATTTCCACTTTCTTGAAGTATTGTGCATATTTTATAAGGTTTTAACTTAATGCATTTTTGAGGAATCTCATTCCTTGCAGCTGCTTTGTGCAGGTGTTTTATTTATTTATTTATTTAACATTTATTATGTTACTGTGCATGAAGGATGGTTATTACATAATGTTTTTGTATAACCTTTCAAAGGTAAGATAACTGGTTGAAAACAGTGTAGCATTTGTTTATGTATTTCCTCTCCTTTTTGATTTATTTCTTTAAAAGCATCTCAGGATCAGTGTCAAACCACAGCTCAGAATATGGGTGGAAGTGTGGTTAATTCTACTGTAGGACAGCAGAGGGCAGAACTAAAGTCCTTTTTGTCTTCAGGTAGGAACTGTTGGGTGCACTAGCCACAGAGGTCATGATTAAGGTTATGTTTAGGATTTTGATGATAGGAAAGTGTCAGATGAACAACATTGGTCAATTGAAGTTTTATGCTTGTAATTATGGGTCATACATAGCTGTCAATTATGTGTTCCAGTCATGTTTCCGTGCTGTTTGGATTTGTGGAGTTTTCACTATTTAAAAAGGAGTTTTAAAAAAAGTTTACTTGCATGGTGTTAAGGCCCTTGCACATATTCATTCGAAATTCTCACTCGTTAAAAAATAAATACGATCTCACGTTGTGTCAATCACATTTGCACAATGTTTTGTAAATTTTTTTTAATCAATGTATATTTGGATCAGGTTTGATTTTCTGCATTTTTTGCATCCATAGTAAGCATTTTAAGAGGTGTTTTGACAGAGTTGAATTGTTTTGACAATTCGTACAAGCGAATGCCAAAATTCAGAATGGCATCTGACAAGTTGATCCACTTCTTTTCACTGCACAAAGCACTGTATAGGTCTTTACATACTGAGTTCACTGAAATTGGTGGTCTTCTTTTTAATATGTGGCTCCAGTATCGCTAGCAAGGCATCAAACTGAGCCACTGACATCCTGAAGTAAACTTTGAATCGCCCGGGATAATCCCGCACTCTCCAACCCAAGGCACTCTCCTTGGGTTGGATGATGGATCCAATATTTAGGGCCCGAGCACAGCAGTGCGAGGACCCTATTGGAATTGCTCTGTTTATTATTATTAGGGCCCGAGCACCGGTGGTGCGAGGACCCTCTTGGAATTGCTCCGTTTATTCTTCTTCTTCTTCTTCTTCTTCTTCTTCTTCTTCTCCGAAATGAATCGCATTTTTGAGGGCCTAAACATGCTCCAAAACTCACGAAAGTTGTCTGAGTCTTTACTGGTCACAATGACCTATGAATTATCGGTATCGGCCCTGAAATTCCATATCGTGCACCCCTAATCAAAAGTGACACTGAAGATAACCTACATATTGATACCAAAACTTTGACAGTTTAATCTCTTACTTTGTGTCTGATTCAAAAACCAGAAGCAAACCAGACAGTGTTCCCATAATGAGTTCTGCTGTGGTTTTACCCAGAGCCCTAAGGAGTTTGGGTTTTGCTGTCTAGTGAGGTAATCTGCCTTCTCTCTGATGTGGTCTTCCACTGAGATTCTGTCTTGAGTGGAGAGGTGGTGCTGGAAAAAACTTAACGTTCATTTACAGAGCTCCTATATATAGTTAAATACACTACTATCACTTTCCATATGTGATACCTTGTTTGCTACGTTGAATCCCAACTGTACACAGTACAAGTGATATAAATTTGTTTAAGCCCATTTTCTAACTATAGCTATCACTCCCGAATTATAGAACAAAACCAATAAAAGGCCTCAAATCAGTAGACTACACATATATAAGTGTCTCATATAAAATTATCTCATAGGCCATGTGTTACAAGCACTGACTATGTTGTACTGCCCATTTTCACAGAAAATAAAAAGATAAGCTCATAATGTCAACATTCACAAAGCACAAAACGTCAAAAAAACACAAGCATGATTTATCTGCATAATATTAATACAAATCATTGTACTGTATGATTTATGAATATGTGTAGTTGTCTAAAGCCTCGTTCAGACTCGTTTGTTCTTGATTTTAATTCACCTATAAATAATCATTGTTGTAGTATTTTTCCATCTGTCAGACAAGTAGTGGAGTTAAATTGTCTGGCAATGATTTATTTTTATTTTGGGCAATTACAGTATATTTGTTTCCTTAGATCTACTATATTAGGAGAAACTTGCGTGAATATTTTGGAAACGTAAACATTGTCCGGGATGGTGAAATTAAAAATTTAAGCTAATGTTTTGTTTTGCTTTGTTTTCATTTCCCTCCTGTTTTAAACCACCCCCTCAAGCAAGAAAGGAGACTGCATAACTGAAAACTTGTCAGACAAAATATTGACTGAGGTTATGTTGGGTTAGAGTCAAGAGCACTTAAAGATAGAGTTGACACATCTTGTTTCCCAAAATGGATACTATACAGGTCCTTCTCAAAAAATTAGCATATTGTGATAAAAGTTAATTATTTTCCATAATGTAATGATAAAAATTAAACTTTCATATATTTTAGATTCATTGCACACCAACTGAAATATTTCAGGTCTTTTATTGTTTTAATACTGATGATTTTGGCATACAGCTCATGAAAACCCAAAAATCTCAAAAAATTAGCATATCATGAAAAGGTTCTCTAAACGAGCTATTAACCTAATCATCTGAATCAACTAATTAACTCTAAACACCTGCAAAAGATTCCTGAGGCTTTTAAGAACTCCCAGCCTGGTTCATTACTCAAAACCGCAATCATGGGTAAGACTGCCGACCTGACTGCTGTCCAGGAGGCCATCATTGACACCCTCAAGCGAGAGGGTAAGACACAGAAAGAAATTTCTGAATGAATAGGCTGTTCCCAGAGTGCTGTATCAAGGCACCTCAGTGGGAAGTCTGTGGGAAGAAAAAAGTGTGGCAAAAAATGCTGCACAACGAGAAGAGGTGACCGGACCCTGAGGAAGATTGTGGAGGAGGACCGATTCCAGACCTTGGGGGACCTGCTGAAGCAGTGGACTGAGTCTGGAGTAGAAACATCCAGAGCCACCGTGCACAGGCGTGTGCTTTTGAACCAGAAACAGCGGCAGAAGCGCCTGACCTGGGCTACAGAGAAGCAGCACTGGACTGTTGCTCAGTGGTCCAAAGTACTTTTTTCGGATGAAAGCAAATTTTGCATGTCATTCGGAAATCAAGGTGCCAGAGTCTGGAGGAAGACTGGGGAGAAGGAAATGCCAAAATGCAGTGTCAAGTACCCACAGTCAGTGATGGTCTGGGGTGCCATGTCAGCTGCTGGTGTTGGTCCACTGTGTTCTATCAAGGGCAGGGTCAATGCAGCTAGCTATCAGGAGATTTTGGAGCACTTCATGCTTCCATCTGGTGAAAAGCTTTATGGAGATGAAGATTTTGTTTTTCAGCACGACCTGGCACCTGCTCACAGTAGAAAAACCACTGGTAAATGGTTTACTGACCATGGTATTACTGTGCTCAATTGGCCTGCCAACTCTTCTGACCTGAACCCCATAGAGAATCTGTGGGATATTGTGAAGAGAAAGTTGAGAGACGCAAGACCCAACACTCTGGATGAGCTTAAGGCCGCTATCGAAGCATCCTGGGCCTCCATAACACCTCAGCAGTGCCACAGGCTGATTGCCTCCATGCCACGCCGCATTGAAGCAGTCATTTCTGCAAAAGGATTCCCAACCAAGTATTGAGTGCATAACTGAACATAATTATTTGAAGGTTGACTTTTTTTGTATTAAAAACACTTTTCTTTTATTGGTCGGATTAAATATGCTAATTTTTTGAGATAGGAATTTTGGGTTTTCATGAGCTGTATGCCAAAATCATCAGTATTAAAATAATAAAAGACCTGAAATATTTCAGTTGGTGTGCAATGAATCTAAAATATATGAAAGTTTAATTTTTATCATTACATTATGGAAAATAATTAACTTTTATCACAATATGCTAATTTTTTGAGAAGGACCTGTACATGCCCAGCGACCATTACTGGGTTGTTGGATTTGCCAAGGTTGTTGCTAGCTGATGTGCCGCTATTGTATCCTGGGACAATTAACTATATGTGGATGCATGTTGACTGCATGTTGAAGTTTTCATTAATCTCCAGATGTGTCAACAAGATACTTACAAACATTTTAGCTTCTGCGTTTGTGTTTACATTTGGATTATCAATATACAGTTTTTCTCTAAAAAGTATCCAGTCACAGGGGTATTGCCTGGCCATTGCCATTTGGTCTTTCTATATGACCAAATTGCGACTGTAATAGGGAGTTGGGGAGGCAGACATCGACCCTTAATGAGAGGCTGTTCAGTTGAGTCAGGCCACCATGGAAATAGAGACCTGTGAGACATGTGAGGGTCACTATGAAGGCTTGAATTATTCTTCCTTGTATAAACCAATAGCTGGCTAGCAAAATCACTGTAATTGCCATAGACTCTAAAATGGTCCTGTAATAACCATTGGTAAAGGCGTTGGTTGTGTGGTGGATCCAATGTCAATTTTAGCAGAATTTAAGGAGTAAGTCTGCGTAATTTTCTGAAATTTGTCTCAAATTCTCTCTCTAATTCTATGACTTTGGCTGAATTCACACAGCAGCAGAATAAGGTGGCCAGTCTGGTTTGGAGTGCTAAATAAAGTTCTGTTTATACATGGTTAGTTTTGAGAGTGAGAACTGAAGTCACTACATTTTTGGACAACAAGTTCTATTGATACTGAATGTATAGTATATGTTGTGTTGAACAGAACAGCAATTAGTTGTGTGTCAGGTCATTGACACCCATGACATCAGCCATGCAATGCTGTTTAAAAAAAAAATGCAGCAACGCAGTGTGTATATGTACACTGACCAATTAAAAAAATTCTCACACTTAAAATGCTTAACTCAGGTCATCCTAAACCCTGGTTTACCTCTCCATGTTTCATGCTCCTCAGTCTTTACCCTGGATTAGGAATTAACTGAGTATTCATTTTTCACATTTGAATATGATTTTATAAACACAGCATGTGACCCATTTAAAGAACAGCTTGTCTTGCTCTTCCTCATCAGCTGCACTTATATTCCTGACTGTGCCACACAGAATGTCCTGAATAGGCTTTTGGGACCAGGACCATAACCTTAAATGGCAAGTGAATGTTTTTGTGACTATACAAAACATACAAGTATTTATTGAGGCAGGTGCTATTTAATTTAGGATTGATAGTTTGCTGCTAAACATGTTATTGCATGTTTACATGGCATTGTTTTACACTGTATACCTATTTGATACCTGTATATGCAGTCATCATTTGATCTGTTCCTGTCTGCTGTTGTATGTAAAGGACAAACTGCTGATACAAACTGTTTATGTAAAGGAAAATAAAATTAAAAAAACAACTGTACCAAATTAATTTAAAAGGTAATTTAATTTTTGGGTGCTGCTCAGGACCATTATCTGCTTTTAGATAGAAATGCTATTGCATTGCAAAATTAAATGGGTCATATGATGCGATTTCAATTTTTACAAGATCTTGGTGCATAAAGAAGATCTGTAAAGTTTCAAAGACTAAAGTCTCAAATCCAAAGAGATATTCTTTATAAAAGTTAAGAGTCAACCACACCCCCCTAAAATGGCTCATTCTAACACACCCCCACATGTCTACGTTACGATGTGGGAAGATTTGCATGCCATGTTGTGGAGGCGCTGTGTGTTTCGTTGTGAAAGCGAAGCTACTTTGTTTGGCTTTCCCAAAAAGGACACAACTAGAAATCAGTGGTTAAGTTGTATTTCAACACTGTTCCAGAAAAGTTCAACCCAAATATTCAGATGTGTGCTGTGCATTTTATGGAGGATGAGGACTGTTTCCTGAACCAGTAGTATGCAATGCGTCTGTGGCACAAAGGCTGTTTCTGTAAATTGGGGCAGTTCCAACTTTGCAAGGACAGTCTGGTGCTTCTGACTCGCAGCCTGTAAGTAAGTTTTTTATATTTAAATAATTTGCCACTGATGATTCAAACGCGAGTTTTGAGCAGTGTAGAGTAGCGCTTGTTGTTTGTTGTTTCTCAGATCACAGATGCAGGCATTTTTTTATGTTTCCGCAGCGCGATATGCAATGCGTAAAAATACAGTATAAGCCATTATAATCGGTAATTATGTCCCCGCTGGATGCAAGAAATGCCTAGTTTGTAATGGGTTTTATTGGTTTTGTCTCGTCATGTGATCGGATCGCGAAAGAATCGTTCTATTCAACCGGATATTCTTAGTGCAGGGTTTCCGTGGGGTCTTAAAAAGTCTTACAAATTCTTAAATTTAGTTGTAACAAATTTAAGGCCTTAAAAAGTCTTTAATTATACAAGAAATTCTTAATTATGATATCAAGAGGTCTTAAATTTGAGGAAGGAAAGACCGGAATTGCAATATGGCTGAATGTGATGATTAAACTTTAAAGGCTATGATTTCATTAAATAAACATGAGCGCTGCAAGTTCAAATTCTGGTGCTGCACTGCTTTGTGTTCTGCTGTTACCGGGGAAACAGTTATAAAGCACTCCACCTGCTGGCATAGAATGAATGAGCATTTTCAATAATACTTGTTTTGTTCAGAGTTCATACCAATGCAAAAACTGCCCCATGTTTTTACCCTGCAAACATGCAGATCTTTAAATGTGAACTGGTGGATCGATAAGAAGACAATGCATTATAAAAATCTAAACATAGGGGTGTGCGATATGTATGGTCTGCGATAATATTGTAATTGTTGTTTTAACAATGTGCGATTTGATATTATCGAGTATTTCCCGAAAAGTAAACAAAACACACATACAGAGTGTGCGCATACATTACGTGATGAAGTCTAGCAGTTTAGACTTAGGCCTTGTTTACACAGCCAGTTAAAAATGACCCAATTCCGATTTTTTGCTCATATGTGACACAGATCGGATCTGTTTTATGACAGTGTAAATGGGAAAAAAAATGCATGCATTCGGATATTTCAAGATCGGTTTCAGACCTCATTCATATGACAAAGTCAAGTCAAGTCACCTTCATTTATATAGCGCTTTAAACAAAAAAGATTGCGTCAAAGCAACTGAACAACATTAATTAGGAAAACAGTGTATCAATAATGCAAAATGACAGTTAAAGGCAGTTCATCATTGAATTCAGTGATGTCATCATGCAGCTCAGTTCAGTTTAAATCATATCTGTGCAATAATTTGCAATTAAGTCAACGATATCGCTGTAAATTGAGTGTCCCCAACTAAGCAAGCCAGAGGCAACAGCGGCAAGGAACCAAAACTCCATCGGTGACAGAATGGAGAAAAAACCAGGCTCAGTCGGGGGGCCAGTTCTCATCTGACCAGACAAAACCAGCAGTTCAATTCCAGGCTGCAGCAAACTCAGATTGTGCAGAAGAATCATCTGTTTCCTGTGGTCTTGTTCCAGTGGTCGTCTGAGACAAGGTCTTTACAGGGGATCTGTCTCTGGGGCTCTAGTTGTCCGGGTCTCCGCTGTCTTTCAGGGCTGTAGAGGTCCTTTCTAGGTGCTGATCCACCATCTGGGCTGGATACGTACTGGATCCGTGTGACTGCAGTGGCCCTCTGACTTGGATACAGACTGGATCTGGTGGCTATGGTGACCTCGGGATAAGAGAGAAACAGACTAATATTAGCGTAGATGCCATTCTTCTAATGATGTAGCAAGTACATCGGGTGTTATGGGAAGTGTTCCTAATTTACCTAATTAATGCAGCCTAAAAATCCTTTAACGGATTTGGATATTAGAACGTATTAGTGTGCTATGTGTAAGCCAGGTTAAAGAGATGGGTCTTTAATCTAGATTTAAACTGCAAGAGTGTGTCTGCCTCCCGAACAATGTTAGGTAGGTTATTCCAGAGTTTGGGCGCTAAATAGGAAAAGGATCTGCCGCCCGCAGTTGACTTTGATATTCTAGGTATTATCAAATTGAGTTTTCAGAACAGAGTGGACTTGGAGGACTATAATGTAACAAGAGCTCGTTCAAATACTGAGGCGCTAAACCATTCAGGGCTTTATAACTAATAAGCAAGATTTTAAAATCTATACGATGTTTGATAGGGAGCCAGTGCAGTGTTGACAGAACCGGGCTAATATGATAATATTTCCTGGTTCTAGTAAGAACTCTAGCTGCTGCATTTTGGACTAACTGGAGTTTGTTTACTAAGCGTGCAGAACAACCACCCAATAAAGCATTACAATAATCTGAACTTGAGGTCATAAACGCATGGATTAACATTTCTGCATTTGACATTGAGAGCATAGCTGTAATTTTCTAAGGAAAGGTTGCTATCAAATAGCACACCTAGGTTCCTAACTGATGACGAAGAATTGACAGAGCAGCCATCAAGTCTTAGACAGTGTTCTAGGTTGTTACATGCAGAGTTTTTAATTCCTATAATTAACACCTCTGTTTTTTCAGAATTTAGCAGTAAGAAATTACTCGTCATCCAGTTTTTAATATCGACTATGCATTCCATTAGTTTTTCAAATTGGTATGTTTCGCCGGGCCACAAGAAATATAGAGCTGAGTATCATCAGCATATAAGTGAAAGCTAACACCATGTTTCCTAATGATATTTCCCAAGGGTAACATGTAAAGTGTGAAGAGTAACGGTCCTAGTAGTGAGCCTTGAGGTACTCCATACTGCACTTGTGATCGATATGATACCTCTTCATTCACTGCTACGAATTGATGGCGGTCATGTAAGTACAATTTAAACCATGCTAATGCACTTCCATTAATGCCAACAAAGTGTTCTAGTCACAAAGTGATGTGACATACAGCCAAGTATGGTGACCCATACTCAGAATTCGTGCTCTGCATTTAACCCATCCAAAGTGCACACACACAGCAGTGAACACACACACACCAGTAAACACACACACACCGTGAACACACACCCGGAGCAGTGGGCAGCCATTTATGCATCCATATGTGGAAATATCAGATCTAAATGAGATATGTGCCAGTGCGACTGTCATGTAAGCAGGCAGATTGGATTTTCTGAGGCACTGCGTTCTGTACGTCATTAAAACAGTGACAATTTGGTACTTCTCCACGGTTTAATGACATCATATGTGGCCTGTGCTGGCAAAATGAGTGTAAATTCGCACTGGCTATTTTGAGCTACAGGCAAAAAAAAAATTCATGCAGACATTATCTGCTCTGTCTTAAGTGAACGCTTAGGGAACTTTTGTGGGAAAACATCTGATGTGTAACATTATATTAGATCCATGCACTACAGTATAGGACATCTGTATCATTATCATAATGTTAATCTAACAATAAAAGAAAAGAGGGAATCACTCGCTGCACTTCATTGAACTGCTTTTGTACTTTTAATAATCAATTTATTCGTAATGAACACACTTAAGTTATTTTTTACATTTGATTGTTTTTCGTACATGAATGCCTTAGTTTAGATACAAAATGATAAATGTAATGCATTATTTGTTTCTTTTTAGGCTATTTGTTCTGCCGTTTTTTTTTTTTTTTTTTTTTTTTTTTTTTTTTTTTTTTGCATCTGTTCTTATTTATAATAGCAAAGATAAAATAAAAAAATAGCTGTACTGTGATTATTAATATAGTAATTAATAAGGAAAATTGCTTTTGTGACTCGTTTTGTCAGCACAAGTCACATTATTCTCATGAGGAAGCACATGTGGAGATGGTAAATGCCAAAAACATTTCAGATGGTATGGCAAGTGTAAACACGTGAATTGGATATGGGTCACAATTGAAAGAACGTGTAAATGGACAGCAAAAAAAATCAGATATAGGCAACGAATCAGAATTGGGCATCAAGACCTGCAGTGTAAATGAGGCCTTAGAGTGCGTTCTTTCACTGCATGCATTAATCAGTCTATTAAAAATGCATTTAGAGTTATCACATAATTCAAGATGTAGGGCAGAAAATATATTTATATTATTTCATATAGTTAATCTCCAAAAAATCAGCTTGATTACAAATCTGATATTGATTTTATACAGCAGTTTAATAAACAAGTAGTTAATATTAAGAGATTTACATTTTAGACACCCTGTTTCTTACATTTTAGACATTTCCTGTTTTTGCTCTATTTCTCCCAACAAAAATCATTCCAAACACAGCCACAGCGCTGTTTTGCGTCTCTGAGCAACACGACAGTGTTTCGTTCCTGAATGAATCACCCGTTTAAATGATTCGGTTCAATCACAATGACTCACTTAACAGTGACTTGCTGCCACCTACTGGCGGTTTTAATTTCATATTTAAAGCTGCAGTCGGTAACTTTCAAGTAGATATAACTGCAGGCTGGAGATCTCCAAAATGGGGCGTGAACTCCAAAATTGGGCAGAACCTCCAAAATGGGGTGGGGTCTCCTCGCGCAAAGACTTTCACCATTGGCTCTGGCTCCAGCCAATTGTTATTGACTTACATTTCAAAATAAAATTTTATAAATTAAACATTGTTTCTAGTTCATTTTATTTTCATAAAATAAAATATGCTATATAAATAAATATTCTCTGTGAGAGCAACCCCAAAGCTTGTGGCCAGTGATGTTCGGACTGGAGTTTGAACCTCTGCTTAATGATAAAAACGTGAATCACCCACGAGGTCTCCCGCGAGCCGTCCCAGCGCAGCTCTAACGCTTTTTTCTCAGCAACGGGGGCATCCTGGGGCTCGAAATTTGCAGGGTAGAAAGGGGTAGTGACGCTGGGTGTAACTAAAAAGGTGCCATTGTCCAGCGAGGTTCCCGCCCCCATTTGGAGATCTCCAGGCTGCAGTTATACCCTTCTCAAAAAGTTACGGAGAAGGGTATAACTACAAACTGGAGATCTCCAAATGGGGGCGGGAACTCCAAAACGGGGTGGGAGCTCCAAAATAGGGCGTGGCTTCCTCCCATTGACAGACAGGCACATGACAACGCAAGCGCAAATTCCCCCCCCCAATCAACTTAAGTGCAAACGCCGCCCCATAACTGATTCTAAAGATTTTATTGGTTGTGTCAGTTAAAGTGTTTGTTTCCTACACTATGCGATATGAGATCATTCCATAACTCCCCAACTGGACCTTGCCGGACAATGGCACCTTTTTAGTTACACCCAGCGTCACTACCCCTTTCTACCCTGCAAATTTCGAGCCCCAGGATGCCCCCGTTGCTGAGAAAAAAGCGTTAGAGCTGCACTGGGACGGCTCACGGGAGACCTGGTGGGTTATTCACGTTTATATCATTAAGCAGAGGTTCAAACTCCAGTCCGAACATCACTGGCCACAAGCTTTGGGGTTGCTCTCACAGAGAATATTTATTTATATAGCATATTTTATTTTATGAAAATAAAATGAACTAGGAACAATGTTTAATTTATACAATTTTATTTTGATATGTAAGTCAATAACAATTGGCTGGAGCCAGAGCCAATGGTGAAAGTCTTTGCGCGAGGAGACCCCACCCCATTTTTGGAGGTTCTGCCCAATTTTGGAGTTCACGCCCCATTTTGGAGATCTCCGGCCTGCAGTTATATCTACTTGGACTTTTGGGGCTCGCGTCTGGCGGAAGAGCATTGTAGCCGGAGCTACTTCTCCAATATAAACAAAATCCACCGCTCCCGGCTCTTCTGGTCCAATCAGCGCAGGGCTGTGCCACAGTGTTGTTTTGTGTTGAAAATGTAAAAAATATATATAATGAGCGAGTACATAATGAATCCATTTTCCAAACCGTGTTTTTGTCTTATCCTGAATCACTACGGTACACCTATAATAAGTGTTTATATTCTGACTATTTTAGTCTGGTTGGGGTCGAGAAGGGTCTGTCTGCAGACTGCAAGACAGGGGCGTAACTTGTAGTGGGCGTAACTTGACGCAAGAGGCGTAACTTGAAGTTGTCCAAATCACACAGAACCACGCGAGATGTCAAAACGAGATTTTGTCGGGCTGCGTTCGAAACCGCATACCCTTTAATTAGGCCCTTAATTTCAATAAGAACTAATTTAACGAGCGATAAAAAGAGTACATACTCTACAGCCTGAATGCGTATTTGTGTATGAAGCATTAATGCGATTTGGATATCATCATCCGCTATGTTGATCATGTGACCTACAAAGTTAAAATGAGCAAACTTAAAAGATATGAGTGACAGGTTTAATGAATGTATTTGTATCTTGATAATGAAGATTGTAGTATAGCCAATACTGTTAATTTAAGTTTTTATATTTTTAACTCCACTAATGTGATTTTTTTTTATAGAATTAGAAAACCCAAAATCGTTATCTCTAGAATATTTTTTCAATTATTTTATGTGATTTTTTTTTCTTGTATAGTATCTTATACTATGATGAACACGTTATTTTTTTATTTACTGTTTTATGGCGTTATGATTGTTAATGTTAGATACAACCGTCTTACCATGATCTTTTATGTAATAAGTTTGGCAATAATAATAAAAAAGAGGTACAGGTGCACTACCACCTCACAGCATCACTAACTCAACAGTCCAGTACAGTTTCTCTCTCAGCGACTCTGCAATATCTGCACAAACGAAATCGTCGAACAGCTGCTCGAAGATCTCACCTTTGGAGAAGATTGTTGATTTTTTACTCTTCAAAAATTAACATTACCCCATAATGAATTGCATCTTTTGCTCACCCCAACACTTACATGCAATAATAATGATAAATGCCAACCAATAATTATATAATTTTTTTTCCTTAAAATTACATTTTAGTTAAAAAGAAGCAAAATGTTTTTTCTGTCGTGACATAGCTATACATGAATATACACTAATGCAGTTGATGTGAATACATCAGTTTTCAGTCAAGCAATTAATACATGAATAGATAAAATATTTATATTTTATTTACTGACAACAAGAAACATGTCTAAATGATTAAAAGAATGTATAAATGTTAGCATCACAATAAATACAGACATGTACAAGTCAACAACACATGAAACAAAGCTTCTTTCAAACTTACTGTTCTAACAATCATGTATTTACTGACGGTGAACCCCACATCTTACTATCATCTCAACACAGCTGAGACAGTTCTGGTGCTGCGCTGTGCTTCACAATCTCACTCTTCTCAACGGGGATGTCGTTGAGCAACAGGATGAGGAAGACCTTGATGACGGCTCTCTGAACCACACAACCTTGAAACGAGAGCAGAAGAACACATGCAGGACAATCTGAGTGCTGCTGTGTCTGCTCCAAACAATCGTGTGCTGCTCTCCATGAGCACCACTACCTGGAAAACATTTACACAGAGTTTACAAGTACATGCATTGATTTATTACTTTTGTAGTGTGCTAAACCACTGAACTGGTTCAAAACTGTGCTTGAGCACGGCTCTTTTCTCCAGGTTGATCAGAGGATTGTAGGCCCCTGTAATAAGAGCACTGTCAATCACTTCAGATAAAAGCTCCATCACATTTTTTGAGGATGCTTTTGAAGCTTCTGAAAGTCAGCCTTCGTCTTATAAACAGAAACCAGCAGAACAAACTTTACCAAAGTCAAATCCTCAGTGTCTTTTGGTCTTTCTCTAGATGCTCTCGCTGCTCTGGGGTCACTGATGATGAATAGACCACAGCAGCATCTGGTCTTGATGAGACAGTAATAGCTGGAGTGATGGAGCGTCTCATCCGTGTCTCTGGACCATTTCCGGATGCTGCAGTGGACTTCTCCATCCTCAGTGCACACACCAGTCTGCAGACATTTTCATAACCTACAGAAATACACACACACAATACAAAAAGTCATTACTTTATTCTTTTGTTTTTCTGGTTTTTCCTTTTTTTTCCCCTTTCCTTGCAGGTCCTGCTCCACCACAAAAGATCTGCAGCAAATGCACAGAAATCAACAATAAGAAAAGTGCTGTAATAACTGTTTGAAATTACACTAATTAAAATGTTTTATTTATTTTTGTAGTGTACTTACACAAATCCTTTGATGGCAGCATTCCTTCATCAGTCACTCTACAGCAGATAAACATAATCTGTTCCTGTAACATCCAGACAAGAGTCAAGTAACCTCTGTGATTTATCTGTGATATACAGTACTGCATCTGCATGTTGAGTTAGTAACTGATGTAACTCGCTTTTTATCCAACACAAATGTTCCTAAAATTATCAATATTGCCAAATGGACAAATAAAATAGATAACTAGTGTTTAGTTACTGTATGTAGATTTGTTTGTTTACATGACTTACACTCATCTAAAGCAGTGTTGTGAGTGAATAATAGCACACAGACATCACTCAGATGCCTGTTTCATGTCTGTTAAATGTGCTTATCTGCAATACTTATTAAAGACTATCCTGTCAGATGATAAATAGACAATTAGTAATAGTCTTCAAGATGTATATATGGTTTATGTAAATCCACTTTAAAAGAAGTGTACTTAATGGAGCTCCCCTGTTAGTTATTCATTATAAAACGTGTTTTTACAGCACAATCACAAATATGCTATATTATGTAAGTAACAAACAGGGTTTAGATTAAGCCAGGATCAGGCCATAGCTCAATTAGTCTTGTCTGTGAAACCGGAGGATAGCGTCTTTACACCTTTTGCTTATATGTTGCTGACTTTACACCTTAGTTTTTAAAAGATTATTAACTCCAAAATCAATAACACTGTATGAAAATAACTTGTACTCTTAAATTTAAATTATTATTTCGTGAAAAAATATATTCTCACCATTGTAACTCATTGTAACTTCTTTCCAGTTTAACGGCGGTTGGCATCCAGCTTATTGGTGCAATACCGCCCTCTTCTGTCCCGGAGTGTGGATCAGATAATAGATTTTCCTACTAAACGTACACATCACTCACATTGTCCCCTAACATTAATATCTACACACACCTTATGCATCAAATCCTGCCTAAAACCCCTGCTTTCCTTAAAAAAACGTAATCAATATTCTACTCTGTGCCCTACTGAAAGAAGCCATATTGCCAACAACTTATCATTTTGACATCTCGCGTGATTCTGTGAGATTTCGACAACTTCAAGTTACGCCTCCTACTTCAAGTTACGCCTCTTTCAAGTTACGCCCCTGTCTTGCAGTCTGCAGATGTACACGCTTGGGTTGGGGTCGGCAACGCTGCGGAGTAGCACAGTACCTGCGTGACTCGCCATAGATGTAAACAGAGAGAAGTAGCTCCGGCTACAATGTTCTTCCGCCAGACGCGAGCCCCAAAAGTTACCGACTGCAGCTTTAATTTTTTTTTTTTTTATAATTTCAAACGTCAGTTTTCAATGTTTTATGTTTAAAATATCAAAACATTATTTATGCATTTGTAATTGCAGGTCAAAGTATTTATTGTCCCTCAGAGCTGCATTAAACAGTGTATAAATGCATCTAAATGCCACTTCTAATGCCGCTTCTGTGTTTCCTCTGCATTGCAAAGATAGATTTTGTTGATACTGATTTCATTTGATTGGTAACAGCCCAAATGCAAGAATTTGACACAAAAGATGGTGCACACTTCTAGAAAAAAAATGGCTTAAAGGTAAAAATGCCCATAAAACTTGTTGGAAATGATTCATTTCTATCACTGCTGTGAACTGACCACACAAAATATGAAGAATATCCAAAAATTCAGGAGTCAGCTATCCATTGTAGTCCTTAAGATATCAGCATAATAACAAACTCAGCAAAATATTGTCTAATCATCGTTATTAATAAAATCTCAGAAAATTATCTAGATATTTTTTTGTCATTAACACACACCTAATTTATTTAATTAATATAATAAATTATTGATAATAATTGTTTAAATTAATATAATAATTAGCCTAATACTTTTGACATTTAAAAATGGTTTAAAGGCTGAAATGTAAAGTTTATCATTTTATAAAACTTTTGTTTTTGTAAAAACTTGTATCTGAACTGTAAATTATGCTTTTTACAGTAATTTTACAGTTTAATATGGTACTATAGACATTGCCTCACCACATTCATATGGTATTCATTTTATTTGTGCTGTTCTTTAAAAAATTCTTAAAAAGTCTTAAATTTGAGCATAAAAATCCTGCAGAAACCCTGTAGTGAACCGGTCTAACCAGTTCACCAAATCAAACTGAATCGTTTGAAACGGTTCACGTCTACAGTATGCACTAATAAACAAATTACTTGAGTTATTCGATTTATAAACATTCCTAACACTCCCTCTGACGCGAAATCAATATCCACCAATATCCCGAGTTATTCAGTTACTCCAGTACATTGACTGAACTGCTAAAAGAGAACCGATGATGGGATGTGCACGAGCAGAGCAGCTGGACTGAGTCTCGTCCTGCTTGGAGACGGCATAAGCACAGTATGGTAAGGGCCATAACATTTCCGTCACACACTTGAGGCATTCGGCCAATCACTGGTTAGCTGGCCAATCAGAGCACACCTTGCTTTTTTAGAATGATGAGCTTTGTAAAAATCGATGCGTTTCAGAAAGGCGGAGCATAGACACGAAACAATAATGTACAGTATATGGAAAATAATGTGTTTTTTTAACCTTAAACCACAAAAACACATTGCATTACACCAGATGTACAAATACACCAACACAAAATAATGTTCTTTTTAGCAACATCATATGACCCCTTTAAAGGGATAGTTCACCAAAAAATGAAAATTCTGTCATCTTTTACTCGCCCGCATGCTGGTTCAAATCCTATTCTGGAGTAGTTCACTTCCAGAATAAAAATGTTCTGATAATTTAACCACACACATGTCATCCAAGATGTTCATGTCTTTCTTTCTTCAGGTGCAAAGAACTGAAGTTTGTTTTTGTTTTTTTAAAGAAAACATTACAGGATTTTTCCCCATATAATGGACTTGGTGTTCCCCAAAGGATTGAAAGTTAAAAATGCAATTTCAATGCAGCTCTACATGATCCCAGCTGAGAAATAAAAGTCTTACAGCAATCAGTCATTTTCTAAAAAAATAAATAACAATTTATATACTTTGCTTGATGGGTGAGAACCAATGAGGTTAATTCTTGTGTGTTACGCAGCACGTTTGAGCTTCCGTAAGAACCAATGAGGTTTGCGTCAAGCATGTACAGTCCAGTTTTTGTTTCTGTTTGCTGATCAATGTAAATATGTGAATAAAAGCCTGTTCATCATTTAAAATGATCAAGTCTCTTCAGAACATTTTGGACTAAACTGCTCAATTCATATGGATTAGTTCTCTCTTTATGAACTTTTTGTAGTAGTTGCATACAGTAGACTATCAATGGATGGACAGGAATCTCTCAGATTTCATTAGAAACATCTTCATTTGTGTTCCCAAAATGAACGAAAGTCAAACAGGGTTGGAACGATGTGAGGGTGAGTAAATGATGACCAATCTTTGATGACTATATGAAGGCAAAATGTATAAAACATGATGTTCCCTGCAAGTGAAAGAAGTATTTACATTTTTAATGATTAAACAAATGACCTTAAAAATGTATTCTCAAACACTGATGGATGTAAGTTTATGTGAATTAAAGACATAATGGAGAAATGGGCTAAACTCATTATTACACCATGTCATTAATTGAGTAGCATTTCATAATAAAAAGTCATATATATTTGATAACATACACATGCAGGCCTTTAAATTCTTTGGTCCACTGGTTCAGAAGCACGTGTAGATTTCCATCTAAATGATATTGTGTGTGGCGGTCTAAGCTGCTTGGCCAGTCGTGATTCTGTTCTAGAGCTCTGCACAGTTGTCACCCTGTTTTCCTCTCTATTTAAAGCCAAATGTTCCACCCCAAATCATATGTGGGAAGAACACATATAATTGTGGCATGCTTTGTTTACATCCTTATTTTCTACTTCTGTTGACCTTGAAGGATTTTCTGCGAGAGGATGATGAGTCATGATTGTCTGCCTGTTGTCTCAGGAGTGGTTTGATGTTGCTAAAAATGAAGACAATTTTGTTTGCTGCTGTGTGTTTTCTTTAATTGGTGCATCCTTAAGTTCCTCAAAAAGTCATTACCCACAGTGTTTGTTTCTACTTCTGTTTGGCTGCACCAATTATTTTTGAAGACATTTGCATTTGACTGCTTACAGTGGTAGCCAATAGGAACAAGCTTGGAAATCACTGGGTTACCTGCATCCACACAAACATTCATAGTACCTTTTCCTCACACACTAACCCTGCATCCCAATGTGCATACTTGTGGTTATATGTGGGCTAAATTGTATTTGTTATTACTAATATCACATAGAATTTAGGAAGAATAGTATGCACATTGGGACGCAGGTATAGATTACATATCCTTAGATGTATATAGATAACATTATGTGAAATAAATGTTACACACACATCTGCTTTCATTTATGCTTACACATAATTTCAGTTTGACTGTGGAAGATTATTTTGTTAATTTTTTTATTAGAAATTAAATGTACTAGTACATGTTTAAAACGATGTTATTATCTTACCTATGGTAAACCTGTCATAATGATTTAAATACAAAGCTGTCGAGGACAGTTTGGCTGGAAATTTCAGGCTTCTGTCATCTGTTTTTGTGTGATTGATTTTAAGGATATTTCTGATTATATTTGTACAGTAAACAGTTTTGGTATTTTGTTGTCTCTATACCTGATGTCCAGTATGAAATCTATTTGAGGTCAACAAGATTTTTTGAAAGAAGTCTCTTTGGCTGCACTTATTTGATCAAAAAAAAAAAAAAATCTAGTGAAATATTATTACAACTCAAGATAACAGTTCTCTATTTTTTTATATACTTGAATTTTCACTGAACCTTTGAACTGTATAGTGTATTTTCTTTCAATCTTAAGCTGTAGTGATCATGTGAACAGAACACATGTTGACATGGCAACATTCCTACTGTTTATTTTTTGGTGCATGTTAAACCTGTCAGATGAAGCTATGGAACCATGATGAAATCCTTTTTTCATGACCAAAGTAATTTTACAGTGGAAAGTTTAACATGTTTGTCTCCACATTGTCTGGAATCATTAGAGAAATAAATAGACTTATAGAAACCAAACTGCTCTTACATACATACAACTTAACTATAGTGCTGTTAAATGAGCTGTACTGCCATCGTAATGATTTAATACCCTCAAATAACTATGCAACTTTATTTTTTAAACTTTATTGTGAAAAGTGTTGGTTTTGCTTAAAGTAGAGACCTGCACAGGATGGATTTTTCAGTCCAGCTCCCACAGGATTCTGTCCCACACCCACAGAAATATGTTATCTCGTCCCGCTCCCATCGCAAAAGCCTGCATAAAATTAGCCTATATAGTTTTATTTTCAGTACATCCATGAAATTTACATTTAGTTCTGTGTCCCCTAGCCACAACAGCATAAATGCTCCAGATAAAATATTTGTTATTAAAGCATCAACTTTCACAAACTACTGTTCTTTTTTTAACAGAAAAGCAAGCATAGGCTGCTGTGTGCATGGTTTGGCATGGCAGAATGTGAGCAAAGAGCACTCCCGTTATATTCAATTCAATTCAAGTTTATTTGTATAGCGCTTTTTACGATACAAATCATTGCAAAGCAACTTTACAGAAAATTAAGTTTCTACAATATGTAGTAGTAGCTTATCAGTGATGACTGTCAGTTTATGTGCATATGGCAGAGATGTTAAGAAAAATCAATAAAAGACGTAAACAAACAGACGATTGACACTATTAACAGCAATTATGCAATCAAACATAGCAAAATGTGGTAGTTCTGTATGTTGTCTCTGGGTTAGCATCATCTGAGGTCCTCTGAGGGGTTGGCATCATCTCTTCTCAGGTGTTCTGGATCCAGACTGGAGCTTGTGTAAACAGAGAAACAAATAGAGACATAATTAGCATAATATACTCACTAAAAATCTGACATCTCGGTTCATTGCGATCTCACAAAGCCCTGTTATAACACAATGAATATATGCACAATATATCATTCATGAAGTCTAAATTTTGCGTGTTATAATGAAAAGACTCATGGGAACACAAATTTCCGCACTGTACAAGAACCGCGGCGTTTTGAGCGGTGAGTGGATTCTCACTTAAACACCTTTGATTGGCCATTGCGTTCCAAATATCAACAGATATGTCTGTGATTGGCTACATTACTCAACGCTGCAAACACATGTTAAAGAAACTCTGCCTATGTTTGCGCCTGTTAAACGCTTTTATTTAATATAAGTTGTTCTTGTTGCTTTTGTGCAATAGATGAATAACAATATATGTGACCCTGGACCACCAGTCATAAGGGTCAATTTTTGGGAAATTGATATTTATACATCATCTGAACGCTGAATAAATAAGCTTCCCATTGATGTAAGGTTTCTCAAGATAGGCCAATATTTGGCCGAGATACAACTGTTTGTATTTATCCAGTCAAATAGATATAGATTAAAAAATGTATTTCTTAAGATTTCAGTGAACGAGTGCTAGCATGCATATGAATACATAGAGCATTAGAATAGGAGTGCAATTATTTTGACTAAAATATTTCTGGTTAGACATTAAAGTTTGAAATTCTACATCTAACACAAGTAATTGTATTTTGTGAGAGCAGTAATAGTAAAGGTACTATTCTAAGTAAGGGATAATGTACATCCAGCCGGTTGTTCTAGCATGAATAAACCCCAACAGGGTGATCAGGACCCCGATGCGAAACAAACCAGTTTGTCAGTTCTCTTATAATCCATTACAGGGTACAAAACAATCGTAGGAAAATGGCAGCAGCTGGGTTTGTATGAAACGAGAGCGAGTCCGAGATACCAGGATGACATAATTAAACAATTGTACACCATTTTGAATCAAGTTTTAATATTTTATTAGCTAATCAGACAGAAAGCTTCCACCAAGAACAAAAATAGTTCAAGCAAGAGTACAGCGCCGACTGCTGTTACGAGCCTGTGTTATTAGCTTTTACAGGTTGTTATTCAGGGATAACATACCTAGGAATGTCACGACTGACCAATCAGAATCAAGTATTCCACAGAGCCGTGTAATAATGGTACCAGTTAACATTTAAAGGTGTCATATGACGTTGCTTAAAAGAACATTATGTTGTGTATTGGGTGTAATGCAATGTGTTTATCCGGTTTAATGTTCAAAAAACAAATTATTTTCCATATTATGTACATTATTGTTGCTTCTCTATGCCCCACCTTTCTGAAATGCGTGCGTTATGCCCCACCTTTCTATCCAGTTCGTTGTGATTGGTTGAATACCTCAAGTGTGACAGAAATGTTACTCCCCTTAACATACTTTGATGCCCTGTGTCCCGGGCGCAACAAGACGAAAACGGTTGCAATTTATTTTAAGGTGTCCTTGTTACAGTGTAATTATCCATTTAAGTACTGAGTAATATTATTTAACTATATGTACTTACTATATGGTTAGGCTTAGGGTTTGGCTTAGGGTTACTTGCATGTAGTTATGCATGATTAATTGTTAGTATAATAGAGATGTACCATGTGTAACAAGGACACCTTAAAATAAAGTGTAACCATTTGTTTTTTTTTTGTTTGTTTTTTTTGTTGTTGTTGTTTCTTTCCAGAAGAACTGCAAGGTTTAAATGTATATATGTAGGAAAATTAGGAGTACATGACCTTGCACAAATTTATAGAGCTGTGCAATTAAAATTACTCAGTTTTCAGGCTAGTTTGAGAAGTAAATAAATGTCAAGGTCCCTCAGTTCAACGTGGCGGTAATTGGCTCTGGGTGGGAACATACACAGCATTAAAGTTAATGTAAATACTGGTTGATGTTGTTTGGGCTGTAGTCTCTTTAGTACTGGCTATGAGATAAGTGTGCCAGCTTTGTTATTCTTCGATCAAACACAGGCCGAGGACATAGTGTTTAAAGTCAAAGTAAAGCAGGAACAAAGTCCTTCATTTTTGCAAACATATTTGGCAATATTTGTTTGTGGGGTGGGTGCAGTGATTGTTTATTTGGTCAAAAAGGCCATGTTTGAATGTGTTTATATATTGATATAGTCGTTCTGTCATGCAATAACTGGGCCTTGACACTGGGCACAGATTTCAAAGCAGGTCATTTTGTGACCACAGTCATTTTTGCACATTTTAATGGCCTCTTAACTTGCTCTTATCCCAACTGAAACACTGGAAAAAAGGATAAACTAAGATCAGTCTAAAATGTTTCTCTTTTTGTAAGTATTAAAGTGTCCCTTCCACCTTTAGTACAAGGTACCACTGAGCCTCAGGTCTGTTTTGGTGGCATCAAGGACAGTAGAGAAACTACAATACTAGACCTGTTACTAACCAGTCAGTTCTCAAAAGCATTTAATTTTTTTTTTTTTTTTTTTTTTTTTTTAACAGTATTTGCTAGGGTTGTTTATGTTTGCTTTCTGTCCTTGCAAGTTTTGGTCTTTTGTTTTTTTTTTATAAAATCTAAATCTGCATGGGGCGAACTCTTTCCAAGCAACCATGCAGCTCTCTAAATTTATGTTAAAGTTAGAGAATTTTTTTTTACGTATTTTCTTGTCAGTGTTCCATGCCATTATGATCACCTTTTAATACACATTTTTTTCTCTATTGAACAAATAAATATAATTCAAAGTGATCTAATGCTTCTCTGGACATCATATATTTGGAATGGTCAACATCAAAAGTACACAGTACAGTACAAGTACTAGTGGCAGTGTTACATTTTATTTTTTGGGAAAAGATCTTGGTCAGCTGCTTTCAGAAGACCCACTGTGTCCTCCTACTAGGCACTTGCTCATTCAGTGTAAAGTTGGGCACTGAGCCCATATGTCCAAAGTTAAATTAACTAGAACTGACCCTGAAACTAGCCCCCTTTGCAGATGGTTTGCTAATACACACATTCAGGTCCCAAGTTGGAGTATGTGTGTACAGTATGTGTGGCAAACTGTATTTGACACTCTCAGCTGTCCTTCAGCACAAAGAGCTGTAGAGGAGTTAGGGTTATCTGCAATCTGCACTCAAAAAATGTTTCGGTCTAAATTTACATTTTATGTAATTCAATTACATAACACATTTCCATCCATTTAGATTAAATAGTGTTAATATAAAAGAATTCAATAAATGTAATGTGATTTATATGTGTCAGTCATACGTGAATGAAACAGGTAAGATTTATGTAACAGTTCACAGCAAAGTCCCCACACTGTTCAGTGTTCATGTGTTTCCACGTATGTCTTTTATTTCAGTTGATTTCATCTTTGTCTGTGGCTGAAGTAGGTTTTTTTTTTGTTTTTTTTTTTTTTTAAGTGTATGTGTTTGTTTAATTTTTTTTTTTGTTGTTGGTGGTCAATCATCACATAATTATCTTCTAAACTCCAACACTGCTTCAGTTCTACTTTAACACTCTGTAGTGTGGAAACACATGAACACTGAGTGTGGGGACTTTGCTGTGAACTATTACATAAATCTTGTTTCATTTACGTATGACTGACGCATATGAATCACATTAAATTTATTGATTTCTTTTATGTTAAAGCTATGTAATCTAAATGGATGGAAATTTGTTATGTAATTGAATTACATAACATTTTAATTTAGACCGAAACATTTTTTTTTGAGTGAAATTCTGTGCATTTTTCCACCAGAATAAAAACTAGAAGTTATGTGGAATGCATGTTTTATTTCTGCCATTTAGGTGCCGTTCACTTCATTCACATGCATTGTGAGAATGCAAAGTGTTCCAGATTCACTTTGTTCTTCACATTTGTGGAACCATGACAATGTCATGTAATAAGACAACAGAAGATTTGAAGTTAAACTGCCTACTCCATGTCCTGCACATTCTTTGGTTTTCAGCACCATCTGCATATTTGAAATTGTCTAACAGTGACTGTATGCTGAGATTCAACTTTTCATTTTGAGGACAGTTGAGGGACTAAATTACGCAAGTATTATGAACATTTACTGATGCTCAAGAACTGGGGTGTTAAAACTTTTTAAAGGAGGCAGGATAACATAAACTCAACAGACTTTTAAACGATTATGTAACAAATATTAATATTTTACTTTTCTCAAAGACCCAAAGAGGTTCAACATCCTTGTACTCAAAGTTTGGGGAATTTTTCCTTTATTCAGAATTTTAACAGTCTAACACAGCAGAGAAGGCTTCAATCACTTTTGCATACTTTCCCACAAGCCCACATTTCCTGTGGGAAACAGTTCATTACCTCTCGCAGCACATGGAATTGTGAGGTGTTGGTTTTACTTTGTGACAGGTCTTTTTTTGCTTTTTCTTTTTTCTTTTTTTGAAGGCTGATTTGGTAAAGTGTTTGGTAAAGTCAACTACAAATGCCAAAATTGCCAGCCACTTAGGGTCTGAACGTTCTATCATTGCAGGACACTTTTCGTCCAAAAACTGGCCATTACCCCTTCAAAGAGATGAACAAACAAGCTGCAAGTCACAATGAGACATGTCAGCGAAAAAAACAGTTGATTTGTGAGAATTCATTTTATTTCTAAAATAGAAATAAATGTGAACACCTCAATTTCAATCAAATTAAGTCTCATTTAAGCTCAAAGGTGCTCAAAAAGGGAACAAGTAAATCAAAATCCTTTTAAAGTTCTCTTCAGCATAACCGATGAAGGAAATAAAATTAATTGAAGTAAAATTACGTTTTAGTTTCAAAGGGTGACCATATTTTTATTCAATTTCAATAAAAGCTGGTTCTCAAAGTTCTAGGCCTTTATTCTTGCTCTTTTTGGAATGAAAGAGTCGCTCACAAGAAGCAGATGCAGGTAGGGAAGTGATGAACCTTAATGACATAAATTAAACATCTGTGAGTTGGACACATGTAAATGTAATGAGTAAAGGTTGTCTTCATTTCAAATAAAGTGGAATAAAAAGTACATATGTTTATTCAAAAATGTACATGTAGTTGAGTAGAGAGTACATAATACCATTCATGCTCAAAATGCATAGCAGCCAAAAAGATACATTAGTAACAAAGTCAACAGATTATACACCATGCAGTGCAATCTCCCAACATAACATCATTGTGATAAATTACATCTCCATTTTTGGCAGAGGGAAAAATGTCAGAGGGAAATTTCTGAAAATGGCAGTGGTACAGGGCTTTGGCACGGATAGTGGCTTTCACCGGTGACTAGGAATGTGTACCGAAACCTGGTATTAAAAGGGCCCTGGGTCTAAATTATGAAAGACTGGAGTATCGATAAGCTCTGACGTTAACGGTTCTGCTGTCGGTACTGAAGAGATTATGAAAGCACACATACATTTGTTATTGCTATATAGACATTATCTTGCCATTTCTATCTCACCGGAGTCGCCAGCTGTTTTTATATGCAATAATATTCAGACATTCACATTTCAGAAGCGAGATCGCGCTCAGTGCATACAACATGAAAGCCCTGTTTAATTATAATAGAGGAGAGAACTAAACATTCAAACGTCTGCTTAGACTTTAGGACTCTGGCTGTGATATAAGCTAATTTTATATTTTATTTCGATTTTGGCTTAAGGATTATAAAAAAAGAAGATTAGAGGTAAAACTATTAAAAACTAGCCGTGTTTAACTTTATTCCCTTAATAACGGTGCACATTTGTTCCTCCCTAAAACCCAAACTTAACGTTAGAATCAGCACGGTTTGTTATTGTTGTGAAATGCCGTCTTTACGGTTGCTAAATTGTGGGACATGTTTGATAATAAAACGTTGAAAGCACAATAATCTTCGCAAGAGACACTGTTCCCCAGGCTGAAATGTGTGTTAAAACCTTAACAATACCCATCTGTACCAGTGACAATGGGATAGTGTACCCATAAACACATAGGCCAGCGATTTCCCAACCCTGCACCTGAAGAGCTATTGTTCTGTAGATATCAGCTTCAATCCTGCTCCAACACACCTGGCTGTAAGGAGTGATGTCGTCATCCAGCTCAGCTCAGTTCAGTTCTCTTCCAGTAGTGTCTGTGCGCGTTGTTGGGTCTTATTTATTTAAGTCGGGTCTTATTTTGGCCACATCTTTCCCTGTGTTTCAGCAAATGGAATGATTTTTGGTGACCAATCTTTTTTTACACATATTTTGGGAAAATGCTTTGAAACTCAAAAATACATTTTGGGCAAATTCACTACCCTTTCGTTATGTTCGTGTATTAAAACATCCACTAAATTAAACTGCTGTAAAAATGTATCAGATAAATATTTTTTTCTACTTTTTTGCATAAATCTATTAATCAACCTCAGTCCTGATCAAAACTACCAAATGTTTAAAAAAAATCCAAGATTTTAACTCTTTAATTACCAAGTTCATAAATGATGTCGCTGATTTGAAAAAAAAAAGACTTATTTTCAATATAAAAAGTGATTGTGGACTGGATTTTTTTTACCTTTTATCACAGTCGTGGGCATGTCAAAGATTAGTAAAAATATTGGCTTTGATGCATTTTTAGTTTTTGTGCAGCATTAGATTTTAATTTTTTCTCCCTCATTTATTGTTTGTGGCTGTTTTTGCCCCATTGACTTCCATTATAACGACATTTTGTGATTGCAAAACCATGACACCATATAATCATGCATTCTTGATTGTTCTCCAGGTTCACACACTCTGTCTGTGATGCGTATTTTTTCCGAGCCCATGTTAATGGATCAGAACGTTCACACTGCTCGCGGTAAAAGATGTGAACAGAAAATGTTAGAAATCGAAAGGTGTGAAAAGAATGAATATCTAGCGCATGAGCATAGAGAGAGTTGTGAGTGAGTGAGTGAGAGGAGACATGTTTTAAGTGCGCGCACTCTCTCCGGGCGTGAGCAGCATGTATCTGAGCACACGTGTCTGTTTTTGTTGCAAAACAAAGGAAATCTGCTTGCAAGCGGAGAGATTCGCGGAGCGGAGAGATTATTTTAATGTGCTTTCGCGTTACAATAACGCGCTCTCGCTGCTGCTTCTGCACCACATACACATACTGTATACGCACTGCAAACAGATTACGTGTGAACCTTGGGCAATCAATATATTTCAGCACCAGAGGCACCGCTACAATTAGCTCTATGACCAATGCATGGCAAAAAAAAAAGCCCTGGACACGGGTTTTATTTTATTTTATTTTTTATTTTTTTGCCATTTGTCTAGACGTTTTGTTTGACATCTTTACTTAGTGATTACTTTGACTTATGTCTGTTCTAGAGGCATGTTATAACTTTTTGATAAAGCTCTCATTGGTTTTCTTTTGGAAATATGTTTCAAATTTATACTGAATGCATTTATGACTGTAAAGCGTCAAAATCGTGATTAAAATCGAAATCGCAAAATTGATCAAAAAATCGTGATAGGTTTTTTTGTCCATATCGCACAGCCCTAGTTAAAATCTTGGATTTTTTTTTAAACATTTGGTAGTTTTGATCAGGACTGAGGTTGATTAATAGATTTATGCAAAAAATAATAATAATAATAATTTGAAAAAAAATATATATTTATCTGATACATTTTTACAGCAGTTTAATTTAGTGGATGTTTTCATCCCGAACATAACGAAAGGGTAGTGAATTTGAACAATGCACAAGGGTTAAGCCGATAATTTTGTCATATATCAAGTGTCCCAAAATAAGCAAGCCAAAAGGCAACAGCGGCAAGGAACCCACACTCCATCTGTGACAGAAATGGAAAAAAAAAAAAAAACCTTGAGAGAAACCAGGCTCAGTCGGCAGGCCAGTCCTGGCCAGACAAACCATAATTTGGTGACATTCCAAAAACATCACAAAATGTGCATGGTTACTAGGTGATAGTTGGGTGCTCTAATTTGATCAAAGGTTTTCTACCTGAAAACCTGAAAAGTTTGAGAAATACCGTCCAAATATATATATTTTTTGAAGTAATTACATTTTTTAAAGTACATTTTTTATGGGGTGTGCATACTGTACTTTAGAGGTAAGCCCTTTGTCTCATTGGAAACCATGGTTTCAACAATGACTCGAGAGTAAATTCAAGTTAATTTCTGGTTCTCCGGAACCAGAAATCAACTTGACTTTCACTTTGAATCTCCATTTGAGTCATAGGACACATTGCTGATGTCTTGCTTTGAAAGTGGGCTGAAACATTTTGTAAAACTGTTCATTTGCCTATGTTGCTCATTACTCAGCAGTTACTGTTGGCAAAATGTTGAAGGGGAAAACCTAAATAAGATCTTAATGTTTTCAATGTTTCCAAATTCTATGTTAAATATACATCTTTCTAGTAGTGTATTGAAGTTAATCCTTTCCAGTTGGATGGATTTTACTTTGCCTGTCATTAACCTAAGAACTGCCTTTCCCCTCTGTATTTTAATGTCCTTGAGAGAGTGAAAGTGTTGGATTTAAGAAGGAATTACTGACTTCTGCATCTTACTGACTCACACAGCACCTACAATCATCTTTGGCTAGGTTTGGGGGGAGGTGGGGGTTGCCCACTTGAATCTTTTGAAGACATTATGGGAGAATATATGGTTTAATTGCAGAGTCATTTTTTAGCAGATTGCCACAATCCATGGTGAAGGTGTGCCTGCCAGGTCGGAATGGGCTCCTGTATACCAGATGATTTCTGCTCATTCTATTACCTTATGGTTCAACTTTTTCTCTCTGACTGCTGATCACTATTTACAGGCATGACTGCCAGCTTGGCACAGGGGTCAAAGCACAAAGTTCTAGAAACCATTTTGTTTTTGCGAGATTCTCTTGTTTTTGGGGTTCAAGCATAAAGAGCTTTTTTCTCCCTTAAAACAGAATGTACAGACCAAACTGTAAATGGGTGATGTGAAATTTGCACTGAAGGTTTGAAACATCAGCCTCTACAGGAATATAAGGTAGATGAATTGCCCAACTGGAGGCAATATTGATTTATTTTTTCTAACCTGCTCCTGGAGTTCCCTTGTCAATAATGGAAAAATATGCTGAATATTTGAATTTAAGATGACAATGAGGGTGAATTAGGGTCGGGCAATATGGCCAAAATTGTCATGATACATTTTTTTTATATATCAGTCAATATTGATAATTATCACAATAAATATCAAATCTTTATTTATTAAAGGCAGATTTCTTCCCCTGAGTGAAAGTTGTCAGAACATGGCAAACACTTGCCCAAACAGGTGAACATTTCACAAATCTAAGGTACAAAGTGCATGAGTAAACTTAAGTAAAAATCTTTTGCTGTCTTTTTTCCTTTACAAAATGTCTTAATAGAGAAATTAATTTCTGCATGATCTTAACGGGTGATATTGTTTCAAATCATGAAACAGGTTTGTGTTCCCTAACTTTGATGGCTTTGATAACTTCATTCAAATCCTTCCCAGTTAACACATGAAGTACAAGTTATGTGATTTATTGGTACTTTGCTTTTATTTCACATGTTGCATGCTTGTAGTTTCTTTAGTCTAATGATATACACCGCGCGACAGAGTGCACACTACGAGCACAGTATATCGTCTGACAGGACAGAATAGTTCATTTTCTGAGGTGAAAGACTTTTTATTTCATAAGTTACAAAAATAAAGATTGAATAATGACACTGACATTAAGCCTGACAACATCTCATCAGACCACAGATATTGAATAAGAACAGTGCTATTTCCTCAGGCACTCTTTACTTAAACTGCATCTATAGTTGGGGGCAGCTGTGGCCTAATGGCTAGAGTGATGGCCTTGTAACCCGAAGGTCGCAGGTTCGAATCTCGGTGCTGGCAGGAGTTGTAGGTGAAAAGCACTCTCTTCCACCCTCAATACCCATGGCTGAAGTGCCCTTGAGCAAGGCACTGAATCCCCAGTTGCTCCCTGGGCACTGGATATATAGCTGCCCACTGCTCTGGGTGTGTGTTCATGGTGTGTTCACTTCTCACTGCTATGTGTGTGCACTTGGATGGGTTAAATGCAGAGCACCAATTCCGATTATGGGTTACTATACCTGGTAAATGTCATGACTTTCACTTATTTTTCAGGGGAAGTCGTGGCCTAATGGTTAGAGAGTTTGACTCCTAACCCTAAGGTTGTGGGTTCGAATCTCGGGCCGGCAGTACCATGACTGAGGTACCTTGAGCTCCGGGTGTGTGTTCACAGTGTGTGTTTGTTCACTGCTCTGTGTGTGCACCTTAGATGGGTTAAATGTAGAGCACGAATTTTGAGTATGGGTCACCATACTTGGCTGTATGTCACACCACTTTCACTTTCATAGTCTTTGATCTGACATAAGTGTCAACAGCTTTCACACATCTTTCAAAATGAAAGTCTCGCATCAGAAAAAAACATTTGGAATCCCGTTTTTTTTTTTTTGTTGTTGATTTTGTTTCTTTGACTGTACACTCCGAGACTCACTCAGGACCCACCAACAGAAACACTAATCTATATTATCACAAAGTTAGATCATCATAACCAATGGTAAAACATTTTATCTCAAATATAGACTGTTATAGATAATATTTTGGTTTTTCTTTTGCAGATGTGTGCAGAGGAATTAACTCTGACATGGTGCCTGATTTTTCAGCAATCATATGGTCCCACTATTATGGAAAAAGTCAATCGCAACAGCTGAACCCATAAAATTTGGTGCTTTTATTAATAATGATTTTAGACCAGTTGCTATAACATCCATAGTTATGAAACGTTTGGAGAAATATGTTGTGTCCAGACTGAAAAGCAATATAAATTCATTGTTGAATCCATTCCAGTTTGCTTATAAGGAGATAAGAGGGGCTGTTGATGCTGTCAATACTGTTGTTCACTTGACTCTCATGCTTATGCATGGTTACTTTTTGTGGATTTTAGTTCAGCTTTTAACATGCTTCTGCCAGAATTACTCTTGGACAAGCTTGTAAAAAGTTAAATTTAATCATTTTATTATTAAGTGGGTTTTTTCCTTCTTAACAAATCGTACTCAATGTGTTAAAGTAAATAACACACTATCTGATGTTAAATCAATTAGTATAGGTGCCCCTCAAGGTTGTGTATGCTCTCCCATTCTGTTCACTTTATATACAAATTGTTGCTTTAGTAGAAATAAGAACAACTATTTTATAAAAAAGACCTAAAAGTATTTTAGGAAAGAATCTGGACATAATAAAATATCAGGCTGAAATTAGGAACTTTGTGCAGTGGTGTAATGTAAATCACCTTATTTTCAGTGTTGGAAAAACTAAAGAAATGATAGTGGACCCAAAGAGATTGGGTGATTACAGTCATTATTCAAGGTAACACTGTTGAACAAGTAGATACATTCAAGTATCTTGGGGTGGTCATTAAACCATTCATTGACTTGGACAGCCCACACTGATTATCTCTGCTCAAGATTCCAGCAAAGGCTATATTTTTAAAGAAGACTTTGGTTGGTTGGAGTAAGTAAAATCAGAGTAAAATCATGTTGTTGTATTACCAAGCAGTCTTGTGAAGTTTATTAAACTATGGAATACTGACTTGGTATGGCAAACTTTCAGTTTCAATCTTCAACTTGTACGTCTTGCCAAAGTTGCTATGAAAATCATAGGTGTAAGAGTGTATACATCACTTCAGTCCATTTTTGAGTTGTTGGTTTTTAAGAACGCGCAAGCAATAGTAAGTGATTCAAGCCATGTTTTATTTTCAACATATCGATTACTGCCATCATTCACAAGCATTATAGAGTTCCATCATGCAGAAGCAATAGCTATAAGAATTATTTTATACCTGTATCTATTAGGATTTTAAACAGTACATTGCAGTAATAGTGATGGTATTTTAACTAACAAGTGTTGTTGTTGCTGTTTTGTGTGGTTGTTGTGTATTGCTGCAGCTTTGAGTCCAAGACAAATTTCCCTGCAAAGGACAATAAAGTATAACTCTACTGTAGACCTCCAGAGGGACAAGGGAGAAGTGGCGTTACGAGGGCACAATCGCGGTCTGGGGGCTCCTAAATCAAACCGAAAGGGGATATTGTGAAATATTATTACAATTTAAAATAAATTACAATTAAAAAACTTTTCTGTTTTAATACATTTTAAAATGTAATTTAGTCCTATGGTGTAAAGCTTAATTTTTAGCATCATTACTCTTCATATATCATTCTAATATGCTGATTTGCTGCTGCTTCCTGTGTCCCCGTAAAATAAAAGGCTTTAACCTGTTAACCTGCACCCCCCATTATGCGACTTACAGCTGAAAATGCCCTACTTAAAATTGCAACAGTTCCTGACTTCAGTGTGCTACACACAAATTTGGTGTCTTTGGAAAGAAGAACCTTTGGGCTTTACTATCCATCATCCAGAGTTGATAATGCTCAAAAAAATATACAAATTTATAGGCACTGAAATTTTATTTCATATAAAAATACATGATATCAGTCCTGGAGCAAACCAGAAAAGTAATGGGTTGAAAGTCAAATGTCTCATGAGTTTCTATTTCAAATCTAAGAAGATACCATTGAAAATTACATCCCCTCCACCACCCACATTGATACATTTATCAAATGTATTGAAGGGTCCTACAAACTATTTTAACATACCACTGCATATTTTTTCAATTATAAAACAATAGACAGAATCTTAGACATCGTATAAGTGATTTATTTGAGCACTAGAAAAATACAATAAGAATAATTTGTGTAATAAAAATAAATAAGAAAAAAAAGAATTAACTATGTATGCCAATTACAGTAAATCCTGAGAATAATAGAGATACAGCATTCACACTGATGAATGCTCATATAGTAAGTGATCACATGCTGATGGTAATCATACAGATGCGCCATATAGCGAACAATCACACTCTATTCATATATACCGCATTCACACTGATAGCTGTGATTACACAGTAATCACATGCTGATGTGCAGGCATACAGATGGTAATCATGCAGATACAGCCACATTCCCCACAAAACACACACAGATATACTGTATGAAAAATGTTGACGAAGAAAAAAAGAAAGAATTATATGTGCAAAAAGCCGATCGCTAAGTTACGCCCCCATCAGATGACAGGTGCGTCTCAGCGTGCATCACGAGCCGTCACGAGATAGCGACAGAATTCAAATAAACAATGTTCCGTATATCTTTTACTTTTATTTACACTTTCACCTGGCTTCGTTTCGCGAGCTTCTGCTGACTGCGAGCGCACCTTCCCAAACGGACAAGGCTTTTATACTTGTCACGTTCGCCGCTGTACTATTCCTTGAAACAACAGGGGGCGACAAGGAGTAATTGTCCTCTAAAACCATTGGGAATGCTGGTACAACATTTCTCGCATGATGAATGAGTTGATGAATTAATAATTTCTTTATGTACAAACTGGTTAAAATAATCGTAAGCTTTTTTGTTTATTTTGCATCAAACACAAGACAACTTTAAGCAAATAGTGTATAAATACTGTCTGAATTCTGTTCTTATTTTTATACAAAAATAAACGTACTTCAATTAAAAAGCCTTGGACAAACTATGCAAAAAAAAAACAAAAAAAAAAACCTTTGCATTGTTTTCCCTCAAAGCGTTAAAATTTGCACCTGGTGGAGTTTGAACTTAACATCAAACTACTTCTGTTTCACACAAATGCCGGCACAGATGTGCATGTTCGGCTAGAGTCGCTTTGAACTCCTGTGTCTTCGGAAGCGGAGCTGTGCAGAAATTTACACAAAATGTTGTGCACCCCACCACGCAAAATGAGGTCACGCACACTCAAAGCGAACTTCCATCAACACTGCGATGATGTCATATTTGCCGCGTGCACCCAAGCCCAAGTGAGCATGCAATGTCGTAGTAGTTATGTCATCAGTTAAGTCATGAATTTACCAAAAATGCAATTAAAGGTGCCTTAAAACTGTGCATGCATGTATTTGTTACATGAGTCACATTTAAGAACATGTCGCTGAAATGCAGTGGTTTTCCAAACTGTCCTGGATCTGCCCAGCACTGTCTCCCTTATCTAACACCCTCGATTCAACTCTTTAGAGACTTTAAGAACTGAAGTAGGTCAAAATAGGTAGAGATGTGTGTCAGATCCGTGTCACGTTTAGCATCGGCAGCTCTTAAAGGGGACAGCAGACAAAAAAAACTAATAACCAGCTGCTGTGATGTTTGGTGATCAAAGATAAAAAAAAAAAAATGAAATCAGTAACTTTTTTAGCTTTAAGTATTCATTTTTATTTAATTAAGAATTAATTGTTTGATAGCTTTATTTAATTTCTGTATATTTCATGAAGGGCACAGTTAAATATGACATTATAACAGGTTTATGTGAAGATTGTTTTGAGTTCACTTAAATTATAAGTTATTTTAAGTAGTCTAATAAATGTTAAAGTTGATAGCTTTTTAATGTTGAATGGCTAATCGATGTTTAAATATTAGGGGGAAAAATATCAGAGTGATACTGGCCTTCATACTGGCCATCTTTAAAAAGATGTCATTAAACAAATATTAAAAATGTACTGTCTTTGTTATTTCTACATTAATTTGAAGATTGAATGTGAAATTATTGCAATGTAAAAGTATTTTTAAAAACTTTAATGTTAGGTGGATTTAATCGTGATTCATTTCAGAATTTTTTTTTTTTTTTTTTTTTTTGATTGACAGCACTATATTAAAACCATTACACCTATGGAGAGTCCCCGTAAACCACAAATTCAAGTGCTTGCATGTATTCAGACATGAGCCTTGCATCATCAAGATGGTCTGCCAAGTCAAAAATAGTCAAACTTAAAAAAACAATAAACAAAGTGTACCAATATCGCTACATGTTACCTAAGAAACATGTCCTATCAAAAGGAGGTAAACTAGCCTAACAACACAGAGCTTTCTTAAGACTGGTTTGTCAACTAGCCTAGTTTGCTTGATTAATGTGTCACGCATGCTTAGATATGTATGTGTTATTTTACAAAGTATTTGCATCTGAATGTCTTTGAGCGAAGTGCAAGTTCTGAAGACCTTTTCCTTCACTCCGAGAGATTTGGAAGTGTGGTTGGGGTTTCTGTAATGACAGATTGTTATGTCCACAGTTTTCCACAGCCTCCGGGGATGAGTTAAGGGAAGGCTTACTTTGAAACTGGCGTCTGAGACTCTTAAATCTTAACCAAATCCCACCCTTAAACCCAACGCCCTGTTTAACTCTTTTGCCATTCATTCTTCTATCATACCGTTTCTCATCCATTGAGTTTTTAATTGTAACTCTCATACAATGTGTAGTTCTGCTTGGCATATGATCTTTATTCTTAGCTGTGAGGAAGAATAGCATATGCAGACGTAGGAAACCAAAACAACCTACAGTACAGCTTTCCGGAGAAAGTACTTATGGTTCAGCACTTGTGGTCAGAAAGCATGACTTTTATTTTACCTTTAACTGCTCATTTGTGCCAAGGATTTTTGATCTGTCTGTTGATTGTGTTTCAGTTGGTGAAAAAAGCAGAGAATACATCAGTCAGGTAGAGTGTGGTAAAATGAGTCAATGAGTTAGCAACTCAGCCTTAATCTAGCAAAATATACACAATATTATTATTATTGTTATTAATTAGCATGTGTTGTTGTTGCTGTATACTTTTTTAAGTTTCAAATATGATTACACTGGTCAAATTATTTTAAGTTAAAGCAAACTTAATCAGATCTAATGTACAATACATACTTGTCAATTTGGAGTAAAACCATATAAATGCTTTGGCTGAAGACTAACCTTGAAAATTAACTTTATATTTCAATGTTATTTTAAACGTTTAGTGGCCAAATTGGCTGGTGAGTAAGAAGTTAGTTGTACATTTAACATTTACATTTACAAATTTAATTTCAATGATAAAGAGGCTCTACAGAAAACCATATAGTGTCATCATTCAGCTCAATTTTATTTAATTATTCAATGATCTCATTCGATTAGTTTCAAATATATTGAAAATTGATACAGTTTACTAAACAGAAATTGGCTTTGAAGTACTTACTGAGTGATCCAACATTGAAAATTGTTTCTTTACAGTGTACAGCTTTGAGAATTTTTCAATTTCCAGGCTGCTTTCTAAAAAATGGAATAAAGTTCAGCTTTTTTTCATGGGGAGATTTGTAGAGGCGCCACAGAGGAAACACGCTTGCTACTGTTTTCTCTCAATTCTTATCCCCTGCTCTGATTGATTCTGTGTGATATATTCAGTGAAGGAGCTGTTTGACTGATTCCAACCATTTGGCAAGTCTTTCAAATAATTCATAAAAAGATCCGACTAATAAGATTAATTTGTTCATGGTCAAGCTGTCTGTTTATGTGTGCAGTCCACGAGGACAACTCAACAGAAGCACTGCCTGTCTTTGATTTGAAATTGAACCTCTGTGATTTTGTGTCATAGATGCTTCTAATTTCATTTGAAAACAGTTCACATCACTGTTGACATAATGGATTATAATTTTGAGTACTGTATTATCTTTACCTCAGTCTCATTTATGGTTGCATAGAGGGTAAAAAAAGAGGAAAAAGTGGCACAGCATTCACCACACTCCCATTTAGTTCATTCCTATAGAGCATTATATGTTTAAAAGATGGCATGTGATGATTTTGCAGAGTTCCAAATTCACTGTGTTTAGGTTCAGCTGGGTTTTTTGATGACCCTTTGAGACTGCACATTCAGTTCCTCTCTTGTCTTTTAGCAACTGCAGAAAAATGCCACATGGGACACGCACTCATTAGTGGCCTTGCTGCTAAAAATGTTGAGGGGTGGTTTCTTCAGGCTGTTTTACCAGGATTCAAACAGGTGTACAGCAGAAAGTAATGCAAAGTCAAATAAGGTCACTGCATCCTCATACAAATATTATAGATTCAGTCATGCCTTGTGTAGGTAAGGCAGAAAATAAAACTTAAGGCCTTTTTCCAGTTGTCACAAATAGACTGGTTGATATAAAAATATAAATAGCTTTATTTTGTGAGAGATGAATAGTGTGTCATGGGTGTGTGTACTTTGCAGTCTTAAATGGTCAGTATCTCTTTGATTCATTTCTTTATGAGGAGGTCACTGTGGTGTGAGTGGTTCTAAATGCAGTGGCACAGCTTATTTTGTCATCTTGCATTTTGTCTTTAAAAGTATTTGAGGATCTAATTCAAGCTTCTCACAGATGCTCAGCACTTCCACTGCCAACCCTGCACAGCACTAAAACACAGTAAAGTAAGTTAACACATAATAAAGCATAGAATGACATGACTGTTTTTTTTTTAACACATTTTTGGTTCCTCGTCTGTAATTTTGTAGTATTTTGTGCTATGTGTATTTGGGGTAAACAGCACCCTTATTTTTGGAGTACAATAATTTACATGATAAAAAGGTAGATGACTTTTCTATTTGTTGATATGACATGGTTAGGTTCAAATGCCCAGTATAGATTATTAAGATGAGTCACCATATTTATAAATAAACCATCACAAATAAAATTTGATATTAATCTTATAAAATTGAATTTGTTACTCTTAAAGCCATATTCAATTATTATTATTATTATTATTATTATTATTATTATTATTAGCAACAGTGTAAGAAGCTTTCCGTTTTAAGATTAACAGTTTTTAATGACAGTGTATTAAATAATTGTATTAATATAAAAATAATATGGTGCAAACTGAATTGTTGAATTGATTGTTTTAAACAAATATTAGATATTATGGCAATCATATTACTTGAAGATGCTAAAGTAATAAGCATTTGTATTAGTGCTGGGTGCCTTTTGCCCTATGCTGGTGAGCCTTTATTCTGAGTGTGGGATAAAATGCCTCGCCACCTTATATATTTATATGATTAAAAAATAATCATATAAAAAAAAAATATATATTTATCTTCCCACAAAATGTGTTGCGCTGTCAATGTTTAATAAACATATATTTTAGTAGAGAAGCACTGATTGCAATTTTCTTGGCCGATTCAGATTTGTTTGTTTTTTGGGAAGTGTGATCTGCCGATAAGCATATATTTTAGTAGAGAAGAACTGATTTCTATTTTATTTTCAGTTTAAAATTATTTACATAATAAAATAAATTATTAAACATTACAATTCCCCCAATCTGAACTAAGTTACAGATTTTCTCTCACTTAAACAACTCTCAAAATAAAGTGCTCTGTGACTGGAAAGAGGAAGAATAAGTTAATAAGGTTAGGGGAAAAAATTTTATTTTATAAAAATAGCAGGAAATTACATCTGTTTTGTTACATACAGCAACTCATTTTAAGTTAAATGTCATCTTTTACATCAAATTCTTACTTTGTTTCAAAAAATTCAGTTAGAATAATAAGAAACTGTAGAGTTGTTACCATTCAAATTAAATTAGTATTAACAAACTCTGTCTTTCCACTGCTGAGGAAACAGAAGCTGCATCTGAAGTGGCATTAGATGCATTTACACAGACAGTTTGATGAAGCTGAGGTGCCATAAATGGATTTACACTGCGAAATTTCAAATGCATAAATAACTTTATAAGATAAATGTTTTGCATATTTTTTAAACAGAGAAATAAATGTTACTTTTAAATATGACTAAAGCACCATTAGGTGGCGGCAAATGTCTGTTTTAATGAGTGAGTCATTTACTCATTCATTCAACCGATTCATTCAAACGGCTGATTCATTCAGAAATTAGGCAAGTGACTGTCCTTATGAATGGGCCAATGAATCAATGACTCACTCGATTTCAAAAATGTGGATTCATTCAGTAACTAAACACCACTGTGTGTTGCTCGGAGACACACAACAGTTCTGCTGTGGCTTTAAATGGATCTATTTTCGTCAGCGAAATTGAGCAAAAACAGTCAATATTTTGTCTAAAATCTAAGTCACTTAATTTTTACTTCTTATTTACTGAAATACTATTGTCTAAAATAAGTGTCATGTTGCAATCGTGTTGATATTGATATTTGGGGAAACATGGCCATATAATGTTGCTTACCTAAATCATATTTTGTAATCTTTTTTTTCTACCGCAGTATGCATCTATAAATTTCTGTGAGTTACTTTGTGTGTGCTGTCTCTCACACACTCACTCGGGCTGTGCAAGCCTCATCTGGCACAACATAAATACATTATCAATTGCCGTTTGGACTAAATGCAATTAAAATTAGAATCATTCTCACGCGAAAAGACATGTTTACACATGACTGTAAGTATGCGTGTGGCTGTGACTGTTAGTATGCTGCTGGAAATAAAAGGATTGGCTCGGAATCGGCAAGACGTGAGACTGACCAGCCTGTCACCGATCCGGGCCGGTCATGTGAAAAATCGGCCGATTCCAATCACTGGCCGGTCAATCGTTGCATCTGTAATTTTTAGGAGTAATGAAAAGCAATTTTCCTTGAGATGTGCCTTTAGCCCCATTGTGACCTAGTTATGTTCTGCTGATTAGTTCTGCAAATCTGCAGTGTTATTATTTATAGTACGAGGAGCAGTGTTGTTTTAGCCTACCTCTCTACAAGTTACAAGAACTTGTGGGGAAAGTTGTAACATTGGCAGAAAATATATATATATATATATATATTTATTATTTTTTGTATGTGTATATGTGTTTTGTTAGCTTATCATTCAATGAATCGTCAGTCTATCCGCTTATATTTAATGTGTCCGTGGTTAAATATTTATTTTGAAATTACAGACCTTATGCGCCAGAGAAACAAGCACAGAGCCATCTTTAGAATTTTAACTTTAGTAACTTTTGTCATTTCATCGCTGTTGAAGAGTAATTACAGTAGCTGGTGAAGTGGATTTACTTATTGAAGTTAACGAAAGTTATCATGAACATAGTAATGCTGGAAGTAGCTGTCATAACAAATGACCGGGAATATTTTAAAATAAGTAGTTCATTCATAAATCCGAAAGATCTTACCTTCATGCCATGAAAATACAAACCAGAAGACCGAACACAGTGCTGAAAATGGGCGGGGCTACACAATGTCTATATTTGAAATTTAAAACAGTGTTACAGAAATTTTGCGACAGATAGTGTTCAGTTTATGGCACTACTCATTCATTCCTATCTGAGTCTGCTATCTGCAAACAGTGGTTGACAGTTGTAAATTACTATAATGCAGGGGATGTCCTCCAGGAGGGCCACTGTCCTGCAGAGTTTAGCTCCAGCCCTTATGAAACACACCTGAACCAGCTAATCAAAGTCTTCAGACTCACTAGAAACTTCCAGGCAATTGTGTTGAACTCTGCTAGACATTGGCCCTCCAGGAGCAGGATTGGACACCCCTGCTACAATGTAACTATAACTAATGTGATTGGTTTATGAGGCACACATGATGCAGGTTGACCCTTATATTTTTTCTAATGGTAGAGCCATAGAGGTTGACATCTCCGCATATAAGAAGTTGTGTGTTGTGCTTTATCTAACAGTCAGCAGCCCTGTAAAACCCCGTCAGAAAAATGGCTCGTAATATTTAAAGCTTTGGTTGTGCAGCCATCAGAACACTGCTTGGGTTCAAATTCACTGCCTTCAACAATCAGTTCCAGTGTTCAGTTTTGCTGAATCCACATGTTTATTTGTGAGATATTGTGGAGAGATTAAAGGACTTTTTTGGAGTCAGTTGCAGATTCGTTATAGCGTGTTAAAAGCTCCCAGGTGAGTCGCCTAATAATTGAATTAGTAATTTAGTCATTTGTTGCAGTATACAGTGGACACAATAAACAGCCGTATACCGTGAACTAGGTTTTGTTTGTTTTGGTTTGTAGTTGTTAGCAAAACATCTGAAATCACTTATAGCCTAGAGTTGAAGTGTTTTTAAAATAGCATAATAGCTGGAAAGAATGATAGAACAAAAATCTCTAAGCGGAAGTAGCTGAATGAAAAATGTTGAATAATATCAGTCCAAAAAGTCTGACTTGTGATACAGTCTAAAATGACAAATCACACAAAATTTGTTTAATTGGCCAGAGGAGCTGGATAACCAAATGAGCCTGGTTTCTCCCAAGGTTTTTTTCTCTATTTCTGACACCTGATGGAGTTTAGGTTCCTTGCCACTGTCGCCTTTGGCTTGCTTAGTTGGGGTTTAAAAGATGGGGTTTAATATTCAGTAATATTATTAATTTGACTGCACTGATACAATCGGATGAGAACAAAACTTGAACTGAATTGAGCTAGATAATGATATTTTTGTTTTCAGCAGAGCTCCCTTTAAAGTCATTTCATAACTGATGAACTTTGCAACATTGACACTTATTGGACTGAACTGAATCAACAGCTAAACAACTTGAGCTGAATGACACTATTGTAACTTATCGATTTGCTTTATAGCTGAAATTGAAGTCATTTCATAATTGATGAATTTGAATTATTAGTTATAATTTCCGAACGTAGGTTGAAGAGGAGTCTAATCAATCCGTCCTATCAATCTTCATTGCATCCCTCCTCCTCCCCATCTCTTCCTCCTGGACAGGGGGGTTTAACTTGTGGATCAAGCCGAGCCTTGGGATCGATCCTTCTTTGAGGACAGCAAGCCATGTTCATTTTCCATTAGCCATTGAGATGAGAACTCGTGAAACACAATTTATTTATTTATTTATTTATTTATTACTGTGAATCCGCTTTGAATGTGTATTGTATAAAGCATATACTGTATAACCAGATGTGACTTCTATAGCATGTTACTTGCTCACAGGTGTCTGGTAGACAGATTTAATAATTGAATTATTCAGTAATTTGTTGCAGCATTCAAAATAAACTACTGGATCCTGTGAACTGGATGTTGAATGTTTTGGAGAAAGGGTGTGTAGTTCAAGTTATTGCACCTTTCAGAGGTTTTTAAGTGTTTTTTAAAATAGAATAAGAGCAGGAAATAATTTGAAAATACTGCAAATGTTAAGCACATACCTGTAAAGCACAATGCAGTACCTTCATGAAACCCCGTATTTTAGCAATGGTTAGTTCTCACCGCGGACTTGAAAAATGTAACAAAAAAAAAAAGCGGATGTGGTAGGCTGTGGAGGTGAAGGAGGGGTTACGCACAACACAATGGCTTCTGACTCAGAATGCTTAAAGCAGCATATGCAGCCTGAATTAAAGCCATTGCATGCAGCAAAATGAGCAAATACATTATATATGGAAAATTGTATAATACGTATGTGGTTTTGTAAGCTCACAGTACACTACAAAAATACACGCATATTCTGTGATACATATTTTATAGGTACTATATGTAAGAATCAAAACAGCTTGTATTGATACTGGTGGTTGTAAACTGCAGCCAGCTACCAGTTACTTGTGCATGCACTTTCAATAGAGATTCGAGTAAGCATCAGTCAAAACAGTGCCGTAGCATGTAAGAGACTGAACGATATTCACCGGCATCATGTTGAGGGACGAGGCAGCCTAATTAAAATGATACTGTTAAAATTTGTTTTACTATCCTCCAGGAATCAAATGCCCTGGGGATGTTCAGCCTAGTCGTTTGCGTTTTTGTATTGGAGCCTGTATTGGAGTTTGGGGAGCCGGCTGTTTGATTACATGAGTGGGCTCCATCTCTAAGCTGAAGTTAGCTAGTGTTGCACACAGTTGTTACTGTAGAGAGCAGAAAAGAGGCATTAAGGCAAGGCCCTTGGGAGTGAGCATAAACGTCACATCCTTTTGATTTTCCCAGCAAAATCTTCCAAAGTCCTGAAATGAGTCCTCTGCACAATGTGACTTTGCTGCAGCCTGGAATTGAACTGCTGGTTTCGTCTGGTCAGAGGAGAACTGGCCCCCCAACTGAGCCTGGTTTCTCCCAAGGTTTTTTCTCCATTCTGTCACTGATGGAGTTTTGGTTCCTTGCCGCTGTCGTCTCTGGCTTGCTTAGTTGGGGACACTTAATATCCAGCGATATTGTTGATACTATTTAAACTGAACTGAGCTGAATGATGACATCACTGAATTCAATGATGAACTGCCTTTAACTGAAAATTGAGTGTTTACTATTGTCATTTTGCATTGACACACTATTTTCCTATTTAATACTGTAAAGTTGCTTTGATACAATCTGTATTATTAAAAGCACTATATAAATAAAGGTGACTTGACTTGACATAAAAATCAGTCAACAGGCTTTCATAGGCAACCTAGGTGCATTAATACTTTACATCGAAAATATATGTTGATATCGAAAATGCACTGTGTGCTTTAGTGAGACTTATTTTGTGGTGTTTGTACCTATAAGCAGTGTCATCAGTTATATCAAGGAGCTCTAAACACCGGTTACACTCATGGGATGGATAGATTGCATTTGTGTCAAATGTCTATAGAAGATCATTTATGCCATGCAAAAGCTCTCACAAAGCAAAAACAAACACACTTGTGATCCATGAATGCATCTCTCTCTTGCTGTATTGATGAGTCATTGATGTATTCTAGGTGTGAGAAAACGTCACATTCTGTAACGTTGACACAATAAAGATTTTAACTCATAATTAAAAAATAGTGCATAAAAGCTCAAAAAGAAACCAGTTTTCTCCTACAGTTAAAACTAAAAGATGCTAACACTGTCTTCTGTGCAAACATCTCAGAGAATGTGTTACATGCCCCTTTGAAGCCCTGAATGTGAGCTCTGATCGTAATCATTGTGTATGCGGGTGGTCGCTGACTGCGCTCAGACGTCAAAACTACAAAGCACTGTTGTTTTTGTTTGTTAGACATTCCAAGTTTCACTTGCTGCTTCCATCAGAATGCTGGATAAGATCACGGGTCCACCCAGAGAGTGTCACGCTTCTGCTGACACCCCAGACCATTGCATGTGTCTGTCTGTATGGAGGAAATGCAGTTACAAAAGCAGAAACAAACAAATAAATGGGCATATCCTCACATTATTTCATATTCATCCCCCTCTGTGGTAAAGTTGTCCCTGTTCCCTTTTCTGCTATAGACATATTTGTTTTATAATTGTATAGAAGTGTTTCGGGTAATAAGAGTCGTTTTTTTAAGTATTTGGTTGCGTTAGCTATATCAGTCATGTGTGCACAATTTCTGCTATCACATGTGAATGTTCAGACAATATCCATGTTTCCGTGCATTAGTGTTGGTGAATACAGTGGTGTGTATCAGCTGCTAGAAGGCAGGAGTGAGTGCGATCTAATCAAACAATAGCGCTCTCTACTGATCATTGCTTAAAACAGAGATTCTCCACCTTTGATTTAGATGAGGGTTTGCTATTTTAATATATTAATAATAATTGAAATACTTTTAAATCATCCTATTTCCCTTTTGAAGTCTGCTGAGTCCCTCTAGAGGGTTCCTATATAATTCTTGTTTTTGTATTTGACAGAGGACTTTTTTTGCTCACTTGTTACCCATCATCACCAGTGACTGAATCATGATAAGAAAAATAATTTACTTATTTTTCATTTTCTTTTAGTGAATTATTAAAATGACAATCCACCCGTGTGCACCCCTTTTTATCGCTGTATTTTGAACTGCATGTGTTTAGTAAATCCTGACAGTAGTTTTGTTGCTGTCCACAGACCACCAGGGGGCGCTAGGCTGTCTGTTTAAAATTAGATTGAATATTTAAGAAAAGATTATAGTGAAAATGTGATTAGAAAAGCAATTAATATCTTTTAGATTATATTTTAATCAGTTGTTTTGTTAGTGTCATGGCAATATAAAAGACAATAATTTAAATTTGCAACACGTTGTCTTTATATATTATGCATTCTAGGGTTTTGTGCTTTTATCTATAATGCCCAGAAAGACAGAATCTATCTGATGATTTCTGTCTCACTAACAGTGTGTCCGATAAAAACCTTCAATGCTTTCAAAACAGTTTACAACACCAAAACCTTGACAAACTTTATCCTCAGTATCCAGCTTATTTGAGGTTCTTAACATCAAAATGTTTTAAAACTCCTGTAATCATGGACAAAAGCTTTTTTTCAAATTTATTTAACCCAACATCAATAATAAGAGACAACAACAACAATTTCTCAATGAAGTCTGAAAACATCTTTTCACATAAGTGCACTAAAAATGACATTAAATGTTTGTTTGTTTTTTAAAGCATTGTTGGAGTAATACAAGATGTTAACCACATGGGGGCAGCACAGTCAAAGTAATTCACTTGACTCTGTTGTTATGCTTTTTTTTTAAAGATTTGAATGTGTGAACCTCTTATTTTGTACAAATTGTAAGGCTGACAAAAAAAAAAATCAATTTAAAGGAGAATGTCTATATAACTGGTGTATGTCTAAATATTGTAACAGCAGTACTCTGATAAGATGTGTCCTTGCAAACACTGTCCACTTTAACACTCCAGAATCTACAAGATATGAATATGAGCTCTTACCGACCTGCGTGAACAGGCGAGCAAATATTTATGCATCTAAATAAAAATTGTGAGATGTGCAAACAATAGTGTTTCTGGAAGAGACCACTACTGTAAATCCTTCTATTCGCCTTGTAAATTTAAGTTTATTCTCTTTCTGTCTTTTATTACACACATGCTTTTCAGCAGAGCGCAGTGTGTTGTAGGCTGACAGCTGTTGTTGCTGTGTGAGATGAGTTGAGGGCTTGGGGACGTGGCTGTGTGTACGTGGTGCGGCAGTATTTGCCAATATAAACTGAAGACTAGTGAATATGCCTGTTTTTTCCTAAATCTCCTGTTCATGAAATGAAAACGCGGGACTTCTCACATATGGAGCACATTCCTTCACTCCAGGCAAGCATAGTCCACTTCCTGTTTTAGTAAGCCCGCTGTATACTGATACTTTTACTCTTTTACTAACTACTCTCCAATCTACACACCGCAGTGGTTCTATTTTTCCATTCTTCTTGGTTTTATTCCTCAAGTAATTCGGATCCGACATTTGACATGTTCTTATACTGATTTGTTTAAATCTGAGCGTGTCAGGGCAGGATGTGTGTATGGCTTAGGTTGAGTGCTGAACAGTGTTCAGTGTGATGCTCAATCTGGCTGCGATCTGGCGAACTCGTTTGAGAGATGTGGGCTGTGGAAAAAGTTTTGGAATCTTGAGTTGTGTGTCTGATTGATGTAAAGCATATGGGCTGGGTTAGGTCAGATAGAGCGTTAGGATAAGAAATAAAGATGAGATAGAAATAATATAAAGGATGTAAAATGCTATAGGCAGGGTCTAAAATTAACACAAACATTGTCAGTACAGACTTTTTACAGTATTACAAAACAATACTGTTCTTTTGAACTTTCTATTCATCAAAGACTCCTGAACAATTCCAGTAAGCTGCACAGCTGTTTTTAACATTGATAGTGAAAGAATTATTTTTCTTGAGCATTAAATCAGTGTATAGAATGATTTTGAAGGAGACAGGAATAGTGGCTGCTGAAATTTCAGCTTTGTATCACAGGAATAAATTACATTTTAAAACTTGTTGAAATAGAGAACAGTAAAACACATGAAAAATATTTCAGTATATTCATAATTCTAATAATGTTTTAGTATAAATGCAGCCTTGGTGAGTATATATGATCTTAAAAATAAACATATCTTAAGATCCATTTGTTTAATAATTGTACATATATTTCTTAGTCTTTATGGTTAATGTTAGTTTAATGTTTATAAATTAGATTTAAACTATGTTGTTTGCGAATTTAATGTTATTATAAATGTGATTATTTGATCTAATAACTGTTGTTCTATTATTTGTTGCATGTTGCTATTAAGTAATACTGTGGCATGCCTGAAGTTTTTTCAGTTTCTTTTATTGATTGATTGCTCACCAAGGCTGCATTTATTGTAAAATATTATTAAAAAATATTAATATATTGAAATATGTTTACATGTTTTACTGTTCTGTATTTTAATAATTTCATTACTGTATACTGTGTTACTCAAATTACATATTGATTAAAAAAAAATGTTTTTTGCTTTGTTTGAAACTTGTGAAAAATTTTATATAGATTCTATTCTTTTTCTTTCTGTTGTGTTCTTAAATGTTTAATGTTTAGAGAACACTGGGATATATTTCCCCAGTGTGAAGTGCTGTCCTGGCCGTTATCTGCAGCCCTGCTCCGATGCGGTGAAGAGATGGTTGAGGAGCATGAAGAACAGCGGTAAAATCATGCTGCTCATCACCAGCTCACACTCGGACTACTGCCGCCTCGTGTGCGAGCACATACTCGGGTGCGGTTTACGTCCTCCACAAATACACCATACACAAAAGAAATAAATGAATAATAAAATATTGAAATGAGAAAAAAAAAATGATGTTTTATTAAATCAAGACTTTGCCAGAGATATTAACAATATAAAATGATCAAACCTTTAGAATTTAAAGTCTTATTTACACAGTGAATAAGATCTAGTGTTTTGTTCGAATGCTCTATTACAAGGCTCAGTAAGAAAATGACATGGGAAATTACTTTTTATTTAGCATAGGATTCTGGGCAAGGCATTTCAAATATCTCCCTACAAATAATTTCTCATTTTTGCAGAATGGACTTTGAGGAGCTGTTTGACATCATTATCACTATTGTTCTGTGGAGCCTGGATTTTTCTTTTTTTTTACAGAGGAGAGATTTTTGAAGGACTTTTTGTGGGGATATAAGATGTTTTTTATAAGATGCTACAGTGGTTATGCTGTGTGTTGTGAGGACAGTGCAGAAAGATGTTCTCTATTTATTGGCTTTGTATTATTATTCTGTCAATTCAGACTTCAAATTCACACTTCTGCTAATGTTCAAGAAGCACAAACATAACTGAACATGATGAAAATAATTTGGTTCTGGGAAGTATTTATTTTAAAAAATGGAGCCAGTTCTAAATTAGAAGCAGTTCTTGATTCATAACCCACATCATAACATGCTTTTGATACAGTATTATAACTTCCATTTCTGGTACACTGTTTAATTCTAAGGGATTTTATTTTCCATGTTTTGTTTTTAACTAGATCACAGTTCAAGTTACAGATGTTTTGGGGTTATTTAAGCAATGGTATTTCATGCCATTACAGTTATTTGAAATGTAATTTGTTCCTCGGGACTAATTATACCTAAAATGGAAGCAAAATGGCTGAAAATCCCAGGCTTTTCACTACATGCAAAACCTAAACTGAAGAAATTAAGTTATTTTGTGAATTCTCCAGTAGCATGCCAATATTTTAAGAGTATAACACACTATGGGTAACAGATTGTGTAATAGTTTTTGCAGTTGGTTATTTTTATAGTAAGAAGACTGACTTCTTTCTTTGTTTATTTTTATCTCTGGTAAAGCATTTTGTGTGGATTTAGTCTTAAAAATATATCTGCACAAATGTCCAATATTTGTATCATTTTCATATTTGTTAAACCATACATGCTGTAGAAAAGCCATGTGTATTTAGTATTACTGTACAGAAGTATTATATACTCGTTGTGTATAGATGCAGTTTATTTCATCGGTCTTAAAATATAACCCACTTTCTCTTCTGGGTCTCAATAGTGAATGATGTTGGAGATAGTGAAGGACTGCCGTCTCTGGAAAAGCCTGGTTGGTATTCTCAGGGCAACTGGCCTCATCTACACAAACTACTGAAGACCATGACCCAACAAATCAGAGCCCAAGGTAGGACGGGACTGTTTCCTAGTCTTTCGATCTGACTGCAGATACTCCCTGTGTCAAGTCAAGTCACCTTTATTTATATAGCGCTTTAAACAAAAAAAGATTGCGTCAAAGCAACTGAACAACATTAATTAGGAAAACAGTGTGTCAATAATGCAAAATGACAGTTATAGGCAGTTTATCATTGAATTCAGTGATGTCATCATGCAGCTCAGTTCAGTTTAAATCGTATTTGTGCAATAATTTGCAATCAAGTCAACGATATCGCTGTCTAAGCAAGCCATCGGGTGTTATGGGAAGTGTTCCTGGTTCTGGTTTACCTAATTAATGCAGCCTAAAAATCCTTTAACGGATTTGGATATTCGAAGCGTATTAGTGGGCTATGTGTAAGCCAGGTTAAAGAGATGGGTCTTTAATCTAGATTTAAACTGCAAGAGTGTGTCTGCCTCCCGAACAATGTTAGGTAGGTTATTCCAGAGTTTGGGTGCTAAATAGGAGAAGGATCTGCCGCCCGCAGTTGGTTTTGATATTCTAGGTATTATCAAATTGCCAGAGTTTTGAGAACGGAGCGTCGTGGAGGACTATAATGTAACAAGAGCTCTTTCAAATAAAAAACATGTAAAGGTTTTTTTGATTTGTGAGTAATAAGCAAGATTTTAAAATCTATACGATGTTTGATAGGGAGCCAGTGCAGTGTTGACAGAACCGGGCTAATATGATCATACTTCCTGGTTCTAGTAAGAACTCTAGCTGCTGCATTTTGGACTAACTGGAGTTTGTTTACTAAGTGTGCAGAACAACCACCCAATAAATCATTACAATAATCTAACCTTGAGGTCATAAAGGCATGGATTAACATTTCTGCATTTGACATTGAGAGCATAGGCCGTAATTTAGATATATTTTTGAGATGGAAAAATGCAGTTATACAAATGCTAGAAATGTGGCTTTCTAAGGAAAGGTTGCTATCAAATAGCACACCTGGGTTCCTAACTGATGACGAAGAATTTACAGAACAGCCTTCAAGTCTTAGACAGCGTTCTAGGTTATTACATGCAGAGCTTTTAGGTCCTATTATTAACACCTCTGTTTTTTCAGAATTTAGCAGTAAGAAATTACTCGTCATCCAGTTTTTATATCTACTATGCATTCCGTTAGTTTTTCAAATTGGTATGTTTCGCCAGGCCGTGAAGAAATATAGAGCTGAGTATCATCAGCATAACAATGAAAGCTAACACTGTTTTTCCTTATGATATTTCCCAAGGGTAACATGTAAAGCGTGAAGAGTAATGGCCCTAGTACTGAGCCTTGAGGTACTCCATACTGCACTTGTGATCAATATTATACCTCTTCATTCACTGCTACGAATTGATGACGGTCATATAAGTATGATTTAAACCATGCTAATGCACTTCCATTAATGCCAACAAAGTTTTCTAGTCTATGCAAAAGAATGGTGTGGTCAATAGTGTCGAATGCAGCACTAAGATCCAATAGCACTAATAGAGAGATACAACCACGATCAGATGATAAGAGAAGGTCATTTGTAACTCTAAGGAGAGCAGTCTCAGTACTATGATACGGTCTAAATCCTGACTGGAAATCCTCACAGATGCCATTTTTCTCTAAGAAGGAATATAATTGTGAGGATATTACCTTTTCTAGTATCTTGGACAGAAAAGGGAGATTTGAGATCGGTCTATAATAAACTAGTTCTTTGGGGTCAAGTTGTGGTTTTTTGATGAGAGGCTTAATAACAGCCAGTTTGAAGGTTTTGGGGACATATCCTAATAACGATGAGGAATTAATAATAGTCAGAAGAGGATCTATGACTTCTGGAAGCACCTCTTTTAGGAGCTGTGTGTAATGCAGAGTTACAGAAGTATGACAGAAACAGGCTTGTGTGTATGGAGGCTTAGGCTTTTAGCATTTTGAAACCTACTTGAAATCCTTCAGGTTGTTTAGATCTTCCCATGGGTATTTTGAGAGGATTTTGCTCACAGGTGTGTCAGATGAGATTTTGGGTACAACCCTTTATCCCTACAGACACACAAGAGAGCTCATTGTATAGTTATTTTTGGGGAGCCTTCTGTATCAGATCACAACGCATTGCGATTCTCTGAAACAATTCTGAAATTTAATCGATTGTTCATTCATTGATTCTGTCAATGAAACACAAACACACAAGCATTGAATAAGAGTATAAACTTGCATAAAGTTTCATGTTTGAAGTCTTTAAGTATCTGGAAAACCTTTAGAGCACTGCTTGTAATTTGTTTCTATTTTCCCCTTAATTATTTTAAATTTGCTTGTATTTTGTGGAGCTATATTTTGTTCAATAATTAGAATAACATGCAAGTGTTTTGTTATATTATTCATTAGTAAAAATCGTTTTAGAATTGGATTGTGGTTCCTAAAATCGGAATTGGATCCAATAGTGCAGGGGTCGGCAACCTTTTCCGCATGACGTGTCATTTAAAATTTTTCTGGTTAACCAGTGTGCCACCGCAGCCCCCAGTACCCCACTGTACATTTACATGGAGAAACAGCAACGATTAAAAATCGCTGTTTTTTAAGTAACTAAACTCAGCTTCATTGTTTGTAGAGAGAGACACAGATGCAGATAATTTACACATCTCTCTCTCTCTCTCTCTCTTTAATCTATTAAAGTTGCCATATTTGAGAAAACAAATTGAGTAGTTTGCATCACTGGATATAGCTATTGGTCATTTAACATTTCTATCATAAAACGTATTGTTAAAATACTTATATTAAATGATTTGCAGCTTCATCTTACCTTGCTCTCTTTAACGTTAAACTGACGCTTCACACTCTGCTTCTGTGAACAGTAAACCCCTCCAACTTGGATTTGATTGGCCATCTAAGTCATTTTGACATTGACGAGCACTGTTAGACCGCTGAGGCTTTGATCTGAAGTGCCTAGTATGTGCAGCGGTCGCTCGCGCTTCCGTAGACTAGAGCAAGTTAACTCTCACACTTTAATAATATTTATAGCTCCTAACAGGCTGTGTGACTATGAGAAGTTATTACCTCAAAATGTACGTCAGTATGCAGTTTTCCCTATTGCTTGCTTGCCAGCGATTATCCCTCTGCATTCAAGTTAGTCTTAATGGCTTTGCTACAAATATTTGTACATAATATCTTTCATTATTGAGTGCTTAATTTACATGCAAATATGACTATGTATGAAAACCTAAAAATTAAAGTTTTGTGGCATCCTGACTGTTAAATTAGGGAATGCACCGATACCCCTTTTTCCATAACAAGTCTGATACTGATACTTTAATTTTTGGTACCTATTCCTATATTTTCATTTTGGGGTGGAGTATCCCTTTAAGTGTCCCCAACTAAGCAATCCAGAGGCTACAGCGGGAAGGAACCAAAACTCATATCGGTGACAGAAAAAACCCTTGGAGAAACCAGCCTCAGTCGGGGGGCCTGTTCTCCTCCGGCGAGACGAATCAAGCAGTTCAATTCCAGGCTGCAGCAAAGTCACATTGTGCAGAGGACTCAACTGGTTCCTGTGGTCTAGTCCCAGTGGCAGTGTAGGAGACAAGGTCTTTTAGTGATTATAAAGGGAGCGATCTTTGTGCCAAAGCAGTGAATGGCACAAAATATATGTGCATTTAGGCTAGAGCACCCTCACTCATTTCAGAAGTACCTCCAGTTGAACACATTCAGCAGAGTACAGCATTATAATTTCTTTCAACAAAATCAGCTAGTGAGATTTGTGTGTGTGTCGGTGTATCAGCACAAAATAGATTCACCTAGTAACCACTGAGCTATAATAATATACAGTGGGTACGGAAAGTATTCAGACCCCCTTAAATTTTTCACTTTTTGTTATATTGCAGCCATTTGCTAAAATCATTTAAGTTCATTCAACTTTTTTTCCTCATTAATGTACACACAGCAGCCCCATATAAGTGACAGAAAAACACAGAATTGTTGACATTTTTTTGCACATTTATTACAGATGAAAAAAGACTAAAACTGAAATATCACAGTGGTCCTAAGTATTCAGACCCTTTGCTGTGACACTCATGTATTTACACTCAGGTGCTGTTCATTTCTTCTGATCATCCTTGAGATGGTTCTACACCTTCATTTGAGTCCAGCTGTGCTTTTGATTATACTGATTGGACTTGATTAGGAAAGCCACACACCTGTCTATATAAGAACTTACAGCTCACAGTGCATGTCACAGCAAATGAGAATCATGAGGTCAAAGGAACTGCCTGAAGAGCTCAGAGACAGAATTGTGGCAAGGCACAGATCTGGCCAAGGTTACAAAAAAAATTCTGCTGAACTTAAGGTTCCATAGAGCACAGTGGCCTCCATAATCCTTAAATGGAAGACGTTTGGGATGACCAGAACCCTTCCTAGAGCTGGCCGTCCGGCCACACTGAGCTATCGGGGGAGAAGAGCCTTGGTGAAAGAGGTGAAGAAGAACCCAAAGATCACTGTGGCTGAGCTCCAGAGATGCAGTCGGGGGATGGGAGAAAGTTGTAGAAAGTCAACCATCACTGCAGCCCTCCGCCAGTCGGGATTTATGTCAGAGTGGCCCGACGGAAGCCTCTCCTCAGTGCAAGACACATTAAAAAACACCTTAAGGACTCCAAGATGGTCTGTGAGAAATAAGATTCTCTAATGTAAGCGGTATGTGTGGAGAAAACCAGGCACTGCTCATCACCTGTCCAATACAGTCCCAACAGTGAAGCATGGTGGTGGCAGCATCATGCTGTGGGGGTGTGTAACAATAAAACTCCATAATCACGGGAAGAAGGAGGCGGGAACCGGCGGACATTCAAATTAAACTTTAATAACCAAATAAAGATAAAACAGCGCGACAGCCCCTCACGGTCGACTGCCGCGCACAAACAAAAACCAAACCACAAAATAAAACCCAGGCCTGGTCCTCTCTGGTCCTTCACTGCTCGTCGCTCCTTTTTTGTATTCTTCTGATCTCCTCCGTGGGACTCGAGACCGGTGAGTAGAGCAGGTGTCACTCATTTCCCAATCACTCCACCGGCATCGCTTCGTTCCCACGGCTCTCGGCCCCGCCCCACTCGTCATATACCCCTCGGGGGGTACTCCCGAGACTGCACTCTACCCCCCCTCCCGGTGACCTGCAGGAACCTGGGGGTAAGGACAGACAACGAGGCGAGAGAAAAGGAGATGGAAGGATGAGGAGCCACAGAGACGAGAGAGGGGAGAGAGGAGAAAAAAAAAATTGTTCCGGTTTCCCAGACACGCTGCCGCTCGGCCCTCCACCAGCTTTGTAAACTCCTCCGTGGTGCCTGGCGGTGGCACTGGATGGCCCTCGGTGGACGGCATGACACTCCTCCGCCACCCGGTGGACAGCGACGGCTCCTCCGCTTTCGGGCAGCCGGCAGGAGTCCCCCGTTTCCTGCTCCTCCCAATTCCTCCGCTCCCTCACGGATGGCAGCCGTCCCTCCACATCGCGGGCGGCCGGCAGCGAGTTCGTCCGTTCCTGGCAACTCACTCCAGCCCACCGCCTCGTGCATCCACGGCGCCATCGAGCAGGACTAGCAGTCTGGCGCCGTGGATGCATGGCACCGTGGGCGGTGGGCTGGAGTGAGTTGCCAGGGACGGGCGATTGATCTTAGGGGGAGGGTATCTTTTTCATCACGTGTTTCAGCACCAGTGTAACAATAAAAACTTCATAATCACGGGAAGAAGGAGGCGGGAACCGGCGAACACTCAAATAAAACTTTAATTACAAAATAAACACATAACAGCGCGACAAATAAACACATAAAACAAACAAAAACCAAACCACAAAATAAAACCCAGGCCTGGTCCTCTCTCGTCCTTCACTGTCGTCCCTCCTCTTTTGTATCCTTCCGATCTCCTCCGTGGGACTCGAGACCGGTGAGTAGAGCAGGTGTCGCTCATTTCCCAATCACTCCACCGGCTTCGCGCCGTTCTCACGGCTCTCGGCCCCGCCCCGCCCCACTCGTCACAGGGTGTTTTTCAGCTGCAGGGACAGGACGACTGGTTGCAATCGAGGGAAAGATGAAGGGATATCCTGGACGAAAACCTTCTCCAGAGTGCTCAGGACCTCAGACTGGGCTGAAGGTTCACCTTCCAACAAGACAATGACCCTGAGCCAACAGCTAAAATAACGAAGGAGTGGCTTCACAACAACTCCGTGACTGTTCTTGAATGGCCCAGCCAGAGCCCTGACTTAAACCCAATTGAGCATCTCTGGAGAGACCTGAAAATGGCTGTCCACCATCGTTTACCATCCAACCTGACAGAACTGGAGAGGATCTGCAAGGAGGAATGGCAGAGGATCCCCAAATCCAGGTGTGAAAAATCTTTCCCAAAAAGACTCATGACTGTATTAGATCAAAAGGGTGCTTCTACTAAATTCTGAGCAAAGGGTCTGAATACTTAGGACCATGTGGTATTTCCATTTTTCTTTTTTAATAAATGTGCAAAAATGTCAACAATTCTGTGTTTTTCTGTCAATATGGGGTGCTGTGTGTACATTAATGAGGAAAAAAATGAACTTAAATGATTTTAGCAAATGGCTGCAATATAACAAAGAGTGAAAAATTTAAGGGGTCTGAATACTTTCTGTACCCACTGTACATAGATATAGTGTATGAGATGTGGTTGTATATGATTTGGTAATATGGAAGAGCCTATACACTGGTCAAAATTGGGCTGACACCCTGATTTTTGTAAGCATGTTTAAAAATTATTGGTAGCTCGGGAGACATTCGGGAGGTGCTCGGCTTGGCTCGTAATTTCCTCCCAAATGATGCAAGCCACTACCATATGAGCATCAACGATTTCCATGTGATTTCTCCTGATGGGACAAAATCATGTACAAGCTTGTACAACAACAAAAATCCTTGCAAGTTGGAATTGTCCCATTTTTCACAAACAGCCTTTGTGCACAGCTGGCCTTGTACTTTCCCAGGTTCAGGAAACTGTCCTCCATAAAAATGTGCTGCACACACTCAAACATTTGGGTTGTTCTGTTCTGGGACAGTGTTGTAAACAAATCTTAACCACTGATTCCTAAATGCATCCACTTTCGGAAGGCGTTTTTGCTTTCGCATAGAAACACACACCATCTCCACAACATGGCAGCAAACACTGCGGAGATACCTGAAACCACGGCTTCTTTCTTTGTGTATTAATCTGGGTGGCATTATGCAAAATATTTTGTCATAGTGACATAGATATGTGAGGGAGTGTTCGATCTGGGCTTTTTCGGCAAGCTCTGGTCAGCCTTCTCTTTTGGATCGAAAGAAATCCTTTTGTGGCAGACTTTTTAACTTAGCAGGTTTTACACATCCAAAAAAACAGCTATGTGAAAGAAAAAGGAAAACATGTAAAAGCATCATATGACCCCTTTAAGAATTACATAATGTAGTAATGTTGGTTATTATAAAATGTTTCCATAGCTAGAAATGAAATGAAATGAAATTAAATTTAGTTTGGTGTTGTGTGATTTTTTGTGTGTGTGAGCATGGGTGCACACTGATCTGAGGCTATGTGTGTGTCTTATCTGCAGGTGGTGTATTTCGGAGACAGCATGCACTCGGACATGTTCCCAGCCTCCAGCTTTGGAAAGTGGGAGACTGTGATGATTGTGGAGGAGATGGAGGGGGAGGGCGTTCCACGTGCTAACGCGACCCCCAGTAACAGCCCCACCTCCCGAGTGAAGGGCCGGTGGAGAAAAAGGGCAAATTTGAGGTGAGAATGAAAGGCTGTTTCTGTTTAGTCACACTCCATTTCAGGGGTACTGTGAGTTGGAAATATGCATGTACTTGCCTGTATGCGGCACAAATATATCACCATCAAAAAAACTATTTTTGTTCAGTTTATTCTGTAGGATCTTATTTTATTCCCATTAGTTCATAATAATCCTATTGGGAACTATGTAGTTTCAAAATATATAGTTTGTGTTTTGTTAGAATCCTATGATAAAATTCTTATTGAGATCTTTTGGAATGAGTCAGAAGTATGCTAGTAATTCCAATTCAAAAAATGCATGTGCTACATATATTGTGATCTTGAATGTTTCATCGGAGATCTGAAAAACAGCTGCATGTTTCTGCATTCAATCAGATGATCTGAATTGTATAGAGACACCACTGAGAGGAAATGCAGTTAGCAGGAAAGAGGATGTGGAGAATTACAGGAAAGATAGTGGATGTTCTTTTAAAAATGTGTTTATACAGCAGAAATATCATTTTTGAGGAAATAATTTTTAAGAAATCTGTTACATCAGTCAACACTTTAGTGTGTCATTTAGGGTTTATAATTCAGTTTTTGAGGTGAATGTATTTGACATTTTCCTTCATTTTCACTGAATTTTGACTGGTCTTTGGAAAGGTAACTTTGTCTAAAATGTTTGATTACGAGAAATTAGAGATATTGTAAACCAAATGTAACAAATTATTTTTTTAGGGTGTTTGTAACTGAAATTAAGAGAAAGAGTACATTAGTAGAATCATGGATTTTTGGGAAAAAAGACACTCCTCTTTTTTTCAACAAGACCAAATGAATATTTTCTCCATGTAAATGTAGAAATATGTGCAATTTAAATCATGCACAATGTCTTAGATTAAGGCACTGACACATCTTACCCTAATTTCTTTATCTCGTTCAGTTTTAGTGACCCTAATGATATTTAGTCACTGCTTATGTAATAATCGTATTCCAGTTTATGGACTATGCTCAATTTTATTATACTGATATTTTGAAAAACCTTGTTGAAAATTAGAGCTTATAAGAGGTTAATTTTTATTGGGAAATAAATAGATTTACATCTCAGACTTGGTTTCCTTTGTATTTTGTGATTCATTTATTTCCTTTTCTTCAAAAAGTCACAGAGCCAGTATTATGCAAGTTTATTTTCTGTCAAACTATGGGAATTTCTGATCAAACGCTTCCTTTTTTCACAGATCAGAGAGTTTCACTCTATTTAAGTCCTTCTGTTCAGTTACATCTTGACAATATGCTGAGAGAAATTGTTTGCTTCAGGTCTCAGCTTTTATACTTGGACATCAAATGGTGACCCAACTCAAAAACAATTCCTTAAACTTTTAATTTAATTTATATTTATTTTCATTGTCAATCATTTATTGGACAAAACGCTTGGTGTCTGGTTGACATGTTTATTCTTATTGCAAGTTAAGTCATATTTTCTTTTGCCTTGTGTGTTTTTGTGTTTGGTTTTTAAAGATGAATACATGTCATGAAACTTGAAACTTGTCTGTGTTGGCATCTGCCTATGTTGTGATGACTCTGCACCATAAGAGTGAAGAGTTAAATTGGATGTTGTAATAAAAAAGATATGGTAACATTTCCCACCTACTTTTAAATGTTGTTTAGAAGTCATAACTATAGCCTTGCTGTCAGCACTCCGACATATGGCTAATCACCATCTCTTAACAGTAAGGTATGATGTTTGGTCAGCGGCATTTTTTGCAAAATAAATTGACACTGGTTTATGATTATCTACAAAAAATGGCAAGCTGACCAAACATTACCAAATCAGCCCTCATGTCAGAGTCCATTAACTCTGAAGCATATTTTGATGGCTTGATCTCCTCTAGGACTCTTTACTTTTTGTTATGCTACGTTTACACGACAACAGTGTAGTCAAAAAGTTTTTCCCTTGCGTTTTTAAAAAGTTTCACGTTTACACGACAACATTTTCAAAACTATTTTTGTTTACACATATCGGCAAAAACAGCCAGAAACGCTGTATTACATATGCCAGGCCAGTAGTTGGCGCTGTCACCTTGTTAGTAAACAGTACCTGTAGGGAAGTGATGATTATATGTTGTATATGATGCGTCTCCGTTGTCGGTTGTAATATTGGTGAAGTAAAAACACACTTTGCTGAAGAAGTGTTAACAAACTCTTGAGCAGCAACAACAGTACCCCGTACTCTGCCATTGTTGTGTATGTTTGTTCGCGCTTGCCTTTAAAATCGTCACATTCTGCACATCTACATACCTTACACATACTACGCACGCACATGATGTCACCGTTTTCAAAGATTCCTTTATTGGGTGTTTACACAGAAACGATAACGGTGACGTTTTCAAAAACTTCGCTTTGAAACCCATTTTCAAAAATATGCGTTTTTAGACCCCAAAACGCCGTTGTTGTGTAAACGAACAATCAAAGCGCATGAAAGGTTTTTCAGTTTTTGACTGAAAACATTGTCATGTAAACAGACCATTAGATTTTTATGAAAAGGTTTTTAATGAAGTGAGACCAAATTTAGTTATAAATGTACTTTTTGAAGATAAGCGTTTTTCTTTTTTATTTATACTTATTTATTTATTCACTTTTAACGTTTTTCCACTTGTTTCTCCCCGTGAATATAGACACAGTAGCTGCTATGACTCTAAATTAATTATAAACATTCAGTAAAACAACCAGGTGATTAGGATACAAAGTACATTAGAAACTGTTCATTAGTGGTTACTATAGAAAAATGTTTGACGATAGAATACCACGATTGACCAGTTAGTATTAAGAATTTCATGTCTGTTAAGCCTATTGATTTTGCTTTCCCACTATTGGATGGCTAGTAGCACTTTTTATTTTATTTTTTGGTAACACTTTAGTTTATGGTTACATCTATTAGTTGCTTATTACTAATAACTAAGACTTTTCTCTCAATAAATTCTTAATTTTCTGCTTATTAATAGTGAGTAAGTTAGTTGTTAAGTTTAGGTATTGGGTAGGATTAGGGATGTAGAATAAGGTCATGTAGAATAAGGCATTAATATGTGCTTAATTAGCACTAATACATGGCTAATATTCTATTAATATGCATGCTTATAAGCAACTAATAGATGTAACATAAAATAAAGTGTTAACTATTTTTTAATTTAGCAGTGTTTTTTTTATTTTTTTTTAGAAGAGAACAGTACGATGGACAAGAAGTGCAAAACAGATTACAATTCTGAAAACAAAATAATTTACAAACGCAAATGCAAATCTAAAAAACAAAATAATAATTCAGAAAACACAACAACAATTCAGAAAACATTATAAAAAGTCAGAAATCACAATGACAAATTCGAAAACAAAATAACAAGTCAGAAAACACAACGACAAATCAGACAAACCGGAAGAGGTAGGTATAGTTTGAGACAGCGCCATTGGTTTGGGATTACTCACCACTGACTGGACGAGACATCTGTCAATCAACGTACACAGAAAGAACCAGCCGAAAAACAGCAGAGTCGTGGTAGAAAGTTTGGAGATCGTCTTAAAATAGCTTGGTTTAAATGTATTATATGAATTGTGCTTACTATGGAATAAAACATACAGAGTGTCTATTTATACTTTGTCCAAATAATCTGCCTTATTGGCATTTTGGCATTGGTATTTTGTCAGCTCCAGTGGCGCAGGTGATTAAGTGTGTGTCCTTGGCTATTTGACGCGTTCAATCCCACCTTTTGCCGAACTTATGTTTTCTCCATTTTCAAATCTCGTATCACATCGTAATGGCATTTATTTTCAATAAAAATTAAGGAAATAAAAAGTTGAAAATAAAGTACAGTGTAGGGTTAGGGTAGGTGTAGGGAGGGCTTTATTGTACCAATATGGTGGCATCCATTTAATAATTTGAATTAAAATTATAATTTACACTTAATATGTTATTATTGCATACCGTTTTAATGTACTACAATACTGAAGTGCAGATAATTGCCACTATTTGCAACAAGTAGTATACATAGCAGAAAATCCTGCTATTTTAACATAGTGTTAATAGGTATTTGCACTAAGTGTAAATAGCATATTGCTAAAAATATTGCTATTTTCACTTAGTGTCAATAGAATCGATTGCGAATACGAGATTTGAAAAGGGAGGAAAAAAAGTTTGGCAAAAGGTAGAATCGGACCCGGGTTGATCGCATCAAAAAGCCAAGGACACACACTTAACCACCTGCACCACTGCAGCTGACAAAAGACTAATGCCAAAATGCTAATAAGGCAGGTTATTTGGAAAAGGGTAAATAGACACTCCGTATGTTTTATTTCATAGTAAGCGCAATTCATACAATACATTTAAACCGAGCTACTTTAAGACCATCTTCGAAATTTCTACCATGACATGTTTTTCGGCTGGTTCTTTCTGTTATTATTTGTTAATAACTAATTTGTTATTTTGTTTTCAGAATTGTTTTCTGTTTTGCACTTCTTTTCCACCTTAGAACAGACCTTTGACCCATTTTTAAAGTTAAATGCTATATCACAAATCTCAACACAGTCTCTCTGGCATGCGGAATTATGTAGCATTATGTCTGATGCTGCACACATGGTTTTGTCAGACTTGACTGACCTTGTGCTCTTTCTCTTTCTCTCTTTCATCTAATCTTTCTTTTAGGATCAAGGAATGAAATCTCCTTCAGCTCTATCAAACCAGTGGGGCTCATATTTTGTTGACGTGCAAAAGAATGAAGGAGAGGAGACACGGAGACTCACCTGGTGTTGCCAGAGTATCCACACATACAGCACCATGGCTATACCCAGCATATAGCAGGTATGTCTATTTAACATACAGGGGGTACAAAAGTCTCAGACCGGTAATGAAAATGTTTCCATTTTGCATATTTCCTCATTTAGAAACGAAGATTTGTTAGTATTTAGTGTGTGTGTGTGTGTGTGTGTGTGTGTGTTCCATTTTGCATATTTCGTGTGTGTGTGGGTGCCCACCCACCATATATATATATATATATATATATATATATATATATATATATATATATATGTATGTATGTATAAACGTAATATTTGTCATTTCACCCTTTTCATTTAATGACAACTTTCCTTGGCCAGTACAGTTGAATATGTTGCAAGAAAATGAATGTGGTTTTAGATACATTTTGAACTAGAAATCGTACATTATTTCAGAAAAGATTGAGGCTTTCAATCACGTCTGAAGCTCTTGGCGCCTGCTGTATATATTGAACACATCACTGAGGAAACAGTTAACAGGGGTTTTCCATTCTCTTTCATTCCAAAGCCAAACCTCAACATGGGAAAATAAGGATCAGAGAGGATTGCAGAGTTTGATGAATCTCAGAGTTTGATGAACTGACTAATCAAAGCCTTGAAACTTACAGGGGACCTATTATGCTTTTTTGGACTTTACCGTTCTTTTAGAGTGTAATGTGGGTATTTGTGTATGTAATCAATCAGCAAAGTGTGACTTTGTGCTTTGTAACTTTGCAGATCGATTACACTGCTGGTAACTGTTTCTTCAGTGACGTGTTCAGTGCATACAGCGGGAGCCAAAGGTCTGATGCTGGTCAGTGTTTCGTATGAACATGCAGTTTTTACCGTGATGTAGAGACGTCTTTCAGATAATTTCAGAGCAGATCTGAATCTGTTTCTAGATCTGAAATGTAATAGAGGAAAATAATAATAATAATAATAATAATAATAACTGTGAAACATTCAGAATGTCAATATATATATATAATATAATATATATAATATATATATATTTAATAAAATATATGTATATATTTATTTTTTACATTTAGCTCTCATTCTAGTAGAATACTGTAAATGAGAATAATAGGGGCCTTTTAAATTTATCAAGACTTCATCTGGATTTTATATTTTAGATAAATCATCACTAAACTCTGCAAAAACCCTTTAACTATCAAAACATTTCTAGTGATGTCTTTCAGCATAACATGTCATCACTTGATGTGTGTGAATAATGGTTTGCTGCTATGCAATTTTTTTTCTAGACCATGATGAGATATTATAACATAGAAACACGCAACACGAAATTAAAATTGTATTGAAAATCATTTGCACTGACCTGAAATAGTCTTTACATTTTTAATGATCAAATATCTAGACCAAAACCGAAACCCCTAAAACATATTTTTGTGTTCTCTGCTTCTCTTTATTTAGCTTTTATTGACATTATTCAGTTTTGCAAACTTTTTTTTTTTTGTGATGTTTTATATTGTAAATCACTTTGAATAAAAGTGTGTTCTGAATGATTAAATGGAATGTTACCTTTTAAAGATTTTTGGCTGATTAGATCATCCGTATATTTATATAATTTAGCCCATTTCAAAGAATTTATCTTTAAGTACGTATTTCTGAAAGATAAAATAATTATTATTCTGTAATATCAGTAGTAATTAATTATATTATTTTTTTGACGTATACTCTTATTTAGTGTAAAATGGTACCTTTTCAATTGGTACAGTTGTCCCCGACCATCTGGGGCATTTGTTGCACTCTTAAATTATTTTTATTCAAATTAAATATTTCAAACTTAAGTCTTTTTCTGTGTAAATATTTAATATTTATTATGTACATAAAGTTTGTTTTATAGTTTGTCTGTAAAACCTCCACCTGTTCCATCTCTCTTCTAGATCTTTCTCTAGACTTTAAGTTCCAGAGATTCTCTCCAGATAAGCCCATCACGACAGGTTATTACCCCAGACCTCCAGACTCACTGCTGAAATGGGAAGAGAACTAGTCCTGAACCCTCAGGCCTGTCAGCACAGATCAGGAGATTTTTTCACCGTTACGTTCTGGAGCTTCCCCCCAGAGCAGTCAGTGATAAAGCTGTGTGAATGTAACACCCAGAGCACCCAGTGTCTGTGTGTTTTCTTCTCACCCCTTCCTGAATCACATACACAGTATGACGTTGTGTGTGTACACGTGCTGAAATATCCGTACATTGATCATTGGATGTAGGAGGAAGTCGCAGTGTATTGTGTCTCACCAGCGTTGTGCACTCACTACCATTAAACTACTTTTAATGGTGTACAGAGAAAAAAAACATAGCTTTCATTTGAGCTGTGTGTTGTTGTTTTTTTGTTGTTTTTTTATTCTTGTCTGTTTTTATATCGGGAATGTTATATGTTATAGGGTTTGTTTTTGCAGCTGTTGTAAATGCTTTCTGAGGAAAGCAGGCACAAATTATATTGAATATGCATGCAATTTAAGAAACAGCCATGAGTTCTTGGCTCCTTTTGGGATTGTTTGATGTTTTGAGAGTGTTGTAAACTGCAAGCTTTCAGATCTGGACTGGTTAATTATAGAATAATGTCGTTTGATTTTAAGTACTTTGGTTTACTGTAGTTTACTGTATACTGCGGACATTTCTGTGACAAATGGGAAAATGGACATCATACTTCCAAGTGCCAGTGTTATGAGGAATAGTTTACCCCAAAAAAAAAAAAGTCATGATTTATTCACCATCATGTTGTTCCAAACCATTGAGCTGTTGATGGAACATAAAGGCATCGCTGAGGAATCTTCACACAGCTCTTTCCATACAACAACAGTTCATGGTGACCACATATGTCAAGCTCAAAAAAGTACAGAAATAAAAGCAAATGAAACTAGCCTGTATGAATCATGTGCTACATTTCAAGTCATCTGATGCCACAAGAAGAACGTTTGTTGTTATTCATTGATCATTTTCCCTTCAATGAGTTGTTATAGAACCATTGGACCAGTTCACTGATTTTAGTGGGACCTGGATCATTGAATTCATTGCTATTTTGAGGTGGGTCAGGAACTAGTATCCGGTAAATGACGTGTTTATAATCAGACTGATGTTTAACTTGCAGACTTGATGATCCAGTTACAGGAGTTCTCCAGTTAACAGCTCACACGGGAAAGTTTATCAGTAGAAACAAGACTCACATTTTATTCTGTTTCTCTCACAAAACTATCATAAGACTTGAAATACAGCAAATAAGAACTATGTATGGTTTAGGTGTTTCAAGGAAGAAAGAAAGTCATACAAGTTTGGAGCAACACAAGGCGGGTAAAGAATTCATTTTCAGTTAGTCGTAAATGCATTGTTTTTCAGGTCCTCATTGTTATTGAATGAAGAGGGGTGTTTTTAATTTATTTATTTATTTATTTATTTATGTATGTAATGTTATCATAACATTGTGATAAAAAATAATGTGCTACTGTTAGGTGATAGTCAATGTAAACAGTCAGTTTCTGTCATGCACAGGACCAGTGTTGAATGGTGCCAAGCTTTACCCACCCATTTAGTGACTGTGTGTGTGCTGGCCCTGTGTTTTAATAACAATTTGTTTAAAGCAATGTAAGTGGAATTAATGTTTTTATGTTGAGTGCTCTGATGAGGTTTCTGCAGTGGTAGGCTGTAATGGATTTTACATAAAAATTGTACAGTGCACACTGCATGATAAAGATTTTACAGAGATGCCTAAAACTTGGTATTAAGTGACACAAGGCAGCTTCATCACAGGTACAGAAGTGTGGAAATCCTTGTCATAAGCATGACCTGCTTCTCTCAAATTAAAAGATAATGTCTCTTCTTCTGTATGTGATGAGTAGCACTAGTGCTTGTTCATTGAGTGCAGGGAAACGTGTTAATATGTGCAGATAAAATAAAAAAGAAAAAAAAATGTAATCAGTGTTTAAGAGATTTCATGTATTGTTGCTCCTGATTTCCATTGCCTATTTGCAAATTATGCAATATTAATGTTATAATGTTAAGTGATTTATTCTATTTAGAGGAGATGGGTAAGGTATGCACAGAAATGCATTTCATTTTTTCACATTTAAATATAAATATTCAGTAATATTCTATTTGGATACCTGACACATACGCCTAACAAAATCCCAATTTTCTTTTTTTCTTTTTTTTTTTATGTATTTTGTTATTTATTTAAATTTACAATAACATATGAGAGGAAAGCTTGTTTGTTTTTTTTGTTTTTTTGCCTACACTAGTTAATTTTATTTAAATTTACAATAACATATGAGATATGTATTCTAGTTAATGTGTGTGTGATTAATAGTAATTCATAAAAAATATAGGTGGTAGAACGTCAAAACCACAACTCTCAAGAGCATGTAATGTCCACTACCCAAATTTCATTATTAATTATTAAGGTGTCCTTATTAAGGTGTCGTATTGTAATTTGTAAGTAGCATACTACAACGATACCTGTTTACAGTTATGGCAAAACACAGTTGTTTGAATACGGTTGTAATATAAGTGTGTGGTCATAGTATGTTACAGGCTACATTGAAAGTGTTACTGAAGAGAGGAAAGACCCACGGGGGGAAATGATTGTTTCCCCTCCCTCTCCACCAGACCGCACCTCCTTCAGCAGATGTGACGTTGGTTTAGTGACTTTCTGCGCATCTCTCGACGACATACACTTTCAGGCCCACGGATGCTCTTGTGGATGCTTTCCATCAGGCATGAACCCCATGATTTCGGCGTTTTTTGGAAAGGTTAAGATAGCGCCAGTGGATCTGAGAGGTAACGGAACTCATTGTAACTTCTTACGATCGATAGCAGTTTTGATGTCTTGAACTTGAACTTCAAAGAGCGTTTTGAAATCTTGATTCGAGTGGAACAGTGAATCCTCACTTGAAGTTAAAAAAAAGTTCATTATGTTTGTTTTCCTTGTAAGCTATTATACTGTGTAGGCTACATTTGATAAATTGCTTTATTTAAATCCTGTTTTCGTAGATCTTTCACATGGGATATTTGCGATCGGTGACATTGGATGTTTTTTTTTTTTTTTTTTTTTTTAAACACATTATATTATAATTAACAAAATAGATTACAATGTGCAATTGAGGTTAGCTAAAGAACATGGGCTAATTAGATATCTCTCTGACAACATGTTTTTTTTTTCTGTATCATAGATTTAAAGAAGGACATTGCTAAAAAAAAAAATGTACATGCAAGGTATCTTTTTTTTTCGAGACAAACTGGATTAAAACAAGCCTGTTCTCTTCATCTTTGAGTGTGTGTGTGTGTGTGCTCGGATCCTTCACACACACCTAATGCATGCATTAGTTGTTTGCCCATGTGTTTCCTAGCTGGAATACCGAGGTTGAGGGGTCAAGGGCCACTGCTGTGGCTTGCCCTGTTTGGTTTCACCTTTCATAAAGAGCTATGTGGAATCCACTGAGTGCAGTACTAACTGGAAGGAAATTATGAATTAAAGATACAGCTTAAGTTGTGATTAGATCATTCTTATATTGAGCAACAGGATGGAAGAATCATATTTGAAGTAAAGGCTGGTTTTGTCTCTCTCTCTCTCTCTGTGTGTGTTTGTGTGTGTGTGTGTTTACATGTTTTTCTATCCTGTTGGGGACCTGAATACACACTGACTCACGGGGACTTGTGTCACTGTGGGGACCTAAATTGAGGTCCCTATGGGGAAACAAGCTTATAAATCATACAGAATGAGTTTTTTTGAGAATGTAAAAATGCAGCAAGTTTTCTGTGAGGGGTAGGTTTAGTTGTAGGGTTGGTGGAGGGCGATAGAATATACGGTTCTGGATGTGTGTGTGTGTGTGTGTGTGTGTGTGTGTGTGTGTGTGTGTGTGTTTTAAAACGGGGTAATAGATACCGGCTGCATTGGACACATGTCTAGACACCCCATAAAACTGGACCAGCTAATTTTCCATTTGACCAACGGCATGTTAGTCAGTCTGGAGGAGGAGCAGAGAGCTCACATTCCTGCTCTTGGAAAGACACGGTTGTGGTTCACTGAATATTAGCAAGTTCTGACTTTTCTCAGACACAACAGGCTTAAATGCAGCTAATCAAAACAAATAAACAGTAAGCAGTCTCTGTGTCTGGACAGCTGAATACTTATTAAAGGTGAACGTTTACTTTCACCTTTCTTAGCTTGTATGGCCAGTCAGATATAAGTAAGCTATACATAGGTTGACTTCCTCAAAAGTGTAAACACTGTGGCTTTTGTTTGTTCAAACCAAGGAGGTCTGTGATTCCTGGAGAAAGCTATACATTAGCATTCCCATACATCTCAATGGCAAATGCTAGGCTAATGATTGACCCCATCGGATATGTTATTTTAAGCCAATAATTACATTATAAATGGCATGTGACCAATTTTTCTGGAACTGTGATATATAGCTTTCAGGCATGAGTTGTTTTCTGTGCATGTAGTGCTTTCAGGCATGAGGTGTTTCCTCCTCCTTGATGAAGAAAAGCAGCACGGTGAACTTTCGTCTCCGTTTCATAAATGCATAGAAACCCAGAGAGATCAGCCCTACAGCTGGCTCTAATTACTGCAGGCATTCAGACCCGGGAGTGTAACACAGGGAAAATAACGTCTCTCTCTTTCTGTCTCCTCAGCTGGGAGGGAGCAAGGTGATGTGGTCGCTCCCTCTCTGATGTCAGAATGAGAACTTACACCCGTGGGGCACCAACAGTGTTCTTTATAAGTGCACTAGTGTCCCTAGCTCTGGCTGAAGCGGACCCCAGCGGAGGCATTCTGTTCCTTGGAGGGAACTACGAGGGAACTCACCCCATGCTGTACTTTGGCCGGGCAGAGGTTGAGGAGCTGCAGCGGGTGGCAGTGGGGACACACAAGGCTTTGGCCCGACAGATCCGGGAGGCTGGGGAGGCCATACTGGAGCGACCAGAGGAGTATCTGCCCCCTTGGAGCCCTGCTGAGTTTAGTGCCCGCTGGAACGAAGTCTATGGGAACAACTTAGGCCTGCTTTCTATGTTCTGCCTGCTGTACCCGCACCGCGCCGGTGCACTGGAAGTAGCCAAGGAATACATGGAGCGCATGGCTGTGCAGCCCGACTGGTAAAGTAGTGTGTTCGTTTATTTCTGAGCTCATGTATTTGATGTGCTACTTTGCCATGGAAGCTATGCCTGGGTCCTCTTATAAGAGCTGTGCATGTAAACGACTGACGGTAGTAGTTGCAGTCTTTAGGGTTCCTGTGCAAGTTGATCCACTCAGAGCAGTGCGAGTAGGATTAGAGTGTGGTTTAGGCAGGGGAGTACTGTGGAGGCTGGCTTGTAAGAGCTATGCAGGTGAACCTCACTCCCCTGTCATCAAGAGTCACACTAGAAATTAGCCCTAATGGTTGCAGTCTTAAGCATTTTTGTTAGCGTGCCCACCTTCCATGTCGAATCCTACTCTGACCAGTGTGAGTAGGACCAGTTACATCTGCAAGGTGATTTGTTAGAAATGTGTCCAGTTATTGAGGGAAAACATTCATTAGACCTTTGTAGTGTAGGCTAAGTTGTAAAAGGATCCTAGACAACAACTGATGGTTTTGTAAACCTTGTCCCCTCACTGGCATCCACAGAACAACCCTTAACACACACAGAGTTTAAAAAAGACTTTATCCAACAATTTGTCTCCTCTGTGTCACTCCAGATCAGCGTAGCACCATTTTGGCAAATCTGTGTGTGTCACTCCAGATCAGCGTAGCACCATTTTGGCAAATCTGTGCACACAGAGGAGACAAATTGTTGAATAATTTTTTTTTTTTTTCATGTAAGTCTTTTTTTCATCGATGTACAAAAAGTATTTTACGTTCGAACCACTGATGGCAGATGGACTATTCTGACGATGCTTTTCATACTTTTCTGGACCTTGACAGTGTATTTTACATGGCAGTCTAAGTTGAAACAACAAATTAACCATGTTAAATCCATATAACACCCATTTTATTATTATCATTATTTTTATTATTATTTTTAAAACTAACCATATAATAAAAAAGTTATTTCATAGAATAGGTTCTCACACAAAATATTCATATTCACAGCAGGTGCATATACACAAATTTGTTTACTTCCTCATTCTAATGTTGATGAATCCATATTGTTCTAAGAGAGTGTTTGTGGTTATGAACTTCATTTCCATTCTGCAGAACCTCTCCTATACATCCATTTGTTAGTTTCTGCAAACGTATTTACATTTCTGCATTTGGCCTAAAAATGACCTCATGTTAGTCCAAACCTGTATGAGTTTCTTTATTTGTTAAACATAAAAGAAGACATTTTGAAGAATGTGGGTAATCAAACAGTTGCTGGTCCCCATTGACTTCCGAGGTATACTCCAGCAACTGTTTGATTACCCACACTCTTTAAACTGTCCTTTTAAAGACAGTTCTGAGACATGTAGCCTGTCAAATTTATCAAAGGCTTAATTGCTGTCTCCAAAATATCTGGTTTCCATGTCTTCAATAATCAAAATAAAAATTTAGCTGATGGATTTAACTTGTTCACTTGAACTGCGAATCACATTGACCCAGATTCCACTGTCATCATTTCATTCCGAAATATTCGTTCTTATTTGGAAAGTGTGTGACCTCTGCCTATTGCATAACAGGAATCTCTAGATGGCTCTATCTCGGTTAGGATGCATCTTCAGCTGTCTTATACACTTGTGAACAGTTATGGATGGCATTTATTCTTAATTATACAAGTTATTATTATACAAGTACATACTGGCTACTGAAGCAGCATCACATTCTTTCATTTAGGGAACCTGGGTTATACAATATGCATAACCCAGTCTATTAAGTTCTCTGTTTCTGGAATATTTGGAGTTATATGGTTTTCAGAAATGTAGACTTATATGTGTGCATAGCTCTTAAAACTATTTTTAAGTCCTAAATATTCATAGTGCAAGTTTTACCTACTCCAGTGTGTTCAGATGTGACCCTCATGTTGTGCCTCAGAATGAGCGCTGAGTTTCTGTGTGGATGGTTGGGTTAACTGCTGCGGTTCTGCACTCATTTACACTGCCGCCAGCATGTAGTGGCCAACCAAGACCAGCCTAACGCAAACCTCCAACTTCTGGAACTCAAAACCTTGTTGTCATCATTACTCACACTGCAGATTGTAGGTATATGTGTGGCACTGATTCAGCTCTACAGCATCTATGGCGCTTAAGAAGCTTAAATATGAGCATTTATATTACATCAATTGTACTAGCAGGCACTTTCTTCCCAAGTTAACTTACAAATAGTAGTTTGCATATACTGATTTGATGTAAACACATGAAACTCGCAGCAAGCTTGTAATTACAGTATATACTTTTTTCTTCATTTCTCTCTTAGATAGTGATGCTGTCCAATGAATTGCACTTCACTTGTCTCCTAAATCCTTATTTGAATGCATGTAAAAACATACTGTAGTGTGGACATTAATCTATATGGGCATTGTTTATCTATGAATTAATCTGAATCAGCTCTCTTTAAAAACATTAGTGGATAATATAAGTTATTGCAATGCTAATGATAAAATAAACAAAAAAATATATATTAATTTATTTGTTTATTATATTATTTAATATTATTTAAATCTATATCTATCTATCTATCTATCTATCTATATATCTATCTATATATATCTATATATATATCTATATATATAGTCTATATATATATATATATATATATATACTATATCTATATATATATATATAGATATATATATATATATATATATATAGATAGATAGATAGATATATATACAGGGCTCCAAACTGCAACTAAAACAGTTGCATTTGCGACCATAAATATTAATTTGCAAGTGACGTTTTTGCTGAGGTCGCCACTGGCGACTACCCGCCGAAAGCTTCTCAGGATTTAACTGCTAAAAAAGTTTTCTCAGGCGGATGATTTGCTTCATTCTAGCAGCGCCCCGTCTGTGATAAAACGAACTCGGGACAATCTACAAGATGGATTAAAATGCTGATAAAGTCAAGAAAAGATGAGACATAAACACACGACAGTATGATTGAAATGTTGAAATGTAAATAAATAAATAATAATAATCTTAAAATAAATAAAACACGTTTATTCTGTGGCACCTAAAAAAATTATCTGTTTCTGTTCAGTTAGTGGTATGTTTTGTCATTTTTGAAATATTTTGTCCACTTTGCATGTCAATTATACATTGTTAAAATTTGCTACTGATATTTACTATGTTATGTTCTTTCCTGAGTAGAATTAAAAGAATCAGATTGGCTAAAAATGAACTGGAAAAAGTAGGTTTGTCACTTTTAATGTTTTGCAATTAATTCTTCAAAATAATGTGATAATAAATAAACATAATTAATTCTACCCTCTGACCTGAATGCAAATTTTGTATAAGGAATTCACACTTCTTTAGGAGCAGTGTAAGCTTGAATTACTGAATAATACTACTACAGTATAATAATACTATTTTGATTGTCAGTTAACTAACCTACAGTATTTTTCTCAACAAAACTTAAATTCAGTTACCAGTCAGCAGAGAGTTTCTTTATATATCCAGGTATGATGAAGCTTCTTATAAAAGCTTCAATAATCGATATCAGGATCTTTTTTGGTCACTTCACATGACAAGAATGTGGTAATCTCTATGACTGTAAAAACCTCTATTGTCAATACAAATATCTGTTTAGATTGCAGACTACAGCAGCTTTTCTTTCAAAAGCCATCCAAAGGCTCACATATAGACACTCTACAACTGCTGTTTTTCTAGGCTCTCTTTTAAAAAAAGGCAGAAAACACTGCTTGGTTGCTGTGAGATGTGTGAGAGTATGTGGTTCAGAGATTTACAGGTGGCTGTTTTGTTTCAGGATGGTAAAAGATGCTCCGTGGGATGAGGTTCCCATAGCTCACTCTCTGGTTGGCTTTGCTACAGCATATGACTTCCTGTATGAATACCTCAGTAAAGTTCAGCAGGAGCGTTTCCTGCAAGTGATTGGGAATGCTTCACGCTACATGTATGAGAAATCATATCACCGCGGCTGGGGATTCCAGTACCTCCACAACCACCAACCCACCAACTGTGTTGCTCTTCTTACTGGCAGCCTTGTGGTCATGAACCAAGGTGAGTCTTTAGAGTGTTGTATATCCAGACAGTGTGAAAGCATCTGTATGTGTGAAGCTCCATCAAGGTGCTTTCAAAGCATGTCACATTACACACATCTCCATGAACTATCTACTGACTGGGCAAGGAATAAAGTTTTTCAAAATTACATTTCAAATAAAAAAGAGTCAATCTGTTAGCAGTAGTATCATAACTTCCGCTGAAGTCTTGTTAAAAAAGCTATTTTCCAGGCTGGTCCAGTTAACGCACATGCAATATTTATAGTAAATGGTCTTTGTGAAAAAAAAAGTGATTGGCTCTTTGAGATGAAAGATTAGATTTCTGTTCTTATAATCACTACATTTTATTTAACCTATGAATGGTACCCTTTATATAACCTTTGGCACTATGGACAGCATGTCTGACAAGCTGTTTAAAGTAATGCACTTGAAGTTGGAATTCTATTGGGCAATGTTTTGCAGAAACATTTAAGAAGTCATAAAACAGAAGTTGCAACAGACTTTACTACCATATTGTGACATATCTCTGACTGAAATGGTTATTGAACAAGAAAAACACTAGGCGTTTATTGGATTGTGAAAAATGAGCGTTGTATTCTGGAATGAACACAGATCTGATTGCCTTAGATGCATAATGGACATCAAGTGGGTCATATCATAGGAAGATATTTCTGACATTTTAATTAAAGATTAAAAGAAAGTTTAAATATATATATATATATATATATATATATAAAGAATACTCATTCACAATAAGAACAGTAACTACGAAAGTAATGTTATAAATCACTTGCCAATCTTTTTTGTGAACAAGTCTAACAAAATTATGAACTCATAACATTGTCATAAAACTGGCAAACCTAGTTATTTTCACACGTCGTGTACAGAATAACTGAAAAAGGACAAAACTTAAATATCTGTAAAGTACATGAGTTAACTCCAACCACAGGACTTTCGTCTGTATAGCACAACCAGAAGTTTACAACAACTTGAAAGCGCATTTTAAATGTAGCAAAAAAGGATTTGTCTAGAATGTTTTGCCCCATATGCTTCAATTGCATTACTGTAAACTAGGGCTGCACAATTAATAGAATTTCTAATCGTGATTACAATTATGGATGCCACAATTACGTATTCATTCAAAGGAGCAATTACAAAAAAAGTCCACTTATTCTACGTGCTTAATTCACCAAAAAAAAATGTATTCTGTAATCATTTATTCACCCCCATGTCGTTCGAAACAGATCTTCGGAACACATATAAAGACATGTTTAACATTCTCACAATCATTTGTGTCTATCCATTGAAAGTCCATCCAACCAAAACTTTGATGCATCATAAAATACAAAAAGACGTTGGTTAAAATGTCTTGTTTTTTTTTTTTTTTAAACCAATGCAGGGATGGCCTTTTTGTATGGCAGAGTATGGTATAATCGCCATACCCTAGCCTTCCCCACCATACCCCAATTTTTCATTGCCATACCCCTATAGCAATCGTCCCCCTCATGCCATACCTTATGGTTTTTTGAAACACTGCCACTGTACCAATGTTTATTTGTGCTTTTGTGTCAAAGTTTTGCTTGCATTGGCTTTCAATAAATGAAAGGAAATGAATGAAAGATAATAGAGTTTATATTTTTTTGTTTTTTGTGTTTTTTATGTGTTTTTTGTTTCTTCTAGTTTTTTCTAGTGTTATCCACGCCGTTTACTCTATATCAGTGCTGTTATTTTATACAGAATCATCTGCTATGAAACTGAGCTGGGAATGCTGGGAAGAGTGGGGTAAAAAGAACCCCCAGATATTTGGACAGATATGAGAGAAGCCGACTGAAAAGCAAAAAGAGCAGCAGGACATACTTTCAGGGCCAAAAACTACAGATTATGTTATGAATAGCTGCAGGGGAGGAATACAGACAGAGAGAAACACAAAAGAGCGAGGGGGGGGGGGTATCTGTTCCGAAATACTGAAGTCAAGTGGAGAACTGCTTCACTGGAGAAATAATTATGGAGGCTTAAGTTCAGCTCTGCAGAATGACCCTGAGCAGCCTTAAAATCCAGGCAGGAATGCTGAGCGAGGGGGCAGACCCTTCATCCTTCAAAACGTGTGTGGGTGTGTGTGTGTGTGTGTGTGTGTGTGTGTGTGTGTGTGTGTGTGTGTGTGTGTGTGTGTGTGGCAGTACAATGAACTTTAAAACCATATACCAAAAAACATATGTCAGTTTATGTGGGAGTAACAGATTGGCCACAGATTCAGAGGGGAATAGTTCTGAAACTGAGAATTTCAGTTTCTATGGTATTAAAACAAAAGACTCTGATTAAAGATGTGCTGTTACAAGTATTTTCTGGGTTTAATAAAAGGTCGTATAAAGCACGTTACCAAAAATTGGCCCTATATATATATGTGTCAAGTCAAGTCAAGTCATCTTTATTTATATAGCGCTTTAAACAAAAAAGATTGTGTCAAAGCAACTGAACAACATTAATTAGGTTCAAACAGTGTGTATGTGTGTCAATAATGCAAAGTTCATTAAATTCAGTGATGTCATCGTGCAGCTCAGTTCAGTTTACATAGTGTCTGTGCAGTAATACGATATCGCTGTAAATGAAGTGTCCCCAACTAAGCAAGCCAGAGGCGACAGCGGCAAGGAACCAAAACTCCATCAGTGACGATGTCGTGGGAAACCAGGCTCAGTTGGGGGGCCAGTTCTCCTCTGACCAGACGAAACCAGAATTTCAATTCCAGGCTGCAGCAAAGTCAGATTGTGCAGAAGAATCATCTGTTTCTGTGGTCTTGTCCTGGTGGTCGTCTGAGACAAGGTCTTTACAGGGGATCTGTCTCTGGGGCTCTAGTTGTCCTGGTCTCCGCTGTCTTTCAGGGCTGAGGGGTCCTTTCTAGGTGCAGATCCACCATCTGGGCTGGATACGTACTGGATCCGGGTGACTGCATGACCCTCTGACTTGGATACGTACTGGATCTGGTCTCTACGGTGACCTCAGAATAAGAGAGAAACAGACTAATATTAGCGTAGATGCCATTCTTCTAATGATGTAGCAAGTACATCAGATGTTATGGGAAGTGTTCCCGGTTCCGGTTTACCTAATTAATGCAGCCTAAAAATCCTTTAACGGATTTGGATATTAGAAGCATATTAGTGTGTTATGTGTAAGCCAGGTTAAAGAGATAGATCTTTAATCTAGATTTAAACTGCAAGAGTGTGTCTGCCTCCCGAACAATTTTAGGTACTGTAGGTTATTCCAGAGTTTAGGAGCTAAATAGGAAAAGGACCTGCCGCCCGCAGTTAATATCAAATTGCCAGAGTTTTGATAACGCAGTGGACGTGGAGGACTATAATGTAACAAGAGCTCATTCAAATACTGATGTGCTAAACCATTCAGGGCTTTATACTGTAAGTAATAAGCAAGATTTTAAAATCTATACGATGTTTGATAGGGAGCCAGTGCAGTGTTGACAGGACCGGGCTAATATGATCATACTTCCTGGTTCTAGTAAGAACTCTAGTTGCTGCATTTTGGACTAGCTGGAGTTTGTTTACTAAGCGTGCAGAACAACCACCCAATAAAGCATTACAATAATCTAACCTAGAGGTCATAAACGCATGGATTAACATTTCTGCATTTGACATTGAGAGCATAGGCCGTAATTTAGATATATTTTTGAGATGGAAAAATGCAGTTTTACAAATGCTAGAAACGTGGCTTTCTAAGAAAAGGTTGCTATCAAATAGCACACCTAGGTTCCTAACTGATGACGAAGAATTGACAGAGCAGCCATCAAGTCTAGGTTATTACATGCAGAGCTTTTAGGTCCTATAATTAACACCTCTGTTTTTTCAGAATTTAGCAGTAAGAAATTATTCTCATCCTGTTATATCGACTATGCATTCTGTTATTTTTCAAATTGGTATATTTCACCGGGCCGCAAAGAATTATAGAGCTGAGTATCATCAGCATAACAGTGAAAGCTAACACCGTGTTTCCTGATGATATTTCCCAAGGGTAACATGTAAAGCGTGAAGAGTAACGGCCCTAGTACTGAGCCTTGAGGTACTCCATACTGCATGCGTGTGTGTATAAATACAGTATATTGTTTACATGCCCTGAGGTTATTAATAAAATAGGCTTTACAGTAGAGCTGCACAGTTACGACAAAAATCATAATTGTTGTTTATTCCCATGAAATTGTAATTGGCATTATTAATAACGATTATCACAGTTTACATTAAATTATGTTTTGAACAGCTTTATACTGTTGTTTGAAGCAACTGCATGCCATATTTTATATGAAAATAAACAAGCTTTTCTATAGTATTAAGCCTCAAATATGCATTGGTTTGCTTTCTTCTTTAAATAAAAAAAATAAGTAAAAATATGCATGGCATTATATATTATATTAGTATATGTGATACTAAAATTAAAATTAAAACAATGGAAAAAACCCTCAAGATAACCTGTAGAAAGAAAATAAACACACACATCCTAACCCTTTAAGCACAACCTAGCTCCTAGTAATCCCAGCCAACCCATCAGTTCTACATCTTGCCAGTCAGGACAGTTGGGAACTTGTGGGTAGTTTTTTTATTTGCCATTTAAACTTCACTTGGCACTTTTTGATGACTGCCTGGTTTTGGAGTTTCACACGTTATGTGGCACATCTGATCTTCAGTCAACCAACAGCGGACCACATCACAATGTTTTGGTCTCGCTTCATTTAGATGACAGCATATGGTAGCTGCCCATATCAGACTCAAGGCTCTGATTTTGGCCATAAGAACTACCGCTAGAACAGCACTCCACTACTTCACCACACTACTAAGTGTCTATATTCTACCACTGTCTGGTGGTCCATCAAAATGGTACAAAGTCACTTTCCAGAATGCTCTCACATTTCCTGTGGTGGAATGAGCTTTGAGACGTTTGACTTTTGAGAATGAGATTATTTGATTAATTTTTGATTAGAACTTTACCTGTAGTGTGTTATTCAATATTACATTTAATATTTCAATAGAAATTACATTGTCTGCATTTTTTCACAAGAGCAGGAAACAGCAACAACACTTGCAACAAGTTTTATTCAGCCCTGTAACACATGAAGTGGTTACTTTGGAAAGATGACTTATTACAGAAATAGATCATCTAAAAATTACAATTCTGTCCCAGACTCAGACATCAAGTCAAGTGCATTGAGCTTTATGGCCCTGCTGTGTACTCTGGTTGTATACTGTACACTTATTTAAATGTAGACAGCACACAAACAGCAAAAATAGCATACAGTAAGTGGTGTGGTGGTACAACTCTCCAAACATAACGTTCTCAACCATGCCATTGAGCTAAAAATCGGAGGACTAGTACTAGAACATACTATGTACTTTGTTGTGAAATGTAACAGAAAAAGACTGTTAGTTGAAAAAACTACTGTTATTTGTGGTATTTATCATATTTGTGGTATTTAACAATATATATTTGTGGTATGTATTTAAATGGGGGAAGACATCAAGGGCTTTGTGGAATGAAGGGTGTTTTCTAATGTGGATGTTTCCTTAATAGGCTAAATCCTGTTTGATAATGTGTGTGTGTGTGTGTGTGTGTGTGTGTGTGTGTGTGTGTGTGTGTGTGTGTACAGAATAACTTAGATAGCTGTTTGTTGGTGGACATATAGTGTGTTCCAGGAAATCTGTGGTGTGACAGGGTTGCTCAATAAACTGATGCACTGTGGTCTAAATATTTATGTGGTTCTTCTCATACTCACCCAGGCATGCAGGCAGAGGAGGTGGGAGTACATTCAAAACATTTTCCTGAAATTAAGTCTTGCTGTGCATGTGAAAGGTGGTGTTATACTAAGAGTTTAGTACAGGAGTTAAGTACAATTTAGTTCAAATTAATACAGGAATTCACAAGGGTCAATTTACAAAAGCAGTTTACTGAGCTTTGCAAAGAGTCTTAGTGTCTGTATTCCTTGTGCTTCCCAGAGTCATAATTATAACTGTACAATTCATCATTTATACCATCAAACGTAACTTGATGAAGATAAAGTAATGTGGTTTCTGTCTGATCTCTCTATGCTGAAATGAGCTAGATGCAATGGCTAAGAATTGCTTTTTGCTGACACAAGCCCATTTACATGCACATATGAAAACAACTTCTTCCCGGGTTATGGCACAAAGACACAACAACATTCTGTAAACATTAGTGCTATTTTCCTTAGACCATTTAAGAAATTAAATTGTTTAGTCATGTTATGACTGATGTTCTTGTTTCATGGATAAACAACTAAAATATGCACTTTTTGGGTCTGTTTTACCTCAGGCAGTCTCCAGTCTCAGCAGCTTTCTTGCATTCAATGTACAAATTGTAATGCTTAAGTTCAAGATCAAGAAAAATATTTATTTGTAATGTTCCATTGCAACGTGCTATATATTCATAGTTGAAATGAATATAATATTATTATTATTTAATATTCAGAAATTGCTGATTGTCAACTTTAGTGCCACAACCATCCTGTCTTCAGTTCCTGTTATGGTTTCCTTAGTTCCTCAATTCTATCTTTTGTTTCCATATAGCTATCTATTACTTCCTTGTCTGTTTTCTTGGTTTCTGATTAGTTTTACATGTGTCCTGTAATTCTTTTGTTAATTGTTTTCTTTGTTTCTTTGTTGCAATTAGATTTATTATTTGCTGTGACATTCAGGAGATCAAAGTAAATATTGTTACAAAAGATGTATATTTAAAGTAAAATGCTGTTTGGTTTTAAAATCCTGAACAAAAATTGACCGTTTTCACTAAAACGTTAACCAACACAACTGTTTTCATCCTTGATAATAGTAATAATAAGAAGAAATCTTTCTTGAGCAGAATGATTCCAATGATTTCTGATAAATCATGTGACTGCAACAGTTTGAATTGATTGTGACTGAAGACTGGAGTAATGATGCTGAAAATTCTGCTTCACCATCGTCAATTAATGAATTACATTTTAAAATAATTGTAATAATATTTCACAATATTCCTGTTTACTGTATTTTTGATCAAATAAATGCAGCCTTAGTAAACATAATTGAGTATTCAGTCGAGAATTCAGACTTTTTAAATGGTAGTGTAATTTGCTTCATTGAATTAAATATGTTAACAGATAATGTCCAAAGTGCACCAAAGTTCACCATATTTATAAAGCTGACTTCTCATTAGAACAAATTCTTCTCTGTGTTGCCATTTTTACTACTTTGCTCTGTATTTCAGGATACCTCCAGGATGCGTACCTCTGGACAAAACAGGCTCTTGCCATCATGGAGAAGTCCATGGTGCTTCTCCAAGATGTGACTGATGGGTCTCTGTACGAGGGTGTTGCGTATGGAACTTACACCACTCGTTCACTCTTTCAGTACATGTATCTGGTACAGAGACACTTTGATATCGGCCACTTCAATCATCCCTGGCTCCACAAACACTTCGCATTTCTCTACAGGACAGTGTTACCTGGTAAGGCTTTGCTCTATCTGGTTCTTTGACTGTATATTACAAGCACAGCTTTTAGAGGCGTCATATTGGTTTTGCTGTTGGGACCAGTAATATTTTGTGCTTCCCCATCTTTCAATAACAGTCTCTTTGCAAAGCCTGCATTACAGTTTGACAGACTGACACATTTTGTTTCGATTAATGCGTTTACAATATGTTTCAGGAGTATGTTGAATGCTTGCTTGCTTTCTTTTTTTTTTCAGAATATGACCCCTTAAAAAATTTTAATAGACAATTGTGTTAATAAAGTGCTTTCCACATGACAGTCAAAGTACAGTAATATACTACTTTTACAGATCACTTGCTTGGTCTCACCTTAAAACGATAAACGGGTATCCTGGCCAACGCCAAACCAAAGTTCAGGCCATGTATTGTAACTGCAACAATAGCTCCCTGTGCACATCAAAGAACTAACAGCCGTCAAGCTGTTTGTGTGCGTCTACAGACAAGTCAGGTTTGGACAGTTTGCAGCCTCCTGCCAAAAGCCATTTTATTGTAGTGGAAACCAAAAAATCAGGAGACGGAGAGGGTTAGCGGTCACAATACACTCAGTTCCCTCTGGGAATGCACACAGATGCAGTACTGTTAAGACTATATGGCCTCTTCTTAGCCGTTTTTGTATTTCTATCAGTGTAACTAGCAAGTGTTTTGGTTCTCTTTGGAAACTCTTTGGAAACTGTTGCACTGTTCTAAAGACTTTCTTTTCCGTCATTCTTTTACACAAAAGTAATTCATTCTGGCTAAATATTTTCTAGTGGTTGCAAGGTTTATTATCCCTTTTCACAGTAAACTGCTGTTCTTCCTTGAATCTTTACCCAACCTCCTTAATTAAAACGTGTTTACTTCAACAGCATTCAAGCAAGCTTCTACTCACTGGCTGAAATAAATGCTGATTGTGCAGTTTGAGGGAAACAATATGAACAATTACATTTTAGTTGACCTAATCCCACATACTTGAAGATTTCAAAGTATTTTTTTCTTCTGCAGGTTTTCAGAGAACTGTTGCAATCGCAGATTCCAACTATAACTGGTTCTATGGGCCAGAGAGTCAGTTGGTCTTTCTGGATCGGTATGTCATGCGAAATGGCAGCGGGAATTGGCTGGCTGAGGTAATCAGACAGAATCGAGTTCTGGAGGGCCCAGGACAGGCAGGCAGGGGGCAGCGCTGGTGCACACTGCACACAGAGTTCCTCTGGTAAGATTTGTTATGTTCCTGAGCATGGACCTGATAACTTATTTGCAAACATGTTTTGAATACTGTGTATTTAACTCTCAAAGATGCAGGCTTTGATTTTGATAGACTGATTTTTCGATACAGATTGGTGATATGTTTCCACCTTAAACATGTCTGGAAGAAGCCATTAGTCATTGGTCATCATATTTTCTTTCGGGATAAATTACAGTGTTGCAAAATTTTACCATTTACTTTTTCAGGTAATTTGACTTTCTTTAGAAGCTTTGTAGGTCACAATAATTTAAGTAAGATTACATTATTATATATTGTAGTCACTATAATTTAGTCTTCTGAGGTCAAACTATGATTGTCCTAATACACTTAAACACACATTGCAAAAACTGCCTTTTGAAGAATGATTATAACCGCTTCAGTGTGAAATACCATTGGCTCTCAGGTGTTCATTGAGTCATGACTGATTGCAACATGTTAACGTTTGAATTTATCTTTGGAATGAGATACGACTGCCTTCACGGAGGGCGAAAGATTTGCCCTCGCAGATTTTGAAGTTTCTTGGTTTAAAAGTGAAAAAACTTCTGTAATCGCTGCACTATTGACAACAGACAATGAACCTGCAAAATTTTGCTGAAATTTCACTAATGTGATTGTGAACGGCCCATTAGAGTGCTATTTACTTATTTATTTTTTTGTCATTTAAAATCAACAAAAAAAAAATTAATGTTACTACACTTTTATTTACCCATTATATATGTTTGTATATATAAATATATATATATATGTATATATATATGTATATATATGTGTGTGTGTGTGTGTGTGTGGGTGTGTGGGTGTGTGTGTGTGTGTGTGTGTGTGTGTGTGTGTGTACATTTCTCCTACTTTTCCAAATACAGGAGCAGCTGATTAAATGCAAAGAATTAAATATGTAATCAATATATTATACATCTTTAGAAATAAACATGAGCATGAACAGAGGATGACCAAGATAATTTGAGAAACTAACTTTGTAATCATTAAAATATCAAATGTGTACATTAAAAGTTAAGCAATAGGCTTACAGGCTATGTCAGTAAGCAAGTGGAGTCTGTATAGAGATGTGCAGAGCTCTTGGACATGCAGAAGACCCTAATAAACCCACATACTGTACCATATAAAGATTAGATTAGATTAGATTAAACTTTATTGTCACTGCACATGTAAGGTACAAGGCAACGGAATGAAGTTAGCATCTAACCAGAAGTGCAATAAGCAGTAAGTACAGAATATACAAGGTCTACAATATGTACAATAACTATACAGATAAGTATTATGGACATAATTTACAGATTTTAAATACTATCAGCATGATATACAGATAGGTGTACTATGAACATATGAACATAGTAAAATGTACACATGTGAAAGTGTATGTACATTATAGGCAGAACTATGAACATATGAACAATTTACACTATTGCAATGGAAAGTAAAGTGCATAGAAAATATTTCAGTGTGCAAATGGGATATTCAGTGTTTCTGGATGAACAAACAGTAGTGCAAGTAATAGCAAGTTTACTGTTTTTGCTTGTTGTAAATAAATAAATAAATAAATAAATCAGTCAGATGTAGTGATGAAGTGAGGGAGGAGTCTGTGTGTATGGTGCGGGGTGTCAGAGGGCAGAGTTCAGCAAGGAGACAGCTGTAGGGAAAAAGCTGTTCCTGGATCTGCTGGATAAACCCACTTATCTTTAATTTAAAGCTTGAGGAAAAAATGATTTGTTTCACAGAAAATGCACTTATTTATGTTGCACTGTTATTTTACTTTTTATTCAAAGATAATTAAACGTTCAGTTGATTTGTTTGGGATTAAAATGAAATGACATGCACATGCCATTTGCTGTGAAAAGGTCAAGCTGAAACCAAACATTTTCTGATTGTCCACGAACTAGAACTTTCTCTATTGTGGCTTAACTACAGAATTTCTATGTGCTTCTCCCACTGTATAGGTATGATGCCAGTCTGCAACCCACTCCACCTCCTGATTATGGTACATCACACCTCCATTATTTTGAAGACTGGGGAGTGGTGACCTACGGAAGTGCTCTACCTGCTGGGAGAAACCGCACATTTCTGTCCTTTAAGTCGGGGAAGCTTGGTGGACGTGCTATTTTTGACATTGTTCACCAAAACAAATACAAAAACTGGATAAAAGGGTGGCGGAACTTTAATGCTGGCCATGAGCACCCGGACCAGAACTCCTTTACCTTTGCTCCGAATGGAGTCCCGTTTATCACAGAGGGATTGTACGGTCCCAAATACACCTCTCTCAACAATGCCGTCATGTTCGGGCCTGCTGTGTCTGAGAGCTGCTTTGCACCATGGGAAGGCCAAGTTACTGAGGCTTGTAACTCTAAATGGCTTAAGTACAAGCACGGTCAAGCAGCAGACTGCCAAGGTCAGGTGGTGGCTGCTCTGGAGCGGCAGGGCATGGTGTTTATTCGTGGGGAGGGTCAAGGAGCTTACAGCCCTGAGCTGAAGATCAAGAGTTTTCAAAGGAACTTACTGCTGCTTCATCCTCAATTGTTGCTGATGGTCGACCACATTCAGCTGCATTTAGGCAGCCCAACACGCAGCATGAGTGCCTTCTTCCACAACACAGACATGCCGTTTCAGATAACCCAAGTCGACGGAGTTCACGGTGCTCTGATCAGACACGGAAATGAAACATCCAAGATGTTCTGGTTGGATGATACAGGCAGCAGTGAAAAGGCAATAGTGGGATACAGGAGCTATCCCCGTGGATACCCCTATAATGGTTCAAACTATGTGAATGTGACTATGCCACTGAGGTCCCCTACCAGCAGAGTGGCCTACATCTTCTTCGGATCCGGAGTGGATGTTCAGAGTTTCAGCGTGCACGGAGATTCGGAAACACTGGACATCTATCTGGCCACCGGGGATAACACCTACACCATCTATCTGTACACAGATGTGGTTCCCACCAAGCCTATGGCCATGGTGTTTATGGACCAAAAGAAAGTAGTGTTTGAAAGGACAGCAGGGACAAATGAGCAGCCATTGGGGGAAGTAGAGGAGTACGTTAATGTTGTGGAGGACAATCTGCAGCATGTCAAACCAGTCTTCCAACAGCTGGAGAGGCACATCCTTTCACAGGTTCTTAATTCGGACAGTTTCCACAAAACTGCTGAGCGCCTCCTAAAGTCCTCGGACAAGAGGAAGACACCAGGGACTATTGAGAAGATGTTTTCCCTTTCTAAGAAGCAGGGGAAGGGAGGCAAGAAGTCGAGCTTTTCCGATAGCCTCCCAGACATCTTTGCTCAGATTGAGGCGAGGGAGAAAAAGGAGAGGCAGAGGACGATGAAACGTGTCTATGAGGAGGTTCCAGAGGAGGCAGACGGCGAATCAAGGGCATTCATCGATTACAGTGATTTACGAAAGGGCAGAAAAGTGGGATTTGTAAAGGGGCGGAAATTCAAACAAGTACGAGTTGGGGCTACAGCAGAGAGTGACAATATGTTGAATGCCACCTCATCCATTCGCCTTTTCCTGATTTTAAATATAGCCACTTTCTTTGTGCTGCTGGCCGTGCTGTTGACACGCTTCCAGAGGGCGCAGAGTTTGCATACACAGCGTTGCCTCTACTGCGTCCTCCTCATAGACAGCTTCATCCTGCTCTGTCTGTACTCTTCCTGCTCGCAGACACGGTGCTGACATCATCGCTGTGAGACATTCAGCCTGGCGCAATATACCAGCCCTTCGCCCAAGTGTTGACGCCGATACTGCGGCAGAATATCCCTGTTTGCAGCAGCAGTGCATCCTAGTGAGGCAACATCAGTATTGGGACATGGTTCTTTCTCACAGGCACATCATTACTGTGAGACAGATGGAAGTACTCCGTGCTACTCATTCTGAGCCATTGTTAGCAAACAGGTATCTGGGAAAAGTTGATTCCAAATAGGAATTAATCTATGTTGCGAAGATGGCCAGCCCACCTCAAATCAAAAGCTTTTGTGGAGCTTAAAAATAGTTTACATGAACTTTGCCTTGAAGTATAGCGGCCTGTACATGACATAAGGAAAAAACTGAATTCCTTCCCACAGTGCATTCATTTGTGGGAAATAAAAGTTTTTTAGTTGAAGTAGTAATTTATTTTCCTTGTTTTAGTTAAATCATAGCCACAGTTTAACTGATACAAGGGAACAAATGTGGCAAAAAAATTAATAAGTTAACTAATATCTAATAATTAACTAATTCCTAAATTGCAACCACGATAGTTTTTTTTTTTTTTTTTTTTTTGGTCAACGTCATGTGCGGGCCTCCGTATTATAGTGGGATTCTCTATGGCTTCCCACTATTCAGATTCACTGTAAGCTATGCACATTTGGTAACAACATGGACTATCTTTCATCATAGAATGTGTAAAATGTATATATGTTGAAGCAAAGTATATTTTTTGGATGTTGTTTTATACTCTTCTATTAAAAGGCGACTACAGAAATGTGTATTTTGATTTCTGGTGATTTCTTTATATTTATCTAAAAATATACATTCAAGCAGACCTTTTATCAGGTAATTTAAATTTAAATAAATTAAATTAAATAAATAAGGTAATTAAAAAAAAATGATTTCTACCTAGCAGTAGAAATTAATACAATTTTGAAATTACATTGACATTTCTGTAGTGAATATGCTCAGTTTTAAAAGATTTCAAAGGCATTTGTAGTGTTAATTTATGACAGAATATTGTGCCTTAAGAAAATAAATAAGAGGGGGGAAAATTTACAAATTTAGGACATTTTATTTAAAAATTTTTATCTTACAGAAGAAAGTAAATAAAGACTTTTTTTAAGGAAATTAGAAGATATTTTATTTCTGTGGCATACTGTTCTGCATATCGTATATCAGCCAGAAGAGCTAAGATGGAAGTCAATTGGAGGGCATTTCCCCTCATGCATAACTTAGGAACATAATACTGTTCTTTGTGGCTCTTCATATAAATTGTAATGTGAATTTTAGTTTAATGTTACAGTTTATGATGTGCTTTTTGTTTGAGGTACTGGTGTTATCTCAAATGAATGGAAATTTGATCTTCAACCATCTCTTACAGGTAACAGTTAATTTGAATCACTATTACCCACCCTGTTAAAATCCACTTTGTAGTCGTTTATCGTCCCCCAGGTCAACTGGGAAACTTCTTGGAGGAGTTGGATGTGTAACTGTCAAACTTTCCTGAGGATGGTACTCCTCTGGTACTGCTCGGTGACTTCAACATCCACATAGAAAAAACTCAGGCTGCTGACTTCAACACTCTGCTTGCCTCATTTGATCTCAAGCGAGCGTCTACTACAGCTACGCACAAATCAGGCAACCAGCTAGACCTCATCTACACATGCTGTTGCTCCACGGACAACACTTTAGTTAATCCACTGCACACCTGAGACCACTTCCTCATCACTTCTAATCCCACACTTACTCCTGACATAGCACACACACGTCCGCAGGTCACCTTTCAATGCAATCTATGCTCACTCTCTCCCTCTCGCCTATCCTCTATGGTTTCATCCACACTTCATTCACTCTCTCTGTTTTCAGCACTGGACACAAACAGTGCTACTGACAATCTTTGCTCAACTCTAACCTCTTGCTTGGAAAACTTTTGCCCACTGTCACCCAGACCAGCACGCACCACCTCATCTGCCCCCTGGTTGTTTGATGTTCCCCGTGAACATTGCTCTTAACTCAGGGCTGATGAGAGGAAATGGCACAAATCAAGAAACTCTACCGACCTCAGTGTGTATCAGTCACTCCTCTCTTCCTTCTCTGCAAATGTCTTCACTGCTAAAACAGCATACTACCACAACAAAATTAACAACTGTTCTGACTTTCGCACAGTTTTCAAAACTTTCTCTTCTCTTCTTTGTCCTCCTCTCCCTCCTCCTTCATCCACTCTTACAACTGATGACTTTGCAGTTTTCTTCACAAATAAGACAAGAACCATCGGTGACCAATTCTCCACACCACAGACGGATGATAACTTCATAATGACTAATACACACTCTTTCTTCTCCTTCTCTCCACTCTCAGAGACGGACATTTCCAAACTTATCCTTTCTAATCATCCTACTACTTGTCCACTTGATCCTATCCCCACTCACCTCCTTCAGGCCATTTCTTCTTCAGCCGTACCTTCACTTACTCACATTATCAACACCTCGCTTCACTCTGGTACATTTCCCACAGCATTTAAGTAGGCTCGTGTAAGCCCACTGCTTAAGAAACCATCTCTAAATCCAGCACTTTTAGAAAACTACAGGAGGTATCCCTTCTTCCATTCATTGCAAAGACACTTGAACGAGCTGTGTTCAACCTGCTCTCTATGTTTCTTGTACAGAACAACCTCCTGGACAGCAACCAATCTGGCTTCAAAAGCGATCACTCAACTGAGACTGCCCTGCTCTCGGTTACTGAAGCCTTGCGACTGGTGAGAACAGCTTCCAAATCCTCAGTACTCATGTTGCTGGTTCTGTTTGCTGATTTTTTTTTAGTTATGCACTTGTTTATCATGTTTGTCCTCAGAAAGATGGGCATCTCTGGAACCGCACTCCTGTGGTTTAAGTCCTACTTCTCAGGTAAGTCCTTCAGGGTGTCTTGGAGGGGTAAGATTTCTAAGTCACAACTTCTTGCTGCTGGGGTTCCTCAAGGCTCTGTGCTTAGACCACTTCTCTTCTCCATCTACATGATGTCATTAGGATCCATCATTCAGAAGCATGGCTTTTCTAATCACTGCTATGCTGATGACACTCAACTCTATTTCTCATTCCAACCAGATGATCCAACGGTAGCTGCTCACATTGCAGCGTGTCTGAGAGACATTTCTAGCTGGATGAAGGACCATCACCTTCAGCTCAACCTTACTAAGACTGAACTTTGCCTTATACAACATTAGGAAGATCAGACCCTTCCTGTCAGAGCAAGCCACACAACTTCTTGTCCAAGCTCTTGTTCTCTTCATACTGGACTATTGTTATTGTCACAGGTCGGAGCTGACCACAGATGTTGTGAGTCACGCCCCTTCCTAATTTCCACCTCGAGGAGGTCCCAAGAACACCCCAATGACCAGACACACTGAGCCGGTAAGTAAATATAAAACAGACTTTATTAAATTACTAAAAAAAAGGGTATGGGGAAGGGAGGCTAAAATCCAACCCTCCTTTTGGAGAGTAACAGTCTCGAGTCTCTTAGACTCCGTCACGGGAGATCTCAGATGAGTCCTTCACTCCTCTTTCCTTCTGGCTATGTGACGACAGTCAGCTTATTCACAAGTGCCCCTTTGTTCTGACTTGCAGGACGACTGTCCAGGGCCCTCTCCTTTCCTGGACGTAACAGATACAAGTGGTAAGTATTGAGAGTTTGGATGCACACATGGATACCTGCTGCTACTTTTGACGAACTCCGAGGCGGCCCAGCGGGTTGTACTCCCGATCGTCCAGATGCTGGGGGAACTGCACGAGGGCTGCCGGGTTCCAACTAAAACCGCACTGGTAAGTGTACGGGAGGGGGTTTCTGCGGTCTCTGTATCCTGAGTGACGGGGCAACATGCATATAGATGCTTCAAAGGGACCCGCTAAATCTGCACAAGAGCATACAGGTAAGTGTAACAGGACTAGACACGGATAGTGGACAGAGGGGTCGCTGGCTCTTCACTCGGGGGCACAAGTAAGTCCGTAGGAAAGACAACTGGGGCTTCACTTGAGCATACAGGCGAGTGTACAACACTGCTGGCTTTAGCTTTGGGCATAGGGTAAGTACATCAAATGTAACTGGGACTTCACTTGGGCATACAGGCAAGTGTACAACACAATATGCTGGATTTAGCTTTGGGCATAAAGGTAAGTACATCCAATATAACTGGGACTTCACTCGGGGCAGACAGGCGAGTGTACAACACAAGATGCTGGCTTTAGCTTTGGGCATAAAGGTAAGTACATCCAATATAACTGGGACTTCACTCTGGGCAGACAGGTAATGATACACACACAGCTGATTTCCTCCTACAGCAGCCAACTCCTCACCATTGATACTTCCCAATAGATCCACACTGTTCTTACTTGAAATTGTTTCCCACCACCGTCACGTGGGGAAGAAGGGTCAGGATGTCATCGACTTCATATAATTGGAGATGTTTTCTTCGCCCGCCTCGGTACTCGCTTCCTTCACAGGATTTCGTCGGGCCTGAAAGGTGGTTGTTGACGACACAACACAGCACAACACTGCAATTTTCAAGTGTATACACTCACAGCAAAGGACAAAGACTCACCCACTGCACTCCACACACTCTGGTGAATTTAGGGTCAAAACCCCGGCTGCTCCACACACTCTGGTCAGACGGGGTTTTGACCCTAAATTCCGAATATTCAGAATTTAAACGTTGCCGCCACAACAACCCAACATCCTCTCTCGCTCACTGGTCCCGGCTCACCCACAATCCTCCTCCACGGTGGGGCCGCTCACATACTATGCCACAACTCACAAAACGCTCACAGATAGTTCACTCTAGATGATTATACTGCTGTACGATGGTGGGTACTCACAACCGTTACTAACACGAGGTCTCTTTTCCCTCTTCTTTCCAGCTCCTGGATACTTCTCCTGCTGCCACGTGCCCTGTCGAAAAGGCCTCCTTCGGTGATACTTCCGGTGAGTCTTCCTGTTTTCAACCACTCCGAATTTGTTACACATATCCATGGAGCATTTCACAGTTAAGTAGACATTCCAATATCCTCAGCCCGGTGTCTGTTTCTGCCAAACCCTTGTCTCCGTCTTTGCCCAGCCAACAATATCCTCTGCCTTCTTTCCACTGTACTCCCCCGAACCCTCCAACTCACGCAGGGTCCGGGGTCGCCGTATCGGCTGACATAAAACAAAGAACTCCTCTCTCTCCTCTGCAGTTTCTGAGGCCCTCTTTATACTCCTCCTCTTCACACTGCCCAATCCGCGATCGCCCCGCTCATCTATCCACCTGCGATCAATAAAACCCTGATTTCCCTTCCCGAAGTTCCCGGTGTTTGAGAATTATGGTCCGGGCGGAACCAATCTCCGTAATTTTTTAGTTCCGCCCTTACGAAGTCACTCCGTGACATAATGCTCTCTTGGCAGGCCTTCCTGCATGTTCTATCAAGCCTCTACAACTGATCCAGAATGCAGCAGCGAGAGTTGTCTTCAATGAGCCAAAAAAAGCTCACGTTACTCCTCTCCTCATCAGGTTACACTGGCTACCAGTAGCTGCTCGCATCAAATTCAAGGTACTGATGTTTGCCTACAAGACGACCACTGGTGTGGCACCAATATACCTAAACTCACTAGTTCAAACTTATGTGCCCTCCAGAAGCTTGCGTTCTGCAAGTGAACAGCGCCTTGTGGTGCCATCCCAAAGACGTTCAAAATCACTTTCACTGACCTTTTCCTGGACTGTGCCCAGCTGGTGGAGTGACCTCCCAATCTCAGTTCGAACAGCTTTGTCTTTACTCATCTTCAAAAAAAAAATCTAAAGACACATATTTTTCGCCAACACTTAACCAACTAATAGTAGCACTTACCTTTTCTTTTCTTTTCTTTTTTTTTTTTTTTTTATATTATTAAAAAATAGTTTCTTTTTTTTTTGTGGACTAACTGAGACTTGCACTTGTATACTGTTGTTGTTCTCTCGCTGGTCTGATTGCTTTGTTCTCATTTGTAAGTCACTTTGGATAAAAGCGTCTGCTAAATGATTAAATGTGAATGTTTTTTTTGTAGTTTTGGTTTATTTTTTCTTTTATTTGTTTATGTGTGATAAATGATTCGCTCAACAATACATTTTTCAAAAACCCTCCTTTGCATAACACTAATCAGCGGTGATTGGTCCGATTGGGCTCATTCCCAGCTAACCTTTAAATAACATTCTGCTAACATTAAGGAAACTGGATATTTTTATGTTCTTGGAATGTTACAAATCAGTGTTCCTAAAATGTTGAATTTTAGATCAATATTAAGTTGAAAGAAAATTTGAGGAACATCATCCCTTTTAAAAATGTTCCTCTAACATCAAGAAAACTGGACATTTGATATGTTCCTAGAACCAACACTGAATATTTGGAGAACATTCTTGTAACAAAATTCTGTTAGCTGGGTTTTCATTTCATGATGCCTGATAAAGGTGCAGTGCTGCTCTGTGTAAAGTGTTACCGCTGTTTTTACCTCCAAAAGCGCACCTAGTGGCAAAGAATGATTTTTTTTCATTCAGACCAATGCAAAAAGATCAACAAGTGGGCGGGCAATATGCTAATGTTTCATGTTGATGGCTTGGGATTAGTTTTAAAAATTACTCATTTCAATGATTCAGAGTCGACTCTTTCTTTTGAGAGACAATAACTTTATACACTTGTGCACTTTCAGATTTAAAACTTTGCATCATGTTTTCATTCACTTACAGCTTTACACTGCATGAAAGGTAATTTTCAAAACTCCATAAAAGGGGCACTTTAACATCTGAAGAAAAAAAAAAAACAACAACACTGGTTTCTTTCACCACACCACAAGAGTTTCAGAGAACTTTAACAGATCCTTCTGAATTTTTCTGCACTTTAGTTAGCTAAAAAAACAGAAACTGTAACATTTTATTTCTTATTTTGTCATGGTCATATGTTTGTTTGACTTCCAGTGGTATCTTGCAGTGATAATTTTAATTATGATCATAAACACAGAGTTATGTCTTACACCAATAAGTTTCTAATTTAATTGTACACACTTTAAAATAAACAGATAAAAGCATACATACTTCTGTCAAAATACACAAACATACTTTACAATCCTCTATATTTAAAAACATTAATAAAAATCTTCTGCATTCTGAAGTCAGTCTTTTGATAATGTAGTTATTTAGAAACATTTCAGTTTTGAGATGAAGCTGTTTTGAGAAATGTATCACAGTCACATGTCACAAGAGAAGAGTGGTCACACTAAAAAGAAAATGCTGATTATTTTTTATATTTTTTTTTGTTGTTTGTTGAGGAGGTATTTTTTTTTGTTGTTATTTTTTTTTTGGTGTTGTTGTTTTTTTATTGATTAAACATTCTAAACATCCAAAACATGTAGAAATGATTTCAGAACGTGTTTGAAGGTAGCAGTGTAAAATAATGAACAGAACACAAGTGAAAGGAATGTCCAGTTATTAAAACAGTAGTGTTCAGAAGGGATTCGGTGACCCCTAGGAGTCCGCAGCGGTACTGGAGGTGTTTTACTAAATATTGTGTGACATTAAACTGCTTTTCCTGAACATTTAAAACATTTGAATCATATAGAAGTCGGCCTATATGGCACTACTGTGCAATAATAGTTACTTAAATGCTCTTGCAATTTTAAAATCATAACAAAGTGAAATCCAGCCAATTGCCCTGAAAAAAAGGCTAGATATGGCATATGGACACTGATATGTTGCTGCTTCGACTACATGCCTCACATACCTGTCAACAGTAATAAATAACATTTATTCTTAGAGACATGTATGAAAAAAAGTGCGTTCAAATTTGTAAATATTGTTATTATTATTATTTACATATTTACTAATTTGTGTGATTTACAATAATTATATTTTTAAGATAATTAATAAAATATGTTGTAATTAAGTAAAAACGGCATTTTATTTTTTAAAATATATTTTAATTGTGGGTGACGCGCACTCACAAAACCGTTTTTTGTTTGTTTGTTTTTTTAGACATTAAAGTCATAACATACAACATTTACAAATTTAACAAGACATCCAAAAAGATAACACAATTAAAGGAATGGGTTTACATTACATGGAAAAAAATTATTAAATAAATATACCCGTTCAGTTTTCAAGTAACTTCAACTCTTTAGCGAATAAAATTGTATCTCTAATTTTTTTGTTATCAGTACATTGGAGAGACTCAAAATACGAATGAAAATCAGTCATAAAGACCTTCAAACAGGGTTTAGAATTATTTGTTTTACTTTTATGAATATGAAATTTACCAAATAAAATAACAAGATTCATCATAAAATTGACAGATGCAATTTTTGATTCAAAATATAGGATAACATCTTTGGATGTTAATTCACATTTATAACCAGATTTTTTTGGAATGGAAAGAACCGTTTGTCCCTTGTGTGTTTCCGTCTTTTCCTTCAGTGTGCCACGGTTGTGGCTAGAAGGGATACAGCAAAAACCGGAAGCTAACAATAAATAAAAATTTTTACCTATTAGATTGTGTTTTATTAACGTCTACCCCTAACCCAACCCTAAAACTACGCCTTACAATAATGCAAAAATAGTAATTATTGTTGTACAGAGTGAGCAAAATTACGCTATATTGATGTGCGCATGCCCAGTAGTTTTTACTCTATCCCATCTAGCCTTAACCGTGTGGTACTGCTGCGGTTTCAGCGTGAGATTAGTTAGAGCTGGTTTAAAAATCAAGGGTTAATTACATGCTGTAGTGAAACAAGAACACTGCTTCTGTAAATAAGTGCAGTCATGGCCGCAGACTGGGAGGAAATCAGGCGACTAGCTGCGGACTTTCAGAGAGCTCAGTTTGCAGATACTGTCCAAAGGTAAAACCAGCTATCATTTCTGTTCTTGTCCATGCGCTTTCGTCCTAACATCATGTTTTTGGGCCTCCTTGTGATGCACAAATAAAGTGATCTTTCAGTGTCAAACAAATTGTAGCCTGTGTACAACATGTGTATGGCAATCATTTAGTACCGTGGTATTACGAGCAAAAATATGCAGTTTTGTGCAGATGGCCAAAAAGTAAGGTGAAATTCTGACAGGTTATAATATAAATCAGTGAGATTCTTATAAACTATAGCAGACTTGTAAAATGCATATACATATCAGAAGTCTATCTTTATTACTTTATAGTAGGACTTAGTAATAATATATTTAAATGTTTAATTTTATGACCAAAACTCTGCAGTTTTTATTATTTTATACTGAAATAAAATGATTTTTGACAGACGAACAAATAAACATTCCTCAATAAGCAAAGCGTATTTTATTTTATATTATGTTTATGTTATACTTTGTATTTTTATATTTATTTTTTTTATTTTAAAAAGAGTAAAGTATGGATAATAAAATAAACCTAATTTCCAAAGACATATGTAATATACAACCTGAAGGTGTAATTTTTTTTAGAATGGTACTAAAAGGACTTTTACTTGCTAAAAAGTATGAAATATCAATCAGAGCACAGAAAGCACGTAGAATATGCAATGTTTTGATCATGTGTAGAGTTCTTAAAAATTGAAATCTCAAATATGATACAGTAAGCTTTATAGAGTTGATGGAATGGTTAAAAGAGAGTTTCAATACAAAAAATTCCGTGTTGCTTTGAGTAAGGCAAAAAAAAAAAAAAAAAAAGTAATAAAAAAACATTTTATGAGAAAGTACTTGTCATGTGCAATTTGACCTGAGAATTGATTTTGTTAACTGTGTGTTGAATTCAGGTTGTCTGAGAGGAACTGCATTGAGATCGTGGTCAAGCTGGTGGAGGATAAGAAGTTAGACGTGGTTCACACTCTGGATGGGAAAGAGTATGTGACTCCTGCACAGATCAGCCAGGAAATTCGTGATGAGCTGTATATGCAAAGAGGTTAGGAGAATACATGAACTGATTTAGCTCCTCTGTTTCCCTGTAATAAGTGTGCTCTGTCACTTGGAACTCAACGACTACTTGAATCTAACATTTTGCTTTATATTTTAGGGAGGATTAATGTTGTGGATCTTCAAAAGGTTGGTTCGATAGATAACATTAACATTTTATAGTTTTTATTGGCATCTTATGAAGGAGGGTAGATAGATAATATATATGAATACATTTTTTAGAAGAATAATTCACCACAAAATAAAAATGTGAAGAAAATGTAGTCACCCTCAGGCCATCCAAGATGTAGATAAGTTTGTTTCTTCGTTTGAAAAAATTTAGCATTACATCACTTGCTCAGCAGTGGATCCTCGCAGTGAATGGGTGCCGTCAGGATGAGAGTCCAAACAGCTGATAAAAACATCACAATAATCCACAAGTAATCCACAGCACTCCAGTCCACTCCAGTAAAGCAAAAAGCTGTGTGTTTGTAAGAAACAAATCCATCATTAAGGTGTTTTAACTGGCAAAAATGCTTCTGGCAAAAATGCAAGTCCATAATCCATATTAATACTTCCTTCAGTGAAAAAGTCCATCCCTTTTTGTTCTCACACATCAAAATCCACCAACATATTTGTGTAGAACTATATTTGCTTGTAAATAGTGCTTGATTTTCTCTGAAGAAATCAATATTATGGCTAGAGGTCACATATTTTAGCCTGAGGCAACGATTTGAAGTTAAAAATGTCTTAATAGTGAGTATATTAATCATTAACATGCAGCTTTTTTACTTCGTTAGATGTATTGATGTAGATTAATTGTGGATTATTGTGGTGTTTTTATCAGCTGTTTGGACTCTCATTCTGACGGCACCCATTCACTGCAGAGGATCCATTGGTGAGCACTGTGAATGTTCCGATGAAGAAACATCAACATCTTGGATGGCCTAAGAGTGAATACAAGTTTTTAATTTTGGGTAAACTATTCCTTTAACTATTGTTTAATATTTCTCACAGATCATCAATGTTGATTTGGTGCATGTGGAGAGCAGAGCAAGTGAAATCGCCAAATCAGACAGAGGCACACAACTCATCCTGGGTCAACTGATCGATGTGTGAGTGAAAAACAAATACATGTTCTTAAGGTGGTACTTGTAGAATTAAAGGAAAACTATTCAAAATGCTCTTCAGTTCTGTCAATGTGTTGTTGTTATTAATATTTTTTGTTGGTTTATTTTTTGTGATGTTTTTTATAATATATTTCTCCTTTAATGCTCGTTCTCCGGTAAAGAACATACTTGGATCGGCTTGCTGAGGAGGTGAATGATAAACTCCAGGAGGCTGGACAGGTGAACATCGCAGAGCTTTGCAAAACGTATGATCTACCTGGAGATTTTCTTACTGAGGTTAGTCCAGTCTGCGTGAAAAATTGTGATTCTTGTTAGAATGCATCTTTATGAGAAACAATCAATCAGTAGTTTCTGTAAACCTGCCTGCTTTGCAGTTACGGTTATTGTGTGTGTATATATAATTACATTTTTTATTTTATTTTTTAAACAGCAAGATTTAAAAATGTTTCTAAGAACATCTTTTGGGCTTCAATAGAAGCAAGAAAATCTGACCTTTTGTACAAAGTAATTAATGTGGTAAACATTGGGTTGATCATTAAGTTTATACCATAACATTTATTTGTTTTACATTTTTTTTTAAATGCTAGAACTTTATATGAGCAACACACATATGAGATCATTAATAATTGTATTATTACACACGTGTAATGAAGTGGTCTTCTTAAAGGGTTAGTTCAGCCAAATATTAAAATTATGTCATTAATGACTCACCCTCATGTCGTTCCAAACCCGTAAGACCTCCGTTTATCTTCAGAACACAGTTTAAGATATTTTAGATTTAGTCCGAGAGCTTTCTGTCCCTCCATTGAGAATGTATGTACGGTATACTGTCCACGTCCAGAAAGGTAATAAAAACATCTTCAAAGTAGTCCATGTGACATCAGAGGGTCTGTTAGAAATTACTGAAGCATTAAAAATACATTTTGGTCCAAAAATAACAAAAATTACGACTTTATTTATTCATCATTTTCTTCTCTTCTGGGTCTGTTGTGAGCGCGTTCACGACGCTGCATTGACGCTGCTGACGTACGACGCTGCTGACGTATTATCTTTGTTGTTGGGCGCACCAGAGAACACGTCAGCGGCGTCGTACGTCAACAGTCGCTGCAGTCGCGTTCACAACAGACCCGGAAGAGAAGAAAATGATGAATAAAGTTCGTAATTTTTGTTATTTTTGGAGCAAAATGTATTTTCGATGCTTTTAATAAATTCTAACGGACCCTCTGATGTCACATGGACTACTTTGAAGAGTTATTACCTTTCTGGACGTGGACAGTATACCGTACATACATTTTCAATGGAGGGACAGAAAGCTCTCGGACAAAATCTAAAATATCTTAAACTGTGTTCTGAAGATGAACGGAGGTCTTACGGGTTTGGAACGACATGAGGGTGAGTCATTAATGACATAATTTTAATATCTGGGTGAACTAACCCTTTAACATGTTCTCTCTGCTAGGAGCTGAACTCGAGGCTGGGCAGAGTGATCCATGGTCAGATTGATCAGTACAACAGGGCAGTGATCTTCACTCAAGCTTTCCTCTCCAGACACAAAGCTTGCATATGTGGTCTGTTCAGTGCCGTCTCACGGTAAGCAACTCCACCCTCTGCATCATGGGCAAAAATGAAAATTACTCATTCCAAATTGAATTTTGTTCATCTTTGAAACACAAATGTAAGAGATTTCTGTCCTCTACTGAAAGTCCATTCACCCAAACCTTTGATGCTTCAAAAAGATCATAAAGAGACCATAGAAGTGATCCATATGAATAAAGCTGTTTAATTTAAGTCTTCTGAAGAGACTTGGTCACTTAAGATGAATAGATTTAAAAAAATATTTTATTCACATATACTCATTCATAGTACACATTAAATATGGTAACAGAAGCTCAAACTAAAGCACATTAGTCTGTGAAGAGTCTCTGATTTCTTGTATTTGTCAGTGGATTACAATTTTTTTTTTTTTTTTTTTTGGATAGTTTTGTTTGTTTTTTCTGGTTTTTAACAGTTGTGATTTCCATCCGTAGGCCTACACAGATTAATAACTTGCTAAATCTCTACGGTTTTCAGGAGAATCTGTTGTACTGTAAGTATTGCAGTTTGCCTTTTCACACAATCATTTCTTATTTGAGCATTCTGCATCTAGACTGTTCTTTCTTGTTGATCAGCGGTGCTTGAAGAGCTGGTTAACAGTGGCCGTTTGAAGGGCTCCGTGGTTGGAGGCAGGCAGGATAATGCCATCTATATTCCTGACATCTACTCCAAAGCCCAGAGCACTTGGGTTGAGTCCTTTCTCAAACAAAATGGATATTTAGGTGTGTTGATTTGAAATGACAGCATATAGCTTATGCATTCAAATGCTGAGTCTCCCTTCTCTGGGAATTACGGTCCCAGAAAAACCGATGACTCCCAATGTATTGCAGCACTGGAATTAAAATGCTTTCTAGCCTTAAATAATAAAGGCCACCTGCCTCCAACTAAAGCTGCTTCCAGAATCGGATGTATTTATATTTATCTGTACCATAAAAGCCTATTGCTCTGTTGTAGATTAAAAAAAATACAAACATTGAACCTTGCCTTAATTGCCTTTATTTTGACTCTGCTTTCCGTTTGTAATGAACACACTTGAGACGTGTCAATAGGTGTTGGTAAATATCAATATATCTCATGTTTTGATCAGTTTACCTTAATTACATTTAGCTTTGCCAACAGCATTTATTGTATAATTGAATAAAATAATTTGAAAAGGTTTTTTTATTGAATTTGTTTTTATTATTATTTTTAATAAAAAGATATGGAAGATATTTTAGGCTGTTTAATAAAATTTATAAAAAGTTAATTGAGGTTTTTTATGATTTTATTAATTATTGTGAGATGTGAACTCAAATATTTACTTTATAACTTACAAAACTCGCAATTTTGACTTTATAACTCGCAGTTGCGTTTTATAAAAGTCAGAATAGCAAGATATGCAATTCTGAGAAAAAAAGTCAGAATTGTGAGATAAAAAGTCGCAGTTACCTTGTTTTATTTTTTATTCAGTGGTGGAAACCAGCTTCCATAAAAAGAAGATATAGTTGCAGTCCACACTAATAATGAAAGTAAATAGTGTTGTGAAGATTTTAGAAGCCAGATTGTGAATCTAAAAGCCATTTATGTATGCTTTTTTTTTCAGTTGATATTAATCTGAGAACAGTCCTGTAAAGCTCTTCTCAGTCCAGTTGTGTGTTTTGTTTTGTTTTTTCCTGCAGAGTTTGAGGCACTGACCCGTTTGGGAATACCTGATCCAGTCAGCTACATAAAGAAGCGGTTTAAGTCCAGCAAATTGCTTTTTCTCAAATCCGCGTGTGTTGGCAAAGCCACTGTAGATCAGTTGGAGGCCTCAGTGGAGGAGGCTATCAACTCAGCCACTTGGGTCGACCTACAGGTACAGTTATACAACTTTTTTCAACTGTGTTTTTATTATTTATGAAAAATACCTCCATAAATGCTAATGTTAATTTCCTGTTTAGCCAATGATTCCAAGCAGTCTGTCGGAGGAGGATGTAGGAATTCTGTTGAATGAAGTGCTGAGGGCCATGAATGTGCAGTCCCGTGCAAGGCTTCTCTCCACTTCTGTAGTCAGCGAGAAGTTCATCACAGGATGCATCGCTTTGTTTGATGATATTATGCAAAAGAAAGCACAGAAGGTATGCGACTTTTCCTGTGCACTATACACTTCAAATACCTCCACACATCAGTTAATATAGTGTTAAACGATATATATATTTTGAATTACTCCAACTAAGTGTGTCCTATTTGGTGTGTAAATAAGAGTGAGGGATTAAATCCCTGCTATTGAGTAAGTTAGTGGGATATTTCACCCCAAAATTAAAATTCTCATAATTTCTTCTCATGTTGTTGCAAGCAGGGTTATCATGATCAACTAAAATGAAAACTTATTAAAACATATTTGTTCATTGAAGTAAAGCTGAAATAAAATCTGAATATTAAACGAAAAACTAATGTTGAGTAATGTTGCCTTGGCAACTAATTGAAATAAGTTGAAGCACTAGAATACTTACTGGAAATAAATAGAAAATAAAAACAACGAAAGCACTTAGCAAAATCACTAAACATTAAAATAAAAATGCAAAAAGCAAAACTATTAATAAAATAATACAAAAACAAAAAAGCAGTATATAAATAGTACTTAAAATAACTCTAGTTATTTTATAACTGGATGACTATATTTCATCTGCAAAACACAAAACAAGACTTTTTGAAGAAACATGCTTTTGTCCGTTGTCTGTTGTTGACAGCCAGATCTAATAAGATATTTTATGCAACAACACATTTACAAGAAATCATCACATATTTGGTGAACACACTGGCATGGTGTTATTTCCGGTGAGAAATAGTGAAACAATTCTAGACTGTAACGTTTGTAGGGGATTGTCACTGGATGTGTTGAACTTCTCTCCTTGAACAACAGGAAGTGAAGAATAACCCCGTGTTTCTGATAACGGAGGATGATGTTTTGTTGGAGACTTCAACCTCTTCAAAGAAAGACAAACGAGACGAACGCAGGAAGAAGGCTACAGGTAAGGAGAGTTTATTTCAGATAACTGTAAAGTAGGGCAGAAAGCACAGCCAATATTGATTCATTTTTAAAAATGAAATCTGAATTGGAGTTTTGTGGCTTTTAGTTAACTTTGTGGCCATTTATATGCTAGTGTATTAAGTTGACAAAATTCATTTTAAGGGCTTAAACACATTTCAAATGTACAGTATCTCTGAAGATGGAGCAAAAACATTACACTCAGGCTCATTTGCAAATGTTTTTTCTCCCCCCAATACCACCTGCCTCAGCTTAGCAATAGCGAGAAGCCATTCACGGATCATGGCTGTGATGCTAGCCCTTCAGTATGTTCTGACCAACCTTCCTGATTCAGTCATAAAAACACATGGGGGAGAAAAAAATAAGTGTATGGCTTGATTTGGCTCAGTTATTAATACATCACTCAGGTTTTTATTTCATGTATGTTTTTATTATATTTAATTTTAATATATTGTGTTGGTAAATGGTGTTGTTTTGGATTTTTGTTTTTGATTTGTGTTCGGGTGAGTGGGAGGAGGTGGAGGAGGAAATGCCCGAGAGATCCGAATTCGCAAAACAAAAAAGAAGGCCAAGAGGGAGGAAGACAGTGATGAGGAGACGACACACACCTCTCAGAGTATGAAGACAGACGTGCTTGTGTTAACAGACACACAGCAAATAAGAACTAACAATAACCAACACTGTTTTCTGAGCTTATTAGTTAATGACTTACTGTTCATTTCTACTGCTGTTTTACTATATTCATATTTATTTATTTTTGTATTATTTAACTTGTTAAAAATGTATACATACAGTATAAAGAGTGGATATATAGACATTTAATAAAATAGGTTAGTAATGAAGTATTTTGTGTTAGCTGTTGCTTATGTTAACTACTGTAATGTTGACAAATGTCACTTTTATGTAAAGTGTTACTTTCTTGGTAAAAGTTCTAATGATAGTAGGAAACGGCTGTAGTTTCTGTTTTAGTTTGTGACCTTGCATGTGTTATAGGCCGAAATAAGCAAGGAGACATGCCCTTCCTCTCAGTGGAGGAGATCATGGAGGTGCTGGGGGAGAAAGTGTGTGACAGCTCCGAGGAGATGCTGCAGGAACTAGCAGAGCAGATACAAAGGTTCAAACCATGATATTCAAGCATATGGAGACCAAAAAACAAGCATTTTTACAAGCATCAAGTGTTTATGATTAAGTTAAAAAATGTTCTCCTTGCACACATTGAATCGATTGGAATTGGAATAGCTCTGAAGACCATCTTTCTGTAAAAAAGACCAGTCATCCTAGAGGCTTTTGATTTTCCACAAAGTTTGGAAAATTAAATTACAGAACCTCAACTTTTTTTTGCCAGGCCATTGAGTAAAATGTACCAGGAAGTGGTCAGTGCAGCTTTCCTGTCCACAAGTTCAGCCGGAGCAGGAGGAAGTCGGAAGAAAAACATGAAGGATCTTCAGGAGGAGATCAACAACTTGTACAACAACATCCGCCTCTTTGAGAAAGGAACCAAACTCTTCTCAGGTTTGTTTGTCTCCTTAGCTTTTGTTCTTTGAGTTTTAAATGAATAGACAAACTTTTGAGGACCTGTCTCTGTCTGCCACAGATCGTTTTCAAATTGTCTGGAATTATCTGCTTTAGCTCCTCAGGCACCAGGCGTATACAATTTTTCAGGAATGACAGCGTTGAGATGTTTTCCTCTCTTTTAGTCTATAAATTGCTCGTTTTCCTGCTTTTTTTTCTGTACACACCAGATGAGACGCAGGCTGCCATTGCCAGGCATGTTTTGAAGACTGTATGTATGGATGTGACCAATGTGCTGCTGAGCCTTGTGGCAGCTGAGCATATGTCCTCGGACAGCTTGACTGCCGTCACCAGTGAGGTACAGTCAACTGATATTCATTAAACAGCAACACATTTCACAGGAGGACAAACTATTCTACGGTAACCGTAATTATAATAATTTGCTGAAGTAATCAGGCTGTTTAAATGAGTCTGTCTAAGGGGGCAAGTTGTGGCCTAGTGGTTAACCCTAACCCTAAGGTTGTGGGTTCAAGTCTCGGGCCGGCAATACCACGACTGAGGTGCCCTTGAGCAAGGCCCCAAACCCCCAACTGCTCCCCGGGCGCCGGAGAATAAATGATACCCACTGCTCCGAGTGTGTGTGTGTGTGTGTGTGTGTGTGTGTGTGTGTGTGTGTGTGTGTGTGTGTGTGTGTGTGTGTGTGTGTGTGTGTTCACTGCTGTGTGTGTGCACTTTGGATGGGTTAAATGCAGGGCTCGAAATTCTGAGTATGGGTCAGCAAACCCAAAGCTACATATTGCAATTGCCAATTTTTACCCATTATTATTTTGTATGTGGGGTTCAGTTCAACCAAATTTACTAATAACAAAGTGGAAGTTTGCTTTGTTACCTTGTCTTTCTCATAGAGCTGAACAGTGAATCAAAAGCCGTTTTGGCCTGTGCATCTCTCTTTTACATTTGTGTTGTGTCTGTGTTTGTTACTGTGTTGCAGATCAGGCTGAAGATTCTGGCAAAGCTCTCAGATGACGTTAAATCTCCTCTGATGAAGCTACACAACAGTCTCAACGGAAAGGTGTGTTTGATGACACGGCATGGAATCACTCATCTCCTGCTCACTGCATGTTTTCATTAATAATTGAATAATTTGATAATGCTTAAGATAGTAGAGTGTCATGTTTAAATAAATTCTAGATAATTCCACAGATTTTCCAATAAAATTAATGGAGAAAATGTGAAAGACTACCATTTCCATTGTATTTTAATGTCAGTTCTCATAGCTTAGAAGAACAAAGAAGCTGATTTATTTGTATTTGTTTGACTCTTTGCAGGCCATTGAAGATTTTTTGTCATGTTTGGAGATGAGTGCAGAAGAGTGCGGGCTTTTTCTGAAGAAAGGCGACAAGAAAAGAGAAAGGTAGAGCCACTTCCATTCTCCAACACTGCATCGGCAATAATCACTAAATTTTCTGTTCTTTAGTAATCAAATGTAGGAAATAAGGAGTTTTTAAAATAAAAAATACTTTTATGTATTTAATTTGAATAATTAGAATATATTCTCATGGTTAAATCATTAGTGTTTGTTTTCTAATAATGTTTAACACTATTTTACGTTAAGTGGAAAGTTTTTATTCATATTATTGATTAAAAAAAAAAAAAAAAAAACCTTTGCGATTAATTGCTGATAAATGCAAAGATGTGGTTTAAATAAATAATAATACCAGGAAACCATGTATCACATGCTCAAATTTGTTTTGTTGCTAATCTGTTTTGTCATTAAAATGTGATTGAAATTGCTGTCAAAATCAGCAAATATTAAAGTAGCAATGAAAGGGAAGTCACATCTTTTATTGCATATAGCGATGTACATCTGAGTGTAATGAATTATCAAAAAATATGCACAGTCAGGGTTCTATGCATTGACAAAGTGGAGAAAGATGATTGGAGAAGTCCTGCATTTTCACCAGTCCTGTAACCAGAGGTTAAAACATAAAAAAAAAAAAAAAAAAAAATGGTATGAATTGATTCACAGATGAAATGTTTACAATAAAACATATGACTTGCATTTAGAAAATAGATAAGGTCATGCCGACATATTATAATGCTGATAATTATGATTGTTCATATACAGTAAATCATTTAGTTACTTTTTTTTTGATAACTATAGCTATTTAGAAGCAAATGCAGTAATTGTCTAACAAGGTATACATTGTTTTGTGTGTGTGTGTGTGTGCAGGCAGGCTCTCTTTGTGCACCGTCAGGCTCTGTCGGAGCAGTTGAGAGATACAGAAGACCCAGCGCTTGTGCTTCATCTGACCAGCGTCTTGCTCTTCCAGAATATCACACACTGCATGCTGCATGCACCTGGACGCTGTGTGCCACATATCATCGGCTTCCTGCAAAGCAAGATTCCTGAGGTAAACATGTGTCTCCTAAACCCACAGTAAAATACAGGTGTGCAAAAACATACAAACCTGAAATAATACACACAAGTATTAGAGTCATTGCACACAGTCATGGTAGTTCTCAACTGGCCTTTTTGTGATGGACAACAGGGAAAAAACAATGCTAAATGTAAATACTAAAATGCAGTGAACCACATGCTTGTGCATAGTTATTATAGCAGTCCTGTTCTTTTATTGAAAATGCAATTTCTAATTGAAAAAACCCTTAAAGTGCTATATCACATGCTAACAAAATGAATCTACAGAGGCTACATACTTGTCTGTGCGTGTGTTTTAGGAGCAGCACAAGCTGTTGTCTCAGTACCAGAGTCTGGTGGTCAAGCAGCTGGTAGAACAGGGTCACAGCCAGGAGAAGAAGAGCAGTCTGGGGGAAGGAGCCGAAGACAGCCCTGTTGTTTCTGATGACACGGAGGGGCTTCAGAAAGAGCTTCACAGTCTCACCAGAGACATTAAAGACATCATCCTTTCTCAGAGAAAACCATCTGTCACTGAGTGACACAAACAACCCCAGCCGTTAATGTATTTTGCTACATTATGTATTAGAGCTCTAATTTTAAATGTGTTGAATGTGACTGAATTCAACCTTGCAGGACTTTTTTTATTATTTGAACAGATTTGGTGTTGTGAGTGGAATTTTTGGGTTGTTTTGAATTTTTGGGTTGTTTTGTGAATTAAGTGTTTTTCCCCTCCACAGCCCATCAGCCCAGGCTGAGAATGATAATCATTTTGGAAATATTTTTTATAATATTTCTCATTAATTTTTGCATACATTTGAATTGCAGCTTGTCTATGATCCATACACAAAGTCAGTTAACATCTTATGTCACTGTGCCTCTACAGCTCAAGATTGTAAGGATATACAGGACGAAAAAAAAGATGACCAAAATAAATAAATGTACCACATTTAAACTGGTGTTTCAGTACTTTTGTATGTGAAATTTACAGTTCATGGGTAAGTTGTAGATATGAAAACATCCTTAATTTGTAGCAGCTAAATGTCAAAATTTGAGATCAGTAGCACTATGAACAGTTACATAGGACACATTCGAGCATAAAGTGCTAAAATCATCTCCATATTTTTAATCATTGGCAATTATTTATTTGCTTAACAAATATTATTTTTCTGTTCAATGTTTTTAATTGTTTGCAATTATTTATTTTTTGTATAAATATTATTTTTTTTTGAGAGATAATATTACTTTTATTTAATATTTATTTTTTAATTGGCAGGTCCAATGATCCACCACGAGGGGGAATCAGAGTTACAGATTTTTTTAAGCAAATTTATTTAACACCTTTGCAGGTGGAACAAAAGGTAATCTATTACGTGAAGAAAGAAATGTAAGTCTGTTTCACTGTCATTGAGAATAAATGGGGGAAAATTACGAATCAGAATTCAGCCCACAAATAAAATTCACAAAATGTAAATGTTAACTGCATTTTTATACTTGACAGCATTGTTTCGAATGTAGTGGTCTTTTTAATTAAAGAAATGAAAGGGTTTAAAAGGAATAAAGTAAAAGAAATACAGTAGTAAAGAGCTAGAATCTGTTACAAAGTAATGCATTTGAACCATTTGCAAATAGTTTTTTTTTTTAATTTGCACATTGACTGTTAGTCAGATGCCTAATATGCCTAAATGACTCTTTCTTGTCTCTCACATTCAGTTAGGCTATGACTGATATTAAATGACTTACACACTGATCGGGCACTGCATAAAACCACCTTCCTAATATCATTTAGGTTTTCTCATGATGCCAAAACAGCTCTAATGCGTTGAAGCATGTACTCCACAAGACCTCTGAACCTGGTATCCGGCACCAGGGCGTTAGCAGCAGATCTTATAAATCCTGCAAGTTGTGAGGTTGGGCCTCCATGGATCAGATTTGTTGATCCAGCACATCCCACAGACGCTCAGTCGAATTGAGATCTGGGGAATTTGCACACATGCATCAAAGAACTTTGGGCGCCCATGACCCACCGGTTGTCCTTCCTTGCTTACCGGAAAAACCCTAGAAGGGTTGCTGTTTGGAAATGCTCTGATCCAGTCACCTAACTGTCACTATTTGGTCAAAGTCACTCCTTTTCTTGCCCAGTTTTCCTGCTTCTAACACATGAAACTCAAAAACTGACCATTCTGCTTAATACATCCCACCAATTTACAAGTGCCACTGTAACATTCAGTTAAAAAGAAAACAACACCACCAAACAGCAAGAACATTGGCTCCTTTTTTCAGATCATCACACACCTCTGATTTTTGCGTCACCTTACCATCTCAGAAAGTTGGGCAGTCTGTCTAACAAATGTGCATCTGGTGGTGATCGGTGATCCTGTGTAGAGTGTGCTAATCTCAAAAGAGCCTTTTATCAATATGTCGAGTGAAAATCAGGTACAAACAAATTGCTCATTAAAGAAAAGACCACAACTTCAATACAGTTCAATAAACTGATCTGGTATGGGCATAAGCACTAAAGTGCATCTTGCAATCATAACAAGAACAAAAGAGCTGCCTGAGCCATATTGCGGCGCATGAATCTGAAGCCACTTCTAGTTCTTCTGTATGTAAAATACTTAATGCTGGGATAGATTCCAGAACTCCCTGTGACAGAACAGTACAGAAAATGAACTGATAGATAGACAAATGAAATATCCACAGGAGAACTCATGACTTCAGATTCTATAAATACAACAAACAAGAAGCCAAATAATTAGGATTTTACACCCGCCCACATTCCTGCAACCTGATTAAAAATGTGCTGACATCTAAATGGATATTTTCTCACAAAAGCAATTAACGCCGCACATGTAATGGGCATCAATTATAAATATCCACTGATTATTCTGAAAGCATGTCAAGAAGGTTAAAATGAAATATATTTGACTGTGGTTTTGAAATGTAATTATTTACCCGATAAGTGTATTGTAATCCTGTAATTTATGTTGCTGCATGAATAATAGAGCACCAGCAACCTCTGGATGGTATACCAGATGATGATCACTTGAACAGTTCAGATGAAGAGCTGAGCAGAAATGGTACATGCAGGAAAGAAAGTTAATTGCTTACTTCCTTTGGTACATATATCTCTGTACTCTGTCAGTCTTTATTCTTCTTTCATTCTAAGGACCATGCAAGTTTATTTGTGCTTCTGTGTTTTTCCCACAGAGGAAAGGAATCTGAACAGGTTGGAAGATCCAGAGCATATGTGTTTGTGTGTTCTGAGCATGTTTTTTTTAGTATCGGTGAGAAGATGTTGTGACAACATTTTTGAGGAGAGAACAAACCAGATGACCATCCATGAAGAGTTAGCCAGAGAATTTCATGAGCATAAAATGAAATATCTAAAGGAGGAGAGTAGGAAAAGAGCAGTATGATTCAGAAAGATACAGTATCCTTACTGTATCTTTCTGAATCATACTGCTCTTTTAATAATCACTTGTGATTATTAGCCATGGTGAACAATATGATGTGTAAAAAAATAAAAATAAATAAACTTTTGTCATTTAGAGATTCATTAGTGAGAGTATTTTAATTACCACAAACTACATTTTCAACCAGTATTGGTTTAGTAACTTTAGTAACTTGAATTTATAATTTACGTCTGGCGTAAAAGTAACTTACTTTTGTAATTTTTGTACAGAACAAACATTATCGAAGCAAAATAAGCCATAATGAATACGTTCCATATTGAAATGCATCTCATCTTGCTGAAGTACTGCAGTGTGAAAGCAGTCCTCATTGGTCATTGCCTGTCTCAGCCATGGGCACATCTGCTTGATCGTGATCTTCCATTGGAGGATCAGGACAGCAGCGCTGCTTCAGGTAGTTGTGCAGCACCGCTGTAGCAATGATGACCTTGCAGCATCTTCTTGGCCTGAAATAGAGTGTAGTGCATAAACACTGGAATCGATTTTTCCATATTCCAAACATGCATTCAACCATTCCTCTTGTTTGGATATGACCTCTGTTGTATCTTTGCTGCTCAGCTGTTCTAAGATTTATTTATAAAAATAAAAAGTTACTCTGACCATATGCTGTCCTCTCTGAAACTGAGCACACAATGAAGAGTTGAGTAAAATGAGTTAAATCTTTCAGACGACCAATACTCCATTGACAGAAATGGAGAAAAAACCTTGGGATCAATCAGCCTCTGTCGGGGGGCCAGTTCTCCTCTGGCCAGACGAAATCAGCATGGCGTGGTTTAGTTCCAGGCTGCAATACAGGTGCATAGGACATGTCTGTTTCCCCGTGGTCTTGTGCTGATAGTCATCAAGGTGATGAGGCCTTCACTGGGCATCTGTCTTTGGGGCTCATCCATATAACGTGGGCTCCGCTGACATTCAGGGCTGTAGATGTTGTCTCTAGGTGTTGATCCAACATCTGGTACAGACTGGATCCATATGACTACTGTGACCTCGGAATAAGAATGAAAGAGACTAATATTAGTGTAGATGCCATTCTTCTTACGATGTAACAAGTACATCGGGTGTTATGAGAAGTGTTCCCGGATGACCTAATTAATGCAGCCTAACAATCCTTTAATGGAGCTGAATTATAGAAATGCGATGTATTATGTGTATGACAGGTTTAAGAGATGGGTCTTTAATCTAGATTTAAACTGACAGAGTGTGTCTGCCTCCTGAACAATGCTAGGCTAGATAGATTGTTGCAGAGTTTGGGTGCTAAATAGGAAAAGAATGCCGCCTGCAGTTGATTTTGATATTCTAGGTATTTTTAAATGGCCAGAGTTTTGAGATCGCAGCGGACGTGAAGGACTATAAAGCGATATGTGCTCACTCAAGAATTGAGGAGCTAAAACATTCAGGGCTTTATAAGTAATTAGCAAGATTTTAAAATTTATTCGTTGTTCAATAGGGAGCCAGTGCAGAGTTGACAGAATCAGGCTAATATGGTTGTGCTTCCTGGTTCTAGTAAGAACTCTAACGGCTGCATTTTTGGAGTTTGTTTATTAAGCGCACAGATCAACCACCCAATAAAGCATTACAATAATCTAACCTTGAGGTGATGAATGCATGAATTAACGTTTCCGCATTTGACATTAAGAGCGTAGGTCGTAATTGAGATATATTTTTAAGATGGAAAAATGTGTTTTTACAAATGCTAGAAACATTGTTTTCAAAGAACGATTGCTATCAAATAGCACACCTAGGTTCCTAACTGATGACGAAGAATTAACAGAGCAGCCATTAAATGTTAGACAGTGTTTTAGGTTATTACATGGAGAGGTTTTTGGTCCAAAAATTAAAACCTCTGTTTTTTTTAGAATTTAGCAGTAGGAAATTACTAGCCATCCAGTTTTTATATCAACTATGCATTCTGTTAATTTTGCAAATTTGTATGTTTCATTGGGCCGCGAAGAAATATAGAGCTGAGTATCATCAGCATGACAGTGAACGCTAACACCATGTTTCTTGATGATATCTCCCAAGGTTGACATGTAAAGTGAGAAAAGCAACAGTTCTAGTACTGAACCTTGTGGTACCCCATACTGTACTTTTGATTGATACATCTTGTCATTCAATGCTACGAAATGATGATGGTCAGATAAGTAAGATTTGAACCATGATAAAGCAATTCCACTAATGCCAACATAGTTTCGTAGTCTACTCAAAAGAATGTTGTTGTCGATAGTGTCAAACACAGCACTCAGATCCAGTAGCACTAATAGAGAAATTCAACCACGATCAGATGATAAGAGCAGGTCATTTGTAACTGATAAAAGCAGTCTCGGTACTAGGATACGGTCTAAATCCTGACTGGAAATCTTCACAGATAACATTTCTCTCTAAGAAGGAACATAGCTGAGAGGATACTGCCTTTTCTAGTATTTTTGACAGAAAAGGGTGTTTTGAGATCGGTCTGTAATTACCGGTTATTAATTCTCTAGGATCACGTTGTGGGTTTTTTAATGAGAGGCTTAATAACAGCCAATTTGTAGGTTTTGGGTACATATCCTATAAAATGTAGACAGAAACAGCCACAAAAGTTACTATTTTGATAATGATTATAGGTGTGTGTTTTGTTCTGTGTGATAAAGTGAGAAATGTGGTTCTATAAAATTTTAAGTGAGCTGACAAACATTCAGATTTGTCATTCAAATGGACACTTAGTAACTGAAATTACAATTTAATTTTTATTTGATTTTAATTTAATGAAATGTAATTAATAGCTGCTGCAAAAGTCATTTTTAAAAATTCATATAACTTTTAACCTTGAATTACCCATGACTTTGTGCATTTAATCATTAAATAAAAACATCTCTCATTATAATTTCATTTTATGGACCATGTTGGTGTATAAGATGGAAACCCTAAAAACCTCTTAAAAAAGAAAACCTCATATCTGTTTATGACCATTTGGTTAAACCAACAAAAACCATTCAAGACGGGGTGTGATTTTAAAGCATCTAATTATTTTAATGACATTACAAATTTATAAAACCCCTCTGAGAAAGCATGTTTTATGTCAATGTTATAGGGGCATCTCCAAAAACAAACACTCCCACCAGAGTGTCTACCAAATCCGAATAATATAAGCTGGTTGCCAATACATACTGTTGCTAAGTAATAGAGTTCCACACTTTGGTTCTGATGAGCTTCTAAAGCACACAACTTCCTCATTAGCGGTAGCTGGAGAAATAATGAACCCCACAAGGGACACTAGTAAAGGAAAATTACCTTTCGGATTCAAAAAGCTTTAGGGTTTACCTTCAGCCCCCGGGACCTCAGGCCTCAGGAACAAATCATCATCAAATTGAAGGCTGCACACTACAAAGGCTCAGGCAGATACTATAGAAGCAAAACATCCCCTCGCCGTGGCCTCGATTGATTTTCCATGCTAAAATTTTATTCCTAAATGCTTGCCATTTGACATTGAGAAAGAGACAAAAAAAATAAAAATAAAAAAATCAAATCATATCCTTCAGCTGGTTGGTTGGTCGTTGTTTTTGTTTACTTTTAATGGCATGTCAGCAACAAGCAGTTGGTCAGTTGCTGTTCATATGATATAACAACCTTGTACTGTACACAAATATCGACAGAATTCCCCCACCTTTTGACCAATAAACTCCTGAGACATTTCCAAAAAAAAAAAATATATATATATATATATATATATATAAAAATTTCAAAATAAAAAAAATATATAAACTTAGCGATTACACGAGTAATAACAAAAAAATAAATAAATAAAATCCATGAATTGATTTGATCCATTTCCATGAATTTATTCTCTTCCAGACATGGAAACCACACTTTTAAAATTCACATTAAAAATCATGTATTTCCACAAAGTCAACAACATCTTAGTTCAGAAAATACTTTGTCAAATGCCTTTCCCTTATTTCAAAACAGAAAATAATTAAAACCAGAATAGCTGAACAATCAACAATAAAATTAATATAAAATGCTGAAATGTAAAACAGTTCACAAAGCCAGGAAAAAAAAAAAAAACAAATACAGCACACAAAATCGTATTACATTCATGGCATAAAACAGAAGATTGCACATTTTCACCAAATATAGCAGCACCTGACTTGATATGTACTGAACAAACTTTTATTAAGATCTAAATCCTATTAAAAAAAAAAACATTGTGCAATTAAGGTAGTTTAATGTACAGGCTCTGTAAACCATCTCATCTGTACCATCTTTTACAGCTAAAACATCCTGCAGTTTGAAGAAAAACCAAAAATATCACAGCTTGATAAGATTGTACCATAAGAAATACAAAAGAGGCTTCAGAAATGTCCTCCACTACACCACAGAACGATGCTCCCCACACACATAAACAGCACTGGGGCGGATACGTCTCTTAGTGTGGCCAGGCAGCTGCGGCAGGAACTTGAAGTACTTGGGCATCAGGTCAAGGCAGGCGTCACGGAACTTCTTGATTCTCCAGTAGTAGATGAGAGGATTCAGGGCTGATTTGAGGTAGCAGATCCACAGCAGCCATGTGCTGATCTCAAAAAAGTTCTGCCGGTAGTAGAACGCTCGACTGAAGGTGGACAGCAGGCTGTAGGTGGCGAATGGAGCCCAGCATGCAGTGAAGACTGAGAATAGAATGAGGATCGTGGTGAAGGCACGTGTTTTGAAGCTCATGTCAACATTCATCTGAAAGGGCCTCTGCAGACTCATCAGACCCAGCTTGCTGGCCTGGCTGAGGCACACCGAGTCGGGGTGAGAGTGGATGCGCAGCGCGTTGTGACGGAGAGTACTCAAGATGCCCATGAATGTGTACAGCATCACCAGGAATGGTACAAAGAAGAACATCAGCATAATGAGCATCACGTAAGCATGGTAACCACGCTCCACTGTGTAGCCGAAAACACACTGTGGTGCTCTGGGGGGAATGTACAGGGCAGGATGACCAATGGAAAGCGGGAAAGAAAAGCAGAAAGATAGAGACCATGAGACCCCAATTAACACGTTGGCCCTTCGTGGACTAAGTTTGTCCTGCTTTTGCACGATGATTAGGAAGCGGTCCACGCTGATGATCATCAAAATAGCCACTCCCTCCATCAGGAACATCCAGAAGAACATGGCTGACACGCGGCAAAACACCTCTCCGAAGATCCAGCGTGTGGTCAACATGGTGACTAATGCAAAGGGCATGTTGAGGACTGCTAGCATCATATCGGCAAAGGCGAGACTGGCCAGCAAGATGTTAATAGCAGAACGCATAGCGGCTCTCTGGTAAACCATGAGGCAGACCACCATGTTTCCGAGGAAGGCGAGCAGCAGCACACAGATGATGACCAGGGAGAAGAACACCTGGAGGGGCAGGTTCAGACCCTGATCAGGGTCCTGCCAAACAGTTGAAGGCGTTATGTATTCCGATAGAGTCCAGAACTCTAGCGAGCTGTTGACTTTAGCAGAGGAATTCTCCATGGCTCTTGTACCTGATGGCTGGGTCAGCACCTTGGGCGTGGGGTGCAGGGTGGCGCTAGGTTCCCCTGAAGCCACAGGTGGACTAGTGGAGGAATAAAGCATTCTTCTTTTTGCAGTTACATGGTAAAGAGCAAGCTCACCCTATGGGACAGGTCACTAGCATACATCTCAGCATGGAGGCAGACCCTGTGGAAGCAGGAATAAGGAATTAGGAAATCGGTCATATGAGAACTCACAATATCAATCTAACATGTAACAAAATACAGAGTAATAGTAAAGTGATGCTGTCAGCTGGCTGCAGGTTTAAAAGCTTAAAGCACAGAGACACGTTTCAGAAAGCCATTCCCAGATAGCTTTAAAAACAGATTTGTTTTTGCCGGAAATTGCCAGCTTGCAATGATGTCCAGCTGCTTTGTTTCAGCGAATTGCTGGCAGTGTGAACCCCATTTGACAAGTGAATATTGACAACATGACAAAGTTGAATGAGACTGAGTTTCTTAGTGTTCTCTGGGCAACAGTCTTTTAGTCTGTAATTGGCTTTTAGTGTGTTTTTAACTTATTGTCTTTAATTTACTGTCCAAAGTATACCTTGGTTTGTATCAGGCATACATACAGCACACATAGCGTAAATTTCATCATAAGCATAGTAACTAGATTTTTCTAACCACAAATATACTCTGTACGTTCAGTTCGCATATGCACCTTTGATTTTTTTGTGTACTGATTACTATGTCCATAAGATGACATCACTGCCCCGGCCTTTTATTATACAGAAAACAGATGAGATGTAACATCAACAAACTACAATGGGCAGTGTTGCCAGATTGGGTGGATTTCTGCTTGATTGGGTGGATTTGAAATTGATTGTGTGGGTAACATTTGGTTTGGGATCAGTTTGGCGTTTTTTAACATTTACATTTTATAGGCAAAATGGTTAAACAAAAACCAATTGTGCATGTAACTCCATCCAATCAGTCATCATCATGACATTACTAAACACACATATGCTCACTGCAGAGTTGGCTGGTGTTGGTGTTGATGCTGATAAGCCTGCACTTTCAGCTATTTTTAGCCACTTTTATCAAGAGCGATAGCAGGCAAACGTGATGATTCATGAGTGAAGTGTTTTAGAGCAAAAAGGGATCAGATTTTACTCTAATTATGTTGCTTATTCTGATCACTTATGCTGGGCAATTCTCCATCACCACAAAAGTTTATAAGTCAAAGGCTGTGTCCGGAATCACCCCTATACCTTAATAGTGCAAATACTGAAGGCACAGTCATTTGTAGTGGTGTCCAAAACCATAGTGGATAAAATATCTATGTACTGTGAGAGTCATACTAAATGAATTCCATCCTTCCAGTGCATTCAGTTTCCAAATTTGTCCACTCGAAGAATAGAAAGAAAACGAGTAAGCGATCTTGCTAAATTAATTAAGGGATTACGAAATAGTAAATGCAGGTACAGGGGACGATTTCAGACAGGGACGAAGTAAGCTAAACTTGTAAGTATGAGCATAAGGAGTTACACTTTTAAACACCTGCATTGGTTGGTTGACCAACTATGCTAAGGCTATTAAAGGAAATTAAGTTGTGTAAGACAACCAAAGACTCTTCACATCCTGATAGCAATCATTAAATTAAGTGGTCTACATATAAATATCAAAGTATACTTTGGTTTGTCAGTTGGGTGATGTCTAAAATTTGCCATCAGACGATGTCTACAATGAAACCTTGCGATGGACATTTCTTTGTAAGAAAAATATCCACATTCAAATGGATAATAATCACTTTAATGTAGCTCGTGCCAACAGTTCTACACGGAAGCAGCTCCGGGAGGATGACGTATGAGGTCAGCGTTGCGCATGCACCGGTGAGTCTCGTGAAAACCAATGCTTGTTTACAGGATCAAAGGAAGCAAAGTTTCCTTCCTTTAACAAAGGAAAACCAGTCTCCTCTTGGCTTATATCGAAATCCTCTGACATTCTTCTTTACAAACCCCCGTTTTGTACTTCTAATTATTGACTGTTGTTTTGTTTTGATCTCCTCCCTGCCCTTCCGCGTTCGTCACTTCTGAGCAGCGAATACGCAAAGCCAACCTCATACATCATCCACCCGGAGCTGCTTCCATGTACTACAGTGAGCGAATAAAAATGAATTATTGGTTCTTTTTCTTACAAAAACGCATCGATTCGTTACAGGGGGACTTTGTTCACCCCCCGGAGCTGTGTGAGACACTTTTTATTAAGGATGGGCGCTTTTTATTTCACTTATTTTGGACTGATGCACTGCAACACCCGCAGAGTGCTATGAAACTGCTTGAAAGATCAAAGACAATTTTTATTATAACTCTGACTGGATTCGTCTAAAAGAAGAAAGTCATATACACCTAGGATGACTTGAGGATGAGTAATTTATGGGCTAATTTTCATTTTTGGGTGAACTAACCCTTTAAGTCTAAAATTACACAATTGTGCAAGTTAAATACAGATCAAACTGTTAAAGCTGTGGTGTTATTTGATTAGCAGACAGAAGCAGGTATTTATTGGCTTCTGTCTCTTTAAAACCAAACACACGGACCTAATACTGACACATCTGGTTTCTTTTGCAGCTGTTTACGTTCATTTAAGACATAACTAACTGTGTTTACTACAATACTCGCCAAAACGGGTATTTCAACATAACTTTGTGTGAAAGAGGAATCAATTCGGTGTTCATGCTGTGTCTCTCTCTCTGCGTGTGTGCGCTCCGGGTGTGTGTAGCAGCGGCTGAGTGCACAGAAAACATTGAATTTCAATTACAAACCACTGATTTCTAGTAGTGTCCTCTTTTGGAAGGCCAAACAAAGTAGCTTGATTAATAACTTCCTTCTTTTTTTTTTTTTTTAGTTTTTATATTTATATCATATGATGTAGCATAGTTAAGCAACATGGGGCAACCAAGAGAGTGCTGATTCCCAAATATCAGCACTATTGCAGATTTGACGTTGATTTTATTCACTCTATAAATGAGTGATAATCGTTCACTAATCTCCAACTTTACTTATTTGTACATTAAAAATGTTTTAAAACACTCAGCTCATAACATTATTCATGCAGTTGTAATTTCGCAATGTAAATGTAAATTCATTAATGAAATGTAAGAATTTAATAGAATTTAATTAGATAAGGAAAAAATTGAAAAAATTGCCCATTCTTCAATAAAATAATAATAATAATAATAATAATAATAATAAAACACCTTGGAAATCAATTTAATATCACAAATTTGCTGATTTCAGTAAGAACTGATATAGAAGTGATAGTTTAATTATGTAGATTTTCTCAGATATCCAAGATTATCATCACTGCATTATTGTCAAATTGAATGGTTAATTTAAAACATAGGCCTAAGACTGGTCAAAGTTTGGGATCATTAAGATTTTTTAATGTTTTTAAAAGAAGGCTCTTATGATTAATAAGGCTACATTTATTTGATCAAAAATACAATAAAAACAATATTATTGTGAAATATTATTTCAATGTATAATAGGTTTTTTAATGTGAATACATTTTAAAATACTTTATTTCTGATTCAAAGCTTTTCAAAGAATTTTCAGCATCATTACTGGAGTCTTAATTTTGATCTTTATTGTATTCTTTTTTGTTTGTTGATTTGATTTTTGATTATATTTATGGTAAACAGCTGTGCTTATTCATTTTTTTTCTTCTTTCTTTTGTGGAAACGTAATATATTACCATTCAAAAATACAATAAAAAAAAAAAAAACTAAAGTGTTTTTTTTATATAAATACTTTTATTCAACAAGGACAAATTAAAATGATCAAAAGTGACAGTAAAGACATTTATAATGTTACAAAAGATTTTATTTTAAATAAATACAGATTTATTTGAAATATTTATGCTGAAATTTATGAAATTTATTTTGTGTTGTAAAGTGTATTTTATTTAAAATAAAAGTAGAGAAGATGTGTTTGTTTTTGATGTTTTTATGGTAATATTAACAAATGATTGAGCTGAGCACCAATAATCATATCAGATCAGTAAATCGGCATATTAGAATAATTTCTGAAGGATCATGTGACACTGAAGATGAGTGACACTGAGTAATGATGCTGTAAATCCAGCTTTGATCACTGAAATCTATTAAATTTTAACAGCTATCCACAGAAAACATTTATTCTAAATAATATTTCTCAATATTACTATTACCGCAGTCTTAGTGAGCAGAAGATACTTGTTTCAAAAAGATTAAAAACCTTTGACTGGTAGTGTGTGTAGTAATATATATATACAGGTCCTTCTCAAAAAATTAGCATATTGTGAAAAAGTTCATTATTTTCCATAATGTAATGTTCATTGCACACCAACTGAAATATTTCAGGTCTTTTATTGTTTTTTAAAACTGATGATTTTGGCGTACAGCTCATGAAAACCCAAAATTACATGTATTAGCATATCACGAAAAAGGTTCTCTAAATTCTAATCAATCTGAATCAACTAATTAACTCTAAAAACACCTGCAAAAGATTCCCTGAGGCTTTTAACAAATCCCAGCCTGGTTCATTACTCAAAACCGCAATCATGGGTAAGGACTGCCGACCTGACTGCTGTCCAGAAGGCCATCATTGACACCCTCAAGCGAGAGGGTAAGACACAGAAAGAAATTTCTGAATGAATAGGCTATTCCCAGAGTGCTGTATCAAGGCACTCAGTAGGGGAAGTCTGTGGGAAGGAAAAAAGTGGTGGCAAAAAAACGCTGCACAACAAACGAGAAGAGGTGACCGGACCCTGAGGAAGATTTGGAGGAGGACCGATTCCAGACCTTGGGGGACCTGCGGAAGCAGTGGACTGAGTCTGGAGTAGAAACATCCAGAGCCACCGTGCACACAGTGTGTGCTTTTGAACACCAGAAACAGCGGCAGAAGCGCCTGACCTGGGACTACAGAGAAGCAGAGAATTGGACTGTTGTGCTCAGTGGTCCAAAGTACTTTTTTTTTTCGGATGAAAGCAAATTTTGCATGTAAATCAAAGGTGCCAGAGTCATGGAGGAAGACTGGGGAGAAGGAAATGCCAAATTGCCTGAAGTCCAGTGTCAAGTACCCACAGTCAGTGATGGTCTGGGGTGCCATGTCAGCTGCTGGTGTTGGTCCACTGTGTTTTATCAAGGGCAGGGTCAATGCAGCTAGCGGTTTCAAGAGATTTTGGAGCACTTCATGCTTCCACCTGCTGAAAAAGCTTTATGGAGATGAAGATTTCGTTTTTTCAGCACGACCTGGGCACCTGCTCACAGTGCCAAAACCACTGGTAAAATGGTTTACTGACCATGGTATTACTGTGCTCAATTGGCCTGCCAGCTCTCCTGACCTGAACCCCATAGAGAATCTGTGGGATATTGTGAAGAGAAAGTTGAGAGACGCAAGACCCAACACTCTGGATGAGCTTAAGGCCGCTATCGAAGCATCCTGGGCCTCCATAACACACCTCAGCAGTGCCACAGGCTGATTGCCTCCATGCCCACGCCGCATTGAAGCAGTCATTTCTGCAAAAGGATTCCCGACCAAGTATTGAGTGCATAACTGAACATAATTATTTGAAGGTTGGCTTTTTTTTTGTATTAAAAACACTTTTCTTTTATTGGTCGGATGAAATATGCTAATTTTTTGAGATAGGAATTTTGGGTTTTCATGAGCTGTATGCCAAAATCATCAGTATTAAAACAATAAAAGACCTGAAATATTTCAGTTGGTGTGCAATGAATCTAAAATATATGAAAGTTTAATTTTTATCATTACATTATGGAAAATAATGAACTTTTTCACAATATGCTAATTTTTTGAGAAGGACCTGTATATATATGTATCGTGTATGGCAATAAACATTTTTTAAAATGGCATTAAAAAGGCATTAAAAAGCATTCAATTTGATATGATGATACCTGCAGAAACCCTGCAGACAGTCTGCAAATATGTGGTCTTCGCATTAGGTTATACCAAGTTGTCTCTTATGACAACCCATGTCTCAAGGAAAGAGAATGAATCTCTTTGATTACATTATTTGCTACTGTGGTGATTTACTCTCTCTGTTATTAAACTTCTTGAACTTCTACATTTAGCTGTATACATGTTACGACAATTAGGAAAGATTGGACCCAGTTGTTAATTGAGATGAATAGGCCTGGCTTAAAATGTACGTCTTCAACTAGAGGAGAAAGACCAGGGTTTTTCCTACATTGAAAATTTTTTGGCGGCCGCCAAAACGATTTTTTGTCCCGCCAAAGCCTTATTTGATCTGTAGTTGGGTTTTGTTAGTGAAGCAGGCTACAGACGGAGTGATGGAGAGAACGAGCACAGCGTCCCTCCTCCGCGCGCGCGCACTCTCCGTCTTCAGATCTGTCTTTGCTCTCTCCCTCGCAAAAATCAACTGAATCCTAAAGGCGGAAGACCGAATCCATGTTTCACGTGGTGCATTCGGAGAATATTTTTCCTGAATTACCGCTGTGTGTGAATTGCAGTCAAAAAAAAGTTGCCTTATCTTCTCTTACAACTTGTCAAGCATTCCGCACATGCAGCTGACATAACTTTAAATAAACGCAAAAAAAAAAAAATCTATCCAGTTATGAAGTGTTTTGTGAGTGTGTGTGTTGACAAATCTTTCGCGATGTCCTAACAGCCAGGATTCCCACACAACACGTCCGCTGAAGTCCGATTCTCGACCTAATGACTCCTTTGAGCGATTCATTATAATGAATGCTTAAAGCAATCGGTCTGCCCGTCAGTGTCTGAATCGGTGTACAGGTCCTTCTCAAAAAATTAGCATATTGTGATAAAAGTTCATTATTTTCCATAATGTAATGATATTTTTTGAAATTTTTTATTTTTTATATGCATTGCACACCAACTGAAATATTTCAGGTCTTTTATTGTTTTAATACTGATGATTTGGCATACAGCTCATGAAAACCCAAAATTCCTATCTCAAAAAAATTAGCATATTTCATCCGACCAATAAAAGAGAAGTGTTTTTAATACAAAAAAAGTCAACCTTCAAATAAATTATGTTCAGAGTATGCACTCAATACTTGGTCGGGAATCCTTTTTGCAGAAATGACTGCTTCAATGCGGCGTGGCATGGAGGCAATCAGCCTGTGGCACTGCTGAGGTGTTATGGAGGCCCAGGATGCTTTCGATAGCGGCCTTAAGCTCATCCAGAGTGTTGGGTCTTGCGTTTCTCTCAACTTTCTCTTCACAATATCCCACAGATTCTCTATGGGGTTCAGGTCAGGAGAGTTGGCAGGCCAATTGAGCACAGTAATACCATGGTCAGTAAACCATTTACAGTGGTTTTGGCACTGTGAGCAGGTGCCAGGTCGTGCTGAAAAACGAAATCTTCATCTCCATAAAGCTTTTTCAGCAGATGGAAGCATGAAGTGCTCCAAAATCTCCTGATAGCTAGCTGCATTGCCCCTGCCCTGCAGCTGACATGGCACCCCCAGACCATCACTGACTGTGGGTACTTGACACTGGACTTCAGGCATTTTGGCATTTCCTTCTCCCCAGTCTTCCTCCAGACTCTGGCACCTGATTACCGAATGACATGCAAAATTTGCTTTTCATCCGAAAAAAAGTACTTTGGACCACTGAGCAACATCCAGTGCGCTTCTCTCTGTAGCCCAGGTCAGGCGCTTCTGCCGCTGTTTCTGGTTTCCAAAAGCACACGCCTGTGCACGGTGGCTTCCGCAGGTCCCCCAAGGTCTGGAATCGGTCCTTCTCCACAATCTTCCTCAGGGTCCGGTCACCTCTTCTCGTTGTGCAAACGTTTTTTTGCCACACTTTTTCCTTCCCACAGACTTCCCACTGAGGTGCCTTGATACAGCACTCTGGGAACAGCCTATTCGTTCAGAAATTTCTTTCTGTGTCTTACCCTCTCGCTTTGAGGGTTGTCAATGATGGCCTTCTGGACAGCAGTCAGGTCGGCAGTCTTACCCATGATTGCGGTTTTTGAGTAATGAACCAGGCTGGGAGTTTTTTAAAAGCCTCAGGAATCTTTTGCAGGTGTTTAGAGTTAATTAGTTGATTCAGTGATTAGGTTAATAGCTCGTTTAGAGAACCTTTTCATGAGGTGCTAATTTTTTGAGATAGGAATTTTGGGTTTTCATGAGCTGCATGCCAAAAATCATCAGTTTTTAAAACAATTAAAAGACCTGAAATATTTCAGTTGGTGTGCAATGAATCTTAAAATATATGAAAGTTTAATTTTTATCATTATATTATGGAAAATAATGAACTTTTTCACAATATGCTAATTTTTTGAGAAGGACCTGTACTTTTGGTATCGATGATGTTTACTTGTAAAATAAGTTGTAATCGCTTTCTTTTACTATCTAGCCTGACAGTGATCATTTTTTCATGAATAAATAGGACAGGAAAAAAAAAATCACAAACTGTTTCTTTGTATTTATTTTAAATTTAACATTTATTGTCAATATTGGGCTTGCGGATCATGTGGGTACTAGGGTACTCTTTGCTGTTTGTGGATAACCATGTCGGTCAGCCACCACCGAAGACCAATTTTGACCCAGGAAAAACCCTGAAGACATATCTTCCAACTAGGGCTGCCCCCCTAATAGTCGACTAAACAGCAGTTGACTAGAAGAGGCTTAGTCAGCTATTAGTCGTTATGTTATTAGTCGGGTAGTCGCAGAAAAAAAAACTAAAAAAAATACTGTCTGCGTCCACAACGGACAGATGGTTAACAGCTGCTCACTCTCTCTAATGTTAACTTAGATAAATGTGGGCTATCATGCACATATCCAAGTGCTTGTGTGGAGTGTGGAAGCTGTTAGCACGCTACTGCATGACAATCACTGTTCACGGCGCAATCACTGCATGTTTTCCTTGATAACAGCGGAAACAAAATACGACATCATTTTTGCTCATGCAGATAAGAGTAATACATCACCTGAAACTGTAAAGGATCTACTTTTATTTGTATACACTCACAATATCAACAAGACGTTGTGCTTTTGTAAAATAAAGAACAGGGAGTGCTTTGTGCCGTCTCGTGGCGAAACTCATAGGCTACTTGCCTTACAGACATGAGAAATATATGTACTGGAAGCTCAAAATGTCTACTCAATCCATGTTGCATTTCTCTCTGAAGGCACGACACTGTACTGCAGAGAAGGCCAGTCAACATCGTCAACTTTACCTTTGCAGTCGACACACTGACTGAGAAAACATTAGTTTATTAATAAATAATTAAAATATATCCTTGATATTTTCCCAACACAGTCATTACATTTGCCAGTGCTTTATGGCAAGCTTTATATATAGTCTATATATTAAAGGATCATTATTGGTTAGCTCCCCACCCCCAGTATATATTTAATTAATCAAATTAATATAACCGTATGATTACTTGACTAATCGAAAAATCTTTAGTCAGATGAAGCCGTACTTAACCTGTCAAAAGGTTCATCTACAAAAGCGAGGCCTAAATGTTTTCCAAGGTGCCACTTAACCAAATGTGTCTAGGAAAAACAATGAGAGAATAAGACAAAGTTGTTTCATGCTTTCAAAGATACTCGCCCACGCACATGCAAGCACTCATGCATACTCACACACATAATTATCTGCACACACACACACACACACACACACACACACACACACATTGGCTTTTCATATTTTATGGTGACTTTCCATAGACAAAATGATTTTTATATTGTACAAACTGTATATTCTATCCCCAACCCTATCCTTATCCCTAAACCTATAGCTCTTAGAAAACATTTTGCTTACATTTTTTAAAAAGTATGATTTATACCCAGATAGCACACGTACATCTGCAAGATGTTTGTTAAAAAGATTACTTCATCTGGAAAGCATCTGCTGTGTACAAATATCTGAGAGACATCTTTAAGATGTCAGTTTTACATATATTCTAAATCATAAACATCTTAAAAAGACATTTACATCCTATAGACGTATTGCAGATAAGCAAACACTTTAAAAAATACGTCTTGCAGATGTAAATGCAGACATTAAATAGACGTCTCCATGATGTACAGGTGCTATCAAGGAAACGTTTTTTTTTTTTTTAGGGGGGTGGGGGGTTGGGTTTGGGGGCAACAAATGTTTTAACAAATGTCCCCACGATATTGGGTTTATCTGGACCACACACACACAAGGTGAAATCAGATATTTCACAACAAATTCTATATTTGGCTAATTCAAGACTTTCCGCTTTGATCTACATTCAAAAGTAACAAGAAAGAACAAGAGTAAAATCATGCTTTTGTGAATAATACTAAAGAATCCACAAAATAGAATTATGAGATCACATGACTCATGTGTGTTGTTTTTGCACTGTAATTAACAGGCTTGTTTAAAAGATCTAAGAAGTCAAAATAAAGAGAAAAGCACCTTATAGGCTACAGACTCAGTGGTACAGTATAAGCAGAAACCATAGTGACAGCAGAGACGATTTCGTGAGTGAATGACAGTCATGTATAATGAATAGTTGTGGATCCTAGCAACAGGAATAAAATGATTTAGTATCTCTTAATTTATGCTTGGAGAATGCATCCATTCATTCTGAACCACAATCACTTCAAGAGTCTTCAACATTAGTCCAAGACGGTCTGATGCTTCAAACCTAGAAAATTCCTCCATTTCTATAATCAGACAGAAAAGGGCCAGACTAGAAGAAGATACCAAATGATAAAGCTCACTTAACCCCAGATACTTCTGGATCAAGACTTTCACTTCAATTTAAGAGGTCATAGATCAGGGGGAAAGATATATGATTCTTGCAAGATCTTAGATCTAGCAAATGGATTTTGGTTGCACTTATAATTATCCTGTGAAAATCTGGCCTTGCAATTTCTTTCAATTTATGAATATCTCTTAAAACAGAACGGATCTTAAAGATTCACCTTGAAAGTGGATCAGCTGATTTAAAATGGAGGAAAGAGTAGTGAACATCACAATATTTATCTGCTTCCAATTTACAATCATTTTAAAAAAGTTGTTGTTTTACCTTGGTTCTCCTCTGCGGTTTATTTGAATTAAATGATGCGGCATCAGTCACACCATCATACGCTTAGATTCAGATACACATCCTTCTCTCGCCAGATGTTTGAAGCTCCGACATCCCACATTTTCACCTAAAATATGCGTCCAACCGCTAGATCTATTTCGAGTGATGGTATAAACCCAGACACACGCGTTTTCGGTTGAAAAACACCAAGAAACATGTAAAAGACATCAGAGTTCTTCCCGATGTAATACAATCTGAAAACTAGCGTTGCAAAACAGATGTGCAATCTCGTAATAATCTAAACAAAAAAAACTGAGAAAAACTGACTTAAACGTCGCTGTTCTTTCGAGTGCAAACGCTCATATTAAACGGAGAGGAATGCATGATACATTTTGTAACCGCTTCTCCATCGCTTTATGCTTCCCAAACACTCGTGCTGTCCGCAATTCACCGAGTACGGCGTCACTGAAAAGAAACCAACGACATCTCAGCGCCGGATTTGATCTACACACCGCTAACCAATGAAAATGCAGGAGTCGCCAGCTGACGTTTTCAGTGGCCAATCATCGATGCCGGTGCAGCTGGGTTTGGTTGCGGGATGGGAATGAATCATGTTGCACTGTAGTATCGCGGTCAGCAGTGATTTTCGAATGAACTGAACCCAAATGATTCGCTCGAACGATGCACGCTGAGGACATCTGCTGGTTCAAGCGTGGAGTAATATCCGACTACAACCACTACTGTACAATATCGTTCTCACACGCATGGTAACGTTACATTAAAACGCGTTAAGCTATCCGGGACAGAGCTAATGATGTTCAATAATTATTACAGAGAAGAAAAACTACAGTTGGCCCATGTCTCCCCTATAAAACTACATCCATGATACATCTGCAAGTAGAAAAAAAAAAGTTTAACGTAATGTTCATAATATAGTATATAATATATATATATATATATATATATATATATATATATAAAATAAACCACAACAATTCAAATAAATTACAAAATTATTTCTTAAAATTAATGAAAACAATTGGGAGTGCAAAAAAGTACTAATATCAAATACTAAAGTGTAAAATGGCAGAGAGCAGCTTGATTCAACTTGTAAAACAATGTCATATTCGGTACACTGGATCAAAATGCATGGGCGACTGGTTTATTGTCAGTGAAAACAGATGCATTGCTTGAGGCTGCAATGTTCACACAAATATAATGCAGCATTTCTGAGTCAACATATTAACTGAGAATTATAATCTGTACTGTTTTATACTGGGAATTTATCTGATTTAACAAGTTTTCCCTTCTAGTCCATTAATATTTATATTTTGGTTAACTTATTAATAAAATAAATGTCAGGATATGCCATGCTTTAAATGAGACGACAGATGAATAAATAGTTATGACAGGCCCTTCAAAAACAATTAATACAAACACACTACAATCGACATGTCAAAACACTTGTATTCTGATGCTGTGCGTGTTTCAGAGACGGCTCGAGTGTTCATATGTGCTAAGAATCCTTAATCTGCTTAGTGTCCTCTATTTTTGGTGGAATGATTTTGACATCAAAAGGAAAAAAGAAATCTGTCAGTGCTTTGGCATCTTTTGGGTCCAGAGAGTACTCCTGTGCCAGCTTCTCTGGAGTCCATGTTTTAGGCATGCGTTTGTGATTGTTCAGGGCAGTTAAAGCTTCCACAAGCGACAGTTTTCCTTTCGGAACATCAGTGACATCAAAGAAACCATAGGTGTCTCCCGGCAGACTGTACTTCAGCGCCCTGCGCGGCGTCTCCTGCTCGACCTTCTTAACCACAGGACCTGCTTCACCCTACAACACACAGAGCACAGAGAGTCAGCCACGCCAGTAGAGGGCAGTGCAAACCACCTTTTCTAAAAACATAAGTCAGCAAACCCAAACACGCAAAATGATTCATAAACAGTGTTGGGGAAAGTAATGCATTAAAATATTGTTACATGCTAAAAAGTAACTAATCGTGTTTATGGAAAGTAATGTTACGTTACTTTTGCATTACTTTTTCTCATCTGGGCGGGGCTTGCTTGTTTGTTTTTAATATAAAAAAAGTTATATTTCTGACAAATGTAAAAGCCCTTTCACAAAGTTAAATGAATAAGCCTCAGGCTGAAGGAAACGTAAATTCACGTCTGTACAAGAAGAGGGCGCAGCTCACACAAACCTTTCCGCTTTGATGCTATTCTGGATTGCATGAAGAATAGGACACAAGAGAAGAAAGTTCTACACTACAAACACAAATGTTATGTTTATGTAAAGTTATTTTTAGTACAGATGAATTGGATCATCGAAGGTCAGCAATAAAGACATTGGTTAAAATAATGGGATTAAATACATAACGGAAAAAAATATATTAAATTACTGCAGGTTCCTATTTCACTGTTTTAATTCATTTTGAAGAGTACTGAATCAGTTTTTGTGCAAGTGAGATGAGTAAATGCATGTCGACATTTAGTCTAGAAATACAAAAGCATCATGTTTACACTGAACACAACACCTCTGCACTTACTCCTGATTTCTCTCAGCATGATAACAGGAGAGCTGTCATTCAGTAAATGGGAAAACAAAGTAACTGGCATTAGTGTTTCTGAGCCTAGTTTCTAAATTGTCTTAAAAAAATACGGACTCTTTCTCGCCATTTACACAGTCTAAAGGCTGATTATAATTGACGCTCCGCAAGTTCGCTTGATTTCACACGGAAAATATGACGGTGTTGCCAGAAGTTCGCTTTGAGTGTGCGCGAACATATTTCGTGTGGCCTTGTGAATGGCATTTTTTGTAACTTTCCGTACAGTTCCGCATCCGAAGATGCACAAGTTCAGGGCGATTCTAGCCAAACATGCACGTCTGTGTCCCCGTTTGTGTGAAACAGAAGCAGTTTAATGTAAAGTTCAAACTCCATCAGGTGCTTTTTGTCTTGTGTTTAATGCGAAATAAAGCCAATAATTTAAGATTGTTTTTTGGTACATAAAGAAATTATTAATTCATTAACTCATCACAAGACTTGTAGAGATCCAAGATGGCGCTGAGCATGGCGGCCGTGTTGCAAGCTCCGAGTAAACGTTGCAGTTTTTCGTTTGTTATACTTGTTATTTTGTTGTCCTACGTGTTGGATGTTGTTAGTATAACTGTCTACGACAGACACACGCTTTTAAACATAGGTTCCTAAGTCACACAACACAATCCGGACTTTGAGTTCTTGAACACCGCATCAGAGCCCTTTGTCTGGGCCGCACGGTCGCGACCAAGGAAACGCTGCTGGAAAAGTGGGAAGAGAGCCGGCGTCCTTGTCAGACTCAGACTCTCCCAACCATTTTGCTGGCTAACGTTCAGTCACTGGACAACAAACTCTGTGAACTGCGGGCACGTATCTCATACCAACGAGAAACAAGGGACTGCTGCATTATTTCCCTCACAGAAACCTGGATGTCTGCAGTGGTTCCAGACTCAGCCATCAAGCTTACAGGGTTCTCCGTGCACCGCTTGGACAGAACGAAAGAGCTCACAGGGAAAAGCAGAGGTGGGGCTGTTCTGCTCCCCTGATCTGGAATTTCATATGCTTCTGTGTCGAACATTCTGGCTACTGAGGGAATTCACAGCGGTCATAATCACAGCTGTTTACATTCCCCCTCAAGCCAACACAGACCAGGCACTCAAGGAACTGTATGGGAATATAAGTGAGCAGGAAACCACGTACCCAGATGCGGCGTTATGGGGGACTTTAACAAAGCCAACTTCAGAACAATAGCTCCAAAATATTATCAACACATAACCATCAACACGCGTGGTGATCGTGCACTGGACCACTGCTACTCTCCTTTCCGGGATGCCTACAAATCTCTCCCCTGCCCACCTTTCGGCAAATCGGATCACTCATCCATTCTGCTCCTGCCTGTTTATATAGGCAGAAACTGAAACGGGAAGCACCCGCCCTCAGGACAATTCAATGCTGGTCGGACCAATTGGACACTATAGTACAGGACTGTTTTGATCACGTGGACTGGGACATGTTCCGGGCAGTGTATGATAATGACATAGAGGCGTACTCAGAAACTGTAATGTGTTTCATCAGGAAGTGCGTAGATGTAGTGCCCAACCAAAAACCATGGATTAATAGCGATGTTAGAGCAGCCTTGTCAGCATGGACATCTGCTTTTAAATCCGGCAATGCTGATGATCGCAAACAAGCCAGTTACGATCTCAGGAAATACATCAAATCTGCAAAAAGACAATATAAAAACAAGTTGAAGAACAATTCAACACCAGCGATGCAAGAAGCATGTGGCAGGGCATCAATAACATCACAGATTTTAAAGGGAATAAATTAGCTACTTTGAACATTGCCGCCTCTCTACCGGATGACCTTAATAACTTTTATGCTCGTTTCCAGGCTCACAACACCGCCCACAAAGAGAGCGCTCCCGCGGATGCTGCAGAAGAGGTGAGTGCACTCTCCGTTTCTGTCACGGATGTAACCCGATCCTTCCGACGGGTGAATATCCGCAAGGCTGCGGGTCCTGATGGCATCCCAGGCCATTTCAACCTCTCCCTCTCTCTGTCTGTGGTTCCCTCGTGCTTCAAAAAATCCACCATTGTGTCCATACCAAACAAAAATAAAATCACATGCTTAAATGACTGGAGTCCCGTTGCTCTTACACCCATCCTCAGCAAGTGTTTTGAGAGACTCGTCAGAGACTACATCTGCTCTGTGCTGCCTGCTTCACTGGATCCGCTACAATTTGCATATCGTAGCACCCGTTCTACAGACGATGCTATTGCTTTCACCCTACACACTGGTCTCTCCCACCTGGAAAATAAGAACACCTATGTGAGAATGCTGTTTGTGGACTACAGCTCAGCATTTAACACCATAGTGCCTGCCACACTTGTTGCGAAGCTCCAGACTCTGGGACTAAACAGATTTCTGTGCAGCTGGATCCTGGACTTCCTGACAGGCAGAAGTCAGGTGGTCAGAATGGGCAACGATACTTCATCCCCGCTGACCCTCAACACTGGTGCTCCTCAGGGCTGTGTCCTCAGCCCGCTCCTGTACTCCCTGTACACAGCTCCATCATCGTCAAATTCACTGATGACACAACGGTGATAGGCCTGATCACCGACAACGATGAGATGGCCTACAGAGAGGAGGTGAACACCCTGACTAAATGGTGTCAGGAGAACCACCTCTCACTCAACATTAACAAGACCAAGGAGCTGGTGGTGGATTTCAGGAGACAGAGCAGAGAACACACACCCATCACCATCAACAAGACACCTTTGGGGTGGGTAAACAGCTTTAAGTTCCTCGGTGTAAACATCAGTGAGGCTCTCAACTGGTCTACACACACGAATGCAGTGCTGAAGAAGGCACCTCAACGCCTCTTCTTCCTGAGATGGCTGAGGAAGTTTGGAATGAGCCCCAGCATCCTCAGAACATTCTACACCTGTACTGTGGAGAGCATCCTGACGGGCTGCATCACTGCCTGGTTTAGAAACAGCACCGCTGGCAACCGCAAAGCTCTGAAAAGGGTCGTGCGAGCTGCCCGCCACATTGTTGGAGGTGAGCTTCCCTCCCTCCAGGACATCTACACCAGGCGGTGTATAAGGAAAGCCCGGAGGATCATCAGTGACTCCAGACACTCGTCCCAGAGACTGCTCTCTCTGCTGCCCTCAGGAAGACGTCTCCGCAGCATCCGATCCCGCACTAGCCACTGAGGGACAGCTTTTCCCCTCAGGCTATCAGACTAATAAACAATCAAAACTAATACACCCTACAGCATACTCCCTCAATATGGTATGCCACACACTGCACTTTAACTTCAACGGTTCAATACTGGACTATACATACACATTGCATTTAATACAATAATCTGCCTGCTACCACTGGATACCATCCAATGCACATCCATGACATTTTGTGTATCCTGTTCATGTATAATCTGTTCCACCCTAGCATATTTTATGTGTATATACGTCTACATAATGTAGAATGTGTACATACCGTGTATAGTGTATAATGTGTAGTGCTAACTGTAAGTATGTCTGATAGTACACTGTGTGTACTGACTATATGTATGTGCACATTGTCATCTGTTGAAGCCTGTATGGTTAAATGTAAGTTGTTTCTGCAATATCTGGAGCACGCTCCCAAGAATTTCACTCACCAAGGCACATGTTATGTGGTGATGTGACAATAAAAGTGACTTGACTTGTACCGGCAAATGTCTTCTCACCGGTGATTCCCGATGGTTTTAGAGGACAATTACTCCTCGTCCCCCCCTGTTGTTTTAAAGAATAGTACAACGGCGAACGCGGCAAGTATAAAAGCCTCGTCCGTTTGGGAAGAGGAGCCAGACGAAAGTATAAATCCCGCAAGGATTGCATAGAATAGGAGTGATTTCTCAAAGCACCTATTGGAGTGAAATCTGTCTGGCAGTAAGCTGCACATGCACATTATGTGTGGCATTTCAAAAGCGTAATCAAATACAACAATTTTAACATTGATCACGTACATGTTAGGATGGCTGAGTCCTTAGCCATCTTCAAGAATCGGCTTAAAACACATCTTTAACATTGATCACGCTTTTCATCATTATACAATTATAAAAAAGACCTCTAACTCTAGTTTGCTCTATTCTTTTTCTATTCTATCTGTTTTCTTTTTATTTATTATATTATTTAAAAGCTCTTGCTACGTGTACTGCGTTTAAGTCAAGTCAAGTCAAGTCATCTTTATTTATATAGCGCTTTAAACAAAAAAGATTGCGTCAAAGCAACTGAAACACATTAATTAGGAAAAACAGTGTCAATAATGCAAAATGACAGTTAAGGCAGTGCATCATTGAATTCAGCGATGTCATCATGCAGCTCAGTTCAGTTTAAATAGTATCTGTGCAATAATTTGCAATCAAGTCAACGATATCGCTGTAAATGAAGTTGTCCCCAACTAAGCAAGCCAGAGGCGCACAGCGGCAAGGAACCAAAACTCCATCGGTGACAGAATGGAGAAAAAAAAAAACCTTGGGAGAAACCAGGCTCAGTTGGGGGGGCCAGTTCTCCTCTGACCAGACGAAACCAGCAGTTCAATTCCAGGCTGCAGCAAAGTCAGATTGTGCAGAAGAATCATCTGTTTCCTGTGGTCTTGTCCCGGTGGTCTTCTGAAACAAGGTCTTTACAGGGGATCTGTCTCTGGGGCTCTAGTCCTGGTCTCCGCTGTCTTTCAGTTTAAGCTAAATGAGACTTGTCATAGCACTTATATATCAATGCTCTTTTGTTGTTTTTTGATTGCTTCCATTGTCCTCATTTGTAAGTCGCTTTGGATAAAAGCGTCTGCTAAATGACTACATATAAATGTATATGCACACCCTTAGTATTTCTACTAAATGTCTTAGAGAATTCATAACAGTCACATTTTTCTGCATGCATTCAGTGCAGTTTGACAATGCTTTGAAATGAATCAATGAATCTTTTAATTATTTCCTTGAATTGTTAGTTAGTCCAAACCACACTTATTAAACTGTGAAAATATCTGACACATACTAAACTACTTTAGAATAACACTGATATATTTTATAAAACTAATAGTTCCAATCCTAGATTATGATTGGTTGAGCTATGTTGCAAGCCGTTTTAAAAATACAGTAATACAATACTTCTATACACTAATATGTTTATTATATTATATTATATTATATTATTATCTATTTGACATGACGTTAACTAGTGACACCAGTGTGATATGCTAAATGATTTTTTTTTTATTATATTAACACTGAGTTGTGACAACTTATTGTATTTTCTATTTGTTGTGTGGATTTATGTGTTTTTATAATTTGAATGTTGGTTTCTTAGTAAGATGCTGTTTGAAAAGTGCACAATGAAGTTGTGAAGATTTATAGCACTTTACATGAACCGCTTCAAAGAGGCTCAGAAGCATGTGGGCGGCGGCTGCATCAGGTCCTGAACGAGTGCTTGTGTTGTTTAATGCACTTGAGATATGTTTTCCCCAGTCAGTGTATCACATATTTTACTGTTATAGTCTATACTTTGTTAATGTTATGAATTGAAAGTCAAGTGCACATTTGCATTTTGCAAAAATATTTGTTGCTGGAAATCTAATTTACGTTAAAAATATATATAGTATTTATCAGAACTAGTGGCCCCCTTGGTAAACATGAGCAATGAAGTTTATCGTTTTGATCTTTCATTAAAAATATTTACCAAAATCGAACTTTTCATTAAAGTAAAATTTTCCTCATTGTGATGGATGATTAAGGGAATTGTTTGGACCCACTGTTTCATTTTATACATACCTTAAATTGCTGATAACCCAACTAAAGTATTATTGCTGTGCAATTGTTGGTGAAATTTGAAACAATTTATTAAAAGGGAACTTAATATATCTGAATGAAAGTGTCCTGTTGAGATCACAGTAATTACTGCTGACTTTAATTGTTCTGTAGATCAAAAGATCCTAAACTTCAAACCTGAGAAACAGGATCTTTAGACTCCACATAAACGTCCTTGAGCATTGACAGCAGTGGATCATTCCTCTGGCGAATCTCTTCTGAAATGCTGGTGGCTGGCATAGAAACACATATGTCAGATCATGCACAAAAAAAAAACAACAACAAAAAAACTGTCTAACATGCAGTTTCATTTAGGGTATAATTCATTGCCAAAAGTATGTGGACAGGCTCTTTTATCAGGTCTGGCTTTGACACAGCTATTCATGGACACCTCTGGATATATAAGCAACAGATACCAAGATACTGAAGGCACTGAAATTGTAATTGGCCCTGGTAATATTGTTCTAAATCAACAACCAGGGAAAATCAATTTCCTCTCATATTTCACTTGTCATAAACACTATACTTCTAAGACAACTGCACCATAATCGATAAAATTAATTAATTTAGATGTTACCACATGAAGCGCATTTTTAGAATAGCATTACGCTTAATGCAGATTAATTCATTAACACATTAAAAGACCAAATTCGGTACCTAGATAATGCAAACTTTTTTCTTACTGCAAGACATGAATTTTGCTTCCATAATTTATTTTCTACAATTAGTGATGCTTATGTAGGCCAGTGTTTGAACTGAGACGTATGTTACTATAGTTAAAGGGGTCCTATTATGCTCTTTTACAAAGTCTTGATTTTGTTTTGGGGGTGTACTAGAACAGGCTCTCATGCTAGGTGGTTAAAAATGGCCTTTTTGCAGGATAGAAATGTTTGAATTGGAAAAAAAAAATATATATATATATATTAAAAATATATATATTATATTATATATATATATATATATATATATATATATATATATATATATATATATTACATATTTTACATTATTACTACACCTCTCTCCTCAGTCTGGCATGAACGTCTCGAATAGTTCCTGTATCAAATGAAGGCCCACCTTCTGAAATATGAGATGTGCTGTGATTGGTTAGCTGGGCCAGTGTGTGTTGTGATTGGCGGCACTCAGCGACTGGTCGGGAAATAGCTTACTTCAGTGTAAATATTGCATCAAAATTAAATCAATTTGAGCATGATTTAAACCCGGATGATTGTAACCACTCTAAGTTCGTCTGCCTTGGGAAAGCTAAGCGATAATAACACTCGTTGTTTTCTCTAGTGCAGCTCAACCAGGTCTCGTTCCATTCGTTGATCTTTGTGATATCACAAATCCCGGAAAATATGCGTTGTAGTCCAAACAAGTCGTTTGTTGTAGTTTTTAAAAAGTGATTTCTGTTAAATTATTTGTCTTGTCATGAATTTTGTTTTGGTTTTTGTAAATTTGTTTATGTTTTTTTTTGCTTATTGTGAGAATTTGATTTTTTTCTTGATTTGAAAAAGCATAATAGGACCCCATGGTAACCACAAATTAACCATATTAACCAAGCCGTAAATCTGTTGTTATACAAATGGTAATCAATACGGCAAGAAACCATGGTTACTACACTTTTACTGTAAGGATTTATTTCTGCAGGGATTTCAGTCTGACTAAAAAGCGATATCAAAGACATCAAATAGCTTATATAATGTTATTAAATAATAACGTCAAATGCATCAATGCAATGATAATTCACCATTAAATGGGGAAGACGGACTCAGTGGTATGTTGCAGCAGGTGCACAATACATTTTCATAGATGACGTCACTGCTGGTGGGAGGGTGTTGTGATGTGCGGTAACATAAAATGTGAAGTTATACAACAAAATCAGTTTGACTCCCTTTGAGCGGTTATAATTTCCGTCACCGCTGTGATAAATCATATTCACACAGGTTATATTCTAAAAGACATTGGGCATGGTCCTTCACAATACAAACAGTTATAAGAGCAGAGGTAGTAATCCAGCATGCTCTAACACGCTTTCTCACCCGGAATGTCTTCTTGTGGAAAACTGCTCGATGATGGATGTCGTGGTGCAGCTTTAGGTTTTGCCTTGCTTATTTCTTGGTGAGCGCGATTCTCTACATTAAAGTTTCTGATCAGGCGTGTTACTCTCGAGCCCATCTTTACAGAGGGCATTCTTCTTCTTACTAAACTTCTGTACTAAAAGCATTGAGCGCTCATTACTGCCCCCGACGGGCTGATTCCTGTTTCTTTAGTGCCCATGTTTGGATGGTTCATTGTTCTTCTTACCAAGTTTTGTTTGTTTGTTTGTTTTGTTTCTTAAAATATAATAAACGTTTTGTATAAATACAAATGAGATAAACTAAAAAAAAAAAAAAAAAATACCTTTAAAGTTATGAATGGCTAGAGCATATCAGTGTCTCTCACGATTCTTTATATGCAATATTAAAGTGTCAGACCTATATAAAAATTACTTGATGAAAAATGTAGAGAAATTTTGGGAATTATGTATGTGGTCAAGTTTTAATTAGTGTTCAGGTCTCAGACTTCCAAATGAACAGTTTCTCAGATTTTTTTGATATATGTTTTTGTTCTCTCTTTAAAACAGTTTAACATGGTTTTGTGCATTTGTGTCATCTAAAAAAGAAAAAGGAAAAGTATGGTCCTGAATGTGAATTTGTGTTTTTTAAGTATTGTAATTTTTATGTATGTTTCATGATTCATTTGGATGAATTTTAAAGGCTGTTTATACTTTCATTTTGTATTTGTTTATTTTTTTTAGTTTTTGGTTATGTTTTTTTCAGCTCCATCGGCTGTTTATACTTTCATTTTGTATTTGTTTCCTTAGACACGCAAACAATATTTTTAGAAAAAAATTTAAGAATAAAAGTAAAAAATAGAAGGAATATATAGTTTGAATATTTATTTTTGAAAGTTATGAGTGAATATGTATAAATAACAGAAAAAAAGAAGCATATATAGTTTGAATAGTAAATACTTGATGAAAAATCAAGTCAACGATATTTGGGAATGATGTATGTGGTCAAGCCAGAATTAGTGTTCAGGAACCAAACTTCCATCAATGACAGAATGGAGAGAAAAAAATTTTTGGGATATATGTTTTTGCTCTCTTTTAAAACAGTTTAACATGGTCTGACCAGACGCATTTGTGTCATTAAATTCCAGGCTGCAAAAAAGTCATGATTGTGCACACAGTAAAAGTTCTGTTCCTGTGGTCTTGTCCCGGTGGTCGTCTGAGACAAAGGTTGTACAGGGGTCTGTCTCTGGGGCTCTTTTCTCTGGTCTCCGCTGTCTTTCAGGGCTGTAGAGGGTCCTTTAAAGGTGCTGTTTAATTACTGGATTCGTTTTGTCCGGGTGTTTCCAGTGACCAGTCAGTGGTACAGATTTTTTCAGGTCCAATCATGACCTCTCGGACACACACAAATGAAGGTCTGTGGATGATGCAGTCAACACAGGACTGTGATATATCCTACAACATCTAGACAAACCAGGGACTAATGTGAGGATCCTGTTTGTAGACTTCAGTTTGGCTTTCAACACCATCATCCCAGCACTCCTCCAGACCAAACTAACCCAGCTCTCTGTTCCTAGCTCTATCTGTCTCTTGGCGACCATCCTTATGAAGGATTGTGTTCATATATTTGTGGTTGGGTTATGGTGCCCCTCAGGGATGTGTTCTCTCTCCACTGCTGTTCTCCCTTTACACCAGTGACTGCACCTCTACTGACTCTTTCAAGCTCCTGATGTTCGCAGACGACACCACAGTCATCAGCCTCATTCAGGACGCTGATGACTCTGCATATAGAAGCGAGGTTTAGAGTTAGTTGCACATAATTGTGCATAATTAATTGTTAATGTAATAAGAACATGTAACAAAAACACTAAAATAAGGTGTTAACTTTTATAGCTACATCCAGTCTTTCTTTTGTCAAGCAATGGTAAATATAACCACAACTTTAGTCAGATCTTTTGTGTATTTCATAACCAGCGTCACAACCAGTGGCATCTGTGCTAATGTTAATACTACGTTTGTCTCTTTTTTACCTTTGGAGTTCTTATCCTGGTGGCACAAGTACCTCTATATGCGGAAAGATATTCTTCTTCCCCCATTATGAAATAACTTTTTAGCAGCACTAAAAATAATGAGGTGATCCATATGATCATATAATAGTATACCATAAAATGAGAAATATTAAGTATGTGCCACTATTTTATATAGATTTTTTTTAAGTTTAGTAGAGTACACTACCAATGGCAAAAATAAGCTCAACACAAACTTTACTTGCTTAGGGGCATAGTGTGAATGCTGTAACCTGTTAAAATGGGTGGAGAAATAAATATGCACTGTTTATGTGCATATTTATTTCTTTAAAAAACCTTCATAGCTTTTAAAGAGGGATTTCATTAGGAATAAGAAAGAGGAGTAAAGCTTGTAAAGAGTGTAAAATATTGTCTTTTTTATTTCCAAATGGGAAATGTTAACAAAATGGCATGTTAAAAAATGGGAATGGCAATTTTGAGGTGATTACTGACACTTATGATACTGTTAAATCTTACTGTCTGGGTTTTAAAGCAGTTCTGATGAGCACTGTACAAACCAACAAGGGAAAATGGTACTTTGGAGTGTTCCCTTGATCCAAATCCAAACAGACCCATATAGATTTATGTTAGATTAAATAAAATACATTGAAACAAATACTTAAAATCTTAAAAAATGTCCTCCATGGAGAACAGAATAAATGGCGCATAAAAACTGAGGTGCGTGAGGATAGGGACCGGTTGTCGTGGAGGGCAAATGGAACCTGATCGATTTGATGAGGCTGTGTCTGAAACCAAAGACAGCTGCTTTGCTTACTCACTGCCCAGTCAGTCAAAAACTGGTTTCAGACTGGCTTCCAAGGCACCATAATGTCATGTCAAATTATCAAGAGCGTATCCTCAGCGGGACAACTTTGTACATAATTTACACCTAAACAGTTCATAGAGGCACCTTAAGTGTACATATTACTACTTTAAGATACTAAAATGCGTCTTTTAGAGGCAGATAAGGTACAAAGTTGGCCTTTTGAGAGTACTTCCCCAGTGACAAGCTGTTGTACACCAAAATGTAACATTTTTGTACCATTTTCTGACAATACATAACTTTAGCTAGCTTTGCCTAAGACTTATTCAGCAAGATTCTCTTTAAACTTTTTCTCTGCCATGACAGTAGTTGACCTGCAAAAGAAAACTGATAGTAGAAGCAGAGTTTCTGTGAGATGTTCCCTTGTGTCCACAGTCCATCTGCATACACACATATGTGTAACATATGATTCAACCCTTAGTAGACAGGATGCTGGATTCAAACATGCCTTGGGAACTTCCTACCTCTAAATTCTGTATTAGATTGAAGCTTTTTCAGGCTTCGGACACAGCCTACGTATGGGCTAACAATACCTTTTAAACAACCAGTTTTCTTCCAACATGAAGAGATAGAGTGAGAGAGAGAGAGAAGAAACACCCATACTCAAAAATACCTGGTAGCTGGAGAACTAAACACAATGCATTTTGTTTGTGGAGATATGCTGACATATGGCAGTTGTTAATATTTGGCTAGAAATACAAAAATGTACATTATGTGTAAAATAATTTTTTTGTTACATTAGGTTAACATCTAATAATTTGGAGAGGACACAGTTCTCAGAGATTAACAAAATATCAACTCAATTTAGTAACTTAAGCACTGTAAAATATAAAATAAATTAAAGAAAACATGACAATTCAATTTCCCTTGAAGGTTCGGATATTTTAAAAACCACTAGAATAATAGACTCTGAATCTTTATTCCTCCATCTGGAACATGATCTCATCAGAAGACAAGAGAATGAATAAACCACAAACATTCTCGAAACTCAAATATCACAAGCAGACACAGAGTTTTATGCACTGACACACACCTAAACCCTTCATAGGTGTCTGCTTTATCCTTCATGAAGAGCGGGTTCCTCAAAGCGACCAAAATTGCTACTTTGCGAAGCAGCACAAAAAGATGAGCGGGGCTTTAACAGAACAAAAAACATGAACAAAGAGAAACAAAAAAATCATCCATAAACAAGCTTCTCGTATTTACACTGAATACAGGCATAATTTCTTATCATTATAATGATTATGGCCACAACCCTTTCCACGTCCTCTTCCTTCCCACAATTTTCCATGTTTGCCTCCCCAGCTCGCTCATGTGTACACCTCTCTAGTTGAAAGTCTGTGTAAACGGTTCAGTCTTCAGGCGAGTAGGGCGTGGAGCCGCAGGGGAGTAACAGGAGCTTAGGTGAACTTATGAAACTGTACATGCCTCCAGTCAGGAGGGAGTCGAGGGCACTTGGGACGGCCCAGGGAGGATGAGATCAGGGTGAGCCTAGGAGGCTGGGTTTAGAGGTTGTCTCCGGGCTGATATTGAGGTTCGGTTGCAGTGAAGTAATCCTCAAGGAAGGCCTGCAGGTACTCGAAAGTGGGCCGCTCTTCAGCTTCCTTCTTCCAGCACTGAACCATCAGCTCGTGTAGAGAGCTCGGGCAGTCCTGGGGACTCGGCATCCGGTAGCCACGCTCCACTTGTTCCAGTACCTCTCTGTTATTCATCCCTAGCCAAAATAACATGAGAGTTTTAGCATAACAATGCTGTCAGTATGTTTATCGTATTAGAGATTTCAGGAAGACAAATTTCTGGAAAACAAGACAAAATGTTTGGTAACATTATCGTTTAGGGACCAATTTGCACTATTTACTAACTGCTTATTAGCATGCACATTACTAGCACATTGGCCGTTTATTAGTAGTTATAAAGCACATATTTATGCCTTAACAACTACCTTACTAATTATTAATAAGCAGCAAATTATTAGTTTATTGTGGAAAAAGTTAACAGTTTATAGTGAGAAGTGTTTCCCAAACTATACATATATATATATATATACACATATATATATATATATATATATATATATATATATATATATATATATATATATATGGCATTTTTAAATGAGAACTGAACAGTGGTGGACAGCAAGTATCTGTACTTTAGTATTTAGTATCTAAGTGCTGCGTTCGACACCATAGATCACGACATACTCATAGATCGATTACAAAACTATACAGGTATTCAAGGGCAGGCTTTAAGATGGTTTAGATCCTACCTGTCCGATCGCTACCACTTTGTTTAATTTAAAAAGGGAGTCATCTCTCTTATCACCAGTAAAGTATGGAGTGCCACAAGGATCTGTCCTAGGTCCTCTGCTATTTTCAATATACATGTTGCACCTTGGTAATATTATTAGAAAATACAGGATTAGTTTCCATTGTTAGGCTGATGATACTCAACTATATATCTCAACGAGATCAAATGAAACTTCTAAATTATCTAAGCTAACACAGTGTGTTAAAAATGTAAAAGGTTGGATGACCAATAATTTTCTCCTATTAAATTCGGATAAGACAGAGATTTAGTAATCGGACCAAAAAACAGTACACAGAATCTTTTGGATTACAATTTACAACTAGACGGATGTACTGTTTCTTCCTCTACAGTCAAAAATCTGGGTGTTATATTAGACAGCAATCAGTCTTTTGAAAATCATATTTCCCATGTTTCAAAAACAGCATTCTTCCATTTTAGAAACATTGCCAATTTACGGAACATGGTATGCAGAAAAGCTAGTTCATGCATTCATGACCTCTAGACTGGACTATTGTAATGCACTGCTAGGTGGTTGTCCCGCATCTTCAATAAACAAGCTACAGGTAGTCCAAAATGCAGTGGCTACAGTCCTTACGAGGTCAAGAAAATATGATCATATAATTCCCCAATTTTACAGTCTCTGCACTGGCTACCTATTAAGTTCCGTATCAGTTACAAAATATTATTACTTACTTATAAGGCCCCTAATGGTTTAGCTCCGGTGTACCTAACTAGCCTTCTACCACGCTACAACCCATCATGCTCCCTAAGGTCACAAAACACTGGACTCTTGGTAGTACCTAGGATAGCAAAGTCCACTAAAAGAGGTAGAGCTTTTTTGCATTTGACTCCCAAACTCTGGAATTGCCTTCCTGATAATGTTCGGGGTTCAGACACACTCTCTCTGTTTAAATATAGATTAAAAACACATCTCTTTGGCCAAGAATTCAAATAATGCATATCATGATCTTGTACTGCAGTTATATTTGATCAAATGCACATTATTATTTAGCTTGGGTTAAACAAATAAATTTTGCTTAGTTGGAACAGCAGCTATGCTAATTATGCCTCTATTTGTTTTAGATTTACACAAGCTTCAGTCTGGATCCAGAATACCCGAGAAGAGATGATGCCAACCCTGAAACAACATACAGAGCTAGCAAATTTCGCTTTAAGTTTGATACATTATAATAATTGCTGTTAATAGTGTTCATTGTCTGATTATGTCTTTAACTGATTTTTCTGTACATTTCTGCCATATGTACATAAACTGACAGTCACTACTGATAAGCTACAACTAAATATATTGTAGAAACTTTAATTTCTGTAAAGCTGCTTTGCAACGATTTGTATTGTGAAAGGTGATATACAAATAAACTTGAATTGAATATTTTTAGAAAACTTTTTTTTCACTACATTTCAATGCATATGAATGTACTTTTTTACTCCACTGCATTTCATAAAAACTCGTTCCTCATTAATTTGAACCAAAGAAATCAACATCCGCTCCGAAATGCGATAGCAGCGTCTGATTTGTGAACGAGCAGATTCTTCTCAATGAACCTGTTAAATCGGTTCGCAAATGCATTGTCGCACTGAATAATAATAAGACAATCTCTGACTCAACTGACTGAAGGATTCATTCAGAATGTGGATCACTGATTTGATGCGACTGTAGATCTGTTATTCTTAATTATGGATTCATTCACAAAGTTGAATTAGGAGATTGTACATCGACTGTAGCTCACTGATTCAATGATCTGGTCAGAATAAGTCTACTGATAGTAAATGCAAAAAAATGCATCTTTTAGGCTGCATGTCAGTTTTTGTGATACCTTGGAGGTACTGATGCCAAATTTTAATACTGATAGTAAATGAAAATCATATTTAGGCCATGCCTGTCAGTTATTTGTGACTGAAGACATCTAAACCTCTTAAGACCATTTAAAGCTGTGTGTCATTTCCATGCCATTAGCGGTACCAAATAGAACTGATAACATATAAAATACAATAAAACTCTTTTCTCAAACACTCCCTCATTATTTAGTTCTTCCCAATCTTACACCGTTGTTTTGCTGAACTAGCCAGTGTTGCCATGGTGAACTAATTGGGATGCTCAAATAAACAGAGTTTTATCTGTATGTGCTCATATCTTAAAAGTTGTCTTCCAATTGGCCAACATCATCTCTAATTTGCACAGCACAACATTTTCGTTACAAAGCTGTTTTCAGAAAGATGTATTTTCATAGATACAGTATATGGAAATGTAGTCACTTTTGAACCAGAACCACTAATAAAGAGATCCATGAACTCATGTTGCAAAATAAATTATGCAATGATGATCGGGGAGATAAAAACAGACTATCAATCTGTCAATCAAGCCAGGAAATATCAGATCACCGTTTCTGAAGCTTTGGGTGGCAGGACAATAAGACCTGGTTCTAAATACTAGGGATCTTGGAATAAAACTGCACTCATGAAGCCAGAAGATTAATCATCATCATGAGGGACATGACCACATTCAACAACACTGAAACGGAAACGCCTGCAAACATCTGTGGATGATGTAATACTGCACTGACACAATGGCATTTCACACTCCCCTACATTCCAGCCAAGATCAGTGGAATTTGTTTGTAGAATTGTGCAGATGTGTAATAATTCACCATGTATCAGATTTATACTGATGTTAATGAATACTTGCTTTGGTTACTTGATCTAATAACCAACAGACTGTATTTCCAAAACATGCCAACACAAGTAGTTAAAAAAAAAGAAAGAAAGAAAAGAAAACCTGAAGGTGTGGAAAAAGCAGAGTCAGTTTGAAATCAAATGGAAAAATAAAATCTGAGACAAGACATGCCTCTCAGAAATTGGGTTATGTGACAGCAAAAGCATTCAACTTTAAATTTTCAGAGTCTTTTGGTTTAAAGATGAAATATGATGAAAAGGCAGGTCAGACAGTGTTGGCTTTTTTAGTTTATTATTATCATTATTTTTTTAAATCACAATAGTAATTTTACAATACATCTAGTGATCACCCAAAGCAGGCACTTTAAGATTTACCTGGATATGGAACTCTGCCTTTAGTGACCAGCTCCGTAAGCAAGATTCCAAAAGACCAAACATCGGATTTAATGGTGAACTTCCCATAAAGAGCTGCTTCTGGAGCCGTCCACTTAATAGGGAATTTTGCCCCTGTGATACAGACATGGGAGAAAGAAAGAGATGTTTTAAAATCAAAATGCACTGGAATGTCTTGTCATAAAGTCAGCTAGCAATAATTAAAAACTCTAAAATGATGAAATCAAAATATACTTTTTACACTTCTTTCACCTTAAATGGGCAGGACAGTAGGATGAGAGACAGGAAATAATCAGAGACAAGACCGGAGCAGGACCGGGAGCAGACCTTAAGGTGCCCAAGGCACAGCTGAGCTATATGTGAAAGCTCCCACAAGCCACTGCTCTGACTTTACATTTATTTTCTTAATACATATCTTACATTATTCTAAAACAGTATCTGTATATACAATCTTTCACCTAGATTTAGTAATTTGCTGCTCTTCTGAAATGACTTTACTTTTCTGCTGATGTAACCAGTGGGGTGTGTTGACCAATAATATCTCCTTTGTTGTATAAAATTAATTAACATGTAAATCAACTGGGAAATGATTTGCTTTCAGAAGTGACAGTTTCTGGCACAAACAATACAGGCAGTTTGGAGGCAGAATTTCATATTCTAGACAGTTTTATGGGATTGTGCCAGGTCTTCCTTCTGCTTTCCTGTTTTATTGAAAATAAATAGTGACCTTTCAGGTAACGTTTTCCGAGCAGCTCCCTCTACTCTGCCACAACCTCTTTGGCTGCTACTGTATCTCACTCTGCATCACAGACACAGGATAAGCAGTCTGCCAATGAGAAAAGTCTCTTTATCTGCTAGAGACCAAACATGTGGGAGGAAGGTTATTCAAATCACAAAATAAAATGTGGAGCATATATACCTGGACTAGAACACAGCACTATTTCCTTGTGTTCTTAAATAAGCGTATGCTTTAGGATTTGCAACCTTTTTCCGTAATTAACATTCACTCCATTGTAAAACTGGGCAGCCATCTAAGGGGCCGTTTACACAGCAACATTTTCAGCAAAAACTGGAAACTTTTTATGCGTTTTGCCTGTTTGTTTACACGACAACGGCGGTTTGGTGTCTGAAAATGCATATTTTTGAAAAATGGGTTTCAAAGTGCAAGTTTTTGAAATCGCCACAGGTATAGTTTCCGTATAAACACCCAATACTGGAATCTTTGAAAACAGTGACGTCATGCACGTGCGTAGTACGTGTTAGGTATGAAGACATGCGCAGTACATGTCGATTTTAAAGGCAAGCGCGAACAAACATACAGTATATGGTACTGTTGTTGCTGCTCAAGAGTTTGCTAACGCTTCTTCAGCAAAGTGTTGATTTACTTCACCAATATTACAACCAACAGCGGAGAAGGATCATTTACAACATATAATCGTCACTTCCCTACAGGTACTGTTTACTAACAAGGTGAGAGCGCCAACTACTAGCCTGGCATACGTAATACAGCGTTTTCGCGGATATTTGTAAACACTAATCATTTTGAAAACGTCTTGTATACGTGAAACTTTTTAAAAATGAAAGGGAAAAACTTTTCCGTTTTTTGTTGTGTAAACGTAGCCTAACACTAATCCTAATCTTTTGTATTTAATTTAAGATGTTGTCAATAGAACACAACCATATTTAGCAGAAGTTTTTACTTGAGTGTTATTAAACAGATTTAATACCTGATTTTTTTTTTTTTTTTTTTAATAAGGTTTTCAGGTACTGTAAATCGAAACTTTGTGCATCACCATTTATTCTTCACAGACAAAACCAGAACAATCAGTAGTCAATTCTCAGCCCAACACACACAGGACCTCAAACCAACCACACCCACCGCTAAAACTCCCATCTTCTGCTTCTGTCCCCTCACTGAGGCGGAAGTATCAAAACTTCTCCTCTCCAGTCACCCTACAACATGCCCTCTAAACCCAACCCCCTCACAACTCCTACAAGCAATCTCTCCTACACTTTTACCAGCACTCACATACATTATCAACACGTCTCTCCTCACAGGCACCTTCCCCACTGCATTCAAGCAGGCTCGGGTAACCCCACTGCTCAAAAAACCTACATTAAACACTTTACTTATAGATAGCTACAGACCAGTCTCTCTCCTTCCATTCATAGTGAAAACTCTTCGAATGAGTTGCTTATAACCAGATATCACTGTATATCTCACAGAACAACCAACTGGACGCTAACCAGTCAGGTTTTAGGTGTGGCCCTTCAACTGAGACTGCGCTACTGTCATTCACGGAAGCCTTGCGTATTACAAAAGTTGATTCCAAATCATCAGTTCTTATTCTGCTGGATCTATCTTCTGCTTTTGACACTGTCAATCATCAGATCCTCCTGTCTGCCCTCTCATCACAGGGCATCACAGGGATTCCACTTCGCTGCTTTGAATCCTATCTCACTGGTAGGTCTTTCAGGGTGGCTTGGGGAGTGGAGGTATCCAAAGCACATCAACTTGTCACTGGGGTTCCTCAGGGATCAGTTCTTGGACCCCTCCTCTTCTCCACAAACACAACATCACTGGGTCCCATCAAACAGGCACATGGCTTCTCCTACCATTGCTATGCTGATGACACACAGCTCTATCTTTCATTTCAACCAGATGATCCACGGTAGTTATCTGGCTGCCCGGCGGACATCTTGGCATGGATGAAAGAATATCACCTACAGCTCAACCTGGCAAGGACTGAGCTTCTTTTCTTCCCTGCCACTCCAACTCTACAGTATGATTTCTCCATCCAGCTAGGTTCTTCTATAATTACCCCATCAACTTCAGTCATAAATCTTGGTGTAACCTTTGATGACCAGCTGACCTTCAAAGACCACATTACAAAGACTGCTCGATCTTGCAGGTTTGCATTGCACAACATCAGAAAGATCAGGCCCTTTCTTGTGTAGCATGCTGCACAACTTCTTGTTCAGGCCCTTGTCATTTCTAGGCTGGACTATTGCAATGCTCTTCTGGCTGGACTTCCATCAAGCACAATCAAACCTCTACAAATGATTCAGAATGCAGCGGCATGACTGGTCTTTAATTAGCCCATGTTACACCTCTCTTTATCCCTGACAATTTTCAAGCGACAGCTGAAAACTTTCGAAGCTACTTGACTTCATCATCATTAAAAAAAATGTCTTTCTCTTTATCTATTCCTTCGCTTTCTAGCTTGTACTTATTTAAACAATGTCTAAAACTTGGTATTACAAGCACTTCCTGTGTCTGTTTGCCTCTTTAAGAAGAATCACTTTATGTATCCCCCAAATGTAAGTTGCTTTGGACAAAAGCGTCTGCAAAATGACTAAATGTAAATGTAAATTCAGAATACTGTAAGTAACATCTTCAGATAAATTCTATTCTTGTGTTCCACTGAAAAATAAAAAATAATAAAAATAACTAAACTTTCTTTAGCATGCCATGCTGGGGGACCAGCTTCCCAAACAATACGTACTGTATATGTTTGTGTCCAGACGATCTGTGGAAGAAGAAATGTGCTTGGTGGCAAATGTTTCTTACCTTGTCGGGCAGTGTACTCATTGTCTTCAATGAGTCTGGCCAGGCCAAAGTCAGCGATCTTACACACCAGGTTATCACCAACCAGAATGTTAGCGGAGCGCAAATCTCTGTGAATGTAGTTCATCCGCTCAATGTAGGCCATGCCTGCAGCCACCTGCACACACAAACGCTTACACTGAAATGTGCTGAGCAAAGTCAAATCCGTAAGGAATAGTGCTGAGGTTACTTTAGGACAAACAAAGATATATTACCTTCTGGTTGCTACAGTGCCGATACAGCATGATACAGTAAAGTAATATAACTTCATGCACACAACAGGGGCCTGAACGGATTATTTTCAGACTGAGCGAACTAAAGCAGGGTTATTTTCATCCTGCAGTATTTGTTACATCATTGATCTACAGTGGCCCCAAAAACTATATTAAGTAATATACCTATTTTTGCATCATTTAAAGCACAGTGATGAGTAAGAAAATGTCTCTTTCTGAAATAATTCATATCTTTCTTTGAAATAAATGGTGCCTTGCTGTTTTCACATCTAATGCAATTACAGACATGGCTTTTTAAGTGTGGCTTTAGTGTCTAAATATTTTATGGAAGCAGTGAAGAACAGGTTTAAGTGATGTTTCTCTACCTGGGCCGCCATATCGACGAGGTTGGGCAGCTTGAGTGCCCGTCCCTCCCCATCCTTCAGGAAATCAAGAAGGCTTCCTAAAACATACAACATACAGTACACATGTTAGCTTCATCGATACAAGACACATGCTGCTACACAAAACAGCCTGTCTAAACTTCAATTTAAATTAATGGACTTTTATTGAGGGGGTGGATTATCATCATGACTAAATTATGTTTTGATGCTAAATAACATATGTGTAGAGTTCAGGAATTTTCTTCTCCACTGTCCATTAGGTTTTCTTGCAGTATTAGGTTAAATGTCTGCTTCCTCCATTACAGCTCTTCAAATTAAATTTAGCCAACTATAATTTCTTTATCTTTCGGTCCAATAAAGCAGAGTGTTTTGAGTCCTCAAGTGACAATTTCTAAGTTTAGAACATCAACCTTCAATCCTGATTTATCTTTAATTGATTTTTTTTCTCTTCAGTCATGCCTACAACTCCCATCAGTGTTGCTAAAATAAAATAACTCATTCTCTTCACTTTTACTATGAGAATGACTGCTGACCTTTCCCCATATACTCAGTGACAATGTAGATGGGCTCCTCAGAAACAACAGCATAGAGCTGCACTAGTTTATCATGTCGTAGTTTCTTCATGATCTGCGCTTCCTCCAGGAAGGACTCTGGAGACATGGTTCCCGGCTTGAGGGTCTTCACAGCCACTTTAGTGTTGCCATTCCATGTGCCTGACAGAAAATACACAGCAGAGAGTCAGAACAACAGCACAAAGCTCCTAGCCGAAAAGCATGCCACAAAACGTCTTTCATGCACTCCAAAAAAGTTACGCCCCATGTTCATGCAAAATTAACTTGCAATTAAAGCAGCCATTATCACACAAGTACACTCATGGGGATTTCACTATGAATGAATTGCGCCCATTTATAGAACTTTTTTGTATTCACTTTCTGCATTGTTTTGGTACTCTTAAATCAAGAATTATGCGAATCAACACAAAGTTGTGCTGAATGCAATTTGTTGAATGTGTGCTTGACTGCATGGCTTCTTATGCAATCTAAAATATATAATTTTTAGTATGTTTAGATATTTTCTCCAACAAAGTTTTTTATTTTATTTATTTTTTAAACTACATTGTACTTGTGATTTGTAGCTGCTTTTCTTCAAGGAATTTCCACAGACAGTAAAAAAAAAAAAAAAAAAAAAAAAAAACTTTGTTAAATCCACAGCATTGGAATCTGCTTGCCTTTAAATGACACTGTGATGGTGGGCATTCTGATCATTTGAAGTTTGTAATTTATCGGGTATTTAAAATATCTTCTCCTATCCCAGATTAATAGAGACAACTGGCTCAACCAATGACAAGAGTTTTGATCTGGACAATCTGACCAATGAGATGAGTTTTACAAGTGCTTTACATATTAAATATCTTGTTTAAAACTGAAATATTTATGATGTTAAAAACATCATCTCATGTTTACTATGTCAAGGTGGTACTCAAATGGTTACATCAGATGTGGTACCTGGTTTTTAAAATCTACACACACATACACACACTGATCTGTGTACCTCTGTTTATGAATACCAGCAGTGTCTTAAAGACAATAATTATAATAGGCAGATTCTACAGGGAAGCTCATCATGCTCATCTACAGGGATGTATGGGGAGAGGTGAGAGATGAGTACACAAATACACTTATCTTGAATAAGATTGCTTGTGATTAATAGATGTGTCGAATAGTAAACAAAAACACCCAAGACTCCACTTGATACTTACTGTTCATATTCTTACCTCCATTCACTGACATGATAGAGACATATAGAAGAATCACTGAAGTTCTTACAATAATTATCAAAACAAATCAGAATGTGTAAAATGTGCGTGCACAAATTATCTCTAGTTTGTCCGTCAAGTAAAGTTTTTTCTTGTGAAAAATCAAATTTAATAGATTTGAATCTTCAAACTGCTCTTTTACAGCAGTTCATGGTAACCATGACTGTGAAATTTCAGACAGAATAAAAAATAAAAAATAAAAAATAAAAACCCATAAAAGTAATCCTAATGACTTCAAGTATTCTAACATTTAGTTGGAACGGACCAAGTCATTATTCAACATAATAATTAGGGGCGGGTGATGTGATTTTTTTACAGACTTCTTTCAGACTTTTCAAGACTATTTTGCAAGTTATTGAACAGTGAGAACTAGTATGCACTACAACTAATATAAGTAAAAAGTCATCAAGCTTATTGAAGACAAATAAGAACAGTCAGAAAAAAAAGACAAGCAATAGAACAAAGATACAAAATAAAGTACATTGCTTTAAATGTTTTCGGTAAGTCTATCTAACATTAGCCTATTCAGGTGAGAAACATACTGGAATTGAATAAAGTAATCAAATGTAAAATACAAAAATGAATAAATGAAATATACATTGATTCTTCTTAAAGCTAGAAAAAGTATTAGGTTGAGTGCAGTGAGTGGTTCCCACTGCGTCCTCTAGTGGACATTATGGGGAATGCCATCAGCAGCTTGGTGTCTGAAGCATGTGTGAAAACACTCCAAATGCACTGGACCGTGCAGCCCATGACATCATTAGCGGAAGTATAAGTATAAGAGGGTGCCTGTAATGCACCTCATCAGCTTCTTTTGTCTTCAGGAGCCGTTTGTTTGTGTACGTATAGAAAACACTCTGCAAAACCTTTCAGGTAGTGCATGCCTCCGTCTGAGGACCTGAGAACATGCATGACTGATGCATTTTGTGCGTGATTGAAAAGAGTGCATGTTTGGTTTTTGAGGAAACTGAATGCACTCTTTGAGAGGCTTTTCTTGATACCTGCAGATTCACGCGACTCATATGTCTCGAGGGAGTTGAATGCACTCATTGAGCTCATCTTTGTGAATAAGTGTGGATGGAGTGCATTCGACTCATGAGGAAGCGGGATGTGTTCATTGTATGCATTCGCAGGACTACTTAGAGGGAAGGTAAGAAGCGCATTGGCCTCTTGTGCGAATTGAACTGGCTCATAGCGATGTATTCTGCTCTAGCTTAATTCTCGAGGGAATCTAGCATCTTTTCTTTTCTGTTCTCTCCCAAGGAATAGTATTCAGCGTTTGCACAAGCACATCTGGCTCTCAAGGGAGTTAAACATGTGTTTTGTGATGTGGTGGCAATAATTGGTTCCAACCAGGCTTTACTCTCTCGCGAAGGAAAAGAGTTGAGCTCCTACACTCCATGATTTTGTTCCTGTGGCTGCCATTGAATAGCTGCTCTTTGGCTCTGGAGGAGCGAGACGTTCCTCAATATGTATGTGGATATTGAAGTAGGTTTCCTTGTTCCGTCTGTTTGGTCTGCTTGTATGGGTTGGGCTGTCCCCCCTTACTAGGGGCTTTAAATTGGTGGTCCCCCTTTTTGGTTCCTTGGATTGAGCTCTTGTATAGTCTCCTAGGTCCACCTATAGCTGCCTCTTCAGAGATGGTAACTGTCTGACGATAGTTTCCCTTTGACGTGCTGCTCTTTGGCTTGGGCTCTTTTCCTTGTAATTAGAGGCTGTATAAGATCTACCAGTTGAGGCTGGTTTCATTTAATAAGACCTACCCCCTGAGTTGTGAGCACTTTCCCCACCTAATATTTCTGGTAGCAGGGCTGGGCAGCTTCCCCGCTTTCTAGGGCTTTAAGTAGGCAGCCCCCCTGAGGTTCCTTTTTGATACATTAGGCTGCCTCCCCTGATCAGGGTATTTTCAAGCAGGCAGTCCCCAGGAATAACATATGCTTTGGGCTATCTCCCTTGCATTTGGGTTAAAAGTAGATGGCCCACTGTCTTTAGGAACATAGCTGTTTGAGGACAGTTGTGTTCTCAACTTGGTTGAATGGGATGTCCCTGCTTAATATTAGTGTTGGTTGGTTGGTTGGGTCCACCCCCTCCCAATCCAAGTTATTTTAACTGTCCAGGCATCATTGGCATGCCTCCCTTTCTAAATTAGTTTATGTTTGCCACTATGTTTGATGCTCTCTCACCAGGTGGACAGACAATGCACCGAGGCATGGCATAGTGGATATTTCATTCCCCATAGTGTCCTCTAGAGGACACAGTGCAAGTTCCCTTGAAGAGGAATGTCTCAGGTTACGCTTGTTACCATGGTTCCCCTAGAGGAAAAGAGACACTGTGTCCCCTTGCCATGCCTAGGATCTGCCTGTTTCACGTCTCCTTCAGACAAAGAATTTGATGACTTGCATTACAGGCGCCCTCTTATACTTCCAGGTGTGCCTAATGACGTCACAGGCTGCGCGGTGCAATGGAGTTTTCACACTTGCTTCAAACACCGGTCATGCTGACGGCATTCCCCATAGTGTCCATTAGAGGATCTAGTGTCTTGTTCCCTCTAAGGGAACCATGGTTGCATTCGTAATCCGATTTGTTTTCTCTTTCTTTTGTTGTTTGATTAACACAGACAGCAGCAGGTTTATTAGGCTGCTATTACTTTGACCTAATACCTTCCTGGATCTAATATACTGACAACAACCGATTTTCTCACAGCTGGGAATTTAAAAGCTATTGTCACCATAAATAGACTGTATGTAAAAATAATTTTTTTAGATTCTTTAAAAAAAATGCATAAATAAAAATAAATCAATCATTATTAAATAGGTAAATGAATGAATGAATAAATACATACATAAACATCAAAAGCATTTTTGGTTGAACTGCTGCTTTAATAAAGATGCGATTGAGATGGTTGAGGGATGTCAGAAGATTGTCATAAGAATGAGGGGAGCAACCAATATTTTGTATCAAACAGGATTAGATTTTCATCTCTTCTTCATTTCAGATCCTCATTTAAAACCTAAGTTTGTGTGGAGGTCAGAGAATGTGGGAGAGAAGGCAACTTTCTTACCACACCAAACATCAGCAAAACACCCGGCCCCCAGCTTCCTGTCCAGCATCAGAGACTCACGGGCGACTTCCCAGGAATCATGGCTAAGTCCCACCGTATCAGGGATGTAGACCATGCACACACCCGTTAATTGAAAGCACAAACCATCTCCACTCTCTATAAAGGGGGAGGAGTAGAGGGGTTAACTAGCAGGACGACGGGGGAACATGCAATGAGAGAGAAGGAGGGTGGTCTTGTTTTCCCGAGAGGGTTGGTCACTTCATGATGTCTGAATATTCCAGAAATGGATGTACACATTGGCCTGTACATCCAGTGGTTTACATCCACTGTAAGAGTGTGTTTTTTAAAAGTCATCAGAGGGTCAACTTGGCAATCATCATGCCACAAATGCTTTTGTTAGAGCTTAACATATTGAACCCGGAAGATTTGTTTAAATAAATAAGCTTAAATATTCAGACATTTGTAGTAACTTCTCTCACCTTGACCTTACTTCATCTCTCTCTCTGGGGTGCGCTTCCCAAGAGCAACCGTGGGTGCACGTTCCATAATTTCCATTGAACTGTATTGGTACTTGCGACCATAGTTGGCTAACGATGCTTTTGGGAAACGTACTCCTGGTTGGCTGCTGCTAAGCACTGTGGGATGGGCCATACCCATCCAAACCTCCCCGAACTGGCCGTTGCCCAAGCGCTTTACGAGTTGGAGTGACTCCCGTGGAATCTCCCACACATCTTTGGTTTTGACAGACAGGTCAGTGAGCCTTGGCATCCCTTTGTGGCAAGGGACGACCAAACGACAGCAAAGCCCCGCTGCCCGCTCTGAGCGTGTGCACACAGACACATACAGATAAACACAAAGTCAGAGAGAGAGAAAAGACAAGCATCAGAAGCACAGAAGGAAGCAGTACAGTTTCATGATGCATTTTTTTTTCAGTGGAATCAGCATTTGTTTGTGAAAGACTGAATGTCACTGCATGGAATCTTTTACTTTGTGATAAAGACTTATGGGCACCTTGAACAAAAATAACAACTAGAACCTCATAACTGATTGAAAAACAGTGATGGTTACCAATCAAACATTCAGTCTGAACTGTTTTGTAGCTTCCTTTGAGATGTTTGCTCCTTATTGATAGGCCATAATGTAGGAGATGCCATGTTTTGACAAAGGGTTAATGTGTGGCATTTTCCAACAACACTACAGCAATGTTTACTCCGGACTGTAAAGCTGAGATAACAGAACACTTGGCACCAATAGATGCATCATTTCAGGAATCAGTCATTGAGTGCCATCTGCTCTGAGCTTGAGGAACCCGAGCATGAATCCGGCCTCATCAGCCATCAACATCATGAGCCCTCTCACATATGGGAATAAAAGTGTGATGATGATGATATCGGATTCATTGGATCTCTAGTCTGAGGTGTTTTCACACTAGAGTTTTTAGTACAGACTCCAGTCTGATGTAAACGTCTTCTTTGGTAAGCACTTCGATTTAAAGCAAGGGTGCACAATCCTGTTCCTGGAGATCTACCTACCAGCAGAGTTCAGGTGGATGTTTTTCCAGGCAGTGTTGCCAAGTCTGAGGTTTTCCTGCAGAATTGGGCTCATTTTTGACTGCTACCGTGGGTTGTTTTTTAGCCCATGGGTTAACGCGATCTCTCCCCTTGCTATTTCGACGTAGGGGGCCCGCACCAAATGGGAAAACCTCATAAAAATGCAATTGGCCTAGTTTTATTTTATTAATTTATTTTCTACTTCATTTGGGCTCTATCATTTTTAAATAGCAGTTGAGGTGGTTTAGTTTCGCGGACCTGGCAACTGTTAGTACATCTACCCTGCGTTGTTTCGCCAAGTGTATAGTGTAAATGCAGATATCAGATATGGATCAATTTTAAAAGGAGATATAAGCTGGTCAATATCCAGAATTGGACTTCAAGAACTGCAATGTAAATGCAGCCATATAAAGCAACTGTGTCATTTAAGAAGACTTGGATTAAACTGCTCAATTCATTCAACTGGATTATGGATTCCAATTTCTTTAGTTGTGTCAGTGAAAAAAATTTAGTGTTTTTGAACGAAACCTTTAAAGTGCCCCTAATATACAATTTTTACGGTCCCTAATATTTTGACATGCAAGGTCAAAATGTGCTTTTGTTTTCTCAAAATATGCATTTAATATCATCTCATTTTCCAGCGATTCTCAAACGATTCGTTCGAAGCATTTCAAGGAATCAGTCACTCTAAACCCCTCCTTTCGGTGAGCCTGCTCTGCTCTGATTGGTCAGATGGCCTAGTCTGTTGTGATTGGTCTACCGCATACAGAGTGTCGGAAACGATACGCCTATTTCAATAGTTCTGTATTTTGAACGCTGGCTAGAAAATATAAACATCTATTTTTTATCATACGTACAGGTTGTGATTCAGTGGAGCCAGGTGGTCCAAAAAAACAGGATACTGATCCATCTTTCAATAGCAATCATTTTGTGAATCCCGCGTTGAACTCCCCGAGATTAGAGAAGCAGTCGTCAGTAGAAGGACGTGTTTGTGGGCGGGGTCATGTTGTTTGCGTCCGGCGAACGTAAAACATAGGTGTGAATTATGCAAATGTGTTACCCCATGATGTGTAGCCATCTCGGAAGTGGGATTCAAATTACTAATGACTCATTTAGGCTGTAGAGAGTCGATTCTTTATTTTGGGAGACAATAACTTTATTTGTAGTGCACTTTCAGCTTTACAACTTTGCACTACATACTGCACAAAAGGCAATATTGGAAATGGCATAATAGGGGCACTTTAAGTGAGTAATTCACTCCTGTTTGGTTTCATGTGATATTTTGATGGTTCTCCTGTAAAAAGTTGCACTTATAATAGGTTCCCAATAAAAAACAGAATAAGCATGCACAATGACAGAGTCCTAAAATGATCTCAGAGGCAGCTCTGAAGCTTTTGTATAAATTAAATGCCGCATCAGAGCGACCTTCAACTTTGTTGCAAATATATTTGTAAGTGCACATTTTTAAGCTATATATGCCACTGTAGATGATCACCGCCTGACTCTGAGCTGTTTGCAACACTGCATGGCACATATCTGTATATGTGATATTTTGCCCTGCATATGACTTATAGACAGAAAATTCTGATCATATATTTTTGTGGATCAATACAGAATCATTTGAGAAAGAGTCCTGATGCATTTCTTGAATTGATTTTCATCCACCCCGAGTTGTTACCTAGCTACAGTTGTAAACATCTGATGCTACTTTTCACATTTATGATACAGTTGTGCCAAATAATACAATGTGAAAGGAGACCGGGGGACAGGGGTAGGCAGTGGAATTGCATTAAGGTTTGGACCACTGCCATAACAGGGAGCATTACAAAGACAAACACAAAGCTCTGCTGCTGAAAGTGAAGGCAGTCAACAATGAGAAAGTGTTAAGCTAAAGCAAACATGGCCGCTTTAGAGTAGCTTTAACACGGCAATTGACGCTGATACACAGTTAAGTTCATCCTGATGATGTATTATTATGAGTATCTGTATGTTTGTTCTCTAGGCTCAGTATGGGAGGTAATGGAAGAAGCCAACTGCACACGCTATCTAAAATCCATATGACTCATAGATGCATTAACAGTCAATATGTTAACTGAAGCACAGACAAAGTACATCCTACTGACAGAGACAGAGAGAGAGCTATTCAGATGAGGGTTTTCTGACTGACTGGAGCAGTGCCGCCTCCTGTAGAGAGCTGCAAAAGCACTGTGAATGGCATTATGGTATACAACCATGCCTCTGTAACTCTAACAGACAGCCAAGTTAAAACTATAATTACTTTGAATAATTTTGCATGTCAGATCTGCAGCTATGAGACATGCGAGTTCTGTGCACTGGGTCTGTGGAATGAGAAGCGTGTCTATGCGTGTTACCCGTGTAATGCTGGACCAGCTGTTGAAGGGTCTCAAACTGAGCTCTAGTGGTGATGTAATATCCTCCACTGTCCAGTTTACGGATTTTATAATGTTTTACGTGGTCCCCCTTCACATCATCCCAGTCACGGATAGACAAAGAAAAGGCACCTGCCACACAGACACAAAACATAAGGGCTTTTGTAGTGCACTAATACTGTGCAGTGTGGTAAATAGTGTAGTTTATATAGTTTAAACTGTTTATGTATGAACAAAAAAATAAGGGTGGCTAAATGATGACAGATTTTAATTTCTGGGTGAACTGTGCTTAGAATTGTAACTGGAATCAGAATGATTAAACTCTTTATGGATCACATCCCTTAGCACAGTAGATATTATGCTGTTATGTGTTGCAGGAAACTTTTGTATAACCCAGTTAATGATGTAGTACCCTAAGTGTAGTTTATTACCTTTAGTGGTTTCACTCTCACGGATCAGGTAGGTGCCACGCGGGTTCCCTGTGGAAAGAAGCTGCCTTTCTGCATCCTTACGGCCCAACTTTCCAAAATACCAGCTGAGAGACAGAGAAAGAGGAAGAAGGCCTTTATCAAGTCCACATTTTCTTGATACTGTTAATTAAACCGGGCTTGTTTGGATCAGTCTGTTTATATGACAGATTAAATGCATTTCTGAACATCTACCACATTAATGCATAACATTACAACGATATCTAGAAACATATGTAAACTTGATCACAAAGAAGGGATGGCTGGGAAACGTTTTTACAGATGTATATGTAAACATGCAATTTGAGGGGCCTTTCATCAGAAAAATTCAGAAAACATCTGCAAACAACATAATGATATCATTAATACATAGTGTAACCTAGGAAACTCACTGGAGAAACACAATAATTAAAAGTTTTGTTCAGAGCAGAAATGGTCCTGTTCTGTTTTAAATTTGTGTCTGAAAGACTGTGTGAGCGGTTTTGTGTTTGTGTGTGTGTGCTAAAACATTTCCTGAAGAATAGTTTTCAGTCTGATGTGTCAACATTTAGCCCAACCAATGGTGGTCTCTTCCACTGGGTGGGACTACATGTTTGTTAGGACAACAAAAGAGGGGGAGTGACTAAAAAATATTTTTGCAATTTCATTTGGTTTCTATTTGGGCATCTGAAGTACTGAATGAGGGCGAAACAGTTTCCAGTGCAGATTTCACTCATTTTGATCAGTCATGTGAGTTTGCCACACTGACCGGAAGCTGCTTGATTTGAAAGTGATTTCTGTGTGAGATTTCTGTGTTAAACATATCCACACTACTGACAATAGACAATAATTTTTTTCATAAAACTTTCCTGCAGTTTCTAATTTTCGCACATTCAGGCTTCATATATGGTTATGCTTTTTGGGAAGTGCCTTTGTAATTTGTCCCAAACAACAACACAAATGTTGCTTAGCAATAACAGTCAAGAACCACCCTGTACTGTGACTGTATCTGGATTCATTTAGAGTGAGCCGAGGTTTGTCATGCATCCTTCTGAGAGGTCTGTGAGGTCTATTTTTTAGGAGTGATTACAATTACATCACTTTACCCCCACCCTTAACACGGGCAGTTATTTCAGTTTGACATACACACACAAAAAAATCATCCGATACTTACTCCTCAGCCTGGATTGAGTCCACTGGGGCCACATAATTGCTGGGAATGTAGCCCGTTCCTCCTGTAGTGAGAGATCGGGCGTCCCACCAATCACCCTCACTGACACAAACAGACAAAAACAGAGAAAAACACACATACACACACGTTTTCTTCATGTCATGGCAAAACTTGAGAATTTCTTTTAGCAGACTTAGTAGTCCATGCATCTGTCCCTCCGTATGTTCATCCATCTGTTCATCCAATGCCTCACTTCATTCAACTTTCCGTTCATTCATCCATCCAGCAACCATTCATAAGTTTGTCCATCCGTCTTCAGTATGTTCTCACTACAATGTAAAACTCAACACACCCTATACACAGTTTTACCTCTTCACACACACAGAAACAAGGTATTGTGTGAAAGAGTGAAAGGTCAGAGGCAGGTGTCACTATCCATTCCTTTGTTTAGATGGACCAATAAACAGAAACACCACAAGAAATAGAGAGATCACTGCCTATCATCTGATCAGCACTTTTGTGTATGTCCCTTTTATTCAATAATGCTCTACTCTCTCTCTAACATGCCCTTCATGTAATACCCCTCTCCACTAACCAATCTCTTCCTCTCAAATAGCCCGGCTACTTCACACCAAATATCATTTCCAAGAAAAGCCTCTCTCATCTCTCCAAATCTTTGTGTCCACTTCCCCAGACACACACACACACACACACACACACACACACACACACACACACACACACACACACACACACATACATGCACTGTTATCATAATAATAGCACAGCTTGAGAAGACATGCTGTCTGGAGCGGAGCAGGTTATATTAGCACCAGCAGAGGGCGATCTATTGTTACACACTCTGCCAATGTACAGAATGGAATACCGCCTTACTACTTTCTAAGTTGCTTACTACCTTGCAGCAAAGTCTGTATAGAATTCAAAATTTTAAGTTAAGGAGGTAGGATTAAAACATTTATGAAACACGTTTAACTGCTTTATGTGTAGTTTTAATAAAATATGAATCAATATGAATCGCCTTTAAACAAAAATGCAACCCTTGTGAATAAGTGTGCTTAATTGTATTACATGTGGATATCAAATCTTAAGTTTCTATTAAAATAAAATGCAGATAATATAATGAATCAAACGGCCACGTAAGTGAACTTAGTAATAATGTCACATTAAAAGTTTTACTTTAGAGAACATTTTAAATAATTGTTTTAATAATAATTTAATATGCTCTGAAGAAGTACACTTATTTGATGTGTTGGCATATTAAAGCGCATGTAATGGACCTACTTATAATTTTAATTGTAGTGTTATTTTATGTTACATTTTAAGTTCATATATTTAAAATGTACTAAATTGCAACTTAAAATATCATTTATATATATGAGATACAAGTTTCAGTAGAAATGACACTGAATTTTAGTTTATCATCAATGTTTGTCAGAACACTCAACAGTAGGCTTTAACCATATTTCAAAGAAATTAGTAATAATTAAGAAATTACATATAAACATGTACTTAAATCTTATTTATGTGGGTCAAAATTCACTCTTAAGTTCAACTATGTCTTTTAATATAAATTTAAACCATGATATATTTCTATGCAATCTAACAATGCATATGATGTGTCCTTTAACATCTCTATCTCAACTCATTACTTGATTGGACACCAATTAATCTAACAATATTTATTTCCAACATGATAACTGGACACCATTCGAGATGATCCACTCATATGTATTAATTAGGTATGTTGTTTATTGTACAAATATTAATAAAATCCAAAATAAAAGTTTTGTTTACATAATATATGTGTGTATACTGTGTATATTTATTATGTATATATAAATACACACACATGCATGTATATATTTAAGAAGAATATGTTATGTTTATATATTAAATATATTTATATATAATATAAAATATAAGAATATAAATATATAAATGTATATACATGTAAATATTTTCTAAATATATAATTTATGTGTGTGTATTTATATATACATAATAAATATACCCTGTACACATACATATTTTATGTAAACAAAACTTTTATTTTGGATGTGATTAATCGTGATTAATCATTTGACAGCCCTAGTATTAATGGAAGAAATTATAACACTCACTCTGCTGGCTGTAGGAATAAAACTCCCACCTTACAGTTAGTTTGTTTATTCTAGAAATTGTATTTGTGTTGGATTGACCACCCTAAAAAAACATTTTTATTTAACACTCTCCCATGGCAATTCATAACTATTTTACATTTTTGGCAAATTGGTGTCTAATTTATTAGAATTCACACAATTTCATTCACAAGTTATTGTATGATCTTCTCATGCTATTTATTTAAATAGTTATTTCACAGATTTCTGTTTTTCTTCATTCAAGACTGAAAATAGCGGTCTGGGGGTGTTAGGAACACGGCTGTTGAGTGAACTGACTTGCCTTAAAGGGACAAGATTCAGTTTAATTCAGTAAGTCGTGAGCTAGTATTCCATTTCGAACATAGCTTATGTTTCAGGTCTTAGACTTACGTGCTGTTGATGATTTGAAACTTCTCTCCCTTCCTGAAACTGAGATCATCTTCTGTACGTGCCTCATAATCATAGAGAGCAACAAACAGTGTCACGCCTGAGAGAGAGAAAAAGAGAGAAAGAGACATCAGCATCATGAAAATTAAGAATAATTTAAAGCATACTTTTATCCTGGAAAGGGACCAAAAACATTTTGGTCTGTGGAGGCTTTCAGACAGATCAAATGACATTCAAGATTCCTGCATTTAGGGCCTGCAGGAGCCATTTCAAGAGTCAAGACTGATTCAACTGTTTGAATATTGAAAATTAAGAATAGTTTAGAGAATAAGACCTACACACCAATACACAGAATAAAATGATGTCTGGACTCTGGTCTTTAAGTATCCTAAAGCAATGATCTAAAAGTGACACCTCTCCCCTCGGGATGTCATAAACAAAGCTGTGTGGGATCGGGATGGGAACTTTTGTCCATTCTGGTACTGCAATGTCATCTTAACTATGTTGATTTCACTTTGCCCGTAAATGTGTGCCTCAAATGACTCCCACGACGAGACTTGAAAAATTTGGTCATGACATACTAGACCCAGAGTAATGGGACACAAGCAAACAAAACCCATCATTAGATAGAACCCCAACCTAAAATCTGTCATTAAGCACATATTCAGTAGGACAGGGATGTAAAACACTCAACCTCAGCCGGCTCACATCCAACACTTAGCAGTCTGATGATTCAAGCCACAGATCATAAGTGATAACCCATCTTTAAACGGTCTTTATAGATCATGGTCGCACAAGATTTTAAAGGATAAGCTGAAGGTTATTGGCAATTTGTATGTATGTATGTATGTATTTGCAGCGTACACTCTTAAAAAATAAGTAAAAAGTTCTAAAAAAATAAGTAAAAAGTTCTTAAACACTGTTTTCTTTTTTCTTCTTTTTTAAGAACATTTTGTTTAATGAAAAGTAAAAGGTTCTTAATGGAAACATAGATGGCAAAAACAAATAAACAAAATAAAAACAACAACTTTATTTTTAAGAGAAAGAAAGTGTGTTACCTGTGCCTCCTCGTGTGCGAAGCGTTCCTTGCTGTGTTGATGTGTTGACCCCTCCGAAGACTGTCACGCCCTGCGTGATCCCAGCACCATGGAAGTTGTTGTAGTTGGGGATAGCGGTGACCCCAGTGACCCCGCTGACCCCACTGAAGCTGGGACAATACTGTGGTGTGGGTTCGACACCATATTGATAACCTACTCCGCTCTGAGACAAGCTGGTGTCCCGGTCCTCGGTTAACTTAGCAGCCTCTTTGTCCTTACATTGCACACAGCCCATCCTCTATGATCTGACTGAGGAATAAACCACCCCTGTGAAGACAAAGTACCCTTTAGCTTACGTGTGAACTGAGTGTAATGAATAAGTGTCTAAAAACATGAGATTTTACCTACATTTCCGATACAATTAAGTGCACTTTTTTCACAAAGGTAACAACAACTAAAAACTGTCCAAAATTTCTGTCTTTTTTTATTTTATATATATATATATATATATATATATATATATATATATATATATATATTAAGAACTAACTTAACACAAAAAAGTAATTAAGAAGGATAAACTAACTCCCTCTTTTTGGCAAGCTCCTCTTTTGGGGAGCGCAGGAAATTCACTCACTAAAGCACTATAGACACATGCAGAGAACGTGTGAGCATGTGTGTGTGAATGTGTGTGAGAGTTCTTCCGTTCATCAGTACAGGATTTTAAAACTGCGCTCGGACGTTCTGCCCATGATCCATCAACTGCACAAAAGCTGAACTGTCTGACAGACAATAAACTCCCATCAGGAAACTTCAAGATCTCTTATCCTCCCTCCAGAAGATCCTCACAGTGAAATACAGAGAACAAAGACCTTTGGGAAATAGAAGTGTGCCTAATTCTATTGAATGTGCACTTGTGGTGTACTTCAAATCTTAAAAGTATGTACATACATACATATGATTATAACTATGAATATATATATATATATATATATATACACACACACACACATATACATACATATATAGTACTTGCAGATAATATTAAAGACATAAATGGCCACTTAAGTGTAAAGTTCATTATTATTATAGGTACTCTTTTTAAATGTATGTTAAAGTGTACGAGTAATTTACCAAAACCAAAATTTTACTTAATATTTTTTTTTTTTTAATTAACGTGATTTAGGGGTGGGCGATATGACCAAAATCTTATATCATGATATGAGAAATTTTATATCACAATAACGATATATATCTTGATATAGTTATTTTTTTAATAAGGTTTTTTTTATATTAAGATCTTTGATACCATATAATTTTCATAATCCTTGTCACCAATGTCGATATCAAACTAATACAAGAAAATAATACCAAAAAAAAAAGAAAAAAACCCAGGCTCACTGGAGATACATAAACAGTCAGTGATGAAATAAGAACAAGAAACTAATTACAAGCAATGGGACAAAAAACTAAAATAAATAAGAAATACATTGTGTAAATGAGTTAGTCTTCACTGTGTTAGTTATATCCATCTATCTGTATATCCATATCCATATATTTATATATGCATCATTATTAGCATTATTTATTTATTTATTTTCTTCTTATTCTAGTTACAAAAGTGATTTAGTCAAGAGCAGTGAGAGATTTTCTCTTACTGTTGTTTGATTAACATGAATGGCAGACAGGACGAATATTGGACAGCTTCCTCTTTAAGACTGAAGTCCGGATCCAATATACTGTTACATATGCGCTTTCTCTCGCAACTGTTTACATTCCCTTAAGACCCAAATGACTGTGTTTATGAGGAAACTTGCAAAGCCGAGCATTTGGATGCATATAAGTGTTTATGTAATCGTTCAAAGCCAATAAACTGGCAAAAATGCTCACGAGCTCTATTAGCAGCTGATGCGCGGCTTACACACTCCTCTCACACAGAAACAGAGACAGCATGCACATATAGCTCTGTTGTTTGTGTTTCAACGGCCTAAAAGCAGTTGTTTTAAACTGCAGTGCTTAAAAACGCGTGCTAACATTATGTTTTCGTGACCACGTGCACTGCAACGTGACGTGTGCGTGCGCATGCTGTTATTCACCCGTCTGCCTGCATCCCCTTGTAATGCATGTAAGACTGTCGTCATTCAAATGATGAAAAAGTATTGCCGTAAACCAGGGGTCTCCAACCCTGCTCCTGGAGAGCTACCATCCTGCAGATTTCAGCTCCAACCCCAAACTAACACACCTGAAGCAGCTAATCAAGATGTTCAGGGCTACTTGATAATTACAGACAGGTGTTTTGGAGCAGGGTTGGAACTGAAATCTGCAGAACGGTAGCTCTCCAGGAGCAGGGTTGGAGATCCCTGCCGTAAACAATGTCTTTTGCACAGAGCCGGTGCCAGCGCAGCACTGATGAGGGGGCGGCTGAGGTGACGAAAGTGGCCGATTACATAGCATAGAGTAATTTTGTGGGCCATTCATGTATTTGTCGGACCGATATTACTACAACTATTAGAATACAGGGTTCACACATATTTTGGTCACGGGGCAAGCCAGTGGAAGATTTTTTTACATTTTTTTTAAGTGCAAGGTCTAGAGACTTGTTTTAGAAGCTAAAACAAGCGACGCCCCCTTACGCCTCCCCGTGGCGCCGGCCCTGATTTTGCGGCACCACGAAATAAACGATAGAGCATAATATGAAACGATAGACTTTTAATTTTGTCCATCCGATATATATCGCCATATCGCCCAGCCCTTACGTGATTTGCTTTGATATTTTATCTATTGCAAAGACAATCAGACAATAGTAAATTAAGAGTCCAAATACTTTTTAGTGACACTATACACACTAATACTGCTGACAGTATAGTAATATCAATAAACACTAAGAAAAGAAAAAAAAAGTTTTGTTTATATTTTACAAGGTTAAATATTCTGTTAATTTAAGTAAAAAAATAGCTGATTTACAAAGCAGAAGTATGGATGGAGTCTGTGCATCAAGCGAGTGCAAAATGTGTCACATTCAAGAAACATACAGCAGAGTCCCATTTATGAAATAGGGATATATTCTGGATATATTTTTTTTTTAGTGTATAGTGTTCTGTGTGATATAAAAGATTTTAGAGCTATATCTATATAGATCTGGACAGACATTAATATGGATTTTTTTTAAAGAACAGTCTGTACTGACATTTTTTTTTATGAACAAGATGACTGAACAAAACATTAAACAGGTTCTCCCCACTCAGTGACACACCCACTGAGAAACCTGATCAAAGTGCTCTAGTTATTGGTGATTCTATTGTACAGAACGTGAAAATTCCATTCTGGACTGACTTCGCCAGTCGGAGATCACTAAAAATAACATTAAAGAGGTGTGTGAACTTGCAAGTACGATGTCAGTCACTGTAATATGCTCTGGTCCCCTCCCTGCTTACCGTGGTGATGAGATACATAGCAGATTGTCATCACTCAATGGCTGGATGTCTAAGTGGTGCCCGCAGAATAACATAGGTTTCATAGACAATTGGAAGTTTTTGGGGCAGACCTGACCTGCTAAAAAGAGATGGTCTTCATCCCTCCTGGGGTGGTGCCGCTCTTCTCTCCAGAAATATGGCACACAGTCTTAGAGTTTGTACTTGACTAACTGGGGCCCAGGTCAGGAAGCAGACAGACTGGCTAAACCGACCATCTGCTAGCCACCTCACGCCACAGAAATCAGTTAATTCTCAGCACACAGAGACTCTTTCACAAAAAAAAAAAAAAAAAAAACAAGAAAACAAAACTAGAGGTATTTCGTATTGCTTGGCGGGAAAGTACACTAACCTACAGAAAAGCATTAAAAATTGCTAGATCTGATTATTTTTTGTCCCTTTTAGAAGACAACAAACATAACCCCAGGTATTTATTCAATACGGTGGCTAAATTAACAAAAAATAAAGCATCACCCGGTGTTGACATTTCCCAACAGCACAGCAGTAATGACTTTATGAACTACTTTACTTCCAAGATCGATACTATTACAGATAAAATTGTAACCATGCAGCCGTCAGCTACAGTATCGCATCAGATAGTGCACTATAGATCCCCTGAGCACCTGATACATTTAATTGATGTTCTTCATTGCTCTGCCAACTCTCCAAATTTCAATAGTTGTGCCAAAAGTGAAAACGCAAGGATCTCAGTGTTCTTAGTTTTGACAGGAGTTGCTCATCTTCACCTGTATCTCACAAACACACACAATGAAAGATAGCGTGAGAAAAACTCACTGGGTCACTTTGGATCCCCCTGCCCCGGTTTTCTCTCTTTTCCCTTTCCATTTCTCTCAGTTTCTCAGTGATATGGGCCCCTGCCTCAGCATGTCTCCTGTCCTATCACTCTTCTGCTAATCAACAAAGCTCTCTTTCCATATCTTTAATATTCGTCTACCGCTGCCATGTATAATTCATGCCTTGCTTGCCCTTAAGCAGAACCACCTGAAGACTTAACAGGGATAGGACTACTTCAGATATAAAAACACTGACTCGTTAGTCATCAGGTGATGTTTTCACATTAAAATCATACGCTTTCCTGTTAATTCAATAAAATGTATGGGAATTCTAGGGAATACCAATATGGTAGCGTGACGGCTTCACTTTTATGACATTATGAGTAATCCAGTTCTCTATTATAGATCCGTGGTTAAGCCCACATCCTCTCATTTACAGTTCCAGAATGCCCATAAACAACACACAAACCGCTCACTGCAAACATGAACCCACAGCTCTTCACAGGATTTACTGAAGGTACGGAATGTTTATCCCAGGGAGTCAGTCACTGGAAAAACGTGACACTGGCGACATTCTTAAAAAAAGATATTACATTTCTTCGTGCATGTTTTACGAAAATGTAAATTGAAATGTCCAATGAGTGGGGCTAAAAGGTGTTCAGTTTCATCCAAAACAAATGAAAGTGAATCTGGCAGTTCAGAAATTAAAAGAGTGTAGCTAAAAGGCTTATGCTCTATCACATTTGAAAATAACATACAACCTACGCTAAACCCCACTCAAAACCTAACCAATATTGTTAACAAAAGTAATCATGAGATAAAAATACATTTGCTGAAGCAACAATGTCATTTTAACTTGCTTTAAAAAGTCTTTGTGCTCTTTTATCATGACTTGTAATGATCATCAGGTGAGCTACTGAGCAAGTTTACTACGTCAGAAAAGCCATAAATATAGAGTTGGTATGTGATGCAAACATCAGAATGATAGAAGTGTTTTTAGGTCATAACAGCATAGTGCAAGGAAGCTGGTGTTTTCCTGTGAGTAGTGTTCACTTAAGCTGGAATCTGTAGTGAATTGTATGTAGAGTTTTGCAAAAATGTAGTTTTCAATGAGCCTATGTTATCTGTGAAAAGTTTGTTTAACAGAGGACACTGCATGGGTTAACCCAACTTTAAACTGCTTTTGCAATGCAAATCCTTATACTATTATTTGTTTTAAAAATGACATTTTAAATAGCAAATTACAGAACTGTGAGGTAACTGTATTGTTGCATCCCTATATGCATCCCTTTGTCACCCCTATATGCTGACAAAGCTACTTAAATTAGGGTCTTCATAAGTAGGGTTGGGTATGAAACCCGGTGGCATTTATGACCGGTATGTACCGGACCGAATCAGAACGCAGGATTCAGTGCCACTTAATTGAAATATTTGCCCTATGGTGCTCCGAAACAGACGTACGAAGCATCATCACAGCACATGATCGCTTGTTAAATTATACTGCATTCATGTAGTGTCAGAATAATCTGAAAAAAGAATTTCCTGACTGAGAAAATCACGTGAATACATGTCTGAAAGCTCCAAAACATCTTTGTTGTAACATTAATGTCAATGTTGTTTACACATTTTGACTTAAAAGCACAACTCAAAACATTTCCATCTTCTTTTTACTCAGCTACAGCGATAGCAGGCTTGACAGGTTTTCACAACAAAACCCACCCGATTGCTACTCAAAACTAGCCCAATCGCATTCATGTAAAATACATGTTTCTGGCAGGATTCCTCTGGTAAAATTCACATGCCAGGGGCTAAATATCACGTTATCGGCATCGCTTCAACACACGGACATGAAAAACAACCCACAGCAACAGTGTTAAAGTGTTAAAACTGCGGACTTGGCAACACTGAGTGATTGTGATGTCTATAATAGTGGTTTCCTGGCGCGTCATGAGTTCTATTACTTCTGTGATGCATATGTGGAGTTTCTGCGTGAGGGCACCTTCTGACGTCCAGTATGAATGAAACAGACATTAAATGTGTTCATAGCACTCAATATTAGCTAATTCATCCTATTTTGGGCAAAATAGGAAAAATAATACTTCTCTCAAAAGAAATTTGAAGTAGATATATGATAATCCATGTTTTTTCCAGTGTACAGGAGATTTTTTATATTATTTGTTTTAAAAAAATCACATTTTATACAGGAGATTTTTAAGGGTATTTTTTGGGCCTGGAGAAGTTTTGTCATGCCCTGACATTTGTGCTTTTGTTCAGTTTCTTATAAATATCTAAATGGAAAGTCTAATCTCACTGTAATCAGCACAAACTAGGCTATAATAATATGTGAGCAGCATGTATGTACATGATTGTGTTTTTTGAGAAAAAAAATGTTATGCGTGGTTAGTGAAAAACTAAAAATGTTAAATCACTTGAATAAGGCAATAAAACACATACAGAAAATTGGTTCCCAGATATTTTGAGAACTGGAGCTTGTAGCCTAGAATTTTTTTTTTTCTAAATGATGTGAAAATCATCTTGTTTACTCACTTACAGAAAAAACAATATATTGATTAAATTTTCTAAGACACTTTTTGTTGGTAAAAGTCATATGCGAGTAGGCGCGTCAACTATCATGAATTCACACCTGAGAAGACAAAGGCCTGCATAATGAGCTGCATAATGAGCCATCAGTCAGCTGTGTCACTGAGAGGGATGAGTTACAAGAAAGAATGTGAGGACAAAATAAATCTATATAATTTTATGTTTGTAGTTTATTTAGAATATATTTAATTATCCCACAACATAATTTAATATTCACTTGTGAGTGCAGTTAAACAGTTTATTAGGAAAAATCAAAGCTGACTTTCAAACTGAATTTTTTTGCATCATTACTCCAGTGGGACACAATCCTCAGAAATCCTTTTAACAATCTTATTTTCTAAAAAAATACATTTATTGTTATTATTATCATCATAATCATCATCTCATCATCATTATTATTATTATTATTATTATTATTATTATTATTATTATTATGTTGAAAAGAGTGAGATTTTTTTTTTTAGGTTTTTTAGGGGGATAAATTGAAAGAACAGCAATTGTTTACATTTGTTTACATTTATATTATTTACATCAAGCTTTTGTGGTACAGTGTATATTGTTATTGAAACTTCATAATTTTCACTTGATATACATTTAGTGAATTATAGTTTGGAAAAAGTCTTTGGAAAAAGTCTAACTAGTAAAATGTTTACACGTTATGTGAAAACTAGTACAAGTATATAAATCAATAAAAAGAGACTTACTCATGTTTATGATCTCTGCTGAATAAAGTGCTTCATTCTTTTTTCTGAGGAAATCCAAATCCTCAAACCACATCACATCTTTTTGGGGTGAATTATGTCTTATTCCTCTCATCGCGAATCAAACAGTAAAATAATATAAAACTTGAAGAACAGTCTCGCTGCGTTGTCTTCTGTTGTGTGGGCGTATTCAAAAGCCGCGCGCTTCAGTGAAACATTTGAATCTCAAAATAGCAAATCACAGAACAGTGAAGTAACTGTATTGTTGCATTCCAACCAAGAATACTGACTACTTTGCTGTTATTAGTACTGTAACTGTTATTTAGTGTTAAATTATGGCTTAGGTTTGAATTTATGATGTAAATTTGATGTGATTTGTTTTTACTTGTATTTATATATTTCCGTATACATCAAACTTTTAATATATTATTCAATTTAAAGGTTTTTTTTTTTTTTGTTTTATAAAAAAGCCGTTCTTTAATGTCATACACCATCATTTTGTGTCTCTTTTTTAAGTATCGTTTAGGCACCGGTACCGTTTTAAAAGTATTGACTTGGCACCGGTATTATAAAAACCCCAAACGATACCAAACCCTAATTAAAAGTGTAATGTACTGTAAAATGTTGATGACACTAAAAGAGTCTGCAAAACTAATCATTGTTTGCTAACACACAGAAGCCAAAAGAGATCATTCATCATTATTTGAGTGTCTTCTTTGTTGAGATCAAGGAAGGTAGTGTATATAATACTGACTAGTTTGACATGATAACTTTTTTTTTTTTTTGTGTGTGTTTTTTGTTGAGTTATTGGAATGTTGTTTATATATTAATGATTAGTTTCTCTCTTCCCTTATCATTAAATCAATCAGGATTTAATTAAGAAATTATTTATTGTGTTTTTTAGTTTTTCTGTTGCATCTAAATTGGTATAAAGAATCAACAAATATTACTGCCATTAACATTGACTTCTGCAATGATGATATCGTTACAACCCTATTTTCAGCCAAATCATAATTTACTAACAGAATAAAATTTTGGTCATATTGACTGCTCCTAGTGTGTGGGTGCTATTCACACAAATTGCATAAACTAATAATGACAGACTTTTGTTTAGGAACTGTATTAACTGTAACACAATTTTGTGATTATAAAATATTATTTGACAGCCCTAATATTGAATGGTGCTGGTTTGCACAGAATATCTTCAGAATATCGACAGCTAAGTTCTGATAAGTGCTTTATCCCTAATTATTTTAAGTAAAAACTTAAATATGAAGTATGATTTCTGTGAAAACATACATATTAGGAAATAAGAAAAGGAAAGGAGCCATGTGAGATGACAAAAAAAAAAAAAAGATTTGAGAAGAAGATAATATGTAGGGTGGAGACGAGACCAAAAGATGTGAAAAGAGGACATTGGAAATGAGACAAAAGGAGACATGAGGAGAGGACCAGAGAAACAGGAGTTGAAAGGAGCCAAAAAGAGAGTGAGAAGTGGATGAGAGGATAAGAGGCGAGAAGGTTAATGAGTTTCTGAGGAAGACAAGTGAGCTGCTTTATTAAGGGAATGACTGTAATAAGAGATGGGAAGGAAGCAAGAGAAATGATGAAAGGGCAGATGTAAAAAGAGATGGAGGTATCTTTTATATTTTAAGAAGAGGGAGGAAGAAAGACAGAGTGAGTGTGAAAGAGGTGGAGACTTCAAGATTGTGGCTGTTCCATTTACTGAAATTGATATGAAAAGTCCATGTCGAACTACAATAACATTACACTAGATTTATATAATTGCTTCATTTTTAACTGTGTAGACTGGCAGAAAGAAAATCTATACTCTATGTTTGTGGTCAACCAATATAGGTTTTTTTATGGCTGATGCAGATGAATAACAGGTAATAAAAGTAAACACTGAAACCAGTGCAGTCAATAAGTCTGTGCAGACTGTTAAAGGTGCAATGTGTAATGAAATGCAATATAATATACATAACTATGTTTTCAGAGGTGTATAAAGACCTTACGTAATGAACCGTTATGTTTTTATTACCTTAGATTGAGCAATTTCTATTTACATACACCGCAGGTCCCCTTACATGGAAGTCGCCACCATGTTTGTACAGTAGCCCTAAATGGACAAACAGCACTACAGAGTGGACCATTACTCCTTGTTACTGGATAAACAAGAACATACACAGCCACAGCATTAAAACCACCTGCCTAATATCATGTAGGTCCCCTCATGATGCCAAAACAGCTCTAATGCATTGAAGCATGTACTCCACAAGACCTTAGAACGTGGTTTCTGGCACCAAGGCACTAGCAACAGATCCTATAAGTCCTGCAGGGTGTGAGGTTGGACCTCCATGGATCAGATTTGTTGGTCCAGCACATCCCACAGATGCTCAGTCAGACTGAGATCTAGGGAATTTGGAGGCCAAAGGAACACCTTGAACTCGGAGGCCTCATTTACACTACATGAGTAAAGTGAACCAATTCTGATTTTGAGAGATTGGAAATTACCCACAAAAGTGTAAGCAGAAAAAAAGAACATAGATGCTGATACTCTCAAATCGGTTTCAGGCTTCATTTAAAAGAGGAAATAAATTTGATATGAATCAGATACATGCATTTGCATCAACCCTGCAAGTGTCCAGATTGGATATTACCCCGTACAAGTCGTACGTCATTGAAAAAACGATTGTGGTGCTTCATGTCAACTCAGTTTTCCAAGCAGTGTTGCCAAGTCTGTGGTTTTCCTGTGGTACTGGACCACTTTTACACTGTTGCCGCAGGTTGTTTTTTAGTACGTGGGTTAAAGCAATCCCCCCCTTTCCCCTGGAACAAGATTTTATTGGAGTGGGGACCACTGAAGTAAAAAAAAAAAACAAACAAAAAAAACAACAACAATTGGGCTAGTTTTGATTAGCAATGGGGATGGGTTTCTGGGTCAGTACGTCTACCGTGGGTTGTTTAGCCAAGTTTGTAGTGTATATGAAGATATCAGATATGGGTCACTTTTAAAATCGATATAGCTAGTATAGATATGGTTGGATATAGCCAACAAATCAGAATGGGGCATCAAGACCTGTGGAGTAAATGCGGCCTTCCTCAAACCCTTACTAAACATTTTTTATGCAGTGTGACAGAGTGTATTATACTGGTGAAAGAGGCCGCTGCTATCAGGGAACATCAGTGAATGGGTGTACGTGGTCTGCAATAGGGGTGTTGAAATTAATAGTTTCTTCGATGCATCGCAATGCAGATGAGGACGATTCGGTACCGGTTCAGTAATAGACCATAACCGATTATAACGTACTGATGACGTCATTTGTCACATACGTGTTTTATTGCGGTAGCATAAGCATGTTCGCTTGAAGCGCCGCTATGCAGAATGATCACTGTATGACATCAAGAACCACGAGAGCGATAAGAGAGCAGACGGATCCTTATGCTTTCGTGGTTGATGTCATACACTCATCCTGCGCAGAGCTGCTTCAAATTGAACGTGCCTAATGGCAGAGGGAGGCAAGAAGTGAGTGCGAGTAAAATGCTCCATCTACTTTAAAAGCCAACATCTAGCCACATTTCGGCTTTTATGAACAACCTGGTAAGCACGACCTGAAGAAGACACATGCTGTGTGCAAATCATGTCATGCACAATGAAGTATTCAGGGGGTAGGCATGGGCAAATGAAGCACGGAGACTTTCCTCTGACTGTTTCGGGAAAAGATGCAAAGCTTTGAGTTTCTCGAAAACAGTGCCATCTGGTTCATAAAAAATATATCAGCCAAAAGCCTGTGAAAGACGCTCTGTAGAATGAGCCATCTACCACATATTCCACAAATCGATTCAAGTTACGTGCACAAATAAAAGCTTAACCGTTTGTGTGTTTGTGTTTTTTGAATTTCTGTCTCTGATAAATTAATTACCCATTAAACTGTGCCATTTAATACCAGAACAGATATCAATATGATGTAAAGGAAGAATAATGTACACATATGAATTGCATATGACAGATACTGATTTTTTTTAAAATAATATGTATTCTTCATATATCTGACTGCTTGTAATTATTGACAAAATTGTATAAATGTGAAGTAAAATTGAAAATTGAGGATGCAGTGCATCGTCAATGTATTATGATGCATTGTGATATTGAATTGAATCAAATCAATGACATGATAATTGTAACCGAACTGAACCGTGAGACCAGTGTAATGTAGGTTCACACCTCTAGTGTGCAAAGGATCTTACTGTCAATGTAACTTCCAAATGAATGCCAGGAAACATGGTTTTCCAGCAGAATATTGCCTAGAACAGGGGTGCCCAAACTTGGTCCTGGGGGGTCGGTGTCCTGCAGAGTTTAGCTCCAACTTGCCTCAACACACCTGCCTTTAAGTTTCTAGTATGCCTATTAAGAGCTTGATTAGCTGGTTCAGGTTTGAATCATTGGGGTTTGTGCTGTGATGTTTGTGATGTTGGCCCTTAAGGGACCAAGTTTGGACACCCCTGGCCTAGAACATAACATTGAAACATTGAATAGGCCTGCCTATTTTAATCGGAAATTATATTTTTGATGTTTATTGATGCTCATAAATACACAATTAAAGTGCAGTGGTAATTCTGCTTGTAGCTGGATCATGGAATGTGAGTTGTCACCATAGTAATGACCTTGTCCCAGTTCTTGCAGTCATTGCTTGCGAAGCAACCATCCATGTATAGCTTTCCAACACACACTCACATTTGAGCTCAGACTCTCACACTAAAGGACATACCAAGGGAACATGCCCCCAACCCAGCGGAGATGAAGCTACTGGCCTTCATCTTTACCGTCTGTCAAATATGGCCAGCTTGGCACCATTGTGTCAAACAAACTCAGTATCATAGAGAGGGAGAGAACTGAAGCTAAAATGTAGCCATAGACTTTGTATAGACTAAAAATTAGAATCATATCACTAGTCATATCATAGCTACAGAAAAACAATATCCATTGCTTACAATATCTTAGTTCAAACATTTACAGAAATATTGATGGATTCTTGATTAATTCTGGATTTCATAAGAAAAAATGTCATCTGAATTTGGTGTGAAAAAATTGAGTAGATGTGTGTGGTGTGGACCATTTTAGCAGATTTAACTTTAGCATATTTAGTAACATCAGATGCACTCTAAAAAACGCTGGGTTGAGACAACTGGGTAGGACGTTGGGTTGTTTTAACCCAATTTTGGGTTGAAAATTGGTCTTGATCATAACCCAGTGGCGCTGGGCTGAGAACGCGGACGTGAAAGAGAGCACGCACGTCAACATCGGGTGAAACTGATGCGATCAGCCGCCATTTCCTCAGCGTGAAAGAAGCGAGAAGTGAGTGAAAGACATTATGGTAAGTAAAGATTCAAAATGTAATGTTATCATTCATTGTTTATATCCGGGAGCATTTTGAGGTTTCAAGAAAGGCGGAAATAAAAGAGCTTATATTGAAAAATACACGGACACTAGTGATGCGCAGGTCGTCTCATAACGGATCGGGTTGGGGCGGGTAAAGAAATTGGCACTTTATTTGCGGGGCAGGTTGGGGCGGGTCATTAAAAACAAAATAAAAAAAAATCCATGTATGTTGTGTGCAATTCCCTATAGCCTATATTAAATATTTGGAATATATATTTTCATATTTTATTAGGTTCTTTGATAAGGTTACAATACGAAGGTCTATGTAGCAACGTAACTTGCGTGATGTCCCCGATGCCCGGGTCATCTCATAGCCCGCGAACCCCGCGGGTCGGGCGGGTAAAGAAATTTAACTTTATTTGTGGGCCGGGCTGGGGCGGGCCAAATAATTTCATAAAAGCGGGACCTGCGGGTTGGAGAAAAATTGGAGGTCTTAATGGCCTCTTTTACTGAATGGAAGAGGTAATTTTAATATAACGTCCGTGAGTGTCTTATGTCATATTTACATAAGATTTTACAATATCTACACTTTTTGAGGTTTTAATAGACGGTTATGGTTACGGTTACACTCATGTTAATTTGTTATCTTATTTTTCGTGGTTAAACTGAATGTAAAGGAAACCGCGTTATGTAATTAAGACTAGCATAATTATTTTGAGGCTGTTGAAGTGGTATTGTTTAAAATTGTTAAAAGTAATGTTTTGCATGTAATATTTCACACTTGTTGTGCTTGTGTCTTCAGTGTGCCCATGCCGGGAGTTAACTAATGTTATACAGAAGCATGCTTTTGTGAGGAGGAGGCGGTTTTCTCAGCTTGTTCAGAAGAGAGGGAAAGACGGTTTTATGGCAAGTAACGTAAACTTCATAATTCCATCCTGTTATCATTTTTTTAACTAAGACTAAAAGAATGTTTGTTTTTGTAGATGTTGAACGCCAGAGACAAGATAACTTCATTCTTTTGAGACTGATGTGAATTATTTTTTGAAAATAAAGGTTTCTGTTGTCTCCGGCCTGTTTACTTCACATTTTGAAGCAACGACAGTATGATTACATGTTCATATTTTATTTGAACCATTGATGTCCCTTTTTTCATTGCAGAACTCAAACTAACTTTGGAGTTAAGGACACATAAGCCTGCTTGTGTGAGGAGGAGGGGATTTTCTTAGCTTCTTTGGAAGAGAGGATGAGACAGTTTAAGGCAAGTGAACTTCATAATTCCATGTTATCAGTTTTTTTTTTTTTTTTTTTTTTTTTTTTTTTTTACTAAGAGTAAAAGTTTGTTTTTTTTGTTTTTGTAGATGTTGAAAGCCAGATACATAGGAGAGCATCATTCTTTTGAGATTTATGTAAGTTATTTTTTAGAAAATATTTTTTTCTTTTGTCTCCTGCCTGTTTACTTCACATTTTGATGCAACAACAGTGTGATTACGTGCTCATATTTCATGAAAACCATTGATGTCTGTGTTTTTCATTGCAGAACTCAAACCAACTTTGGAGTTGTCTGATTTGGAGAGTCATCATTCTTGGTCTTCCTTTCTTAAAGGAATAGTTCACACACACAAAAAAAAAAAATTTACTTTCCCTCATGTCATTCCTAACCTATAAGACTTTTGTCTGTCTTTAGAACACAAATGAATATATTTTAAATTTTCTCATAATTTTGTGTTAATCCATTGAGAGTCTGGATAATCGGTATTTTCAAGCCTCATAAATACAGAGTTATTGTAGAAGTAATCAATTCCGATATTTATACTGTATATGAATAAATCTTAAATTATATGATAGCGAACATGTCTGTTCAAAAGAAAATATTGGTCTCCCAGACTAGCAATGGAGGACAAAAATTAACATTGTACATTGTGAAATTATAAAACAGACTATTTATCTATCCTTACTAATGTGAATACACCTCTATCTGAAAATGGATAGAGTTTAATTAAATGTTTTATTTTTTCAAATGTTTTTCTCTTTTTAGGCCACTGATGAAGAACAGGTGGTGACTGGGATGAATGCTGGTCAAATAAGAGCATGTCATTTCCTCTAAACTGATGCAACAGTGATTTTAAAGGAGGACGCTGCCCTGGATGATGTAAAAGATGACACCTGCTATGCTGATGGGGCTTCTTCATGACTACATCAATTATGCTAAAGAGATCATGAAAATTGACAGTGATACATGATCTGTATTCATGGACTATGTAACAAACTGTAAGTGTATAATTTGTAAAAACAAAATGTTAAATGCTTGTTCTGTGTTGTTTAGTAGAAATGGATAAAAGCGTCTGCTAAATAACTAAATGTCATTCATACACATGCTCACATTCTTTCACACACACGTGTCTGTTAAATGTTATAATATCAGTGTTAATGTTGTGGTTTATTTGTGTACTGTAATGCCAGAATAGTTTGTAAAGAACTTAACTAATTGTACAATTATTGTATAATAGTGTTTTTGTATATTTTTATACAATATATACAATTTACCAAAAGTCAAATTTGATCTTAAAAGTTATATTCAATAAATGTTAAATGCTTTATTTATAAACTCTGTAGCTGTTAATGCCATACTTTTCTGAATTTCTTCTTGCATGTTACTTTTTGACGGTTTTCTCTCGTTTTTAATAAATATTTACCTTTTGATAGCTATTATTTGTGTGTAAAAGTGATTTTAAAATGAACAAGATTTGTAGGTTTAATGTCTGGCTCAACTTGGGTTCATTTTAGCCTAGCAATGTAGTAATTTTAAACCATAAAAAAGCAACCCAGCATGCTGGGTTAAAAATAATAACCCAGCTTGTTGGGTTAAAATAACCCAGCGCTGGGTTGCCAAAATAACCCAAATTGGGTTGTTTTCAACCCAGCCGTTTTTAGAGTGTGGTTGACGGATCGACCACTGACATCATCTAGGGCTAGCAGAAATCTTGCTTGACCGCAGCTGTCTTTTTTAAGTCCAGCAGTGAAGGTCATCATGGATTCTTAAAATAAACCCCTCTAAGATTAAATGAGGAAATAAAGCGATGACCTTGTGCTGATAATGCAGCTGCATCCACGGTTTGCCTCTCACCTCCAACCTCTGAACTGACTGTTTTTCTTTTAGCCAAAGTTTAAAGATAGAAACAAAGTGGACTTTCTCTAACATACTAAGTCTTCTTTTCCATATGCACAGTAGCTCCTGTATTAAGCTCTGCACAAAACTCTATGGCTTTAATTCTAGCAAAAATCTTAGTCATACATATGGCCAACATATGAGCAGTTCCATAATACAAAACCAATTGAACTCAGCACAGATCAATTAAATATTTTTTTGGAAATTTTTAGTTCAGAGATATGGATTGATGTACACACATGTGGGGTTGCACATGTGGTAGTGATTATACATGTAGGTCACCACCTGACCCGCAAACACATGATGCCACATCAATTCATGTGCAAATGTATTTTGTGCTTTTGTCATCAGGAGAAAGAGGAAGTTTGTCATTGTTCAGATAAACGCCTGGATTTCCACAGTTTCCTTAAGTTCTATTCAGCCAACAGACAAGGCCAAGGGCTATAGGCTATACATCTGAGAGTTGAAGTGTGTGTTTTCATGCTACAGTACAACACTTTCTTCTATCTCAGTTTAATGTACAGAGACAACTATAAGTAAGCCATTAGAAGTGTTGGGGGTAACGCATTACAAGAAATGTGAGTTAATTAATCATATAACTTTTTTTCAAATAACTAGTAAAGTAATGCATTACTTTTATAATTCAGAAGAAATGCACTTTTTCAAATAAGTAACACCAGTTACTTTGTTTTTCCATTTATTGACTCTCCTGTCCCCATGATGAGAAATCATGAGTAAGTGCAGAGGCGTTGTGTGAGCAGTGTAAACATGATGCTTTCTGTAGTTCTAGACTAAAGGCCCAGATATGCTTCAAACGAAGTTTGTTTTCGTTCTTTGTTTGGGGGCAAATAGAAGTTTGAAAAGGCTGAGCGACGGTATACTGTTTCCAAACTTTCCAACACCCTGGAGGCGGGGTGTAGATTAATGTAAATGTGTCGCTACAATTGCGCATATCCCCTAAACAAAACAACGTTGAAATGAAGAAGTGTAGGCAATCTAAGTGTGAGATGGGCCCAAATGGTAAGAATATTATAGACAAAAGAATAATGATTAGCAGCAGTTCACAGTCAAGTATCATGTATCAAGTATCATGTTTGCAATACAAAAGAACCATACCATTTCCATAATCAGTCCTTTATGGGAAGTGTGAATGTCTCATAGTCTGAAAACTTTAGCATGATGTGGAAAAAAAAATATTGGAGTTAGTTTGTTACTTTATTTTATTAGTGTTCATTTATTTTATTAAACTGGATAAATTATTACACCTTTTTATATGGTATCATAATTTGATAAAAACAAAGGTTTATTGTATGTTCGTTTGGCATTTCATTTATTGTATACCCTTTAAATTCGCTTATTGAAAGAACAACAGCAGCAGTATAGTGTAACATTTATTGAAACATGTATTTGGTACTTGCTACCTTATATCTTTACTCTTTCCTTTCATTCTTTTCATGGCTTTGGAAAACTTGTCTCGGATGTTTCTCTGCATCGCTTTTTGAATAACTCCGGGTCGTCGACACCAAGCTTCGTAGCAATTTCTTTCTAGGAATTAAATACATTCTCTGAATCTTGAAGTCTCTCTGCGAGCGATTGTACAGGTGTGGATATATTTGTGCCAGCTAAGCTAGTGTTGTCAAAAGACCCGGTACTTCGGTACCAAGTCAGTACTAAAAAAATGAAAATGTCACAGTACCAGGTTTCTTTAAGTACCGGTGGTACCGAGTACCCGGTCAACCCGGTTCTTGGCGCATACAGCGATATGATTTCCGTGAAGCAGAAAACGCGGACGGAATCTCAGAATCCAGTCATGAAAATGAAACTTACATTTTAACAGGGACAGTCACGGAATTTGTCAAAGTTAGCATAAATTAATCAAATCAAATCTCCATATGGACCAGTATCTGTAAATGTTCTGCGCGTCTCTGTGTGAGTGAATGAATGAATGAATGAACGGCAGAGACGTGCGGGTTTATTTACTACATAGACTGAAGCGCGTGACGCTTGCAGTAATTTCAGCATCTGCGTCTCAATGAGGACATAAATACATAAACAACATCACCAGAACTGTTCTGAGTCACTTCACAAGCATTTTACAGTTTCATTCGAGTAAAACCAGTGTCAGTTTAAAGGTATCCACGGCAACCCAGGGTTTCCCACACATTGATTTATTACAATATCAAAACTGGCCGCCACAAATAGATTTTCCAAAAGGCTTTGACTTCATTGAATAAACATGAGCACTGCACGTGTCAAAAACCGATGCGGGTGTTTTTATATCACTGGAGTTCTGAAGGAAACCGACTGTATTTAGAAAATTTTCGATTTCGTTTCATTTTGCATGTAATGCTTGATAAGGCAGCGTTTGTGAGCTCAGCGCTGCTTTGCAGCCGTTACCGGAGAATCCGGTATCTCTCCCGCTCTTAAAGCGCCTTCTGCTGGCAGAAAATGAATTTGCATATATATGTATATATGGGGAAATAAAGATAGAAATAAATCACACAATATTTCTTCCATGTTTTAATTTTAATAGCAAATCCCCTTTATTTACCAAAAAAATTCATTAATTAAAAGACAAATTAAATTTGGGTGAAACTTGTTTACTGTTTTTCATAATTATATTACTTGTAGAAAAACTTTAAACACAATTGTAAATAAGTATAAAGAATGGCATTGGTTTTATTTTTAGTGATAAAATGTGTTTTTTTTTTTATTAGCATATTTTTGTGTTTTGCTTTGGTACCGAAATTGGTACCGAGAACCGTGGATTTTCACTGGTATCGGTACCGAATACTGAAATTTTGGTACCGTGACAACACTAAGCTCAGCTATTCGACACTCCAGTGTATTCAGGAGATGCTGTTCTATGCTCGGACCTCTGTAGAATGAGAAACGAACCTTGGAAAAAAACGCACGTCAAAGAAGGTGGAGTTTCAGAACACACCCATTGATTTTGTAACTGTCACGGACCAATGGAAGCTCAAAGGTGTTTAGGAGCCAAAACAAACTCCCCCAGAAAGTTCCCTTTGGTTTGAACTTTGTTTCTGCCTGATTTTGTTCGAAATGACGTCATATCAGTTTAACCTGGCTTACACATAACTCTAATACGCTTCTAATATCCAAATCCGTTAAAGGATTTTTAGGCTGCATTAATTAGTTAAACCGGAACCGGGAACACTTCCCATAACACCCGATGTACTTGCTACATCGTTAGAAGAATGGCATCTACGTTAATATTAGTCTGTTTTTCTCTTATTCTGAGGTCACAGTAGCCACCAGATCCAGTCTGTATCCAGGTCAGATGCTGGATCAGCACCTAGAGAGGACCTCTACAGCCCTGAATGTCAGCGGAGACCAGGACAACTAGATGAGCCCCAGATACAGATCCCCTGTAAAGACCTTGTCTCAGACGACCACCGGGACAAGACCACAGGAACAAGACCAAAGGAACCAGATGATTCCAGGCTGCAATTTGCTGCAGCCTGGAATTGAACTTCTGGTTTCGTCTGGTCAGAGGAGAACTGGCCCCCCGACTGAGCCTGGTTTCTCCCAAGTTTTTTTCTCCATTCTTTCACCGATGGAGTTTTGGTTCCTTGCTGCTGTTGCCTCTGACTTGCTTAGCTGGGGACACTTCATTTACAGTGATATCGTTGACTTGATTGCAAAAGATTGCACAGATACCATTTAAACTGAACTGAGCTGATGACATCACTGAATTCAATGATGAACTGCCTTTAACTGTCATTTTGCATTATTGACACACTGTTTACCTAATTAAAGTTGTTCAGTTGCTTTGACACAATCTGTTTTGTTTAAAGCGCTATATAAATAAAGGTGACTTGACTTGACTTGATGACCACCCCCATTTACAGGTCAATGATGCTGATTACATATTCAGAAACTTGGCCCACCTAGTCAAGGTGAAGTAACCAGGAAGATGTTGGATAAGGAACTAAAAGATGGTATAATTACTCCCGCTGATTTAACTAACAAAAGAATAAATGAAATGTGATAAATTATACCCAGAAGGAGGATGTTAAAACTTCACTAAATCAAACTGAACAGATGACAATGCTAGAAAGTAATGCGGATCAGTTAAGACGCACTCTTGTGTGTGGGTACAGGTTTCAGATCATACAGAGTTTTGTGAGGATTTCCTTTTTGGCCTTTAACCGTTCAAAAAAAATTCCACTAGCTACAAAGCCACACTAGTCACATTAGATGAAACAAGCAGTCACTAGGTGTGGTGATCAGTGTATTGTGCTGCTGTAACACTTGACAACGTTGTTTGAAGTGCTGCTATATTTGTGTGCATGTATGAAGTGTTTGTTCGAGAGGATGTGGTTAACCTGAGTATAACAATGATAAAGGAACACACAACCACACAAACTTTCCATGAGAGGTGGTTCTCCTATGAGGGCAACAGGAGGAGCCAAGATATCTTTAAATAAAATGTCAGAACATTAGTCTAATCTGTTAATTAGTCTGAGAGGCTAAAGAGGATGGTAGCAAATAACCAGCAGATAGCTGCTCTGTTCCAAAACCTAGTAAGCTGTGATCAGATGCTTATCTATAGGCCTACTTAAAGAAAACCTTACCTTGCTGTTAAGGTTCTTAATTGATCTGAAATGACTGAATGGGTGTTTGTGTGATGGGGGATTTCCAGTGACACGACTGCCAGTCAGACACGGGCGCAGGAGACACATCAGACAATCCCGCGCAGTTGCTAGGAGACCAGATTCCGCCACACAGCACAATATCGATATTCACAATATGTGACCCTGGACCACAAAACCAGTCTTAAGTAGCACGGGCATATTTGTAGCAATAGCCAAAAATACATTGTATGGGTCAAAATTATTGATTTTTTTTAATGCCAAAAATCATTAGGATATTAAGTACAGATCATGTTCCATGAAGATATTTTGTAAATTTCCTACCGTAAATATAATAAAACTTAATTTTTGATTAGTAATATGCATTGAACTAAGCACTTCATTTGGACAACTTTAAAGGCAATTTTCCCAATATTTAGATGTTTTTGCACCCTCAGATTCCAGATTTTCAAATAGTTGTATCTCGGTCAAGTATTGACCTATCCTAACAAACCATACATCAATGGAAAGCTTATTTATTTTTCAAAAATTGACACTTATGACTGGTTTTGTGGTCCATGGTCACATATATTCCGACTGACTTTGTTGGTGGTATAACATTATTAACGCAGCTTTATGAATATCATAATGATTTTAATATGCTTTTTAACTGGTTACCTAAACACATTATACTATTCATTATACTAGTTATAAAATTTTTCCTTATCATGCAAATATGAATCGTAAGACAAAATTGTTAATTTATTTATTTTGTTCATCCTTTATTGTGATAGGACAGTATAGACAGACAAGAAGCATAGTGATTGGGGGGGCGGGTCTGGGGGGGGTTGCGTGAGATCAGGAAAGTTCTTCGAGGCGGGACTCGAACTTGGGTTGTCTGAAGCACAGACATTAACCTCACCCAGAGTCAGTACAGGTGGAGGAGACGGACCACCTATTGATCAAACTTATAACACATACAATATCAGTTTAAACTTAAGGCAATAAGAAACATATGCACTACTGTTCAAAAGTTTGAACGATAAGATATATATATTATAAAATATATTATAGAATTTTAAAGAAATTAATGCAGCAGTGCATTACTGTATTCAACACTGATAATAAGAAATGTTTCTTGAGTAGCAAATATTAGAATGATTTCTGAAGGATCATGTGACACTGTAGACTTTGCCATCACATGAATAAATTATATTTCAAATATATTAAAATAGAATTTTCTTAATTTTTAAATGGTAATACTTTTTTTTACAATATTACAGTTTTTACTGTATTTTTGATGAAATACATATAGCCTTGAGCAATGTAGTGTTCATGTGACCCTTCACCACAAACACATGCACACAAGCACTGTTCAGTCACATCAGTCGAAGCAGAAATTCTCAGGAAATAAGACCCTTCGATGTGCACGTTTGTGCATACATGTGGTCGGTGCATCCAGTCGCTGCATGCTCACAATCATTGTGGCTTTTGTTTTGATGCCTCTGCAATTGTGCTTGCATATCTGTATGTAACACAATCTTGGCATCTCTGACACATAACAAAACACACAGACACATAGAATCTTTTGCTTCACAAATTTGTGAGTGTTACTGTGTGAGATTTCATGTGATATTATTTTCCCAAACGCACAAACAGGTCCCACTTTATATTAAGTTGCCATAACTACGATGTACATCCTAAAAAATAAGTACATTGTTCTTATTGTGTTCATATTGTATTGCAAAACACTTTTGCTGCTATTGAGGAGGGATATAAGGTTAGGGACAGATTTGGTGGAATGGGTAGGTTTAAGGGTGGGTTAAGGTGTAAGGGATGGGTCAACAGTGTAATTATAAATGTAATTACAAAAATTAATTACAGATTTAATTACTTGCAGGTATTTTTTTTAAATATAAGTTCAATGTAAACGCATGTATGTACACAATAAGTGCATTGTACCAAATGATTAATTTAAATGTAAGTACATAGTAGTTAAGGCCACCTAATACAAAGTGGGACCAAACAAACAAATCTTGTTCATTATATGATGTATTAGGGCTGCACGATTAATCATATTTTAATCTCGATAACGATATCCACCTTTTTAGATTAATTAAAAATAATCATAATGATATTGTCCGGCTCGTTATTTATCCTGAAACGTGTTTTTAATTTGGCATTTGCGTTATCTTGCATTGCTAACAAGTCTTCACTAGCGTTCATGCTTGTGGTTGCCAGATGTGAAGAGCTTTAAGCCCCAAAACAGAGCTTTTTTTCTTTCAGGATACACTTTCTGCCCGGTGTTTTATTTAATTTGTGCAATCTGGCAGCCCTGTGCATGCTCACTGATGGTGGAACAAGCACTGATGATGATATGAAAACATACGAGTTTAGCGATCTCTCCACAGCGATATTCTGCTTACATGAAAGTGTCATCTAGACAATGTGTGTTTTTTCACAAGCCATTTGTACTGTTTGTGTTACCAAATGTGCCATGATCAAACTTTCAATTGTTGGCCCACCTGAAGAGTTTCAATAATGGATCTATTGTGTTTGAGGGATACATCTGCTTTTCCTACCTGTGACAATACAAAAATTTACATAAATTGGAATTGTTGGAATTTATATTAAGAGTTTTACCAGTTTTCATGCTGAAAATGGCATGGCGATGTTAGTTTTCAGTGTGTATTAACGATCTTTGAGCTAATTTACTTTGCGATCTGAGTGGCTTTTTCCCATTTGCAAACAAATTGTCACTTAGAAAATGTAATGTGGATACAGATGACAAAACACTAAACAAAACCATGAGTTTTGTATTATCATAGTTGGTTAAATGAAGTCAGTGTATAGTCAGTGGAGGTTGGTTAAAGGACACGAGATGTTATTGCATTTCCCTGCTGAATAAAAAACAAACAAACCTAAAACCAGCCTAAGCTGGTTGACTGATTTTAGTTGGTTATCCAGCCCGGTCTTTGCTGGTCAGAGCTGGTCAGAAGGCTGGTTTTAGAGGGGTTTTGACCACTTCCTTAGCTGGTCAGGCTGGGAGACCAGCTGGAACAACCAGCTAAAACCAGCTTGACCAGCGTACCAAGTTATTATCAGTTTAACCATTATCGTGCAGCCTATGATGTATTATGTATTGCTGCAGTTTATATTGAAACATTTCACCCTCCAGTGTTAATTATTTTCAGAGAAGAAAAGTGAATAGTGCTGAAATCCCTGACTGCTCCACAGCTAGCTTGACTGTGTCACATGAAGCTTGTTCCTACCCACAATCCTTCATGTCTATCCACAGTCCTATGAATGACTGAAAGGCAGCTGGGTGGTTCAAAATTAAAAACAGAAATAGTTACTACCGTGGATTACCCCACCCCCACCTCCGGCCCTAATGTACACCACCAACCACTGATCTGAGAAAGGCAGCTTGGAAGTCAACTGAACTTTATCACGACTGGCGCTGTGGTTAGACACAGTTTTAAAAATGTTTTGAATTGTTTTTTTTTTTTTTGTTTTTTTGACTTGTGGCCTCTTAAAAACATTTTTGGGTAAAAAGATTCAATTAAGACATGTCAAAATTCTTGCCTGGTCACATTTATTACCAAAATTGAAAGAAATGCAAATAAATAAATACATATTTTGCATAAAGGCAATTGAGCTTATTTTAGCCATCTTTTGCACTATGATTATTTGTAATATAATTAAGCATATTTGGGCTAAATCCTTCCAAACTTTCAGAAGCCACCTTAAATGTAAAGAAAATCCCATGTGTAATGCAATAAAAAGGGTCTCAACGTCACTACTGTAACTATATTAGAGCTGCACCAAATGAATGTCAAAAACACTGATTTATAATGCCGCAAGTGAAGTCTTTAAAAGTGAGTCACTGAATCATTCAAGAGATTTGTTTAAAATGCTGATTCCTCCAGTAATGGAACAAGTAAAGTCTTGAGTCATTGAATCATTTTATTGGTGTTTTTCTGATTAGTTCAAGTTATTTGTTTAACATTTTGTCAGAATCTGTAAATTACATGTTATTTTGTTTAGCGGTCTCTTCAGAATCATGGAAAAACTGTGATTTAAAAAAGAAAACAAAAAATCATTACTCCAGTCTTAATTGTCACATGATCCATCAGAAATCATTCGAATATGCTGATTTGCTGCTATAGAAACTATTTTATTACACTCAATATTGAAAACAGTTGCACTGCTTACATTTTTTGTAAGTATACAAAAGAATCAAAAGTGAAAATGAAAACATTTATAATGCTATAAACGAATCTTATTTAAAAAAAAATGCTGTTAAATACTTTTCATTCATCAAATAATGCATCATATATTCCACAAAAAGGAGCAGCAAAAACTATTTTCAACATTGCTAAGAATAAGAAAAAATATTAATAACAAAACTATAATAACAATAACAACAATAAATAACTGATAGGCTAAAAATCAAGAACCAAACTAAGCATATGACAATCAAATAAATGACCTTGGTAAGACTTCTTTCAAAAACATATACTTTTACATTTACAATGACATTTAGATTGCCCTAAATGCTTCTTTCTCATAACACAGACAAAAATGTACTTTTATTTAATCATTTTTGAGCTGCTATCTCTTCCCTGGATTGTGATATCAAACCTGCCAGTGAAGGGATTTGTGTGTGTCTGTGTTGATTTAAAAATGGAGGAATGCTGGGCTGTGTCTTTAGGTGAACAAGTGTCAGCGACCAGATAAAAGATCTTTATAAGGCTGCATTCTCTGTCTGAGTGAACTCTGTGGTGTGTGAAAACAAGAACCAAGAAAAGTGGCTCTGCACAATGTGCGTCACAGCTCTGACTGGGAACAACAGAACAGGAACAGCTGGCCTATCCAATCCTCATCTGTCCATTAAAAGGTATTAATGCTGCCCCATAAAGCCTCTTTAGAGATGCCACCGTGCAGAATGTGACAGACTGCACTCGATTTAAAGGCTCTGCTCTTAATTATGCAAACACACTGTGAAACTGCAGCTCCACTGAGACTGTGTGGGTTAAAGGAACGTCTGTGATATTTTGAGGTGCTCATGTAGGTTCTGTAGGCTGGTGTGGTGGAAGGTATGAGTTGACAGGGTGAGTGTTTATTTGGGGTGTTGCATGCACACGTGTTGGTATCAAACTCATGGCCTGCTGAAATGAAAGAAAAATGTTACACGCTCGCCTGACATTAACTGCCATGAAATACTTTAGTTAACACACAAAAAAAATCTTTTTTGGTTTGGTCTTAACATAAGTTAAATTTTTCTAATTTGATAATTGTATACATTTATTTATTATTATTTCTTTACTGAACTGAAATGTTCAATATTAAGTTTTGTTTTGGCATTTGCACAACACAGACATTACTCATCTTGGTGTTTTCCTTTAAAACAAGGTTCATTCTAGAAGACCCATGACAAAATTTCAAACCCACATACCATTAAAAGATTATTATTTATTTATTTATTTTTATATATAAAAGCCTGGATTCAGTGATGGTCAGTGGTGGCTTGTGGGTTTTAAAATTGAGGAGGCACACTAATTGTATTGGTCTGGGATCCCTGCCGATTATTATTATTATTATTATTATTATTTGCTTAACCACTTTAAAATGGCTTTTTGGTTGCTTTTAGTCAGAAAACGTAAAGAAAACAACACACATACAACAAGATAATATAATATCACTTACCTGGCCTATCACTTGAAGCAAACATCCATCCCTTCTTAAAAGTCTGTGTTAAAAGAGAGCTGCCTGTTGTGCTATTTAATTAAGTCGACCGCTGTAGCCTATATGCAGCTTAATTAAGTGTTCTCCTCAGTTAACAGTCTCCTCTTTGTCTCTCCATATCACCGTATGCTGCGTATGCTCTTCTGTTTCAGCCGCACCACAAGGATGCGCTGTTTCTATGTGTATTTTGCTTTGGTTTGAAATAAAACAGCACATCCTTGTGGCGCGGATGACACAGAAGAGCATTCACAGCATACGGTGATATGGAGAGACACAGAGGAGACCGTTGACAAAGGAATTATTTAATAAAGCCATTATTTTTGTTTTCTTCCCTTACAAAAAGTTTTTCCGTCACGTCATATAACCCAGATTGCAAGTCTGATGGCAGATGGAGTATTCTGACAATGACTTTCATACCTTTTATGGACCTTGAAACTGTTATTTATTTGGCAGTCTATGGGACAGTCACAGGCCTCCCGGTTTTCATCCAAAATATCTTAAATTGTGTTCCAAAGACGAACGGAGCATTTACAGGTTTGGAACGACATGGGTGTAAGTGATTAATGACAAAATTTTCATTTTGGGGTAGAGTATCCCTTTAAGCCTTGCCAGTTTAGATATTAAAGAGCCAGAAGATGCAAATGAGAACTCGCACGCGCTGGGAGAAGAACTGTGTGCGAGCAAACCTGCATCTCAGAACGCGCACAAATATTGACTTCGCTTTCAAGTAATGCTTTAAAGGACAAATTTACTGGATATGTGCAATGTCTGACAGCCAAATTAAACAAAACGCTTCCTTACAAATGATCAGCAGACAAGTGATTCAGGCAACCCACTGACTAGTTAATGCATTTCTAGAGATGCCAAGACCAAATGTACCTAAATAATTTTGCCACTGAAAAACCATATTGGTGAAATTATGATTTCCAGACTGAAGTGTTTATCTGTTATTTTACATTTGATTACTTTATTCAATTTCTGTACCTAAAAACTGTTAGACCTACCTAAAAAAAACTGAAAAGCACTGTTTATTTTATTTGTATTTATTTGCTCGGTTGTATTTATTAGTTCTGTTGCTTGTATTTAGATTATTTGTTCTTATTTTCTTCATTTTTATTTGATCTATTTTATTTGACAATATAGCACAAACATAGCACATAACTGTGCCGAAACGGTGACTAAATCCGTGATACGAACCGAACCGTGAGTAACTTGAACCGTTACACCTCTAGTATTTTCCAATCCCACCCTACCCTCTACCCTCTCTCTGCATAGCTTCCATTGTCTACTGTTGTCCACTCTATACTGTACTATAAAATTAAAGGTAAAAAATGCCAAAAAATAATTCCTTAAAAAAAACTTGAAGGTGCTTTTTCATCTGAAATCATCGCTTAAATGTTCCTGTTGGATGTTAGAACAGAATCTTTTGCAATATGCATGATTTATGACGTATATAAATATACTCAATTTAAGACATTTATTAGATGTTTGTATAAAGATGATACTTTTTTTTTTCTCGATGCTTTCTTTGATCTTTTATGCAGAGCTTCATCTTCACTGACGTGTAGCACAGAAATGAAACTGAACCAGGACAGAACCAGAAATATGGTTTCCATCCACACATGATGCTTCTTCACCCTTCATCTTGCTCCAGTGTATAATGCTCATTCAGACTGTGCAAAGCATCAAAGTGGAAAGTGCTTATTGGAGCCACAGAGGTCTGGTTTAATGCAAGGAGGCCCTGGCTTCTCTTTATTAGGATTGTCAGGCCTGCTGAGATGCTCACTCCATACATCTTTGATGTGCAGTCACCCACTGACACTACCCAGCAGGCCCTGGGCTTAAAATGCTGACCAGTGTGTTTCTCTTCTCAGACAAGAAAAAAGAAACCCAAGGAGAGAAAGAGAGAGACCTAAGGGGCATAGGACAGTAGCTCCAGTAAGCAGCTCCAGCATTATACTGTATGGAACCCGTGACTCACTGAAACGTCAAACACACACACACACACACACACACACATTCCACAGAGTCTAATCACTTCAGTATGTCTTCGCTAGCCCAAATTACCTCATGAAAACACACATAATCACTCAGAGTCAAAAGCAGACACACACTCCATTTAAACACTCCGGTTTTCAGCACAGCTCATATGACTTCATACACACATTCCAGAGTCAAACACTCAGACTCTTGAATATGATATGTTTTCTTTCCACAGAGAAGACACACCCTACTCTTAACTCTATCCAACATTATATCACATGCGTTTGCTTCACTATCTAAATGAACACATAAAATAGACATTTAGTGACCTAAACATTTCGTATTAACTTTTTTTTTTTGCCTATTTTGTTCACTTATTTTGAGGGAAACATGTTATTGGTAGCCAAAGGCATAATCACATTAGCCAAAAGTTGAATAATAAACCAGCAAAGAGTAGGGGGTATAAAATAAAAAATAAAAACTTGTATCTGATAATCGATATGCAGAAATGAAACTTTTAACAAAATAATAAATAATCATTGGATTAAAATAGAACCTAATATACTAAAAAAATAAGGAATTTTATATAACAACAACCACAAGAACTAATTCTTATAATATTACTAGATGTCTGAGATCTAATTGGTCACAAATTTCATCTTTTATTTGGGCTCTGTCTGTTAAGCCAACACAGTATCATGAGAAAATGAAATTTTTACGAGGTGGCAATTTTGTATGAATTTGTACAATGTGATTCATATGAAAACATAAAATGTTTTAAAAAAAAAAGCATGAAAGTCCACCCTTACCCCACCTATAAACATAACCGCCAGTGGGGTGCAAGCAAATCATACGAAAACGTACAAATGACATTGTACGAAATCATTCAAATTAGCCACCAATTCAGCAAATTGTTCAATAGGCTGAGTAACATGCAGTACATTAAGTAAATTACTTTTTCTGATGTATACCTTTATTTCCTGTTGAATATACACTGGTATGTTGTTGGAAACCCAAAAAAGCAGTGTGAATATTTGGTCAACTGCCTTCGTGTTCTATTTGTAATTATGAATTCTGCAGAAATCTTAAGTGAGTTTGTGAGTGTAGATTTCATTCAAACCTTCCCGGACCACGCTACTGATGCACAGTGTTTTACACTCACCTGTATTTAGAGCACAGCACAATCCTTATTTCCTCCACATTGCTTTGTGTTCCAAAGAGAATCCTGAGAGAAACAGAAAGAGAAACACAGATTAACATTACAATGTGATAAACAGCTTTATAGTCTGTTCTGACCGGGATTATAGACATTTTGTGCAGAACAACTGCCAGAAAATAATAATAAAAGAAAATTCTCAATCACTCTGGGACAGTTTAATCACAATCAACCCTTCTATATCCCCACACTCAATAGTATTAGCTGTTATTTTTAGGGACAGATTACATCACTAGGTGTTATTTTTAGGGAAAGATTAAGTTAATGTGTGATTTATCCAGACTTCTATCTATTGGACTGCGTGATTTTCCACAATTTCTTCACTTACTTTATGTTAAAGATCGCTGTCACAGGAGTCATGTTTTCTTTCCCCAGAAATAGTCATGCATATTGGATTTAAATCCACTTGAAATTACTTAAAAATAAATTTATTTCAAAGATTATCAAAAAATTTTCCCAAAAGTCTTTCACATATTGCCTTCATGTTTCCTGACATTAAGCTTTTTTATGTGACATTTTGGGGGAAGTTAAATTTAACATCAGACACTGATAGCTTTTCTTATACTCTAGATAAGGGATCTCCAACCCTGCTCCTGGAGAGCTACCATCCTGCAGACTTTAGTTCCAGCCCTGCTCCAACACACCTGTCTGTAATTATCAAGTAGCCCTGAACACCTTGATTAGCTGCTTCAGGTGTGTTTGATTGGGGTTGGAGCTGATATCTGCAGGACGGTAACTCTCCAGGAGCAGGGTTGGAGACCCCTGCTCTAGATTGACTGATATCAATATTATTTTCCTGACAACTTACATAACCTGCGGAAAGCTTGTCATTTTATTGAAAAATAACATAACAGCAGTAATTGATCAAATGATGAACAAAAAGATTATAATAACCAGGGGCTGGATTCACAAAAATCTTCTAAGTTTTTATATTTATAGGCAAAAAAAAAAAAAAAAACGAGCTCCCTAAAAATAACACATTTTTTGTAGAGTTGCTGCGAATTTCAAATTCGAATTTCGAGTTGTACTGCACAATCATGACCGATCTTTGTTTGCATTATCAGTCATTTGTGTCACTTCAGAAAACTCGTGCACAGTCCTATTATGTATTATATGTAGCTAGTATTATGCTGTACTGCTTAATTATAACAATTAATTTGAAATAGCCCAATGAATTAATCAGTCTTACCTTTGGGGATTCAAGACAAGCGTGAGGCTGTCCTAAATTTAAGAAGTTATTTACGGTGATTTTTAAGAAGATTCTTTTCAAGAATTTAAATTCTTCGCAGGTTTTGTCTTAAGAAAAAAGATAAGAACATTTTTAAGAAGAATGTTTGGGAATACAAAGTATTCTTAACTTTTTTCTTAAGTGAGAAAATAAGAAGAAAATGGCAGTTAAGAAGAATTTATTTTTTTTAAATAAGAATGCTTCGTGAACCCGGCCCCAGGAGTTTATCCAGACTTATTAAATGGCTCTGTGGAATACTTGATTCTGATTGGTCAGTCGTGACATCCCTCAATAACAACCGGTAAAAACTAATAACACAGGCTCATCCGAGTAACTGAAGTCGGTGCTATACTTTTGCCAGGAACAGTTTTTTTTCTTTGCATTTGTTTAGCAAATAAAATATGAAAACTCGATTCAACATTGTGTACAATTATTTAATTATGTCATCCTGGTATCGCGGACACACTCTCGTTTCATACAAACCCAGCTGCTGCCATTTTGCTAAGATTGTTTTGTACGCTGTAATGGATTATAAGATAACTAATAAATTGATAAGATTTGAAAACATTTTTGTCTTAAATCTTTTATCGCCATAATCATTTATGTGGTGAAATGTTGTGTAATAAGTGGTTTGACTGCACCATATAAATGTCTGTCTAGTTTGAATTTGCTGCTTGCTCGCAACTGCTGTGTTCACGGAAGCTTTACTGCGTCCAAATACTTCAAGTCAAATCAATATTTTGTGTCTAATTATTTACTCATGTAACACGTAGCTGTGTAATAAGCGAGATAATGTACATCCAGCCGGTTGTTAGCACTGAATAACCCCCTTCAGGGTGATACAAGACCTGATCACCCTGTCGGAGGCTATTCTGTGATAACAACTGGCTGGATGTACATTGTCCCTTACATGTCGTGTAGTAGAGCACACTTTGACACTTTATAGAGCTATTTCAGGTGCCGGGCTCACTGTGGCAGAGTAATGCTGTACAGTCCTAAAGGTATGTCAGATCAAGGTATTCTTAGTGAAATCTCATTTTCATATCTTTAGATTCCACAAATTTCTCTTTCTTTTTTTGCAGTCTAGTTTGAGATGATACATGGGATGATATACTTTACCCAGGACTGAAGAGAACTGTAACACTACAGACTATAACTCAACATAAAACACACGCAAAAGCAAAGCACAGATGATAGAAATAAAATTAACCTCCAAGGAGAGCTATATTTAGGTCAAACCCATTTTCTTTATTAGGCAAAAACCAACTTGGTATTAAACATGATTTAATGACACCATTTGAGATCAGTAAATGGGTCTTTGTTGAATGAAAAGCCACAGTTTGGAAGATAATTATTATAGAAAATGTTATTATAGAAAGCAATCAGCATCTGTATCCTTTGAAGAAATGGTTAAAACACCCATACTTTAAGATTTGTTCAATATTACTATTATGTCATTTTGTTTCAAGCAACTGTTATTTTCCTGAACACAAAGAAAAGACTCTTGATGAAGCTCTCCTACAACATTACTGTCCATATCTTTAGCTCCAACAAGAAAAAAGAAACATTAAAAATGCAGCAGTTATTAATGTTTTGTTTTTGTCTTGTCGTTACTATGAATAGTTGTTATATAGCAAGAGCAGCTATGTATTTCCAAATTTGTATTCCACAGAAAAAATACGATCACACAACTTTGGTACAACATGATAATATTTTTTTCTTTTTCCCTGAGGGATGTACTGCAGCTAAGAACTTGTCCGGCCCAACTGAACCCAGAGCCAGCAATGACATTAGAATCTGACATCATGTCCCTCATGTCACATTGCATTCAAAAAAATATTAGTGCACTGCCTTAACATCCTTTTATTATTCACAAAAAAAGATACCAAAACAACCTAAAGGTTCAGAGATCTTCAGCCAGACATTGTATGTGTGGAGCAGGCAGAGGGAAATCTTTAACTGAGGGTTCAGTTGTATTTTTAGAACAGCCTGGATGTAAACAAGAGGAAGCGCTCACTCTGTACAGCTCACAGAAGAGAAAACCTTTCATTTTCTGTTACACGAGGAGGTTTGTGATTGTGTGCGTTGGATTGTTTAGAGCATCTTGTGTCCTTTGGCATGTATCAAGTATTCTGAACTGAAATCTGTAGTCATTTTTAATTCCTTTTTTTTTTTTTTTTTTGAGTCTTTGAACGATGACAGTGTCCGTGTTTTGTCTTTACCAGCTTAGGGAGGAAAGTGCTACTTAACTAATAAGAAAACTACAAATAGTGTAAATAAAAATAAGTTGTTATTGGAAAAACTAAACTAATACATGACTACAAACCGGTTTATATTAAAAAGCAAAACTTTATTTTAATCGCATGGTAAATAACCCATCGGCTACATATCCTTCTTAAATCAATCTACCAGAGGCAAATAAATAAATAAATAAAATTGCTTTAATGTCAGCATAAATACAATAGGGATGCGAGCCGGTCGAAAATCGATTTAAATATGTGATGATTCAAATCGGTTGACATGCCAAACAAATCACGAAACAATTGAAGGAGTATCTCTGAGGGGAACTGACTATCTTTAGAAAAGTTTATGTGGTATTTTCTTTTTATCTTGCCTCTGAACAATACATATTAATGTAGTGTTCATAAGCGCAGCGCTGCTTTGTTTACAGCAGTAACCCAGGAAACACTGTATCATTGCTGTTCATGAGCGCCACCTGCTGTCAGAGAGTGAATCTCATTCCGCTCATCTGCTGTTTCAGATATGTTTATGTAGTATAGTTTCACAAAACCAAAGTCAGACCATTCTGGTTTTTTTTCAAATTTTGAAATGATACAGTCTAATTTAGATAAAAACTACTTATGCTTCATATATGCTGCATAATTTTTGTATGGATCATGATTAAAATCCAGTGGTTGTCTCTTATTTTAAAAGGAAAGAGCACGGACAAAGCCTTAGTTTGTTCATAATTAAGAGATTTATTTTATTTGTGTAACTTACTTGTTTGATTTGGGATTTGTTTTAGAATTTAAATTTAGTTTTGTTATATTTCAATTTCACAAATAAACTTGCCTAATAAAATGACACCTCTTCATTTACTGTATCATGTCTTCAATCTTATTTTGTAAAATAAAAAAAATTGAGAAAATTGAATCGTGAAATAAAAATTGTGAATCGAATCGAGTCATGAGTTAAGTGAATTGTTACATTCCTAAAATAGAATGACATATTTTAAGTAATGTTAACAAATCGACTTCGATAGCCCTAGATATCCATATTAAAGTTCAAACTCTACTGTAAATCTATCTAAATGAAAGTGCACTTACTAAATAAATACAAATAATTTAACTAATGAAAAAAAAAAAAATCAAAATCACACTGGTACAGTATGTGTCAGGCCGTATGCTGTTTATTTACTCTGCATGTTCAGTCTCCCTCGCTCTAGGTCTAGTAAACTCGCAGCATGCAATACTTTCTTTTTCTATCATCGATTTGTATATCTCTCCCCACCTCTATCATCATGTGGGATTCTCGTGAAGATGCAGTCCTGAGGGTGTTGTGCATTCAGCTGGGTGCAAGCATTCACTCACACACACACACACACACACACACACACACACACACACACACACACACACACACACACACACACACACACACACACACACACACACACACACAGACGCTTTATATGTCAGAGAGAGGGCAGCTCAGACCATAGGCAACAGGAGAGAAAAAAGCATCTCACATTCAACTGAATGTTATTTACTGACTGATAGCGGCATTGCGGGATATTCACTGCTGAAGACACAAAGCTGCACTGTTGCCTACAAACAACACATACACACACACATATGAATGATCGAAAACTCAGCAGGACAATTCACAACATGAATTATGCACAAAGAACCTCCACAGAGCAGAGGCAAACAGATGTCTTTTGTTTGGGTCTGTATAATATAAACACTTGACGTAGATGAGCTTAACAGGAATAGACCATTTAATTAATTCCAGTTGCTTGGTCACAATGAAAATGCATAATTCCAATTGGCCTTTCTTTGGGATAATCGATTCTATTAGTTAGTGTAGTTAACTTAAGCTTGTGCAGCGTTGATCAACTTCAGCCTACTATTCCAAAGAGATGTCTTGCTTCTTTGACACAAACTATTATAATAAACAGAACTTCAAGGATCTATCAAGCTGATTTTTTATACAAAACGTATGTGATGTTGTGTTAGCCACTCTCTATAATGCATACAAATGTATGTGAGTAATCTGTTTGAGAAAGGAAAATGTGGGCACAGATACTGCTAGATACACAAGCTCAATTTGATGCATTGTTGTATTCTGAAATGTGTCAGTACATCTCATAATTTAACATAAATATGGATTGTATTATTATTAAGTTGTATTGTATTGTATTATTGTTGAGTCCTTTTTGAAAACTAAACCCTTCGAAAACAAAGTAGAACAGCCAGACCAGTGAAAAACCATTAGAAGGACCAGCTGAAAACCTCAGACTAGTTTATCATGTTTTCTAGTTATACATGTATTTGTTTGTGCGCTCTGTGACGTATAGAAGCTTGAATAAAAAAATAAAGGTAATTGCGACTTTTCATCTCACTACTTTTTTATTCAGAATTGTGAGTTACAATGTCAGAATAGCGAGATATAAACTTCTTTATAAGCATTTATATCTCGCAATTGTGACTTTTTTTCTTAGAATTGTGAGTTTTGACCATTTTTGACGAGTTAAATTCGCAGTTGTAGAAAATAGTCATACTTTTCTTCCCCTCAGAATTGGACTTTATAACATGCAATTGAAAAATACATTACGGAGCCAAGAGGAAACTGACAACACACTTCTTGTATAAAATTTTGTCATTTCAAAATTCAAACAATAAATACCGTTTTGTGGCTCTTTAACGTGTCATAACAGATCATTGTAGCACCTCAGTTGTCGGACAAAATGATCTGGCATTATGATTGGTCAGCTCGCCTGTCAATCAAGCTCGCAGCGAAGGGTCAATTGCGAAAAGAAAAAAAAGTCAGAATTGCAATATATAAACTTGCAATTGCAAGAACAAAATGTCAGATTGCGAGTTTTATATCTATACCTATGATTTTTAATTAATCAACTTGAAAATTTAACTTTTCCTTTATTAACCCCCTTGTTTGAAGAAAAATATATTCCAAGTGCACCACACATAATGTTGTCATCATGATGTAAATGTTAAACAAATCACTTGTTAAAGGGGTCATACGAGGCGATTTCAAGTTTTTCAATCTCTGTGGAGTGTTACAAGCTGTTCGTTAATAGATAAGATCCCTAAAGTTGCAAAGACTAAAGTCTCAAAGTCCCAAAGAGATATTCTTAATAAAAGTTTAGACTCTTCCACGCCCTCCTAAAACGGCTCGTTTAAAGACGTTGTAAAAGCACGAATAACTTTGTTTGGTCTTCCAAAAGAGGACACAACTAGAAACCAGGGGTTAAGTTAAATTTAGAACACTGTTCCAGAACAGTTCAATCAAAATATACAGATGTGAGTTACGCATTTCATGTAGGACTGTTTCCTGATCCTGGGAGTAGACTACAATGCCAGCTGTTCTTACCCACAGCATGCAAGTAAGTTTGCATGTTTAAAGGACTTGCCACTGATGATTCAAACGTGAGTTTTGAGCATTGTAGAGTAGCACTTGTTTGTCGTTTCTCCGATCACAAACGCAGACATGGTTTTTATGTTTATGTGGCGCGATGCAACACAATGTGTAAAAAGACTATATAAGTCATTATATTCCGTAATTATGTCCCCACTGGATGCAACAAATGCAGGTATATCACCAGTAGAATATTATTAACTATATGTTCTATGAAAACAACAACAGCTTTCAGCCTGTCACCATGATGCAAACATGAAATATCAGACATACAGTAACATTAGTATTTACAGTTTTTTTTTATTCGCTTGCTCTGCTTTTTCATTGTTTATTCTATGTAAACATGGACGTGTTTTGACTGTTGCACTCGCGTCTCTTGCAGCGTCCCATGCATGAAACGGCATTCTAAAAATGCGGCGCTCAAGTTAAAAGAAGAAGAAACTCCCATCTTCTTGAATGTTTTTCCTATTCCACTGCCCGTGTCGCATCTTTGTCAACACAAAAATGCATTCTGAACGCATTCTAATCACGTGCGCCGACATGCGGTTGGATCATTCTTTTCTCTTTACTGTTATCATTGGCATATTGTGAAAGTGTCTAATTCTTTCGGACATTTGGTAATATTTCTATTCAAAATCTAGATTTCTAAAAAATACAATTATGGTAAAACATCAAATTCGAATTAATTGATAAAATCACCTAGCCCTAAGTTCATGCATCTTTTTTGCAAAGATATTTAACAAGTGATTTGTTTAACATTAAGATCATGTTGACAACTTCATTTGTGGTGCACTTGGAATAGAAATTTCTTTAACTAGAGGGTTAGTAAATAAAAAGTTACTTGAAACATGGTGCAGTTACATTTTCAAGTTGACTAGGATAGTTAAAAATCGAGAATCGGTCAAACGTTCTGATAAAATCTAGATTTTATTTTTTTTGCCATATCGCCCAGCCCTATATGGAAGTAATAACTGAAATGTGTATAAATGCAATGGACTCAAAAAAGGCCTGCCATCCGTATTCTGCTGCTGTGTGAATGTGGCTTAGGTTCATGTGTTATTTACTTGCTATTATTATTAGCATTAATAATTAACTCATTTAATTTATTTTTATTTTCACACAGTTAAAATAGTTTAAGTGTTCCTATAGTTTTTGTACCTTGCTATGGTACAGACACTGGTAAAGAGAACTGTGAAATTTTACTGCCAGCACTAAAATACCAATTAATACCAATTACTGAAATCCTGCTACTGCAGAAACACTAACAGTATTAAGATCTGTAATTGCTACATGGTGACAGCGATGAAGCCACTTATACGAAGACACTTTAAGGTGCTTCTCAGCTTTCCACCATGTCTATGGTTACACTAAAGGAATTAAGTTCAGCTGTATATAAGTACTTAAGTTACCACTGACCTGTTACTGCTAAACCATTAATAGTATTAATTTAAAGTGTTAATCCACATATATTCAATTAATGCCTAGTATTTAGCCAATGTTTGGTATCCAAACACAAACATGCAGTGGTTTAGATGAAGAGCGTGTTTGATAAGAGACAGAACGTGGCTGTGTTTATGTGATTCAGCTTTGGCCCTAGGGACCGTGAGGAAGCAAAATGTTCCAGCTAATTGAATTTCTTTAGAAAGTCTGTTTCCCAGACAGCAATCACCACAAACACAAACACACAAACATACACACACACACACACACACTCAATGTCTCTCAATGACAAACCATATCACTAAATACAGAGTGGCAAATCTGTTTCCATTTTAATATTTTGAATTTAGGAGGCTAAGCTTCCCACCAGGATATGTGACATATATTTCGCCCCAGACCGACTAATTTTGATCCAGACACAAGGAACACCCTAAACTGCAATCACATTTGGCCATCAATTGCGAGGATGGAGGAGTAACTAAACCATGCAGTACAGTAAGACATAGTTGGGTTTCGAGTTTTAAAATTTGTTGTTCAAAAAACAAAACCCAAATGTTACATCCCCCAAACCTCAACTAGTAATTTTAAACATTAATTCTGAGCTAATTACAAACTCAAAATCATTAAAGAGTTAGTTCACCCCAACAAAATGCCAAAAATGAAAATTAGCCCATAATTTACTCACCCTTATGTTTATTATGAGTTTGTTTTTTCTTTCTTATTTCAGTTGGATTTATTTGGAGTTTTTTATATGATTGTCTCTGATCTTTCAAGCTGTTTAACGGCACTCGCAGTGGATCAATCCAAAAGAATTGAAATAAAAAGCACCCATTTTTGGGTGAACTAACCCTTTAAAGACAACCAGTTTTGCGGTTGGCAGAGTTAAAATGTTATCACGTAACCATGAACAAAATGAAATTAAATTATGATAGCACTATCAGTGTTTCCCACAGCCTACCACACTCCTATTTGTGGCGGCACCTCCCCCACCCCCACCATAATACAGGTCCTTCATCAAAAAATTACGGGATATCTGTGAAAAAGTTCAATATTTTCCATAATGTAATGATGATAAAAATAAATTAAAACTTTCAATATATATTTAGATTCTTGCACACCAACTGAAATATTTCAGGTCTTTAAATTGTTTTTAATACTGATGATTTTGGCATACAGCGCCTAATTCATGAAAAACCCAAAATTCCTATCTCAAAAAAATTAGCCATATTTCACTCCGACAAAAAATAAAGTGTGTTTTTAATACAAAAAAAGTCAACCTTCAAATAATTATGTTTCAGTGCTTATGCACTCAATACTTGGTCGGGAATCCTTGTTGCAGAAATGACTTCTTCAATGCGGCGTGGCATGGAGGCAATCAGCCTGTGGGACTGCTGAGGTGTTATGGGGGCCCAGGATGCTTCGATAGCGGCCTTAAGCTCATCCAGAGTGTTGGGTCTTGCGTCTCTTCTCAACTTTCTCTTCACAATATCCCACAGAATTCTCTCTGGGGTTGAGGTCAGGAGAGTTGGCAGGCCAATTGAGCACAGTAATACCATGGTCAGTGCAAACCATTTACCAGTGGTTTTGGCACTGTGAGCAGGTGCCAGGTCGTGCTGAAAAAAACGAAATCTTCATCTCCATAAAGCTTTTTCAGGCAGATGGAAGCAGGCAAGTGCTCCAAAAAATCTCCTGATAGCTGAGCTGCATTGACCCTGTCCCTTGATAAAACACAGTTGGACCAACACCAGCAGCTGTCATGGCACCCCAGACCATCACTGACTGTGGGTACTTGACACTGGACTTGATTTCAGGCATTTTGGCATTTCCTTCTCCCCAGTCTTCCTCCAGACTCTGGCACCTTGATTTCCGAATGACATGCAAAATTTGCTTTCATTCGAAAAAAGTAACTTGGACCACTGAGCAACAGTCCAGTGCTGCTTCTCTGTAGCCCAGGTCAGGCGCTTCTTCTGCCGCTGTTTTCTGGTTCAAAAAGCACACGCCTGTGCACGGTGGCTCTGGATGTTTCTACTCCAGACTCAGTCCACTGCTTCCCGCAGGTCCCCCAAGGTCTGGAATCGGTCCTTCTCCACAATCTTCCTCAGGGTCCGGTCAAACCTCTTCTCGTTGTGCAGCAATTTTTTGCCACACTTTTTTCCCTCCCCCCAGACCTCCCACTGAGGTGCCTTGATACAGCACTCTGGGAACAGCCTATCCGTTCAGAAATTTCTTTCTGTGTCTTACCCTCTCGCTTGAGGGTGTCAATGATGGCCTTCTGGACAGCAGTCAGGTCGGCAGTCTTTACCCATGATTGGGGTTTTGAGTAATGAACCAGGCTGGGAGTTTTTTAAAAGCCTCAGGAATCTTTTGCAGGTGTTTAGAGTTAATTAGTTGATTCAGGATGATTAGGTTAATAGCTCGTTTTAGAGAACCCTTTTCATGAGATGCTAATTTTTTGAGATAGGAATTTTGGGTTTTCATGAGCTGTATGCCAAAATCATCAGTATTAAAACAATAAAAGACCTGAAATATTTCAGTTGGTGTGCAATGAATCTAAAATACATGAAAGTTTAATTTTTATCATTACATTATGGAAAATAATGAACTTTTTTGAGAATTTTTTGAGAAGGACCTGTATACATATATATGCAAATTCATTTTCTGCCAGCAGGAGGCGCTTTAAGAGCGGGAGAGATACAGGATTCTCTGGTAACGGCTGTAAAGCAGCGCTGAGCTCACAAACGCTGCTTTATCAAGCATTTACATGCAAAATGAAATGAAAATTAAATCAAAAATTTTCTAAATACAGTCGGTTTTCCTTCTGAAATACAGTGATATAAAAACACCCGCATCGGTTTTTGATTTTGAAACGTGCATGTGCTCATGTTTATTCAATGAATTCAAAGCCTTTTGGAAAATCTTTTTGTGGCGGTTCAGTTTTGATATTGTGGCGGCCCGCCACAAATAAATCAATGTGTGGGAAACCCTGACTATAGTTTAGGGACCAATTCTTACTATGTGTTGCCTATTAGCATGCATATTGTCTGTTTATTAGCACTTATAAAGCACATTTTAATGCCTTATTCTTCATGACCATATTTTAGATACCTTAAAGCCAACCCAATACCTAAACTTAACAACTACCTTACTAACTAAAATTAGTAAAATGGTTATTTGTGGTTATTTTTAAATAAAAAAAAATAAGTAGTAAGAAATAAGAGGTTTACTGAGGCAAAAGTCATTGTTACTAGTTAGTTTATAATGAGAATTTTTAAGAGTGAACTAAATTATTATTAAAAATGGCATGCAATTTGCATATTTTTCTTAAAGTATTTGTTTCCTTTTTTCTTCTTGTTTGATTAATACTAACAACACAATAGACATAAGAAGGTCTGTTTGGTTGCATGTATACTGCAAGGCAGATTAAATGTAACACTTCTTTTTCCCAATTTGTTTACTTGAAGGACAAACTGACTACTGTGTTTACATAAAAACCTCCCTGACTAAGAAATTCATTTAATTTGAGTAGTGGCACACTATGCTACTGCAAATGGAACAATTGTTAGTGCTGATACCTGTGACAGGTCCCTAGTATAACGTTTTATTAATTACGTCTACAGCTTAGCATAAGTAGAGTCTCATGGTTATGGTGTTATTCTTAATACATTCTGTACACTGGAACATGCAATGCTAACTTAGTGCAGACGATTTACCAGAGAACAGGAACATATGTATTTAGCTGCATGGTATTTTTTTTAACAACACAGCGCTTCTGAACATTTTCTGAAAATGATGTCATAAATTATTACACAACTTGTTTGCATGGACACTAATGTTAGGGCCCGAAATACACACGACTTGGGTTTGTAGACAAACTTAGTTAAAGTGAATCAAACTGTCATGTCTATTGCAAAATGCTGAAAAAACAACATCTGACAGTGCAAAAACACATTTAACTTGGTCAGTGGGACAGCACGCTTAATCTGTCCTGGCCAAGCATACTTGTGCCTATTAAGTATGTTTCTGGCCTGAGGCTACAAAGTTGCCCATTGTTGAGTCTCTCTATTTATTGGCTGATGTTCTCTCTCAAAGAACAGGCATAGGCTCCCTACGCAAGGGCAGAGCAGCGCACCGTGGGCCGTGGTGATATGTGATGACCTCAGCAGAGGCTAGGGGTGGGGCAGCTGTGACAAAAAAGAGTCTGACCCACTCCGGACTTTTCCACTGGTCATCCACACACACAGAAAGAACAGCTGGATCAGAAGATGGATACCTAAAAGTTCCACTTCATCCTAAAACAAAAAGTATCAACATTTTATTTACCTGTCTTTGCTTTTTACATTCTCTGAAGGGTGTGCAATAAAATTAATCTAATCAAATCCTGGTGGATAAAGTCAAATCTGGCACTATTTAGATGAATGAAATTTAAATGCATTGAGAGTAGCATCTGAGATTTTAGAACTTCTGAAAAGATTTTTGCTTTTATTGACTAACAAACAAAATTTCAGTCTGTTCCTTACAAACACACTATCAGTAATTAATGTATTACTGTAGTGCTTTTATATATTTTTTCTTTCAGAAACTTCACTGATCAAGAATGATCAGTGTTGGGGAAAGTTACTTTTTAAAGTAATGCATTACAATATTGTGTTACACCATGCAAAAGTAAATAACTGTGTTACTTTTTTATGGAATGTAATGCATTACATTACTTTTGTGTTACTTTTTGTCACCTGGGCTGGGCTTGCTGACTTGTTTTTTTAAAGGGGTCATCGGATTCACATTTTCCCACAAGTTGATGTTATTCTTTAGTGTCTTAATGAAAAAGTATATAACATACTTTGGATAAAATTTCTCAATGGTAGTGTAAAAAACACCCTTTTTACCCCGTCAAAATCAGCTCTGTTTTCAGCACGCTGTTCTAGTCCATGTTGCTTTAAATGCTAATGAGCTCTGCTGACCCCGCTTCTCTCCTCCATGGAGTGTCGAGCCGTTCTAATGATACAGTTTACTTTAGCAGATAGCTGTATAAAAGCCTTGGAGAGACGCTTCTGGGACGGTTCAGAAATGTGCTGGTATAATCCCAACACAAGCACTGATTAAAGTGGCCGCAATCAGCTCCGGTTCCCGTGTCTGAGCCATGACACCCCGCAGATTTGTGCAGAGTGGAGCGTGAGTGAACGCGATAATTCCTTCCTCTGTACTACTACTAGTTTTAACGCGAATAATAAACATGACTGAACATCTCATGCCTCATGTAATTGCTCAAGTTGCTCAATCAGTGTTTCAAGCGCAGAAAGACATCAACAATACAGCGTGGAAATAAAATGTCACGTAGCATTTAATTTACCTCAGCAAGTCATTAGTGTCCATAGTTAGTTCACTAGAGAAATTAAGTCTAAAGAGGAGCATTTTGCGAAATATTACACCATATACTCATATTTTACTAAACCGGTTAGTCTTAATTATTTAATGTACCGTATGAATGGTTTAAATTTTATCTGTTATGAAACATGCTATGACACCCATTGTGTAATATAATATATATTTAACAAATAGTTTTTTATAAAAAAATAAAATTATTTATAAGAATTATGTTATATAAAAAACTGCATTATGTGCAATTTATATTTTGCATACATTTTTTTTTTTTTAAGTTGAGTGTTGACCATCTATTTAAAATAAATAGTAATTCAATTTAAGTTTGGGTTGAGTCGTTAGGCCTAATTGTAACCTTGTAATGTAAAAGGGCTCCCTATAGTTTTAAGCGTAAGCTGAGGTAGTTTTTTTATCACTAAGAAAATCTAAACTATGAATGTAATACTAAATTTATTTAAAGAAAGAGCAACTTGTTCAGTAAACCATTTTTTAAAAAATAAAAGTAAAAAGTAAAGTAAAAAAAAAAAGAAAAAAAAAAAAGTAAAGTAAAAAAAAATTCCCCCGCTGTGTACATCGAAATTATATGCAACCGTGACGTTAAAAACCGAGGTACGTACTGAACCATCATATTTGAGTACTGTTACACACTTTCATACCAAAAGTGAAATTAATCAGCCTCAGGTTGAAGGAAGTGGTTCTGCACTTATTCCCCATTGCTCTCGACATGGGGACAGAAGAGATGTCAGTTTATGCATGGGAAAACAAAGTAACTTGTGTTACTTATTTAAAAAAAGTAACTCAGAAATGTAAAAGAAAAGTAATGTTACTTTACTAGTTACTTGAAAAAAATTAATCTGATTATGTAACACACATTACTTATGCATTACTCCCAATACTTCTCGAGCACTATGAACACAGAGCTTTGTGAAGAATCTTCAAATTTGAAAAAGTAATACCCATCTGGAATGACATGAGGGTCAGTAAATAATTACATCATTTTCATTTCTGGGGAAAGATATTGCTTTACTCACTGGTGAACAGGTTTACTGTTTTGCAGGTCTGTTCATAATTGGTAGACTCTCTAATTATGTCACTTACTTATATTTTGATGTTAAAAATACCTTTTCCTATCACAAAGTAATACGCAAGTACAGCTAAAACAAGCAATTCATAGATTTGGTGATTTCCATAAAATGTGTTAATACGCAACATTGGCTCAACGAATGGCGTGAATTTTGGGATGTATTTTGTTTGTCTGCCTAATGAAGCACAGGTTGTGAGTCATTATTTTTGCTATTCAGGGCTGTGTGTTCCCCAAATCTTCATAAGCCAGCTATAGTTGCAAGATCCATCGTTACCAACATAGCTCAGCGATACTGTTTCCTGAAATCATAGTTCCATTGAAATTACACAAACCACACTGCAAAGTTGAGTGGGTGGAACTTCAGCTCTCTAACTGTGGTTGGAAGCAGTTTCAGTTTCTTGTTAGTATAATATGTGGACTTTTAGTTTAAGAGAATTAAATTATCGTTTTTGAGTGTGCATCTGCAAATAGTGCTCTAGTAACTTGGACAATGAAAGAGGGATCCCTCAATTGAATTAAACGTGTAAAAGCAAAACAACGGAACAAAAATACTGAAGTAGTTTTGAGGTCATGTTCTTTTTTTTTACAGCAATAATCTGAATCTTGAACCAATTAATTAGAAAAATTGGGTTTAAGGTTTTATATGCCTCTTTAAAGTTAACACACAAAATGTTGCCCTTTGTTCTGCTCTGTTCCTCAACATGTGAAATTTTACCTGCAGTATTAAGACAAACTATCTGACATTTACCTTACACAGTGTAAGATACATACTCAACCATTAGGCCACGACTTGGTGGGGAAGTCATGGCCTAATGGTTAAAGAGTTTAACTCCTAACCCTAGGATTGTGGGTTTGAGTGTTGGGCGGGCAATACCACGACTGAGGTAGCCTCGAGCAAGGCACCAAATCCCCAACTGCCCCCCGGGCGCCGCAGTATAAATGGCTGCCCACTGCTCCGGGTGTGTGTTCACGGTGTGTGTGTTCACTGCTTTGGGTGGGTTAAATGCAGAGCACGAATTCTGAGTATGGGTCACCATACTTGGCTGTATGTCCCGTCACTTTCACTTTTTTTCATACTCTAGAACACATCTGAAATGCAGGCAGGGCAGTTAAGGCGATGTCTGATGGCATAAGTACGTCTCTATAAGATGAGCCCCATATGCTTGCTCTCAGTTCAAATCTAAACAAAACAGGATGACATGATACTTTCTAGAAATAAACAAGATATTTTCACCTCTACAAACCCTCCAGCTTAAAGGTGCATCCCAGTCAGAACAGCAATGTTCTAAACGTTCGTCTGTGTTTCCACGGTTACCTTTCCAGGGTTCAGCAGGCTGATGTTAAGACCAGCTGGCTCAAGAAGCATTGGGTTAAGTGATTAATACCAGAAAATAAAATTCAGATATTTCAAAATAATTAGTTAATAACAAAATGTTACATGCGAGATACAAATGGCTTTTGTGGTTATGGAGAATGTGACTGAATTTCCTGGAAGTGGTTTCCACCAGAATATGCCAACATGATATTTCTGAAAATAAAATGTAACAAACATTTACAATCCCAATAAAATCCAGGGGTTAAAGCAAAAAAAAAAAAAAAAATCCTGATCCTGAACTTTTTTCCGGGGCGGGGCATGGCATGGCGGGGCGGGGCGGGGCAGGGCATGCAATGACTGTGGCAACTTTAATATTTGAAAGGATACTATGGCAAAGTTACTGCTTTTTTTATTCAAACTGCTTTTTTTCATGAATATATGGTTGACCTGAAGAATGAAAGCTGTATCATACACTTGAAAAAATTATGAGCTATATCACCGGTAATCGACACTAGGGGTGTGACAATATACTTAGCTCACGAGAAGAGTCAAAATACGGACACTTGTTTTTTTAGGGCTGCACAATTAATCAAATTTCTTATCGCCATTACAATTATGGATGCCATGCCAGAATTACGTAATCGTTCAAATCCGCAATTAATCGGCATTATGTATTATAACAATTACCTGTAGAGAGCGCCAATGGCCTGGTGATGTTTCAACGATGTTTAAATCCATTTAATTTTAATATTTGACCATATTTTGAAATCGCGATGTACAATACATGGCATATTTAGAAACAGGTTGATGTATTCTCCTGTGTTGGCAAAGGTTTATAAATGATTTACATTACAAATCTAGTGAGATAATGCACACTGTTTTTTCCAGAGGAACTTTAAGCAATTCAAATTCACAGCATATGTGGAGGAAGAGTTTAGCCTCTTTCACACATACAGTCTTCACTGATAAATTACCGGTAAGTTACCAATACAGTTACATTCATGCATTTAGCAGACGCTTTGACTTACAGTGCATTCAGGCTATACATATTTTTGTCAGTATGTGTGTTCCCTGGGAATTGAACCCACAACCTTTAGCTCTACCACTAAGCCACAGGAACACCATTAAGAGATCATGTGTGAACAGGACCTTTTAAAAAATCCCGGTAAATTTGTTCTTGTAATCATAATGTTTTATGGAGATGACATGAGCTGTTTACAAAGCTCTGCTGCTTTTTCTTCTATGTAAATATGCGTTAGATGGACATCTTTGATCAGGGCTGCAACTCCGCAATTGGATACTATTATGCACGTCTCATGTTTATAAGAGCAAAACATTCTGATTGGCTAGTAATGTTAGTTTGGTTTGGTTGAGAGTGAAAGCTGTGCTCCTCTCACACATTGGTAGGCGACAAGATTTTTTTTTTAATGTAGTACTATTTTTTTCCACAGCCAAATGCTGCATGCCGGAGATCCGGCACCGTGCCGGAGAACTTTAAGCCCCGAAATCATGACGGCATGAACAAAATGGTCATAAGTGTTTCCAAATTACCAATAAAAGGATCTGAACTCATGGACAGCAATGAGCTGTGAATTGAAATATGTGTTTTAAATCAACATAATTGAAGTGACAAATGATTAGTCATGAATGAATGTCCTTTATTTAGTTATTACTGATAACTCCAGAAACATGCTGTTGTTAAATCCAGACATGCTGCGACTGATTCACTGAGAAAGGAGTTAAACTCAAGAACCAGATAAATCAGACACATGGTTCATGTATTTTGTGAGCAAATTCCCTGAAATTATCTAACTCAACAGAATGTTTTGTTCACACACTCTACTTTTCTCATGATTTTTATGGATGAGAAAAGGAAAGGCAGAGTGGAAATCAATTTTTTCAATGAATAATGATTTTTTGGTCTTCTCAAACAAACCATATGGAATATAGGGCATGGGTCATTTGGTCTATTTTTATGGTGTTACTTAAGAGTTTCGGTCCCCATTAATTGTATCTGCATTCAAAACATAATGGAAAACACTGGCCATCCGTCCAGGGATGTTTCCCTGCTTTCAGCCTGTGACAGTGGGATAGGATCCAGCATCCCAGCGACCCTACACAGGGCAAGCAGTTTGGAAAATGAATGTAAGGATGGTGATGGAAACGATCTCTTTATTATTTACAGATCAGATTTACAGCCTATGGGGGCAGGGTGAATGGCAGAGAAAAGAGTGTACCATTTTCTATGAGTAAACTATTCATTTTTTTTTACAAAGGGAAGAGAGAAATCAGAGAAAGACAGTATGTGTGTGATTTCCACCAACCCCGAAAGAGATGCCGCACATCCCACAAAACCTACTTGATTTTTCCAGATGGAACAGTTAGTGTGTATGACATGTAGGAGGGTTATTGTGTGTTGCTGTGTGAAGGTTCATGAGTGCATCTGATTATAATGGAAAATAATGAATCAAACAAAGCAAGAATCAAGACTACACATTGCCTGGCAGACACACAGACGGGTTGCTTATTTAGACAGCATTTTTGGGGATCATGTACCAAAAAATGCTGACTAGGTAGGCAGCTCTTTATGTTTTGTGACAGAGCTATAGAACATTCAAACAGATCCGATTCAAAGTTGCATTATTGTAAAGAAATGAACACCCAAACTGTCATTTCAAACACATATTTTCAATGGAAAACAGAAGGATTAATTTTTCAAAAATTAGATTTGAATACGCACATGCAAATGAGATATGAGAACTGATGAATGCTTTGACTTGAAATAAAGTGCACAAATAGCAGTAAATAAATCAGTAGATTTGAGTAAATTAAAAATGTGTTAAAAAGTTCTTACTAAGTTTAATCGGAGTGATAGATATTGCGCTCCAAAGGCTACATTAAAAATAAAAAGCAATGCTTCTGTACATCAATTGTAGAACCATTAAAGGCAAGATGAGTCACAGATCGAAGAAAAAGAGTTATGTTCTAAAACTGGGTCAGTGCATTTATTAAAGCTGAACCACAACACGTTCTTGAACCCTAATCAGTTAAATGTAGATCTAGATTTGGCCAGTGAATACATTTTGAATCAGATGAGCACATGATGCTCAAAACTGCTGTCTAGATAGGCAGCTTACTATGTTTTAAGACACAGCCACAGTCTTGAGCCTCAGTATCACAGTTGAACCATCTGCTTTAAACACTCCATGAAATAGTTATGACATATTTGCTTTTGAAACTAGAAATAATTCAATGGTTCCAGAGTGATTAGTCAAATGGCATTTTCGGCTCAGGTGATCAGTTCAAAAAAATATCTACCCAAAGTGCCCATGAGCAAAGACAGCAGAATTGAAACTGCATACTGTATTTTCAGAGGATCATGCACCAAATAAACAACTGCCATATGGTGCTTTTCCACTGCGTGGTACGACTCGGCTCGGCACTGTTTGTGTTTCCACTGCAGTTTAGCATCACTTCAGAGTGGGCGGGATTATTCACATGTCCTTATAGTTGCACCGCCTCTACTGCCACAACACAACTTCACAATAGCGTTGCCCCATCAAGCTCTCGCTGGATCCGCTCCTCTGCAATCAATGAGAGGAACATCTGTACTTCCTCAACAGACTTTTTGGTTGTTAAAAAAAGATGCACTCGTTCAAAACAGTTGCATGCCATCCTTCGCTGGCTGTGATGATTTAAATCTAGCAGTTCTTTTGTGTTTGTGTAGAAAGTTCAGTGATGCAGGTAGGGACGATTCTCTCTGGCCAATCAGTGACCAGCAGAGTTTACACATCAGGTTTTGGTAATGGTACGGTTCACTTGGAACCTCAGCCGAGGTGGTACTAAAAAAAGTGCCAGTGGAAAACCCCCCAAAAGTGGACCGTACCGAACTGTACCGTGCCATACCATGCTATGGAAAAGCGACAATAGAGAGATGATTGAAAATTAGAGCAGGGCCAATCCACAGAGAATCTAACTGGACAATAATGTGAATACACCCATGCGTACAAAATGATTTGTTTGTGGTGTTCCAGACAGGCTGACCAAGAGATGGGAATTTTTATGTGACCCGTTTTTAAGGTTATGCCTGTAGGTGGTGACGTTCAAGAACCATTTAATCAACAGTTTAATTACTGTTCACTGTTTAAACACTTGGTCACTCAGGAGCGAAAGTCCACCAAGACCACTGCTTGAAAACAAGCAACATCTGATCCTTTTCTGGCTTTTGTTTGTAACTATTTTTGTTGGAGTTGTGATAATAGACAAAGCAACTGTCAATACTGTGTCTAAAATGTAACAACTTATTTATCAGCTGTGTAAAATCAGTATCAAATTGTATTGTTGCTCCTAATATTCACACTACTGTCATGCTAATATTCAGTACGATCAACTCTTACTGATATGATATTGCTTATATACATACACACACACACACACACACACACACACAGAGAGAGAGAGAGAGAGAGAGAGAGAGAGAGAGAGAGAGAGAGATTTAAAAAAACATTACTCGACAGTGAAACGATGACCCAGTTGACGCAGTTTAAGCAGTATGTGTTAAAGAAATGTTGAGCTGCAGGAGAGGGTTTGAGCTGAAGTGAAAGATGCGGACTGCAGGTTTATGCCGACACAACAGCATAACTGAGATCAGAAGCGTAAGCAAACTATCTACTGCATCTAAAAAATATCAGTAACAGTAAAGACAACATTGTGTCTGCAGTGTTACAATCACTGCATGTATCAAAAATCACAGCTGCAGAATGCTTTGGGCAAATCCCATCACACAGACTATTTTACTATATACATATGTTCATATGTAAAGATTGAGGGCGTGTATTGCAATGCAATGGATTTTGTGCACGCTTCCATTTCTTTTAAACTACAATAACCAACACAAATAATGCACTTACCCAGATAACAGCCTACAGTCCTGTCTTGATGTTTTCCATGGTACACAAGCCAATCACAAAGATATCCGTGATGGTATAGATAATTGCAGGCTATCGGGAAACGGCGAGTAAATAGCGTTTGCAGCAGGATATTATTCACTGCTCCGAGCGGCTGGCTGATGATGGCGCAGCAGCAGCATAATGAAACTCAATGGCGCTGCGTTTTGATTGACAGCTCCTTTAGCCAATAAAATGCTTTGGATCGCTAGCTCGAGCATTTCATTGGCTGAGAGGCTTGTCAATCAGCCCCACCCGGGGGTTTGTAAACAGGGTAGGCGAAGGTCTAAACACGCCGGGGCGACTGACACATGTGTCGGTTTAATGACTCCTCGCTGAAGGTTTTCATGGCAGTCGGAGAGCGTTCAAAAAGTTACAAGGAATGGCGGTTCGAAACCGCTCCATCCATTGAGAAGTGCCATCAGAACAGTTCAGCGCTTTGCCACAAAATCCTAGTATATAGACTATCTGTGTTTATGCATTGATGACTAAACTTAAATCTTGGTTTTAAACTGGAGCCACGCCATCATTATAACATTCTCTCTCTCTCTCTCTCTCTCTCTCTCTCTCTCTCTCTCTCTATTTGTATTATGTTGTAAGTTTTATAAAAAACAAAACAGTAAAGCGGCCGAGGCTGTGCTTCATTGTTAGTATATCATTCCACTGTTTCTAATTCCCTTTAGTCTATATTCACAATACACGGTAAAGCATGCTTCTTTTAACGATAATAATTATTCTTATTCCCGAAAACAGCTGCTGTGTGCTGTAAGTTAAAGTAATAGACATATTTAGATGTGTTTTTGTTTAATGGATGTTGCACACGCCGTCTGTCATTACAGGTTCAGGAGTATTATAACAGTGATGCTTGGCTCAATGCTTCCATCTGTCGACTAGTCATCATATTTTACTCACAATGAATATTAGGTTTTCCTAAAAGGCCATCTTGTGGTCACACTGTTCAGGTGAACCGTCACAGTCAATTTATAGGTCAGCTCACCTGTCAAGACAAGTTCAAACTTGATGGATTCTGTGCAGTGTTCAGAAATATAATAATGTGATCCTTAATGACATGATAGAAACAGAAATGCTATCTATCGGGGTGCACTACTATACTTAAGTTTAGGGTTTAGGTTAGAAGTTAGTATTTCATCATTATGTAGACAATCAGCACTGTAATTTTCAGGAGTAATATTGACCAATGACCAGTTGTAAATCTGCTTCTCCTATAAGATGGGATACTGGTGGATACCAAAGCAACGATTGTTGTGGACATACTGAAATACTTTTTTTTACAGACAGTAATGCTGTTCAAATACACACATAGAGAGCTAACATATTGTGATTTTAGTCACAAAGTTGTATGTCACAAGTTAAGGGGAACATTATCAGTAAAAATATCAAATAAACCTGACAGATGTAGTCACTATGAACTGTCATTGTATGGAATCTGTTCCTATCTACTTGATACAGAGAATCATTTCTCTTCTTTTTTCTTTTCTTTTTCAGTTTTTTTTTTGTTGTAAAAACTCTCAAATAAATTACATTAAACACTTATTTAGTTACCCTATGTTAAAAGCTCATACGTTAAAATCATAAAAGCTCAAGTCAATGAGGTTTTCCACATCCCGACAATTACCTATTTGCCACTAGTGCCCTCTACTGATCAATGCTGATCACTAAACAACAAAAACAAAAAAACTATTTTGTGTATTTTTTCTGCACTTAAAATGTTTGTGAATAGATAAATAAATAAGTTATTGCCACGTTATTTCAAAATACAGACTTTTGTTCTTGCAATTCTAAATTTATACCTCAGTTTTTTTAATAAACAGAACTGCGAGACAAAACATCAACAGAAACTGAGATGTAAACTCAGAATTGCATTTTAAAAAGTCAGAATTCTGAGTTTACATCTCAGTTTCTGTTGTTGTTTTGTTTGGTTTTCCACAAAATAAAAAAGTGTTTGCAACTTTTTATCTCACAATATTGACTTTTTTTCTTGGCAATTAACATCTTGCAATTCTGACTTCTGAAAAAAAGGTTTAAATTATCTTTTATTTTATTATTTTATTTTCATTCTGTGGTAAAAAAAAAAAAAATAATAATAAAAAAATAAAGAACAAAATGGGCTTCCATTAAAAAAAAAATAATAATAAATAATTACTTAGCTTAAGAGTCTCTGCATAAAACAAAGATTGTGTGTCTGTAACTGGCACTACAAATGCCAGAATGAGGAAGAAAACCTGTTAATCTGCCGTAGTTTTTTTCTTTTCTTCTTTTTTTTTTTTTTTGAAAACAATTATAGGAAATCTCAAAAGATCAGGAGCTATGAAAAATGTTTTTTTTTATTGGCAATGTACAGTATGTGGAAGGTTTCCACAACTTCTTGTCAGTGTCCACCTGTACAGTACAGATATGTTTGTTTGTTTGTTTTTCAGATCATAAATGACCTTCTCATGTGGTTTTCAGACAGCAGTCACTGTATAAAGGTTTTCAGTCTGAGAGCACACTGGTTTAGTGTCACACGGATGGGACGGCTGCAGCTGCTGTCACACACTCATTGAAATGCCAGCTGTAGTCTTGAGTCCTTGGATAGTGTTTCATGACCAGAGATACGTATGCATGTGTACTTGCAAATGGCAGCTAATTACAAAACAATCTATGGCTCCTGGACAAAGTAACTTGATTGCAAGACTGTTACAATTCATTCTAACAATTTCCACAAAACCTCATATATGTTAGCCAGCTACTTTACCTTGGTGACTTGTAAATCAGAAAAATTTTGCCAGTAATGTATAATTTCTGAGAATAAACTCAGAAAACCAATGGTTTGAGTTGGAGTGGGACTACTGGTTGGCTCTACTTTTGTTTAACACTACATCTTTAATTATGGCATGTGGAAAAAAAATCACCATGTGAAAAAAAAGACTTATTTTCTGTTTCTATTCTCTCTCTCTCTCTATCTCAAGGCTGACGGTGAGCTTTGGTAATTGTAAAATGCTTTGAGAAGTTTGGAAGCAGTGGTTGGTAAAGTATTTATAATGATATAAACTGGCTCTGTTGAGGTTGGTGTTCATGCAGAGGAGGTCAATTTCTGAGCTAGTTACTCGAGTTGTAAATACCAGGTGACCACTCGCACTGATGGAGAGTAACTGATGGCATTATAGTTATAGCATCTATCAGCAGTAACTGAACATAAGCAGCTAAATTCTGACATAAACACTGAAATGCACTGAAATGTTTGGACATTTTTATGTCTGAAAACCAATTTAATACTGCATTCCAAAAGGAATTATTGTTAATAAAATGTTTATGTTGATGAGTTTGTGAGGAGTATTTCAGTGTATTCCTGTAGTCTGAATGGGCTTTTTGAGAGAGCCAAGGAAAACATGATGAAATCAGTGCATAGTGAATGTGTGTGTGTGTGCGTGTGTGTGTGTGTGTGTGTGTGTGTGTGTGTGTCTGTATTTCCAGCACTATTAACTTGCACACTTACAAAACAAATCAAAATGAGTGTCATAATAAAAAAATAAAAAAATAAATAAATCCTATAATCGCACACATCCAAAAATTCACAAACCTGGCAAGCAGAGTAAAACACAGCTGAAGATTAACTGGTGTCTTAAAATGCTAAAACTTCAAATTAATCAACTCAACCCAACAACAATAAAACCAACATAAATATGCCCTCATATCAATGTATATTATTGTACAATTGTGATTAAACTGCTTCCAATCCAAGATCAATAATCAATATCTCTTGGCTTCATGCTAGCACTGCATTTTGCTGCTTTCCATACCACACTCTCAGAAAAAAAAGGTACAAATCTGTCACTGGGGCTGTACCTTTTCAAAAGGTACTAATATGTACCTTTAAAGTAATAATATGCACGTTTAAGTTAACAATTTTATGTACCATTTATGGGTAAATAAAGTAAAAAGATACACCTTTTAGCTTTTGTTACTTTTGCTTTTATTTTAGCTGTATACCATTTTTTCTTCTTCTTCTGAGTGTGCACTTTACATTTAAGTACTCCTGGAAAGAAAAGTTGGAAATGACATGAAAAGTATTTTCTTCAGAAATGGTTGTTTGGAGACAGTCTGCTGTAAGCTCACTGCTCAGAGGTTGACGTCGGGGTTCTGTTTGGGACACTTTTCATACAAAGCATGTTGTGACTTCTCAGCCGTAGTGCTGCAAGGCAAAGAAGGGCAAAGATTAACCACATTTCATGTGTATCAGGTTTAACTTAACAGGTTTGATCTGCTCTGAATATGTTCTTAATAAAACAACGTGGTTTTCTTGAGGCGGTCAAAGAGCTTAGTTGTTTTGATTCGTGGTTTATGTGCTAGCCAGCCTTCCTTATTGAATAAATAAATAAATAAAAATAAAAATACTCCAAATCCAGGCAGAGATAATAATTTTAACATCTCTCTTGTGGGGGTGCTGGCAACATCTTGGAGTCCCTACTGTAAGTTTCAACAACTAACCACAACGTGTTCAAATAAAGTACTCTAAACGACAAGAGATTAATCAGCAGTCTCCCAATATATAATTTAATATAGTACATTTAATAATGTAATTGTTCAAATAAGTGAACTTTTATTAGCCTAAATGTTAAAAGAAGTGGCACAGTGTTAAAGTCGCTGTGACTGATAGCTGTTTGACTGTGTTTGTCTATCTAGCGTTATGCTAATGTTTTATGAGAGGTTGGAGCTTTGAAGTAATTTATGAGAAAATGAAGTTATGAGCTTTATTAACATTAAAGCAACAGTTCACTTAAAAATTCTGTGATCATTTACTCATGTTCTATGTTGTTCCTTCTTTCTTTGTAAGAACACAAATGACAGCCTCAGTTATTTCTTAATTTCCCTGGACAATAATATGGCCAAAATCTCCTTTTGTGTTCCAACAATATGCTAGTAACATGCTCATCATTCTAGCAACATGCTAGTGACATGCTAGTTATACTAGTCACTTGCTAATAATGCTAGCAACATGCTAGAAACTTGTTAATGACATGTTAGTGACTTGCTAATCATGCTAACGGCATGCTAGTGACTTGCTAGTCATGCTAGCAACATGCTAGTCACTTGCTAATCCTGTTATCAACATGCTAGTCACTTGTTAATCATGCTAACAACAGGGTAGCAACATGCTAGTCACTTGCTAATCATGCTAGCAACATGCTAGTTCCTTGCCAAACATGTTACCAACATGCTAGAAACATGCTAATGACATGCTAGTAACTTGCTAATCATGCTAGCAACATGCTAGTTACTTATAATGCGAGCAACATGCTAGAGACATGCTATTCATGCTGGAAACATGCTAGCGACATGCTAGTTACTTGCTGATCATGCTAGCAACATGCTAGTTTACTATTTCTTATCTGCACTGTTGGGCAAGTTACTCTGAAATGTAATCAAATTACTGATTACTCCTTTTAAAAGTAATCACATTACTGTTCTGATTACTTTATTTCGAAAGTAATGCTAGTTACAACAGTTACGTACTATTACTAGTTACGTTACTTTTTTCTTCATGAAATTTAATGATATCAATGAATGTTTGTTATTAATAGATATTTTTTTATTGGATTACATGTAATCTGGATTACGTAATCAGATTCCAAATCTCAAGTACTGTAATTTACTCCTTTTAAAAATACTCGTAATCAGACTACAGTTACTTTTTTATGGATTACATGATTACTATTATTTACGACAATGGTAATTAGTTGTTCAAATTATTGATTCTCCTAAATTTCCTTTTTGAACGTTTATATTTTTTCCTAATAAACCTGCCGTTTATATTACGTTTGATTCTTCAAGTTTTTCATGAGAGGGGGAGGGGTGTCAGAATCGCACTCAGAAGAAATCCAGCAACAAGATAACAGAAAATGGAGGGGAACGCAGCCTTTAATCCTGGATGTACTGACATCATTTGTTTTTAAAGAATCACACGGGGAAATGTCACTGTTCAGTGTTAGATCTGCCTACCACGGATTAATTTGCTGCGAAATCTTTGCATAGCAGGTTGCTGGAATTTCATGTTCTTTAAATATAGTTTTTGTAAAATTTTTCTTAATTTTTACTATTTGCACTTCAAGGCCCCGTCCAACAGAGACGCATCTCACTGTATTCATCGCATTTTGTATAGTATAGGTGTTTCGTCCACACGGATCTGTTTTGGGGAGATAACCGATATTTTTTAAACCGGGTCCCAAGTGGATAAATTTGAAAATGCCAGCCCGCCTTGCGTTTTCATGTAATGAATTTTCTTGACATCATCAGCCCACGTCTCGCCCCTAGTCAAACACTACGTCACGTAAGAGCAACAAAAACATGAACAAACACTGAACAATTGTTTTTTTTTATTAATTAACATTAACACAAATGAATAAATGTATTGTCCATGTTCGTTAGCAGCGCAAATTATGCGCATAGTCCATGTCTTCTCCGCATCTGCTGACAGAATTTCAGTGCCACATGCTGGTCTGGCAGTGTACTACATCGTTTGTGTCTTTTCCTCATTTTTCTAATAAAACTTTTGCAGGATAGAAATTCATTGCCTGTGTTAATCGGTTTATGTTTTTATATTGTTTAGTGTTTTTCATGATGTCATATACACTTTGTTGTTTTTTTATTTTTTATTAATATTTGACCTAGCAGGGATATGCTGTTAATTAATGTTTTTTATTTGTTTTGTTTTTCTAATTTACTTATTTTTATGCTTTGAAATTTAGATGATTTTGTTTTATTCATTTAGTGCAAGGTAAGTCCCGTTAAGTATTCACTTTCCACCATTGCACTTGAACCAGCTACTTGCCCTCTTCTGGTGTATTTTTTGCGCTATATATACTCTTTTTGCTGTCGCACAAGGTCTCATTATATGTGCAAATAAGGGAGCATGTAATCTAAATCTCTAATCCACTGTAATCTACTTCGTTACTCGACAGTAATTGATTGCATGTGTGCTGTAATCCGATTTACAATTCAATCTCTCTGGTTATTAGCATTATAAAACACTGCTATTTCTAACTCAGCAAGTGGCTGCTGTGTGCATGCAACGCATGGCAGTAGCAAAGAGCGCTGCATAGAGACCATCGGCTCTGTACACTAATACTCTAATCTACCATCTGAAATTCGTGTGTTATAACGCGTGAGCACGCAAATTACACCGCATTACTCAATGCAAAATGTGTTAATCAAACTTGCACAGTGCAATGCGTTTACTAAGTAATGCAATATATTAATAACAATTATTTGTTTTAGACACTGTTTTACCTGTCTATTTTGTGGGAGTCCCGTGAATCACCACCCGCACCAGCACTTGCCCATCTTGTCCCGCGCTGCACTCTGTTGCGTCGGGTCTCGCGGGAGCAGGTCTTTCTGAAAGATAGTATTGCCGATTTACAAAACTTATAAAAACTTCTTCAATGTAACGCGGCTTACGCAAACTGTAACTATACTCTAAACCATCTGAAAAAACTTTAATTACTCCGTTACTTTTAAAACGTTACTTCAAACTTTCTGGCTCAATCCGCTTTTTAAAGCCAGCTTTAAACTTTTTTCTTCAAATTTAAGCTTTTAAAACTACTTCAAACTTTCTGGCTAGGCTTTTTAAAGCCAGCTTAAAGTTTTTCTTCAAACTTCATTATCTAGTTATAACAATCATTAGATTAAAATAACCATTAACTGCTGAACAATAGATTATTTGTGAACATGGTAAAATGTGTTAAAAGAAGCTAAGAATCATACACTTTTATTGGTAAGTAATCAAATTAAATAATGATGGCCATTCCATGTCTGCAAAAATCTGTGGAGCTCTCTGTGGAGGGCATAATAAATACCACAAAATTAGGGCATAATAAATACCACATGTCCACATCAGTTCTCAAACGAACAAAGATTTTATACAGCTTTTCTTGAATCTAATGAATATTGGAAATTACTCACAATAAAATTACAATCTACATTAAAAATGTAATGAAAAATGAAACACATTAGGGATCGATTCTCACTATTAACTAGTTGCTTATTAGCATGCAGATGACTCACATATTGGTTATTTATAATGCCTTATTCTACATGACCATATTTTACTCCCCTTAACCCTACCCTGTACCTAAACTTAGCAACTACCTTAAGCAGCAAATTAGGAGTTTATTGAGAATTGGCGAGAATTGGTCCCCAAAAATTGTGAACACCTTAATGTATTTGGCCTAGAGCGCATGGGTCTGCAGCTACTCACCTCACACTGGTGCGCTCCACATCTTCTATAGTATCTGGCAGGGGCTTATGGGCCGTCTCAGGCAGAAACATAGTGAGGGCAGCACCTATGAGCGGGCACAGGCCGAATACCACCATGGGGGCATGACGGCTGATGTTTCTCAAGAGGTAGATGATGGGCGCAATCACTCCACCTGCCCGTGCGCACATCGAACCCATACCTATGCCATTTTGTCTGAGAAAAAAAATAAAAAAATGTTTCTGTATCGCACATCTCAACTGAACACTAGTTTGAATAAGGAGAAGTGTAATGTAATACTGTGTCCTAACCAGGCCTGATGCAACACAATTACAGTAGTGATAAAAAAGTCATTTCTCTGTTAACACTGCAAGTGAAAATACTGTGCAATAGAGTAAACTAAACGCCATTCACAACATATTATACAGTCATTTGTAATTTGATAGTGGTGGGGCAGTAGTTATGGATGAGCACTACTAATTGAACCACAGTACACTCAAAATATATAAACTATATATATATAAAATATATATATATTTTAGTTGTTTGCTCAGTTTACTTAAATAGAATCAGCTAAAACAACATAAATCTTTAGTTTTTTATTCAGTTGTCTTTTGCACTCAATTTTATTATATTAAATGAAATTACATTTGTAAAATGTTAACTTAAACCATTGAAGTTAAGTTGGGCCTACATGAATTATTTACGTTGCACTGACTGAAACAGGGCAGTGGATTTCTAGTTCCCAGCATGCTTTGCATAGGGATAGACCAGGAGAATAAATATTGAAATTAAGTGCTGTTTAATGTGTTTTTGGTAAAGGGAAAGACATATTAAAGTTTGTTGTTTAGTTATTTTTTACATTTAAAAGAGTTTATGTTTATGTTTATATTTTTGAGGTTACCATTATGGTGAAGTATAGACTTTGTGGTTAGGCTATAGGTAGTCTCGCGTAGCCAGGCCTTCAGACTGAAGGTCTGGAATTCATGGCAGCTTTCATTGGCCAAGACCCACCCATGAGACCATTTGTAATAAATTACAAACTTGTTAGCAATAGTCCATTCAGAACTATGACAAGCTTCATTGTCATTAAATCTGATTTAAATGGTTGTCATATTTGCATCAAAATTATAATTTACAATGAATAGAAATCTAACTGCTCAATTCTGTGTTGTTGAGCAGTTAGTGTGCTGTGCTAATGACTTAAATTGCAACAAGCCAAACAGACTTTTTTTTTTTCAAACAATGGGTGAGTTATTCACTCTAGCAACATTAATATATGTGTCAATATAAGTAAGTTTCTAATGTAAGCTGTGTGAAACAGTCAAGACAAGTATTTTTTTTTAAGTAAACACAAAATAGTATTTTTAAAGGTATCACATTGTTAGCATAGCAGAATACTAACACTAAACTCTTGGAATAAATTGAATGTGTTAGTGAAATCTCTTGTGTGTTTCCCTTTAGCAGCACTGCTTGTTTTATTATGATGCACACGAGCGGCTGCACAAATAGAAAGCTCAAAACACAGATTAAACCAGCCTATTGAGTCTAGGAGGGTTTGTTGATCTTTAATGGTTTAGGCTTGTGTAGTATGTCTGCTAACCTGCAGTCAAGCTAGTGTTTCTCTTAAATTTCATCCAATAATAAAAATGAAGAAATAAAGTCACACATCTTTTGAGTATAAAGTTATCACACTTAATGAAACCTTGTCCTTGCTTACCTGATGACTGTTGGGAAGACTTCTGCTGAGTAAATGTACACAATGGACAGCGATGCGGTGATGCCAAACTTGCCCACCATGGCAAGTACAGTGCGAACAATTGACTGATCTATGAAGACAGAAAGTTTGAATGGATGAGATTTGTTATGAAAGAAAGAGCAAGTCTCTGGTTTTGTTTCCCAATTGCCTGGAGAGAGGGTGGGAAAACATCACATTCTCCAAAACTGTTCGCCAAGCTTATGATTAAATTTCATATTTGAAATCACCAATGAAATCTGACAACAACTGACTCATAAATGTTGTTTCTCATGTGCCAATAGCGTTAAAAAAGCTTATTATTCAGGCTAGACCAGCCAATTTGCATGTGCAGTCCTAAGCGTGAATGCTGCAGAGTCCTCCAGAACGCTGCTTGTTTAGCAACCGCGGACTTCTAACAAATGCTGCAGTGATGCAATGACTTTACCAAATAGCGATAGGCTCTTTTACTCAGAAGGCGGGTCTTCCTTCAGTAGAGCAGCCATATTGAACGTTGCATTTTTCCTGGATTCAAAACTATAGGAGTGACACGTCTTGGGTATTCTGCAGTCTTTGAACATGTTGATGCACTTCTTTCATTCTACTTTTCCACCAACAGTGTGCTGAAGCTGGTGGCCAATCTGTAACTGTTTTTTCTACGGAAAAGGTGATTCTTGGCTTGGAAAAAAAAAAGCTCTGCATTGTTCTCTAAAACTTGCTGATCTCAAACTAGGGAACACTAACATCAAAGGCATAATGTCTGTAACTAAATTTTTTTTAGAATAATACCAACTTGGTAAGATTAATGCAAAAAAAAAAAAAAAAACAACAACTAACACAAAATTAGATTGATTATAATCAGCTGCCCTAATCTACTCTGCTACTCTACCTACTCTAGTTAAATAAAATTTGGGGTTTTTCACCTACCATCTGGAATGAATATGGTAAGAAGACAGGCCAGGCCGCCTACTGCCAAGAATGCTAACTGGGATATCCTGCGTGAGCGGTTTAGGGTGAAGAGAGTAATGGTACGTGCTGGCATCTCTACCAAGCCAAAGATCATCTGTGTCAGGTAGATATTCATTCCAAAGTCTGAAATATTGAGTGACAGCCCATAGTACACCAGGACATTCACAAACCTGTAACAAAAAAAGTCAAATGTCATTTTTGTGTAATATTTACACAGTTTACAGTAATATATTAAGTATTTGTCAGAGCTCTGGTTTCAAGTATAATTCATTTGAAGTAATGGTGTAGTGTTGTTTTTGTCAACGAAAATTATGACTAAATATCGTCATCAACGAACCTTTATCATGTGATGAAAACGAGACGAGATGCAACGTAAATGCTGGTCATGTGACGATGACTATATTTAAATGTATAATGCAATATTGTTGACGAATAAAAACGAGACTAAATGTGGTTTACAAAATAAAAACTATGCTAAAATGTCTCTTCATTTTCGTTGACCAAAACAAGCATTTATAGACATTCTGAATTCTATTTGGGTCAGACAACACATGTCAGGACCTTCTCATTGTCATAATCATACTTTAGATTTAATACTGTCACATGGAATTGATGGTAATGGCGTTGAAATTCTGTAGCAGAGTGATGATTTCTTTATTTATTCAACACAGTGGCTAAATTAATGAAAGATAAAACATCAACAGGCACAGACATTTCCCGACAGAACAGCAGTAATGACTTTATGAACTTCTTTACTTCCAAGATCGGTACTATTAGAAATACAATTCTAACCAAGCAGCCTTCAGCCACAGTATTGAATAATACACTCTATAGATCCCCTGAGGAATAATTCCACTCATTCTCTGCTATAGGACAGGAAGAATTGTATAAACTTGTCAAATCATCAAAACCAACAACATCTATGTTAGACCCTATTCGATCTAAGCTACTAAAAATGGTGCTTCCAGAAGTCATAGATTCTCCACTTACTTAATTACACACCGATCTCAAATCTCCCTTTTCTGTCAAAAATACTAGAAAAGGCAATATCCTCTCGGCTATGTTCCTTCTCAAAGAGAAATGGTATCTGAGTTATCATACCAAATGAAGAGGTATCATATCGATCACAAGTGCAGTATGGAGTACCTCAAGGCTCAGTACTAGGGCTGTTACTCTTCACGCTTTACATGTTACCCTTGGGAGATATCATCAGGAAACACGGTGTTAGCTTTCACTGTTATGCAGATGATATTCAGCTCTATATTTCTTCACGACCCAGCAAAACATACCAATTTGAAAAATGAACGGAATGCATAGTCTATATAAAAAACTGGATGACAAGTAATTTCTTACTGCTAAATTCTGAAAACAACAACAACAACAAAAACAGAGGTGTTAATTACAAGACCTAAAAACTCTGCATGTAATAACCTAGAACACTGTCTAAGACTTGATGGCTGCTCTGTCAATTCGTCGTCATCAGTTAGGAACCTAGGTATGTTATTTGATAGCAATCTTTCCTTAGAAAGCCATATTTCTAGCATTTGTAAAACTGCATTTTTCCATCTCAAAAATATATCTATATTACGACTATGCTCTCAATGTCAAATGCAGAAATGTTAATCCATGTGTTTATGACATCAAGGTTAAATTATTGTAATGCTTTATTGGGTGGTTGTTCTGCACGCTTAATAAACAAACTCCAGCTGGTCCAAAATGCAGCAGCTAGAGTACTTACTAGAACCAAGAAGTATGACCATATTAGCCCGGTTCTGTCAACAAGGCTCTGGCTACCTATTAAATATCGTATAGATTTTAAAATCTTGCTAATTACTAGGAATGGTTTAGCACCTCAGTATTTGAACGAGCTCCTATTACATTATAGTCCTCCACGTCCGCTGTGTTCTCAAAACTCTGGCAATTTGATAATACCTAGAACAGTGGTTCTCAACAACATTCCTGGAGGACCCCAACACTGCACATTTTGCATGTCTCCTTTGTCTGACACACCCATTTCAAGTCTGTGAATCTCTACTAATGAGCAGGTGACCTGAATCAGGTGTGTTTGATTAAGGAGACATGCAAAATGTGCAGTGATGGGGGTCCTCCAGGAATGTTGTCGAGAGCCACTGACCAAGAATATCAAAATCAACTGCGGGCGGCAGATCCTTTTCCTATTTAGCACCCAAACTCTGGAATAACCTACCTAACATAGTTTGGGAGGTAGACACACTCTGTCAGTTGTCAGTTTAAATCTAGATTAAAGACCCATCTCTTTAACCTGGCTTACACATAACACACTAACACATTTCTAATATTCAAATCCATTAAAGGATTTTTAAACTGCAATAATTAGGTCAACTGGAACCGGGAACACTTCCTATAACACCCGATGTACTTGCTACATCGTTAGAAGAAAGGCATCTATACTAATATTAGTCTGTTTCTCTCTTATTCCGAGGTCACTGTAGCCACCAGATCCAGTCTGTATCCAGATCAGATGGTCACTGCAATCACCCGGATCCAGTCTGTATCCAGATCAGATGGTGGATCAGCACCTAAAAAGGACCTCTACAGCCTTGAAAGTCAGCGGAGACCAGGGGCCGGATTCACGAAAATCTTCTTAAGAAATAAATTAAGAAATTTCTTAAGATAAATTCCACGACGTTCATAATAATGTTCTTAAGTGCAATTCTTGAAAAATTCTTAATAAGTTCTCAAATATATTCTTAAGAACATCTTAATTTTTTTCTTAATAAGAAAGCAACAGCTGTTATCTGAATGAATACATGACGCACTGATAAAATCACACTATTGTCTTTTTGCGCTTCCTGCAGATCACCCATAGACTTTATAAAAACATTACCCTAATAATCATAATAAGCACGCACACTATTTTGACTGCCGCTCAGCTTCACGTTTTTAATGCAGGGTGTTTTTGAAAAGTTACTTTAAAAATAGCCTGTCTCAAACTGCAGCGATATGTTTCATTAATTTTTGGGCTGTGTTCTGAGTGAACGCTTCCAGTATGTGCGCCCGCGCTTCTACAGCAAATGCGTCCTGCGCGTTCATATGCGGTGAATACTCCCAAAGATTATGCCGTATTTATAAGATAAAATTAAAAGCGTTCAATTAAAGCTTCCTATTTGACTCGTTTTAGAGTTGCTACTGAGTTTTGAAGTCAGCAAAAAGCAGCATCATGCATAGGCTAATCATAATGACCGATCGTGTTTACATTAACAGTCATCGATCACTTCAGAAAACTTGTGCACATCCCTAGTCCTACTATGTATTATATGTAGCTGTTGTTGTAATGCTTGAATATAACAATGAATTTGAAATAACCCAATGAATTAATTAAATAATTCTTACTGTTTGGGATTTAAGACCAGTCCGGGGCTGTCCTTAATTTAAGAAGTTACTTACAATGATTTTTAAGAAGATTCTTTTAAAGAATTTGAATTATTCTTAGGTTTTGTCTTAAGAAAAATCTTAAGAAAAAAGATAAGAATATTCTTAAGATGGATTTTTGGAAATACAAAATATTCTTAACTTTTTTCTAGAGTTAAAAAATAAGAAGAAAACGACAGTTAAGAAGAAATTTCTTCTTAAGAATGTTTTGTGAATCTGGCCCCAGGACAACTAGATGAGCCCCAGAAACAGATGTCTCAGACGCCCACCGGGAAAAGACCACAGGAACCAGTTGAGTCCTCTGCACAATATGGTTTTGTCTGGCCAGATGAGAACTGGCCCCCCGACTGAGCCTGGTTTCATTAGAGTTACAAATGACCTGTTCTTTTCATCCGGTTGTGGTTGTATTTCTTTATTAGTGCTACTGGATCTTAGTGCTGCATTTGACACTATCAACCACATCATTCTTTTCAGTAAACTACAAAATTATGTTGGCATTAGTGAAATAATATTGGCATGGTTCAAATCTTACTTCTCTGATGGTCATCAATACATAACAGTGAATGAAGATGTATCATATCGATCATAAGTACAGTATGGAGTACCACAAGGCTCAGTACTAGGACAGCTGCTTTTCGCACTTTACATGTTATCCTTGGGAGATATCATCAAAAAACATGGTGTTAGCTTTTACTGTTATGCTGATGATACTCTATATTTCTTAGCTGCCAAATGAAACATTTTCAAAACTAACAGAATGAATAGTTGATAAAAAAAAAAAAAAAAAAACTGGATGACTGGTAATTCCCTACTGCTAAATTCTGAAAAAAAAACAAAAAAAAAAAACCTAACCAAAAAAAAAAAAGATGTGTTAATCTAACTAGCTTTCTAATCTTTTTGTATTCTATCTGTTTTCTTTTAATTTATTATACAATTAACAAAAGCAAAAAAAAAAAAGACCTCTAACACTAGCTTGCTCTATTCTTTACTTTTCTACTCTTCTATTCTACTATGTGTACTGTGTTTAAGCTAACTGAGACTTGTTATAGCACTTATATATCATTGCTCTTTTGTTGATTTTGATTGCTTCCATTGTCCTTATTTTTAAGTCACTTTGGATAAAAGCATCTGCTAAATAACTAACTGTAAATGTAAATGTAAATGTTAATTATTGGACCAAAGACCTCATTGGTAAAATGAAAGCATTTGTAAAACCACATTTTTCCATCTTAAAGGGTAACTCCATCCCAAAATGAACATTTTGTCATTAATCACTTACCCCCATGTCGTTCCAAACCTGTAAAAGCTTCGTTCCTCTGCGGAACACAATTTAAGATATTTTGGATGAAAATCAGGAGGCTTGAGACTGTCCCATAGACTGCCAAATAAATAACACTGTCAAGGTCCAGGAAAGTATGAAAAGCATTGTCAGAATAGTCCATCTGCCATCAGTAGTTTAACCGTAATGTTATGAAGTGACGAGAATACTTTTTATAAAAAGAGTTGTCAGAATTAACGACTGTATTCAACAATTCCTCTCCTCTGTGTCTCTACAAATCAGTGTAGCGCCATTTTGACAATTCTAAGCAGTACGCAGATGGCGTATGCTCTTCTGTGTCAGCCACGCTACGTCGGTGTGCTGTTTGCTTTCAAACCAAAGCGTAAATTCATGTAAAAAACGTATCCTTGTGGGGCGGCTGATACAGAAGAGCGTAAGCCGCTTGCGTATGCTCAGATTTGTCAAAATGGCACTATGCTGATTTGGAGAGACACAGAGGAGAGGAATTGTTGAATAAAGTCGTTATTTTTGTTTTCTTCATGTACAAAAAATGTTCTCATCGCTTCATAATGTTCCGGTTGAATCACTGATGACAGATGGAGTATTCTGACGATGCTTTTCATACTTTCCTGGACCTTGACACTGTTATTTATTTGGCAGTCTATAGGACAGTCTCAAGCCTCCGTTTTCATCCAAAATATCTTAAATTGTGTTCCGAAGACGGACAAAGTTTTTACAGGTTTGGAACGACGTAGGGGTAAGTGATTAATGACAAAATTTTCATTTTGAGATGGAGTATCGCTTCAAAAATATATCTAAATTACAACCTATGCTCTCAATGTCAAATGTAGAAATGTTAATTCATGCTTCCATGACCTCATGCTTAGATAATTGTAATACTTTATTGGGTGGTTGCTCTGCGCGCTTAATAAACAAACTCCAGCTGGTCTAAAATGCAGCAGCTGTTCTTACTAGAACCAGGAAATACGAACATAATAGCCAGGTTCTGTCAACTCTGCACTGGCTTCCTGTTAACATCGTATTCATTTTAAAATCTTAAAAAATCATTGCATTGAATGGTTGAAAAGGAGTGATGTTTAAGGAGTGAAAAGTAAGCGATTAAGAGAGCTATCAATAACATCTTGTCTTCACTAGACCTGCAAATGATGTTATGAATTTGCGATTTATGAACTTTATGAAGGGATGACTCTGAAACTCTCAGTCTGACTTTTTTAGATTTTAATGGTTTAGGTCCTCAGTACTTGAGCAAGCTCATTTAGCATAATAGTCCTTCATGTCCGCTGTGCTCTCAAAACTCTGGCCATTTGATAATACCTAGAATATCAAAATCAATTGTGGGTGGCAGATCCTTTTACTATTTAGTGCCCAAACTCTGGAACAATCTACCTAGCGTTGTTTGGGAGGCAGACACACACAAGGATTGTTAGGCTGCATTAATTAGTTCAACTGGAACCGGGAACACTTCCCATAACACCTGATGTACTTTTAAGAAGAATGGCATCTAATGGCAGACTAATATTAGTGTGTTTCATTCTTATTCCGAGGTCACCGTAGCCACTCAGATCCAGTCCGTTTCCAAGTGATGACCTCTACAGCCCTGAATGTCAGCAGGGACCATGTCAACTAGATGCACCCCAAAGAGAGATCCTCTGTGAAAACCTCGTCAACTAGATGGCCTTTGGGACAAGACAACAGGAACCAGACAAGTCCGACTGAGCCTGGTTTCTTCCAAGCTTTTTGCCCCATTTGTGTTACCGATGGAGTTTTGGTTCCTTGCCACTGTCGCCTTTGACTTGCTTAGTTGGGGATGCTTGAGTAATTGCACAGACACTATTGGAAGAGAGCTGAACTGGATGATGACATCACTGAATCATCTATGAACTGACTTTAACTGAAAAATTGACTGTTTGTTATTGTCCTCTTGAATTATTGACAAACTCTTTTCCTATTTAACACTGTAAAGTTGCTTTGACACAATCTGTATTGTATAAAGCACTATATAAATAAAGGTGACTTGACTTGTGAAGCTTAGAACTCTATAAGTTAAAAAAATTATAACATGACGAATTATAACCTCAGAACTATAGCAAAAGGTATTGTGAAACATAAAAAGGAAACATGCAAAACTTAAGGGAAATGAGAGCCACAGCAATAGATTCTGGAAAATATAACTGAAATGGATTATAACCAGAAGTCCACCCTCAAAAAGCCCAACAATTTCTTCTACAGCTTTTGTGAACAAAAATGAATATAGTGTTTTGATATGATGGTTGCTCTACTGTAATTTGTAATTTATTTATTTAGAAGTAGTCATGTAACTGGACCTTTTACCTCTGAGAAAACTAAACTAAACTAAACTAAACTAAACTAAACTAAACTAAACTAAACTAAACTAAACTAAACTAAACCAAAAAAGTCTTCAGAGTTACATAACGTTTTTCATGTCTAGTGAAGACAATATGTTATAGATGGTTTTATTGATAGCTTTCCTTTTCGCTCCTTACACATCACTCCTTTTCTCATTAATGTAACAACAAATTCATCAAAATTGGAGGATTTTTCAGTCAAGAATTTTGAACAATGGTTCATAAAGTCCAACTGTTATATTGTTCATTTTGCTTTCAAGTTGGGTTATTTGTATGTTAACTGCATTTTTACCACAAGTAGAAGAGAATGAGAGACTGTCTCCTCATTCTGGGTGTTCGGACCAAATCGATGACAGTGTACTTCCTCAGGTCTTGCAGGTTCTCTGAGATTTTAGAGCTCTGTAAAACAAGAGAAACACATTTCAAGTATTATTTGTACAAGTTGGAGATTGAGAATAATTTGAACATTTATTTCTGAAGAGAGCTGTAACTCAGTTACATCCCAGAAAAAATGCAAATACAACTGCATAGCCCTACTGGAAAAATGAGTTCAGTTTTTTTTTCAGTTCAGTGAATCTAATAATCAAACAGGCAAAAGTTCACTTCAAGAATAAACAAAGTGGCATCAAAGGTTAAGGTTGGTGGTAGATTCGGCATCCATCACCTCTATCCTAACTTCTGGACTGGACAACTCTTGCAACACCACAATGCGGAACCAAAGTGCTGTACATGAAGAATAAGTAATAGAATAAAAACAGACATAAACTAATAAGTCCACACAGTACCACACAACAAACAACAACTTACAAAGCATTTTCAAAAGCTAAAAAGAAATGAGTTTTCAGCGCAATCTGAAATTCCAAAGCCTTGGAGCTGCAACAGAAAAAGGCCGGTCACCTTTACATTTTAAGCGAGATCGAGGAACCACAAGGATTAACTTGATCATTTAAATGCAGAGACGCAGAGATTAAATCAGAAAAATACTCTGGTGCTAAGCCATGTAAAGCTTTGAAGACATACAGTATAGCAGCACTTTGTAATAACCTTTTCAATAATCTGTTTCACTCAGATACACAATGATGGATAAAAGATATTTTGATTGTTTTTTTTTTGATGATCAGTTTTGGTTGCAATTTTTTGATAAAAACTATTATAATTGTTTTTTTTTTTATTATGATTTTTAGTTAATTAATCCGTGTTAAATAAGGGTGATCCAAACTGTACAGTGCTGGGGAGGCTCCAAGGTTTGTTTGTAAATCTCAGGTATATATGATTCTTTTGAGTTGTTTTTGAAACTCAAGGTTTTTTTTTTTTTGCATGGAAAAGAGCAATCAGTGCATTATTGTTCTTTTGTGCTCCACAGAAGAAAGACTGTCATATGGGATAATACATTTTTGGTTGAACTGTCCCTTTAATTAAATTTTTTTTAGCTGGGTTTCACAGATAAATCTAACCCTATGTGTCTTTGTCAGTGGGCAGTGCCTGAAGCCCAGGAGGAGTGAAGTGACAGATGCTATAATTCCTCTTTGAAAACAAGATTTATACAAATGTTGGTTTGTTCACTTTACATGCTAGTAAAATGGTCTCTACCTATCTACGCAGTTCTTGGCTGGAATAAGGACCAGATTTTATGCTTATATTTGAAAGTCTGACTATGTGAGGCTAAGAGTATGCCATACCTGACAGAGCTCAATGTCATCATCTACCAGAGGTTTGCCATTAATAAGTGCTGCCTTACGAATCAGATCCAGTGCCTCTTCATGCTTCTTATTGGCCATTAACCAACGAGCAGACTTAGGGAGCACCCTGAGAACGCACAAACAAAAACATACATAACAAGATTACAGGCAAGAATATAGGCTATGGTGGCCTTAAAAGTACATGGACCATTTTGGACACTTAAGTCACAAGCTATATTTTGGTCTTTTTGTGTTTTCAGTTCACGTGCAACTCACCAGATGTAGAACAGGAAGAGGAAACCTGGGGCAGATATGGCCAACTGCAACTTACGCCAGTCTCGGATGAGGTAGGCCAGCCCTGCAAGCAGAATGTAGCCAAAACCAAAGAAGTAGTCTGTGATGACACCTGCCAACATGCGCTTTTTGGGGCCCGTCCACTCTGTGCCTGCAGAATGAAAAGACAAAATGCACACATTAGACGATAAACCAGAAAATTCTCAGCGCCATTAGACACTGTATTAGGCCTAGTCTCAGAATTAACATTATCACAGACTTTGTTGACTCTCTCTCTAACCACAGTACACTTTGAAAGAATATATATTCTTCTTATTATTAAGAAAATTCTCTTACTACTAAAATGTTCGATACAATTTCTTTTTGACAAGACTATTTTCTTTAGTTCCTGAAAGCTTGACAAATCATAATAAGATTCTGGAAACCTTAGTGGATGTCTTACTTACCCAACACAAATGCATTCATGATCACTGCCGAAATCGTCATGCCCACCACGAAGCGAAGCAGAACATATATGTAGAAATTTGGGGAGAAAGCGACCCCCACTCCAAAGATGGCCTGTACTGCTAAACCAATCAATATGATCATTCTGCGGCCATACCTGAAACAGCATCAAACCGTAGGTCATTTCAGAGATACACTACTGTGTGATTAAGCTCAGTTAGTAATTTGTTATCTAAAAAAAGAGGTTTGCATGGGTCTACTCTTGTGAAAAACAATTATTGATTGTGCACTTGTAGTGTACTTCAGATCTTAAAAATAATATATATATATGTGTGTGTGTGTGTGTGTGTGTAGCAGATCTATAAAAAATGCATCTTGACTGATCTTAACAAATGTGTAACTAAAGATATATTTCACTACATGGCATTCAAGTTTCAGTGGAATGATGATGTTAAATTATTTTAGAGACAATATAATTATGAAATTATATATAAAAATGTATACTTAAGTCCTACTTAAGTAGGTAAAAAAGAACACTCTTAACTAATTGCTACACTGTAGTTTTTCTACCTGGTCTCATTGGATAAACGTACCTGAGTGCACTTTTTAGCAAGACACGAAATACGTACCAATAAGTACATATCACTGCAGTTTCCAAAAGTAATGAACACTCAGACACCTATTATTTCTTTTCGCACACTTACTTGAAGAATATCATGTTATGACTTCAAAACGATATTAACATGCTGGGAGATTTGAAAACTGATGCTTTTGAACATTAGCATTGCACATATCCAGCTTCATATCTATGGGTTTTCATAGCCAGAAGGTTTGTTAGGTAGCTCACGGAGTACGGAGACGTACTTGAGAGGCAAGGACCTCTGGTTTGAATCCCATGTAACCGTGGTTTGACAAAACAGTTAAAATTTGCATAAAAGGAAGTTGAAGTTGAATTGTTGTGTTTGCATATGTGTTTTTTTTTATGTTTTTTTTTTGTTTGTTATATCAGGGAGGTTTAGGGTTGGATTTGGTGTAGGGTATATTATTTTCAACACGATAGAGCATTAACTTTTAGCAACAGTCCCCGTATATTTGAATTCTGAACAACCGCAATACGTACCTACAGCAATATGTACCTATATCAGCGTAATAAAAACATGCCAGGGTTCACGTATTGAACCTGTGTTTTAGCGCCACTCGGTGGACATTTCTCTTTGAAATTGTGGCGAAACATGCAGTAAGGTATGTAAAAATGGTGTTGCACAAAAAGTGCACAGAGGTACGTATTTTTTATGAGAACAGGTTGTATTTTTTTCTTTTTTATTATTTCCATAAAAAGTACTCTTTTTAAAAATAAGCTAAAGTGTACTTCTTTTTCAGAAGAGTTTTACTGGTCTGGTCAGTTCTAAAGTGGTTGCTGACAATGGTGCTACTGTAGTAAGAAAAAAGTCCTGAGTTTGATTCCCAGGTAATGACTGGACTGATCTAATGAATAGCTCCTGGATGCAATGTTTCTTTAAGTAAAATAGCCTGCCACATGTAAAAATAAAAAACGATAACATCTTAAATCTTATCATCTTTAAAGGCCATGCATCCAATCAAACTCCCCAATATTTGAGAGGGGGCTCGATGTAGACTGCAACATACTGATGTAGAGGATATTCATGGCAGACTGGATGTTGTTAATGTGCACATGCACAAATGTGCCTTGTGCTACAGTCTGTAACAAGGAGTACTTGTAAGATTTTGACATAAAATCATATGACCCAGACTATATTAAAATATGTTTACTTGCATTGAGGTTAAACATGATTTGTGCCAACCACAATACTGTTTGTGTGGTGAACTGTTGGCTGCCAAGAGCCCAAAACCATTAAATGTAAATTTTAAGCAATAAACAATTTAATTACTATATTGGATCCAATGTATAATCTGGGTCCTGAAGCTAGGCCTGTTGAGAACCACATACAGTAGATGTGCACAGTCTCATGTAAACATCTGAAGTCTTACCAGTATTTTAGAGCATTCCATTCCACATTTTCCCTTTAGTTCATTCAGCAGTTATTTTTTTTCATACCAAAGTGCTGCTATTGTCTGTTCAACTCTGAAAAGTGAACATGTGCTGCTTATTAGATCCGCTCTCTAAAACTACTACATTTCCAATACTGCAGAAACCTTCTGATTTGGCTATAGCACAGGACAGTACTAGTCAAATCACCACTTCTCCCTATAAATATCAGTAAATAAAGCCAGGATAACTTAAACAGAAGAAGAATAGAAGCCTTCCCAGCTCTCTCAAAAGTATGAAAGAGCATGAACTAAATTCTCATAGACAGAGTCACATTTGTCAGCTTGCTGAACAGGTGTGTTCAGAGTTTTTTCCGAGACCTGTTGATGTAAAATATCCAAAACTTCCTGGCATTTAAGCTCTTGTCCAGGCACGCACAGTTCACAAATCATCTTATCAGAATGGTTTCTAACCTAATATCAGTCCTTAAAATTTCAGATTCCAGTTTTTCCACTAGAGTGGAAAAGGTTTTGGATGTGTGCGAGAGACTGTATGCATTTAAAGTTACCTTGAGATTCTTCTACTTACTTATCAGCAAGGGCACCAAACAGAACAGCTCCAACCAGCAGCCCAAACATATAGATAGAAGATCCAATGTTGTTCAAAGTGGCATTTTCACACACAAGATCCCACTGTAAAATAAGATCACAAAGTAAAAATAATATAAATCAGTGTTATACATCATAATCAGGTCATTCAAGGTGGTTTGTGGAACATTATGGCTGGTTGTTGTCAGTCCAAGGCAGTTTATCAGTCCTAACCAGCTTGGTCAAGATGGCCTATATCTCCAAAAACAGCACACCAGTTGGTACAGTAGCTTGCCGATCATCCATCTAGACCAGGAGTGTCCTAACTTGTTGCTGGAGGGCCACTGTCATGCAGAGTTTTTACCATATATAAATTAGCTATTACTGGAAACTGGCTTTAGCTGAAATTTTCAGCAGGGATTTAAGGAGCCTGCTGTCAGAAAAAAAGTGCAAAAATTGTTGCAGTACATTTTTTAAAGGGACATCGTTGTACCTTACCTACCCCTAAAGTGCTGTATATGTACCCTTAACGTACTACTATTTAAGGGTAAATAAGGTATAAAAACTTCCCTTTAAAAGTACTGCCATAGTGACAACCCGTTTTTCTGAATGATTGTACATAATCATTTTAGTATCACATTTTGGAATTAACTCTCATCTCTCTTCACCACAAAAATAACTATGGTAGGATGTAGTTTGTTTCAAAAGCTCTATCCTACCACACTTTCTTCCACCTCAGTCCAGCAGCTGGACAACAGAGAGCAGTGTCAGATAGTCAACCCCCGATGTGAAGCTGGGCAAAGATCCAGCATTTAAAAATCAAAACAGGTTCTGCCTGGATGTCCTGCTGTGAGCAACCCATCTCTCTGGTCACATGTTGCAAAAGAAATGCAGTTCCATGGGTCCGTCCTGCAGCCCTTTGAGCTATACCTCTTTAATGAAGCCGTCTGAGATGCCTTCACTACGGGAGGTCAGAAATTCTCAATGCAGTCAGCACCCAAAACATCTAAACCACAATACATGACTGACTCTGATAGCACCGGAAATACATGTTAAGAAAGAATCACGCTCTGACTTGTTACATCACAAAACTACCACATCCTGTCATACAACTGCAATATTTTGAGATTAGCACTCACCTCTGTGACAACAGTGCTGAGAAAGACTTCCTTGCTGAATTCCCATCCTCCTGTGCAGCCGTTTGAGGTGGATGAGTGCTCAGTAATTGGTAGACTGTGATTAAGATGGGACAGAGGGCCATCCTGAAGGGATGTGCAGGACTCCCCAGGAGCAATGCTGAAGTTAAAGCCCAACCTTGGGCCACCATTGTCGCCTGCTGGCCAAGCGGATCTGCACAGGTGAGGGGGTACAGCCCCAGTGAAGACAGACACCAACATGTGGAAGGCCAAGAAGATCTGTGGCATGCAGATCCATACATAAAGCGTCTTCTGGAAGCGTCCAAACCCTCCAATCCGGTCCAGGACTTCGTCAAAATTCATCCTTCCTTTCCTTGAGTGTCACTTCATGAAAACTTACAGTGTCTATTCAGGTGATGATGACTGGGCCCACGAGTCTTAGGACACAACAGAAGTTGGTGTGTAAGTGCACATGTGCGTAATGCTCTAGATGATGTCAGGTCAGTATTATGTGATATTATCAAAGCTATCTGGACACAGCAGGAGGGACAGGCATGTGAATGGCTGGTGTAGGTCTCCTCACACCTGTAGCAGAGAGGGAGGGAGGGAGGGAGAAGATGAGACGGAGAGTGCTTCAGCAGAGTTCTGTCTATTTGGTTTGTTTGAGGGAAATATAAGGAGTGGAGGACTGGGAGTGACCCAGATATCTGAAATGAGCCTGTAAGCATGAGCGGGAGGGACTATTGAGTGAAGGGGCGGAGATTATCTATGACAGGAGGGAAGAATTATTTTCACACTGCATTACAAACGCCAATAACCTGTTTCATTCCTTGTCTCACCAGCCTCCCCCTGCACTTGTTTCTTCCTTTATTTTCATTCCATTCACAGACTATTTGACTGTGGGTGAGAGAGCAGAGGAAGTGTAAGAGAAAGTAAAGGAGGTTTGATTTTTGCATTGTGATCTCTCTCCAACATAAATTGTTTCTTTTTCACTACTTTACAGACCAAAATTGTGTCACACTATAGTTTTTGGGACCAATTCTCACTATCGAGTGTCTGTTACAGTAACTATGACTTTTGCCTCAGTAAATTCCTAATTTGCGGCTTATTAATAGTTAGTAGTTGTTGCAAAGGATGAAGGGCTAGCAGGATCATAGAGGGGGAGATGAAAGGAATTAAAGGGGAGTAATGTGGCTCCTGTTTGTCAGCATTCCTCAGAGAGGTGTGCATGCGGGATAAGCCACACATCCTTCCACACTGACTCAGTTATTATGGGAGCTTTTAATTTCAAGGGGATGGTTTTTGTTAATTTTTTGAAAGTCTGGGCCTATCAATATTCATAAATATTATTACATTTATTACATTGCTATTACATCATTATTATCATTTAATGAACTTTAACACAAATAATATCAGTCCCCCCATTTGTGGCCTTGTTTATCATAATCAACAATTATGACCAACTTTTGAACATGCATTTTTTTACCAAAGCAAAGTGTCTATCAAGAACAAGATAAATAGAAGATGTGATGTGTTGTTTATGAGTGTCAGTTATGAGTGAATGTTATATATATATATATATATATCTATATATATATATATATATATATATAATATATATATATATACACACTGTAAAACCCGACAAGTAACTTAACTCAAACCGTTTGAGTAAACAGATATCCTTAAAAAACCTGACAAGTTAGGTTTACTCAAACCGTTTGTCAAGTCAAGTCAAGTCAAGTCACTTTATTGTCACATCACCACAGCACATGTGCCTTGGTGAGTGAAATTCTTGGGAGCGTGCACCAGAAATTGCAGAAACAGTTAACATATAACCATACAGACTTCAACAGGTGAAAATATGCAATATGCACATACATATAGTCAGTACACACAGTGTACTATTGGACATACTTACAGTTAGCACTACACATTTTACGCAATATGTACATACATACAGTTAGCACTACACATTATACACTATACACAGGAATGTACACATTCTGCATTATGTAGACATATATACGCATGAAAATATGCTAAGTGTACGTGGGCTGGATACAGAAATGTTATGGATGTGCATTGGATGGAATCCAGTGGTAGCAGGTAGATTATTGTGTTAAATAGTTCGGTGTTGAACTGTCAAAGTTAAAGTGCAGTGTGTGGCATACCATATTGTAGAGTATGCTGTAGGGTGTATTAGTTCAGACTGTTCATAAGTCGGATAGCCTGAGGGAAAAAGCTATCCCTCAGTCGGCTAGTGCGGGATCGGATGCTGCGGAGACGTCTTCCTGAGGGCAGCAGAGAGAGCAGTCTGTGGGAAGGATGGCTGGAGTCACTGATGATCCTCTGGGATTTCCTTATACACCGCCTGGTGTAGATGTGCCATGGAGGGAGGGAAGCTCAACTCCAACAATGTGGCTGGCAGTTCGCACGACCATTTTCAGAGCTTTGTGGTTGCCAGCAGTGCTGTTTCCAAACCAGGCAGTGATGCAGCCCGTCAGGATGCTCTCTATAGTGCAGGTGTAGAACGATCTGAGGATGCTGGGGCTCATTCCAAACTTCCTCAGCCGTCTCAGGAAGAAGAGGCGTTGAGGTGCCTTCTTCAGCACTGCATCAGTGTGTGTGAAGAACAGGTGAGATCCTCACTGATGTTAACACCGAGGAACTTGAAGCTGCTTACCCGCTCCACAGGTGTCTTGTCGATGGTGATGGGGATGTGTTCTCTGCTCTGTCTCCTGAAATCCACCACCAGCTCCTTGGTCTTGTCGATGTTGAGTGAGAGGTGGTTGTCCTGACACCATTTAGTCAGGGTGCTCACCTCCTCTCTGTAGGCCGTCTCATCGTTGTCGGTGATCAGGCCTATCACCGTTGTGTCATCAGCGAATTTGATGATGACGTTGGAGCTGTGTGTGGCTGTACAGTCATGTGTGTGTACAGGGAGTACAGGAGAGGGCTGAGGACACAGCCCTGAGGAGCACCAGTGTTGAGGGTCAGCGGGGATGAAGTGTTGTTGCCCATTCTGACCACCTGGCTTCTGCCTGTTAGGAAGTCCAGGATCCAGCTGCACAGAGATCTGTTTAGTCCCAGAGTCTGGAGCTTCGCAACAAGTGTGGCAGGCACTATGGTGTTAAATGCTGAGCTGTAGTCCAAAAACAGCATTCTCACATAGGTGTTCTTATTTTCCAGGTGGGGGAGAGAGCAGTGTGTAGAGTGAAAGCAATAGCATCGTCTGTAGAACGGTTGCTACGATATGCAAATTGTAGCGGATCCAGTGAGGCAGGCAGCACAGAGCAGATGTAGTCTCTGACGAGTCTCTCAAAACACTTACTGAAGATGGGTGTGAGAGCAACAGGCCTCCAGTCATTCAAGCATGTGATTTTATTTTTCTTTGGTATGGGCACAATGGTGGATTTTTTGAAGCACGAGGGAACCACAGACAGAGAGACGGAGAGGTTGAAAATGTCTGTAAAAACACCGGCTAGCTGGAATGCGCATGCTCGGAAACTGATTGCCTTAAACCATTTAAGTTTTAAAACTATTAGTTGTGAGTACTCTGAACTTAATTCAGTTGAGTTCACTGAAAGAAGATATACATTGCAATTAAGTAATTAAGTGATTAATTGAGTGATAATTGAGCATTAGTGATGAACACCTGCTGTTAACAAACAGAATTGCTGAAGAAAAGAGAGAAAGGAACTCCAACTGACTTCCGACACAGCCTCACTAAAACCTGACAAGTTATGTTAACTCAAACCGTTTGAGGAAACCGATTGCCTTAAACCATTTAAGTTTTAAAACTAATAGTTATGAGTACTCTGAACTTAATTCAGTTGAGTTCACTGAAAGAAGATATACATTGCAATTAAATAATTAAGTGATTAATTGAGTGTGATAATTGTGAATTAGTGATGAACAGCTGCTGTTAACAAAACAGAATTACTGAAGAAAAGAGAAACACAAGAACTACAACTGACTTGAGACACAGCCTTAGATAAAATAAACTGAAATAAAATACATTAAATCTCTCAAGATCTGATTAAACAACCCCACAAACAGCATCACCAGCTCCACTTATTAATAACCAAACTGACTTTATTTCTGTCAGACGTCTACAGAAGATCTGATTGAGAATTAACTAAGGTTTAGATGTTGATTTATTGTTTCATTTGAAGTAACCATGTTAGAGATCAGTGTTTGCTTTAGTTGGGCTCTTGACCCTTGATTTCTGTCTTAGTTTTTTCTTTGGATGTTGTAACCATATGTTTTTTAAACATATTTGTTGTAACTCAACAAATAGAGGTAAATAGAGATAAATGTAAACAAATAGAGATAAATGTAAAAGATAAATATGGCTTGTGAAGATACTTTCAATGTGTGTGATTTCTCATTAAAGTGATGGTTAAATATTACAAATATTTTTAAATATTGTTTAAAACTGAGACGGTTCTGATTTCTAACCATTAGTGAATGTTTTTTATAACATATCAAATTTAATTTCTATTATATAACCCTTTATAATTGTTGTGAATTACAATTAAATGACATAGGAGAATTGGAATGCCAGTCAACAGGAACCACACTCTCAGCAGGGTTGAAATACTTACTTAAACTTTTGTGCTGCTCAGAGTACTTAAGTGTCGGTAGAGTGTGAAAAAACAACAACAACAACAAAAATACAAATCTGCCTATGACCATTCCCAGTGATATAATATTAATCTAGCCAGAATATAACAATCTGTGTGTGTGTGTGTGTGTGTGTGTGTGTGTGTGTGTGTGTGTGTGTGTGTGTGTGTGTGTGTGTGTGTGTGTGTGTGTGTGTGTGTGTGTGTGTGTGCCATGTGAAGGATGGCTTACTGTACTTGTAAAGAATGCATGTACTCGTAAGGAGAGCTGGATGCTGTACTGATAAAATATATTGTCTGAATGCACAAGTTGATTTGGATAAAAGTGTCTGACAAATGCATGTAAGACAGATTTGTATTTTGGCATAAACCCAGAGTGTTTTTTATGTTTGCATTTATTAAAAAATAAAAAAAAATGAAGAGGCATTGTTTGGCCAGTAGTTGGTTCTTGACCAAATAGCTAAAGCAATGGTGTTTAATAAATTTGCTTTTACGTAACAGGTTCCTCAGGTCAGTCTATTGGTTTCTGGTTTCTTTGACGCAGCTGTAGTATTTGTTATCTTCTACTAAATAAGGTTCTCAAATGGCATCAGATTTTAAGCTCTTTTTGGACCAGTTATTATTTGGATAATTTGGTTAAAACCATTTTTTTTATTTTATTTATTATTTGGTTATATTTGGTCTGCTTTGAACATCTACAAATTCTAGTAGTTGAGGTAAAAGAGGGTGAAAGTTCAGGAATCCCCAGAGGCCAAAATGGAAAAGCTCATCTAATTAAAAATTTGACAGTGATGTTTTTAGCCTCCTCTGCTGCTAAACAAAACTAGAAGTTGTTAAGACTTGTAGTTGTGAAACAGCTTAGAGCTGTTTCTAAGCAGGTAAGACCTTTCTGATTGAATGAAAAAAAGACTGTACAGTACAGACAGAAGAATAACGAGTGTCTGTTTCCAACTGACTCATAGAGACACTAACATGTACTGCTCTGTAATAACAAGAACAATAATAATAACCTCTATAAAATATTCATTGTTTGTTTATACAGAGCAAAAAAAAAAAAAAAAAAAAAAATAAATATATATATATATATATATATATATATATATATATATATATATATATATATTCAGTTATTTTGGTTGGTTTCAGTGAACCAGTTCATCATTTCTTTTTACATCATCAGATAATATTATTTATTGTCATCTGTGTTACATTTAATGACCTTCCTGTAAGCTGAATAAAAACTAATGCATAAACAGAAATGATGTGTGTGTCTGATCATAAACAAGATTTAACATCCTATAGTAATCCTTTGCATTCAACTTGTAGTATGAATCCAAATAACTTCCATGCACAAAAATTCAATTTATTTTCCTTTCTTTTTTTCTTTCTTTCTTTCTTCCTTTCTTTCCTTTTTTTAATACATTCTGCTAAAAGGAGACATAACTAGTAGGGCTGCACAATAATGGCTAAACTGATAATCACGATTATTAATAACGATTATTCTATCCTGCTGAAAAAAACCCCAGCTAAAACCAGCCTAAACTTAGCTGGTTTAAGCTGGTCTCACAGCTTGGTCAAGCTGGTTTTAGCTGGTTGTTCCAGCTGGTCTCCCAGCCTGACCAGCTAAGGAAGTGGTCAAAACCCCTCTAAAACCAACCTTTTGACCAGCAAAGACTAGGGTTGTGTATCGATTGTTTTTTTTTACGATACCAGTGCCATATCGATACTTTTAAAACGGTATACCAGTGCCTAAATGGTGCCTGAACCGATACTTCAAAAAAAAAAAAAAAAAAAAGGACCCACAAAAACCTATGGATAACATTAAAGAACATTAAAAATGTTTGAAATACATCCATAGCTTTCACACAATACTTGGATGCTCTGATTTCCCAAGTTGTGCTTCTCTTACTCTAAGGCTAATAAATGTTTACGATCTGGGTCATTATTTAATACAAAACCACACATAATGTTTCTACTGTATCTCTGTCAATCATTCTGATATTTATTTAAAATGAGTGCTGTCTGTCACTGTCTTTAATCAGTTCTGTGAATGACTGTATGACTGTCATTCTTTATAAAGTAGCAACAATGTCATTTGTAAAGTACAGTACTGTGCAAAAGTCTTAGGCACATTAGTATTTTCACCCCAAAAAAGGGTTTTAAGCCAGTTATTTATGTCTTTTGCTGTAGTGTGTCAGTAGGAAATATCAGTTTACATATCAGTTTAAATATCAGTTTCATGAAGAAACAGATGAAACTGAGACAAACTAAATGTCTCTACAGCAAACAGACACACTACAGCAAAAGATATGAATAACTGGTCGAACACCATTCTTTGGGGTGAAAATATTAACGTGCCTAAGACTTTTGCACAGTAGTGTATGTATAAAGTAAGTATAATTAAATGAAGTATATTTAAATAAGTATAAATAAAGTAATAGTGTTAAGGGCTAGATTTTGATCACTGGAGGAAAGAGCTGTGGTGTGATGAGCGGTGAACGGAGCGAAAACTTTACAGTAGATGGGAAAACGATTGCTTCCTCGTGACCTTTTGTAAACTGTATTTATGCCAAAGAACTGCACAGATATAGATATTCTAACAATCTATTGATAAACACACCTTTTGTCCTCTGTTTCTGTTTGAGGCCCCCCGCGCTGCTCCGCTGCGGTCTGCGGATTGAAGAGCGCGCTGAAAGATGGGGAGAAGACCGGTCTGCTGCCGTTTTCATATGAAATTTAAGGGGACTGACTCTGAGGTGATCGCGAAGTTGTGTGCAGTTTATGGAGATAGCCCCGCTAAAAAAGCCTAGCGACGCCCATGCTTCTTGCGTACATTTCGGAGAACCAGGACAAATATTTCAATCAATCGCTCAGGCATTTAAGAGCCACCGAAATCTGCGTTCTTATTCGGTTCGGTACATACCGGTTACATAGGTACCGGTGCCAATACCCAACCCTAGCAAAGACCGGGCTGGATGACCAACTAAAATCAGTCAACCAGCTTAGGCTGGTTTTAGCTTTTTTTTTTTTTTTTATTCAGCAGGGAAATGCAATAATATTTTATGTGTCCTTTAACCAACCTCCACTGGCTATACACTGACTTCATTTTATCAACTATGATAATACAAGCTCATGGTTTGGGTTAGTGTTTTGTCATCTGTATTCACTTTACATTTTCTAAGTGACAGTTTGATCACAAATGAGAAAAAGCCACTCAGATCGCACAGTAAATTTGCTCAAAGATCGTTAATACACACTGAAAACTAACATTGCCATGCAAATTTCAACACAAAAACTAAAATATAAATTCCAACAATTCCAAATTATGTACGTTTCCCCATTGTATTGTAACAGGTAGGAAAAGCGCATTTATTCCGCACACAATAGATTCATTACTGAAACTCAGTGAAAGTTTGATCATGGCACATTTGGTAACACAAACAGTACAAAAGGCTTGTGAAAAAACACATATTGTCTATATGACACTTTCAAGTAAGCAGAATATCGCTGTGGAGAGATCACTAAACTCGTATGTTTTCGTATCATCATCAGCGCTTGTTAATTTTTTATTAAATTTTTTATATTTTATTTTAATTTTTAATTAATCGAGAAAGGCGGATATCGTTATCGAGATTAAAATACGATTAATCGTGCAGCCCTAATAACTAGGTTTTAGAGTGTATCTTCATTTCAAGCAGAGGGTCAAGATACGTGTGAGACCAGTTCACTGAGTGGCTTGTGGATCAGTGCTGACTTAGAACACAAAATATTTTGAACAGTTCAGTTCGTTTTTGTAACTGGTTCAACAGGTTCACTGGTTCAAAAGAACAGTTTGTTCATGGACATCATAAGATAAAATGACAGAGAATGGCACAAGTTGCAATATAAATCATAACATTTGGCATCTCTCAGAATGTCTCAGTTTCTCAAAGCAGGAGTTGTCTTTTAAGGGATGCTCACAGCAATTTGTAGCAAATATCTGCATAGTAGCTGGAGAAAGCTATGCATTAGCATTTCCTTTTATTGAAATGGTTATTCTTTAGCTGGTCAGTGGCTGGAAGTAGTTATCCTGCTGTCTTTGCTCTTGGACACTCATTTAGTTCTGTAGCTGGTTACATGAAAATGTTCATGAACATCAGCTTAAAATACCCTATAGACCATTTATTATACCATGCGGCAAATGCCATGCTGTTTTCATGTGTGTTTCTTTAAATGCAAATGAGCAGCTGCTCCCCAACCCCCTTTCCAGAAGAGGGCTGTGCCTTTACAACTCGTGCCTCGGAAATTCTGCCTGTTTAATTCCTGTGTGTATTTACTGTTATTATACTGATGCTCACTGTAATGAGTGGGGCAGGGCCGAGAGCCATGGGAACGGAGCGAGGCCAGTGGAGTGAAAGATAATGAGTGACACCTGCGCCACTCACCGCCACTAGAGTCCCACGGAGAAGCTCCGGAAGGATAAAAGGAGGAGTAACGACAGTAAAGGATGAGAGAGGACCAGGCCTGGACTATATATGTTGCTGTTTTATTATGTTTTTACTTTCTTTTTGTCTTTTTTTTTTCAAGTTTTATGTTTAAATATTTGCCGGCCTCTGCCTCCTTCTTCCCCGAACTACGAACTTTGTTACATTCACATACAGACTATTTTACTTTAAAGGAGCTATGTGGAGGTTTTTACTTAAAAAAAATCTTTAAGATAGAGTTTTCATTTGTACATGTATGTGCCAACCATGATGTAAAAAAAAGAATGACACCTCGACTGTCCACCACGGTTGCCTCTATCAGCCTGTAGGCTCAATTGTGTGTGGAGGAGTCGGGCCCGAATTGGCGCGAAAATTCACAAAATGTGACGTCATGTGCGTTCTCGTCTACTTGGGCTTACAACCGTATGGCATGCCAGCAATTATAGTAAGCAGCGGCAATAGTGTTTTCAGATGGACTCTGTGGATGGAAAGAAGCGACCAGCCTCCGGCAGCACAATTCAGACACCCACGGACACTTCTCGTAAGTAAAAAAAAAAAAAAAAAAAAAAAAAAAACGTATCTAGTGTGGCAAAAAGAGAGAGCATGCGCACTGAGAACGAGCATGAGACTGGCTGCAGTTCCTCTAACGGCCACTGGTGTCAGTAACGGTTAGATAGAAATTTCAGAACCTACGCAATGCTCCTTTAAATAGAAAATAAACAGAGAGTAAGCAATTTTTTGGGGGGTTTGGACTTGGTTTCAGGTACGGCTCTGGTTTGGCTTTATTTTAAGGCCTGAGCAGCCTTCTAATATGGACACAGAGCGCCCTGGTCAGTTTTTACTGTTCTAAAAAATCTTCATTTTCTTAAGCATAAAAATTATGACATTGCTCCAGGCCCTGCAAATGTAATTTAGAGACCGTGGTAACTTTAGCCACATTAGCCATGCAATGTTATAACAAGCATATTCAGTTCACAAATTCACAAATTTGTGAACTTCATATCTTCTGGATATGAAGTAGGATCACAGTCCATACTGATCCATCCTTAATGAATAACTCTGATGCAAATCCTGCCTTGTATTGACCCTTGTTTACAAAGCAGTCTCATATAAAATACACTGAACAAAATTATAAATGCAATACTTTCTAAGACTTTTTCTAAGATGCTGGATGTGGAGGTCCTGGGCTGGTGTGGTTACACACGGGGTCTGCTGTTGTGAGGCCGGTTGGATGTACTGCCAAGTTCTCTGAAACGCCTTTGGAGACGGTTGATGGTAGATAAATGAACATTTAATTCACAGGCAACAGCTCTGGTGGACATTCCTGCAGATCAGCATGCCAATTGCACGCTCCCTCAAAACTTGCAACATCTTTGGCATTGTACTGTGTAATAAAACTGCACATTTTAGAGTGGCCTTTTATTGTGGCCAGCCTAAGGCACACCTGTTCAATAATCATGCTATCTAATCAGCATCTTGATATGCCACACCTGTGAGGTGGATGGATTATCTCTTCAAAGGAGAAGTGCTCACTAACACAGATTTAGACAGATTTGTGAACAATATTTGAAAGAAACAGGCCTTTTGTGTACATAGAAAAAGTCTTAGATCTTTGAGTTCAGCTCATGAAAAATCGGGGCAAAAACAAAAGTGTTGCATTTATAATTTTGTTCAGTGTAGTTAGCATGTATCGACTAAATGTTGCTTTAGTGTGTATACTGTATTTGTGCACACATACCAATCATAGGTCAGAAATATGGCTAAATTTGGTTTAAGTATAAAAGCCAGAAGTCGTACTAAATGAATAGCTGTCTGGGAGCCGAAAGAGCCGAGCCAAGAGTACCATCACCATCATCTAGCATGAAGATAAATGGCAGAATGTGTACAGTTCACTTAGGGGAAGTTCTAAAGTAATAAGACATTATCTGTCAACAGCTGGGGGTGATGTCTATGCCAATGTGATGTTATTATGACTTGTTTATTTCAAATTTATGCAGAAAATGAAAAAAGGAATGGGTGGATATTTATTATTTTAGGGTGCTTGTGTACAATCCATTGACACATTTGGTTTTATCAGTGATATTTTACTGGGGTACAGTAGTATTTCACTGGGGGTTCGTGCCCCACCAGTTTGAATGACACCTCGACTGTCCACCACGGTTGCCTCTATCAGCCTGTAGGCTCAATTGTGTGTGGATGAGTCGGGGCCCGAATTGGCTCGCGAAAATTCACAAAATGTGACGTCATGGTGCGTTCTCGTCTACTTGGGCTTACAACCGTATGGCACGCCAGCCATTATAGTAAGCAGCGGCAATAGTGTTTTTCAGATGGACTCTGTGGATGGAAAGAAGCGACCAGCCTCCGGCAGCACCAATTCAGACACCCACGGACACTTCTCGTAAGTAAAAAAAAAAAAAAAAAAAAAAAAAACGTATCTAGTGTGGCAAAAAGAGAGAGCATGCGCACTGAGAACGAGCATGAGACTGGCTGCAGTTCCTCTAACGGCCACTGGTGTCAGTAACGGTTAGAAATTTCAGAACCTACGCAATGCTCTTTAAATAGAAAATAAACAGAGAGTAAGCATTTTTTGGGGGGTTTGGACTTGGTTTCAGGTACGGCTCTGGTTTGGCTTTATTTTAAGGCCTGGAGCAGCCTTCTAATATGGACACAGAGCGCCTGGTCAGTTTTTACTGTTCTAAAAAATCTTCATTTTCTTAAGCATAAAAATTATGACATTGCTCCAGGCCCTGCAAATGTAATTTAGAGACCGTGGTAACTTTAGCCACATTAGCCATGCAATGTTATAACAAGCATATTCAGTTCACAAATTCACAAATTTGTGAAACTTCATATCTTCTGGATATGAAGTATGGATCACAGTCCATACTGATCCATCCTTAATGAATAACTTTGATGCAAATCCTGCCTTGTATTGACCCTTGTTTACAAAGCAGTCTCATATAAAATACACTGAACAAAATTATAAATGCAATACTTTCTAAGACTTTTTCTAAGATGCTGGATGTGGAGGTCCTGGGCTGGTGTGGTTACACGTGGTCTGCTGTTGTGAGGCCGGTTGGATGTACTGCCAAGTTCTCTGAAACGCCTTTGGAGACGGTTGATGGTAGATAAATGAACATTTAATTCACAGGCAACAGCTCTGGTGGACATTCCTGCAGTCAGCATGCCAATTGCACGCTCCCTCAAAACTTGCAACATCTTTGGCATTGTACTGTGTAATAAAACTGCACATTTTAGAGTGGCCTTTTATTGTGGCCAGCCTAAGGCACACCTGTTCAATAATCATGCTATCTAATCAGCATCTTGATATGCCACACCTGTGAGGTGGATGGATTATCTCATCAAAGGAGAAGTGCTCACTAACACAGATTTAGACAGATTTGTGAAAAATATTTGAAAGAAACAGGCCTTTTTGTGTACATAGAAAAAGTCTTAGATCTTTGAGTTCAGCTCATGAAAAATCGGGGCAAAAACAAAAGTGTTGCATTTATAATTTTGTTCAGTGTAGTTAGCATGTATCGACTAAATGTTGCTTTAGTGTGTATACTGTATTTGTGCACACATACCAATCATAGGTCAGAATATGGCTAAATTTGGTTTTAAGTATAAAAGCCAGAAGTCGTACTAAATGAATAGCTGTCTGGGAGCCGAAAGAGCCGAGCCAAGAGTACCATCACCATCATCTAGCATGAAGATAAATGGCAGAATGTGTACAGTTCACTTAGGGGAAGTTCTAAAGTAATAAGACATTTTCTGTCAACAGCTGGGGGTGATGTCTATGCCAATGTGATGTTATTATGACTTGTTTATTTCAAATTTATGCAGAAAATGAAAAAAAGGAATGGGTGGATATTTATTATTTTAGGGTGCTTGTGTACAATCCATTGACACATTTGGTTTTATCAGTGATATTTTACTGGGGTACAGTAGTATTTCACTGGGGTTCGTGCCCCACCAGTTTGAATGACACCTCGACTGTCCACCACGGTTGCCTCTATCAGCCTGTAGGCTCAATTGTGTGTGGAGGAGTCGGGCCCGAATTGGCGCGATAATTCACAAAATGTGACGTCATGTGCGTTCTCGTCTACTTGGGCTTACAACCGTATGGCATGCCAGCCATTATAGTAAGCAGCGGCAATAGTGTTTTCAGATGGACTCTGTGGATGGAAAGAAGCGACCAGCCTCCGGCAGCACAATTCAGACACCCCCACGGACACTTCTCGTAAGTAAAAAAAAAAAAAAAAAAAAAAAAACGTATCTAGTGTGGCAAAAAGAGAGAGCATGCGCACTGAGAACGAGCATGAGACTGGCTGCAGTTCCTCTAACGGCCACTGGTGTCAGTAACGGTTAGAAATTTCAGAACCTACGCAATGCTCCTTTAAATAGAAAATAAACAGAGAGTAAGCATTTTTTGGGGGGTTTGGACTTGGTTTCAGGTACGGCTCTGGTTTGGCTTTATTTTAAGGCCTGAGCAGCCTTCTAATATGGACACAGAGCGCCCTGGTCAGTTTTTACTGTTCTAAAAAATCTTCATTTTCTTAAGCATAAAAATTATGACATTGCTCCAGGCCCTGCAAATGTAATTTAGAGACCGTGGTAACTTTAGCCACATTAGCCATGCAATGTTATAACAAGCATATTCAGTTCACAAATTCACAAATTTGTGAACTTCATATCTTCTGGATATGAAGTAGGATCACAGTCCATACTGATCCATCCTTAATGAATAACTTTGATGCAAATCCTGCCTTGTATTGACCCTTGTTTACAAAGCAGTCTCATATAAAATACACTGAACAAAATTATAAATGCAATACTTTCTAAGACTTTTTCTATGTACACAAAAGCCTATTTCTCTCAAATATTGTTCACAAATCATTTCTAAATCTGTGTTAGTAAGCACTTCTCCTTTGCAGAGATAATCCATCCACCTCACAGGTGTGGCATATCAAGATGCTGATTATACAGCATGATTATTGCACAGGTGTGCCTTAGGCTGGCCACAATAAAAGGCCACTCTAAAATGTGCAGTTTTACTGTATTGGGGGGTCCGGGAGGTCCAAAAACCAGTCATTATCTGGTGTGACCACCATTTGCCTCACACATTGCAACACATCTCCTTTGCATAAAGTTGATCAGGTTGTTGATTATGGCCTGTGGAATGTTGGTCCACTCCACTTCAATGGCTGTGCGAAGTTGCTGGATATTGGCAAGAACTGGAACACACTGTAGTATACACCCAATCCAAAGCATCCCAAACATGCTCAATGGGTGACATGTCCAGTGAGTATGCTGGCTATACAAGAACTGGCATGTTTTCAGTTTCCAGGAATTGTGTACAGATCCTTGCAACATGGGGCCGTGCATTATCATGCTGCCACATGAAGTGATGGTCATGGATGAATGGCACAACAATGGGCCTCAGGATCTCATCACAGTATCTATGTGCATTCAAAATGCCATCAATAAAATGCACCTGTGTTTGTTGTCCATACCATAACCCCACCGCCACCATGGGCCACTCGATCCACAACGTTGACATTAGCAAACCGCTCACCCACACGACGCCATACATGCTGTCTGCCATCTGCCCTGTACGTTGAAAACCAGGATTCATCTGTCAAGAGAACACCTTTCCAAAGTGCCAGACGCCATCAAATGTGAGCATTTGCCCATTCAAGTCGGTTACGACGACAGACTGCATTCAGGTCGAGACCCTGATGAGGACGACGATCATGCAGATTAGCTTCCCTGAAATGGTTTCTGACAGTTTGTGCAGAAATTCTTTAGTTATGCAAACCAATTGCTGCAGCAGCTGTCCGGGTGGCTGGTCTCAGGCGATCTTGGAGGTGAAGATGCTGGATGTGGAGGTCCTGGGCTGGTGTGGTTACACGTGGTCTGCTGTTGTGAGGCCGGTTGGATGTACTGCCAAGTTCTCTGAAACGCCTTTGGAGACGGTTGATGGTAGATAAATGAACATTTAATTCACAGGCAACAGCTCTGGTGGACATTCCTGCAGTCAGCATGCCAATTGCACGCTCCCTCAAAACTTGCAACATCTTTGGCATTGTACTGTGTAATAAAACTGCACATTTTAGAGTGGCCTTTTATTGTGGCCAGCCTAAGGCACACCTGTTCAATAATCATGCTATCTAATCAGCATCTTGATATGCCACACCTGTGAGGTGGATGGATTATCTCTTCAAAGGAGAAGTGCTCACTAACACAGATTTAGACAGATTTGTGAACAATATTTGAAAGAAACAGGCCTTTTGTGTACATAGAAAAAGTCTTAGATCTTTGAGTTCAGCTCATGAAAAATCGGGGGCACAAAAACAAAAGTGTTGCATTTATAATTTTGTTCAGTGTAGTTAGCATGTATCGACTAAATGTTGCTTTAGTGTGTATACTGTATTTGTGCACACATACCAATCATAGGTCAGAATATGGCTAAATTTGGTTTTTAAGTATAAAAGCCAGAAGTCGTACTAAATGAATAGCTGTCTGGGAGCCGAAAGAGCCGAGCCAAGAGTACCATCACCATCATCTAGCATGAAGATAAATGGCAGAATGTGTACAGTTCACTTAGGGGAAGTTCTAAAGTAATAAGACATTTTCTGTCAACAGCTGGGGGTGATGTCTATGCCAATGTGATGTTATTATGACTTTGTTTTATTTCAAATTTATGCAGAAAATGAAAAAAGGAATGGGTGGATATTTATTATTTTAGGGTGCTTGTGTACAATCCATTGACACATTTGGTTTTATCAGTGATATTTTACTGGGGTACAGTAGTATTTCACTGGGGTTCGTGCCCCACCAGTCGATGTTGTCATGATGTCTGTTGTCTTCGGCAGATGAGAATGATCTGTTAAATGGAAGTTTATGGAGTATTAGAAGAAAGGACCGGTTCTGTCTCTACCCTCTATAAAACAGATTTTGCCAAGTTTCTACATTGACTGGCACATATAAACAGCTAATAGTTAAGCTTATACTTGAAATAATTATTTATTGTAAATACCATGAAATAATCATAAATTTATATCAATAAATGTACTTAATTCTACAATATAGAAATTAGTAGAATGTTTAAAAGATCAGAATTCAGAAATTAGAACTGATAAATTCTGTCAAACACTTTGTTCTACATCTCATCTCAATAGGGTTGATGTTTGAAAGACACTTACAGTTAAAAGTCACAGTTGCATTCAGCTTTATGCAAGAGTTACAAAACAGCAGTAATGAGTATGTTAGTAGTATACACGTGATCATATTTCAAGAGAAGATCATGTGGGCCGTCCATATAAAGGAACTTAGACATTACTAATACTAACACACAGACACAAGCTGAACAGGTTTCCTTTCTTGACACATGAAAGAATAGTTTTAACCAAAATGAAAATGCTGTCTTATTTTTACTATCATATCAAATTACCCTCATATCTTCCAAAACCATATGTTTTTTTTTTTTTTTAAGAATCTTTATTAATCCTTAAAGCACCATGATGGAAGTCCAAGTCTTCTGAAGCCATACAATTGCTTTGTGTGAGGATCAAACTGAAAATTCAGTTATTCACTATTAATCTTCCCCTCTGCAGATGCTCAGTTCAGATTAAAAAATAAATAAAATTATGTCAGTGAATGGTATGGATTCATTCAAACAATTTTTTTTTGTTTGTATCTGGACACTTTTTTTGTATTTTTCTTCATGTTTCACAGAAAAATAACAGCTTATAGGTTTGAAACACCAAAAAATGAGTAAATCACGAGTAAAATAATAATTTTTGAGTGAACTATACTTGCATTTACATGCAGGTATTTTAAATGTACAGTGAGTACACTTAATAGTTAAACATATCTAATTGCAAAGTGAGTCCAACTGAATGAATAGTGAGAAGGAACTTTGGCTGTGTATTTGGTTGTGAGTTCAAGTTTGTTTTAAGGTCAAGTAGTGATGAAAGGTATTTAGTCTTCTCCAGTTGAAGTCTCTATATAGCTGAACCGACGAAGCCAACAGGAAACCAGCTGGTTGGAGTATCACTTTATAAATCAAGAGTGTGTTTTATGTCACTCCTTTAATGTTTCTGCCCCTCAGGGTCCTCCAAACCTGCTGCTTATGCAACAGTGAGACATGCACGTGAGAGAATATTATGTGTGCGTGTGTTTGTGTAATGCTCATAATTTGCTCACATGTTGTTGAGCGTCACTCAAAAGGCATTTGCTTTATACACATTTCTCATTTAGCCACTGGCTGCTAGTGGAGCCTTTCATCTCATCTCTTGTATGTGAAATATGAGTTCCCAGAAGAAGGGCCTTCTTTAGAAACCATTACATGTCAGTGCTGCCAGTTCAAACACTTAAGGTTGTGTAACATGGATAAATGAAAGGTGCATGAGTTGACAGTGTTATTCAAGGCTTTACATCATCCTGGTGACTTTATGAAAGAGGCCAGGCTGCATAACATGAGGTTATAAAACTTAAGTATTTTGTAGATTAATCATCACATGTTTCCTCTGTATGATGTTGAGAAAACTATCAGTTAGCATTCCCATTCATCTCAATGACAGTTGTTTCTAGTGTTAATTTTGTCAGCTATTTTCATTTTAGTCTTAGTCCCGGGCTAAAATGTCCTTGTTAGTGTCACGGTTCATGGATCTGTAGTACTCCTGAAAAGAAGTATGATAAACATGAATAAAGAAGAATGAAAAAGAGAGCGCAGCAGTGATGACTTCATTGATGGCGTATTTACTCTGAATGAAAAACAATAGCATATGCATATAACAAAAGCTCAGCATATAGTATCAACACATGTATCACTCTTTCCCAGTTATGACTGAATGTAAAAAAAAGAGTGACTTCAAATACTTTCCATTACAAAAGAAGGAATAAGAAAATACAAATCAACAGGTTAACAAATTCTCTATACAGTTCACATGTTGTAGTTTCAAAAAAGACGTGCCATTTACAACCGACACGGTGACACTCAAATCACATGCTTTTTCTAGAAACAGGATAAGGTATTCAGAATGTACACAAAAGCACCAAACGATATATAGCATCCTAATATTTAACCTTAACGATGAAATTACAGAATTAAATTGATGATACACAAATACAGCTGGGATATTAACCACATGTTAATTGTTAAACGCTGTTCAATGACTCGTATCTGATGTACTTCATACAATAAAGACACATGAAAGATCAAGATAAACGTAATGCATAGCTCATAAGTCTAAAACAACACCATGAACTTTGATGCACACAAATAACATCTCCATACTGACCATGTATTACATATAGTGGCTATCGCGCTAATCGAGAGGCACCCATGCTAATCATGTGCTCAGGCCTTCTAAACTCATGACATACTATCAGTATAGTAAACCGAACTGCTTTCAACATACATAAATTCATCAGTATCGCATTAGTGTTTATGTTTAAACAGAAGTCTATTTTGTGCATCTTATTTTGCGATTACCTGAAAAGAAGTATGATAAACATGAATAAAGAAGAATGAAAAAGAGAGCGCGGCAGTGATGACTTCATTGATGGCGTATTTACTCTGAATGAAGCACATCACGGGCGCGCCACCTACTGAAGCGTGCGATGATGTCATGACGCAGGTATGCCAAGCGAAAATAATTCAATAAATGTACATAACTTTTTTTTAAGCACAAATAGGAATTTAAACACCATTTAGTAATATTAGAAAAATAACAATTTTATAAAATGGATTCAAGGAAAATTTGCCACATAAACATAACTTGTATTCAATATATCACACTCTCCCCTACATGAAAAGATGTCGCCCCGACATCTACCAATGTCCTAATACATTCATTTTTTTCTGTTAAACAATTTTTTTTTTTTTTTTTTACGCACACTTTCGCCACAGTGACATATCACATCTTATTCTTTTCACATTTGTATACTCCGTCATCTTTCCTCTATAATGACACTTCAGTTCACATTTACCAACAGTCCTAGTGAACTGATTATAGTCTTTCTCGACTCAAATGCAAGAGATCATGCCCCCTCTTTAAAACACTCAAGTTCAGGGGTTTCATCCAGTGTCCAAGAGAAAAAGAAAAAAAAACACGAAAGGCCATTTTGATGCACAAAAACACTTAAGTCCCAGGCTGATGCCATATAAAAAAAATTGCAAAACGTATGACGCAAAGTCTCTGCAAAAATGTTTCAAAAATGTTTTCTCAAAGTGTTCACTCTGTTTTGCAAGGCCTATAAAAAACACTGTTCATGTCCCGTTGGCCTAGAAACAGTCCAGTTTGTATAGGTGTATGCACAGTCTATCAGGGTTGTTAAGTGTATGTGTGTGCAACAGTTCATTGTCTTTCACAGTCCATGTGAACAATTAGTGTGTGTGTTATTGCAATTTCAGTTCGAGCCTAATAAACAAAAGATGGTCTTGGGTAAGGAAACAGCATGGGCACCCAAGGCGTGAATGTAGGTGTCCACATATTAGGAATGTGTGGATCATACCCAGGATCATTTACTTGCACTTTGTAGTAGGTGGGAGTCCCTAGACTATTATACGTGAACTGCTTTGGTGGTCGTCGTTTCCTCCCCGAGTACTGGTATCCTCTTCGTACCTCAACAGGTCTGTTACTGGAGTACATTTCCTCTGGTTCTTTCACAGGTAAGTTTTCACATGCACTCACTGGCTCATTTTCCATTTGATTTCCAAGCATTTCAGATCTGTGCCCTTTCACAGGTACATGAGCGGGTGTGGGAACATCTTGTTCTGCCTCAGCTGAGGGTAACTGTTCTAGTTCAAGCTGGAGTAATGCAGAATTATCTGATGTACTCTGATGAGCAGGCAACTCAGGGAAAGAAGGTTGTATTGTTGCTTCCTCCTGTCTCTGATCATAGCTAATTTCGCTGTTTTCTAAACTGACAAGGCTCAACTGGTACATAATACTCAGAGTCGCTTTCACTTTCCAACTCACTTTCTTCCAATCTGTTTGCTGGTACACTAGAGTTCTCCTGAGGCTGTCTCCACTTTGATTCGGATCTCGGCGTTGGATTGACTTCGAGAGGTAAGTGATCGCATGGCATCAAAAGGTTTCGATGTAATACTCGTGACCTCCCTTTTCCTTGTTCAGGCTTTATCTCATAAATAGGCACATCCTCTGCAACTCGGCGTACAACAACATGAACTTGTTCTTCCCAATAGTTCCGAAGTTTACCTGGTCCTCCCCTCGGGGTCAGATTTCTTCCAAGGACTCGACTTCCTGTGTCAAGATCGGTGCATCTCACTCTTTGATCATAGTTCCTTTTATTACGCTCACTTGCCTTTTTCACATGCTCTCTAGCAATCTCCTGTGCTTCTTGCATCCCTCGTTTCCACACCTCCAGGTACTCACTTTTATTCATAGACGGGCTGCTTGTGTCAAGCCCGAAGAGCACATCAATAGGAAGTCTTGGGGAACGACCAAACAAGAGGTGAAATGGGGAGAACCCAGTCACTTCACTTTTTGTGCAATTGTAGGCATAGATCAACTTGTTCAGTGAGTCTTTCCAATTTGATTTCTGTTTTTCAGTGAGAGTTTTCAACATCTGTAACAGTGTTCGATTAAATCTCTCCACTTGCCCATTCCCTTGGGGGTGGTAGGGAGTAGTCCTCGATCCAGTGATCCCACTGTACTTTTGCAGTTGTCCAAACAGCTGATTTTCGAACTCTTCTCCTTGATCATGGTGTATTCTCAATCCAAATTTGAGGGCAAAATCGTTAAAGAGTTTGTCTGCAACAGTTTTGCTGGATTTTGACGTTGTTGCATATGCCTGTGCGAATCTTGTGAAAGGATGAACTATTACAAGGATATATTCGTATCCTCCTCTACATTTCTCCAGGTGAAGGAAGTCCACAGAGTCAAGTTCGAATGGGTAAGTGGTTGTGATTGGCTTAAGGGGTGCTCTCTTCTCCCGGCATGGTTTCTTTTGCTTAACACAGGAGCAAGTCCTCAACACATAATGCTCAATGTCTCGCTGCATGTGGGGCCAAAAGAAGCGGTCTCTAATTAAACTTGTGGTCCGATTAACACCTTGGTCAACACCCATTTTGTCATGCAGTTCCTCAAGTGCAAATTTTCTGTATTCTGTTGGCAATACAAGCTGAGTTCTCTGTGCTGTTTTCCTTCGCAGAATACCATCTTCATCCAGCATCAACTTATCCCATCCTCTCATCAACCCTTTGGCTGCTGGACCCGCTGGTCTCAACTGCTTAGAAGAAGGTTTTACTCCTGACTGTAAGTGATGAATAATGAACTGTATGTCCTTGTCTTCCCTTTGAGCTCTTATGATCTCTTCCTTTGACAGGGGTCTTGCTGATACTGTATTGGTCTCTGCACATGTTGCATAACTCTGGCAAGCTACAACAAAGGACCACTGTATATCTGATTCAGACTGGACTTCCACAGCCTGTATCACGGCTCCTATAGAATCTGACGAAAGCTCCTCTGTGTACTCTGGTATGGATCCATCTGAGACTGTGGTTAACCTTGATAATGCGTCAGCATCAATGTTTTCCTTCCCTGGTCGATACCGAATGGTGAAGTGGAAATCAGCTAGCTCTGCAACCCATCGGCAGCTTGTTGCATTCAACTTGGCGGATGTCAAAATGTAGGTGAGGGGATTATTGTCACTGTACACGGTAAATGTGGGTGCATAGTAAAGGTAATCCCTAAATTTCTCTGTAATAGCCCATTTGAGAGCCAAGAATTCCAATTTTCCACTGTGCATATGGTAATTCTGTTCTGCTGGTGCCAATGTTCTTGATCCATAGGCAATCACCCTTAACTTTCCTTCCTGATGTTGATACAGGACAGCCCCCAGTCCCAAGTTTGACGCATCGGTGTGCAGTACAAAGGGCTTGGCAAAATCTGGGAACCCCAGCACAGGTGGCTTTATTAGGCAGTCAATCAGTTTTTCGAGCGTTTCCTGATGTTGCTCTGTCCACTCAATCCGCTGACTTGATGGAACCACGTGACTCTTGAGGTAAGTCCCTCTTTTCCCATTACCTTTTGTGTGTACCTTGTTTTTGTCATTTTTCAGCAGGTCATACAGGGGACAAGCAATCTTTGAGAAGTCTTTAATGTAAGGCCGATAGTAACTTAACAAACCTAAGATCTTCCTCAATTCTCCAACTGTGCTGGGTCTCTTGTCCTTCATCGCTGTCACTGCTACGGTATCTGCTGGATCCATCCTGCTTCCTTCCTTCGAAACTATCCTTCCCAAGTAGCGGACCTCATCCTTGAACAACTCACATTTTTTTGGCTTCAATTTCACTCCATGTGACCGCAAACGCTGTAAGACTTTCCTTACCGCCTCAACATGCTCATCAAAGGATTTTGTGAAGACCAAGATGTCATCGAGGTACAGTACACAAATGTCATCTCTCAATCCTTCCAAACATCCTTCCATGAACTGCTTCATGAGCCCGAAGGGGATACGGACCCATTCATATAACCCCCACGGTGTAGTAAAAGCTGTCAACGGTCTGCTTTCTGGTGACATAAATCCTTGATGGTACGCCTTCCCTTGGTCTAACAAAGAGAAACATTTATTTCCTCCCAAGCCATCCAATATGTCCTGTACTCTTAGAATCGGTTGGCGATCAGGCACGGTTTTATGGTTGAGGTCCCTGTAATCAATGCACAACCTCAGACTGCCATCTTTTTTTCGGACACACACAATTGGGGACGAGTAAGGCGAATGAGATTTTCTAATCCAGCCCTGGGCGATCAAATCATGAAGATAATCTTTCATCTCTTGGTACAATGGCTTTGGAACAGATGTATACATCCGCACAACAGGTGTCTGATCTGTTAAACTGATGCTCAACTGTAGGTCTTTGACACACCCGATGTCCTCATCTGATTTTGAAAAGGAATGACATTCCTCTCGCAGCATTTGTCAAACTTTCTGTTGGTGTTCCAGAGACAAATGGCTCACGTCTACAGGTGGGTTCCACACACTTTCACTGTTAGCCTCACCCTCACTTGTTGGTTTCACACTCTCATTAACACAGGCTGTTGTTACACAATATGACGCTGTTACTGGTAGCACTGACTTTATTGCTTGTACTGTCCCAAGCTCAGTCTTTCCCACCAAGAGGATGTCATGGTCGGTCACATTCTGGACACCGATTTGGATCACAGGTCGTCTGCCCTTTTCCAGAGTCAAGAGTGTTTCAAGGGGTTCCAGTCCATCAGGGTACTGTGGATTGACAGATGGTTCAAACAACACGACACTATCCTGCTTCATACATGGCGCTTTTACTTGACACTTGACTTGCATGCAGAGCTGGGTAGATTACTTATGAATTGTAATCAGTTACTGATTACAGATTACATGACAAAATTTGTAGTCAGTAATATAATCTCTTAGATTACACATTTTTTTGGGTAACGTAGTCTGATACTTTGGATTACATTTAGATTACATTTGATATCACATAAATTGAATTAGCCTAATCTGGTACTATTTTGACGATACAGAGAAAAAATATAGTCCAAAAATATATTTAATTCACCAACAAGAGCCACAATAGCTTCTTTTTTAAAGTGCAATGTATGGACAGTTAATACTTACAAAATACAAAACACTAATGTACCTTGCTGTTAGTGTTACTGCTATAACACTGAATAAAACAAAAATCACATCTTATGATTTTTAAAGCATATTTACTTATAATTAAGTAAATTTAGAAAACAGCTACATTACAAAAAACAATATTGAAAAACATGAAATTCACAGCTATATAATTGCTAGGTCAAATATTTAATCTAAAAAAAATCTAGAAGTGTATATGACTGTATCAATGAAAAACATCATAATATATATATATATATATATATATATATATATATATATATATATATATATATATATAAGACCATTTCTAAGTCCAATATTTATGTATATATTAAGGCTAAGGTGCATAAAGGTAGTAACAATGAAGAAAAATTATAAAAATATATTAGAGAACATGAAATTCCCAGCAATAACTTTGCTAGGTCAAAGATTTCAGTGGACAGCAAATTATTATTATTATTATTATTATTTTAAATGAAATGATGTCAGTACATCCAGTGATTAAAGGTTGCGTTCCCCTCTATTTTCCATTATCTTGTTGCTGATTTCTTCTTGAGCGCGATTCTGTCCCTGACCCCCCCCCCCCCCCACCACCACAGGAAAAACTCGAAGAATCACGAACGTACAGTATATAAGCGGCAGGTTTATTATGAGAAAAATATAAACGTTAAAAATAAGGAAATTTAGGAGAATCAATGATTTGTAAACAACTTACCACCATTGTGTAAATAATATGTAATCATGTAATCCATAAAAAAAGTAATTGTAGTCTGATTACGAGTATTTTAAAAAGTAGTTTACTCTAATTACAAGTACTTGAGGTTTTGGAATCTGATTACGTAATCCAGATTACATGTAATCCGTTACTACCCAGCTCTGCTTGCATGATAGCATGTTTTGGCACATTGACATGATCTTTTGTTACCTTAACAAAATACTCGCTTGAACACTCAGCTGTCACCAAGTTAATGAATGTTCGGATTTTACTTCTCCCCAAACTAGGAAAGGCACATCTCACAGTCTTGTTCAAAAGTCTTTTGCTCTCTTTTCCCTGCCCGCTTGCTTCACTCGGTTTCATTACTTGCTCAATTACGTTGTAACCAATGATTGGCTTGGACAACTGCTGGCCTTTTAGTACAAGTACAGGAATGACCAATTCTTTCATTTTGTTTGCATGAGGAGCTAAGCTGAACGTGATTTCAACCCATCCTTCGTAGGGCATGCTGAAACCATTGGCTGCGACAAGATTCAAGTTGTCTGTGGCCTCTGTCGCTTCGAAAACGTCTCGTACCTTTACTCCAGGTATGTACTGATTTTTCCACTGTCGATCTACAATGCACAATTGAGATCCTGTGTCGCACAATGCCTCTGTTTTGTGTCCATTCAGATAGCACGTCACTAAGCATTGTTTACCAACCAGGGAAGTCACAGGCGAATGTTTGTTGACTTGACACTCAGAAATTAAATTACACTCAAAGGGGATGATCTCTGGCTGTAATCCAACACTTTCAATATGCTGCTGCGGCTTTGGAGGGGACAACTTCACTTGCAGGGTTACTCCCTGTCCCGCGGTGGCAATCCGTTCCCGTTTAACTGAACTCTACTCTGTGACCAGGTACCTCTCTCTCTGCAACCTGCCAAAAAATGTTCATTGCTGCCACAACGGTAGCAATGGGTGCACAGCTCCGTCGATCCCGCTTGCTGACAATGAAAACACTGTCTTGGCCTTGAGGGGCGTGGCTGTCTGTACGACTGGAAATGTTGTGGCTGTAGCGTTGTTGGGTATGGCTGTGACTCTGCGTGAAACTGTTGTGGACAGAACCCTTGAGCTGCATACTGAGATGATTGGGTTGGTTGGACATACTGCGCTGGCATTGGACTCACCCGTCGCTGGTATGGTTGTGGTATGAAATGAGGCACTTGAAATGGATACTGCTGTTGTTCACCTCCATTTTGACTTGCCCTCCAGACCTGGTTTTGTGACAACTGATTCCCTTCTGAGATGGACTGATGGGCTGCTCTTACAGGTGAAACATCACTGTTGACAGCACAGCATTGTTGCTGCAGAGGTGTGGGTTGCTGCATTGATTCCTTTATTTGCATGACTTCTTCACTTAGACTTTTCAACTGGGCCATCAAATCAAATTTTGGCTGTTTTTGCTTGCTTTTTGAATGCGGAGTTGGCTCACTTAACTGAGTGACATTCACATTGGCACTTCGTTCACTCTTTCTTTTACTCTGTCTCTCAGCCTCATGGGAACATGCTACATTCAACTTTTCCAACAGGGTCTCGTCAGTGACTGTGGTGTCTGTCAGGTATGGTTGGAGATCACCCTGGATACGGTCATTTTGTAGACCTGTTAACACAGTGTGAAGAAACATATTCTGTACAAGGGCTGGGTCATATGTTAAACCTGACTCGTCTTCTTGTGACGCAAAGAGAATTTTCTGCCTCAAGTCAAGCACACGTATGAGGAAACTTTGGGGTGTTTCTTTTGAACGTTGTGATTCTGCAGTCAGCTGTTTATATAACTCTGTTGCATTCTTTTCTTGATAATGTGAACGAAGGATTCGTCTCAACATCGGAAGAGTCAAAGCTGTCTTTCCTTCTAAGTAGCTACGTAATTGAAGGCCTGGTGTAATGGCCCGAATAACTGCATCAACGATTTCTTGTTTTTGGTAACCCTTATTCAGTCCGCTTTCAATTTGACGTGCCAGACTCGGAAAGGTTAACCTGTCTTTTTGGCCAGGCTCTCCGATGAAACCTGAAATCTTAAACTCCCTGTGCTACACAGCCGGTATCATTTGTGGGGGCAGCGAAGAGTTAACTGCTACACTGTCTGCTGATGCTGGTGCCGATCTTGTGCTCCGTGGAACAGGTGAACTTGTTTGCGCAGCAAGGAGCGAATCAGTTGTGTGCTTCATTTCTCCTATTTGTCTGTGTACTATATCTTCTCTTTCCACTAGCTGTCTCTGGGCTGGGTTTTACTCACTCATGTTTACATCAGTTAACATCATTTCGCTCAATTTCTCATTTATGCTTAATAGTTCCGCCATGCCTCCATCCTCAAATTCCTCCAGATCCTTTCGTAACAGATAATTACTTAGAAGACTGACTAAGGAAAGGCGTGTGACATTTGCTTCTATTTTAATTACAAGGAACTGGCTCAGTTCAATTAATTTTTCTTTAGGCATTGTACACAGTCTCTCACCGATTTCTTCCTGAAGGCTGTGTAAAGCATCCATCTTTACTGTGGTGTTTCACAGTTTTGCGTGTTAACTTTGACTTATCTGACTTGACTCAGTTGCTTCTGGTGGTTGCTGTACCCCAAGTGCACGCTCCGTTCAATCAGCTCTGCCTTGTCACTTGACTCAACTGTTTCACATCCGGGTAGTTAAGAGATGAATGTCGATGGGTGTTCCTGACGATAGTGAGGGATGACCCATCTGACACCTATCCCAGCGGTGCCTCCAAAATTGTAGTACTCCTGAAAAGAAGTATGATAAACATGAATAAAGAAGAATGAAAAAGAGAGCGCAGCAGTGATGACTTCATTGATGGCGTATTTACTCTGAATTGAAAAACAAAAGCATATGCATATAAAAAAAGCTCAGCATATAGTATCAACACATGTATCACTCTTTCCCAGTTATGACTGAATGTAAAAAAAAAGAATGACTTCAAATACTTTCCATTACAAAAGAAGGAATAAGAAAATACAAATCAACAGGTTAACAAATTCTCTATACAGTTCACATGTTGTAGTTTCAAAAAAGACGTGTCATTTACAACCGACACGGTGACACTCAAATCACATGCTTTTTCTAGAAACAGGATAAGGTATTCAGAATGTCCACAAAAGCACCAAACGATATATAGCATCCTAATATTTAACCTTAACGATGAAATTACAGAATTAAATTGATGATACACAAATACAGCTGGGATATTAACCACGTTAATTGCTAAACGCTGTTCAATGACTCATATCTGATGTACTTCTTACAATAAAGACACATGAAAGATCAAGATAAACGTAACGCATAGCTCATAAGTCTGAAACAACACCATGAACTTTGATGCACACAAATAACATCTCCATACTGGCCATGTATGACATAGAATGGCTATCGCGCTAATCGCGAGGCACTCATGCTATCCATGTGCTCAGGCCTTCTAAACTCATGACATACTCTGAGTATAGTAAACCGAACTGCTTTCAACATACATAAATCATCAGTATTGGATTAGTGTTTATGTTTAAACAGAAGTCTATTTTGTGCATCTTATTTTGCGATTACCTGAAAAGAAGTATGATAATGACACTATAGAGACTGTGTCTGTTCCCCGGGCTAGAAAATACAAAAAACGTCCAAACCAATTTAAGAGCAACAATTTAATTGAGGTTCAACAAATAAAAAACAGATGCGATACGGATAAACAAATGATAAAGCTTGGCTTATTGAATATCAGGTCCCTTTCTACTAGGGGTTGCACGACTACTGATTTCTGCTAGTCGATTACTTATTTAAAAAATACTCGAGTTACTCGACTACTCGTGGTTCATGCTACTGTAAATGAATAGACATTAAATAGTTAATTAATAAACGTTTACTGATAAAAACTAATTAATTAATAGCCTAATGCAACAACCTACCTAATATACGTAAACTGTCAAAACTTTATAATTATGACATTACATATTTTAATTTTCATGTAACCAGTATTTGTATCTGTAAGTCACAAAATTATTAGTATCTGTTTTCAGATAAAACCAGGTGTCGTACAGTTATGACTATCTTTTTTTCCCGTAGTTATCACTGAACAAATATGCTGCGTTAAAGTAAAATAATTATTAATTTCAAAAAATAAATTAATCATATAAGCAGAGATGTCATGACAAATGTTTAGTGATCATTTGAACATGACTGAATAAATTCAAGGTGCACATTTTCATTAGGCAGAATTCTCTAAGCGAGTCTTTTTGAACTTACTAAAATGTGCGTGTGCCACGCAAACCAGCAAAAGATAAAGAAGCAAACATAGAAAATGTATCTGCATCTAAGCTGATTATTAGCCTACTTTTAAGAGAGAACTGATTTTGTTTGACAGACTGAGGCGCATAACGCGGCTGTTTGATTGGTGAGCACGCTGTGTTTATTCCATTCATTCATGTATCATTTCGTAGCCTACGGTTTAAATCATTGCCTTTTAAATATATACAAATAATATAACGTGTATGATGTATTATTATAGGTGATATTACTCTCGCCAAGCTCTGATTTCTGAGAGATGCACGGAGAGGCAACGTCAATGCGGGATTTGATTTGTGCTCTTTTCGTTCATAAAGTTTTTATTCATTCACTTCACACACTCTATTGCGTGACTTGAGGTCTGTGTATAATATTGCGCTGATCCCCTGGATCAAATGTTATCTAGCAAACAGCAGAGTGTGCCAGCCTCAGCCAAATATTCAGGCAGAATTATTCCTTTTCCGTTATTCGTTTTTAAGCCATTATCCGTGCCATTTCGGCTTCGGGCACACCCATAATTATTAAATTACATATTTTAATTTGACATGTAACATAGAGAAAGCCATAGAAAGTAACAGCTACAAGCAATAATGTAATCCTATAATTTGCGTTGTAGGCAAACTGTGCATGCATTATTGCTAATGCACGCTCGAGTAGTCGATTGTTTCCGACAGCGCCGACTAGTGGTTAAAGCAGTCGATCACTCGACTACTCAACTAGTCTATATAACCCCTACTTTCTACGAAAGCACTTTTTGTAAATAATATGATCACTGATCATAATGTAGATGCACTCTGACAGAAACCTGGCTAAAACCTGATGATTATATTATTTTAAATGAGTCTACACCCCAAGATTACTGTTATAAACATGAGCCAAAAGGTAAAGGGGGAGGTGTTGCTTCAATTTATAACAATGTTTTCAGGATTTCTCAGAGGGCAGGCTTCAAGTATAACTCGTTTGAAGTATTGGTGCTTAATATAACATTATCCAGAGAAACAAATGTTAATGATAAATCCCCTGTGATGTTTGTACTGGCTACTGTATACAGGCCACCAGGGCACCATACAGACTTTATTAAAGAGTTTGCTGATTTTACATCCGAGTTAGTGCTGGCTGCAGATAAAATTTTAATTGTTGGTGATTTTAATATCCATGTTGATAATGAAAAAGATGCATTGGGATCAGCATTAATAGACATTCTGAACTCTATTGGGGTTAGACAACACGTCTCAGGACCTACTTATTGTCGAAATCATACTCTAGATTTAATACTGTCACATGGAATTGATGTTGATGGTGTTGAAATTATGCAGCCAAGCGATGATATCTCAGATCATTATTTAGTTTTGTGCAAACTTCATATAGCTAAAACTGTAAATTCCACTTCTTGTTACAAGTATGGTAGAACCATCACTTCTACCACAAAAGACTGCTTTGTAAGTAATCTTCCTGATGTATCCCAATTCCTTAGCATATCCAAAACCTCAGAACAACTTGATGATGTAACAGAAACTATGGACTCTCTCTTTTCTAGCATTTTAAATACAGTTGCTCCTTTACGCTTAAGGAAGGTTAAGGAAAACAGTCTGACACCGTGGTGTAATGAGCACACTCGAACCTTAAAGAGAGCAGCCCGGAAAATGGAGCGCAGCTGGAGGAAAACAAGACTAGAAGTATTTCGTATTGCTTGGAGGGAAAGTAACCTATCTTACAGAAAAGCATTAGAAAACTGCTAAATCTGATTACTTTTCGTCTCTTTTTTAGAAGAAAACAAACATAACCCCAGGTATTTATTCAATACAGTGGCTAAATTAACGAAAAATAAAGCGTCAACAAGTGTTGACATTTCCCAACATCACAGCAGTAATGACTTTATGAACTACTTTACTTCTAAAGTCGATACTATTAGAGATAAAATTGTAACCATGCAGTCATCAGCTACAGTATCACATCAGACAGTGCACTATAGATCCCCTGAGGAACAGGTCCTGTCATTCTTTACTATAGGAGAGGAAGAATTGTATAAACTTGTTAAATCATCTAAACCAACATGTATGTTAGACCCTATTCCGTCTAAGCTCCTAAAAGAGGTGCTTCCAGAAGTCATAGATCCTCTTCTGACTATTATTAATTCCTCATTGTTATTAGGGTATGTCCCAAAACCTTCAAACTGGCTGTTATTAAGCCTCTCATCAAAAAAACCACAACTCTGGCTGTTATTAAGCCTCAATTATAGACCGATCTCGAATCTCCCTTTTCTTTCCAAGATACTAGAAAAGGTAGTATCCTCACAATTATATTCCTTCTTAGAGAAAAATGGCATCTGTGAGGATTTCCAGTCAGGATTTAGACTGTATCATAGTACTGAGACTGCTCTCCTTAGAGTTACAAATGACCTGCTCTTATCATCTGATCGTGGTTGTATCTCTCTATTAGTGCTATTGGATCTTAGTGCTGCGTTCGACACTATTGACCACACTATTCTTTTGCATAGACTAGAACACTTTGTTGGCATTAATGGAAGTGCATTAGCATGGTTTAAATCGTACTTATATGACCGCCATCAATTCATAGCAGTGAATGAATAGGTATCATATCGATCACAAGTGCAGTATGGAGTACCACAAGGCTCAGTACTAGGGCCGTTACTCTTCACGCTTTACATGTTACCCTTGGGAGATATCATCAGGAAACACGGTGTTAGCTTTCACTGTTATGCTGATGATACTCAGCTTTATATTTCTTTGCGGCCCGGCGAAACATACCAATTTGAAAAACTAATGGAATGCATAGTCGATATAAAAAACTGGATGACAAGTAATTTCTTACTGCTAAATTCTGGAAAAACAGAGGTGTTAATTATAGGTCCTAAAAGCTCTGCATGTAATGACCTAGAACGCTGTCTAAGCCTTGATGGCTGCTCTGTCAATTCTTCGTCATCAGTTAGGAACCTAGGTGTGCTATTTGATAGCAACCTTTCCTTAGAAAGCCACATTTCTAGCATTTGTAAAACTGCATTTTTCCATCTCAAAAATATATCTAAATTACGGCCTATGCTCTCAATGTCAAATGCAGAAATGTTAATCCATGCGTTTATGACCTCAAGGTTAGACTATTGTAATGCTCTATTGGGTGGTTGTTCTGCACGCTTAGTAAACAAACTCCAGTTAGTTAGAAATGCAGGTTTTTGGGTTTTTTATAGATGCATTTTTTATTGTCATATTAGCCCGGTCCTGTCAACACTGCACTGGCTCCCTATCAAACAAAGTATAGATTTTAAAATCTTGCTTATTACTTATAAAGCCCTGAATGGTTTAGCACCTCAGTATTTGAACGAGCTCTTGTTACATTATAGTCCTCCACGTCCGCTCCGTTCTCAAAACTCTGGCAATTTGATAATACCTAGAATATCAAAGTCAACTGCGGGTGGCAGATCCTTCTCCTATTTAGCCGCCCAAACTCTGGAATAACCTACCTAACATTGTTCGGGAGGCAGAAACACTCTTGCAGTTTAAATCTAGATTAAAGACCCATCTCTTTAACCTGGCTTACACATAACATACTAATACACTTCTAATATCCAAATCTGTTAAAGGATTTTTAGGCTGCATGAACAATGCACAAGGGAACAGGGAACACTTCCCATAACACCCGATGTACTTGCTACATCGTTAGAAGAATGGCATCTACGCTCATATTAGTCTGTTTCTCTCTTATTCCGACTTGATTGCAAATTATTGCACAGATACCATTTAAACTGAACTGAGCTGCATGATGACATCACTGAATTCAATGATGAACTGCCTTTAACTGTCATTTTGCATTATTGACACTTTTCCTAATTAATGTTGTTCAGTTGCTTTGACGCAATCTTTTTTGTTTAAAGCGCTATATAAATAAAGATGACTTGACTTAACTTGATAAACATGAATAAAGAAGAATGAAAAAGAGAGCGCAGCAGTGATGACTTCATTGATGGCGTATTTACTCTGAATGAAGCACATCACGGGCACGCCACCTACTGAAGCGTGCGATGACGTCATGACGCAGGTATGCCAAGCGAAAATAATTCAATAAAATGTACATAACTTTTTTTTAAGCACAAATAGGAATTTAAACACCATTTAGTAATATTAGAAAAATAACAATTTTATAAAATGGATACAAGGAAAATTTGCCACATAAATATATGTCAATATATCACAGATCAGTGTGTTCATTTCTCTATGTCTGTGTCGGAAATTTCCTGGATCACAGGACAGCGCACAAACTGGGAATTCCTATGATTCCACTCGACTCACTAATCTATGTCAGTGGACTCTGTGGTCAGTCTTTCTCACCTGTCACCCATTCAACGCAGTTGGTGAGTCTCATTACATCAGGCGACCACACAGAGAACATTTCTTATCTGATCACTGACTCCCCTTTGGCTCCGGTGGTCTTGGGTCACCCTTGGCTATCTTTACACAACCCCAACATAAACTGGCGTCAGAACACATGGCGTCTCATTCTGGAGTGAATATTGTCATGCGTCATGTTTGTTGTCTGCTTGTTCTTCTGTGTCTTGTTTTGTGTTACAGGATGAATATGTGGATCTGTCAAACGTGCCCGCTAAGTATCTTGACCTGAAGGGAGTGTTCAGTAAGTCCTCAGGAGCTTCTCTTCTTCCGCACCATCCTTATGATTGTGCAATAGATTTATTGTCAGGTACGTCTCCGCCTAAGGGCAGATTATACTCAATTTCTGCTCCAGAAAGGATGGAGGAATATATTTCTGATTCTCTGGCATCCGTCCTTCTTCTCCTGCAGGTGTGGGATTTTTCTTTGTGGAAAAGTAAGATGGCTCCCTTCATCCTTGTATTGACTATCGAGGGTTGAACAGCATCACGGTAAAGAATACCTATCCTTTGTCGTTGATGTCTTTAGCCTTCGAGAGTCTGCAGGGTGCTTCCTTTTTCACAAAGTTGGATCTTCGCAATGCCTATATTTGGTTTGCATAAGGGAGGGGGATGAATGGAAGACCACTTTTAATACCTCCAGAGGGCATTTTGAGAATCTTATGCCGTTTTCCAAACTAAAGAGTTGCTTTGTTTCAGCTCCCATTCTTGTGGCCCCTGATCCATCTCGTCAGTTTGTGGTGGAGGTCGACGCATCAGAGCGTTCTTCCGCAGATGGTAAGGTGCACCCATTTTTCTCATCGTTTGTCTCCTGCCGAATGTAATTATGACATTGGTAATAGAGAGATGCTGGCAGTCAAGCTTGCTTTGGAAGAATGGGGTCATTGTTTGGAGGGTTCGGAGGAACTTTTTATAGTCTGGACCAACAATAAGAACTTTGAATACATCAGGTCTGCTAAAAGGTTAAATTCTAGGCAGGCTCGGCTGGCTTTATTTTTCGGGCGTTCTCATTTTTCAATATCTTCTCGTCCAGGTTCTAAGAACATTAAACCTGATGCTTTATCCCACATTTTTGACAGATCTGAATGGCCGTTGTTTCTCAGCCAGAGAAACAGCAGTTGCTGTCATTGATCACGTCTATCATATTCATGGCCTCCCGGTGGATGTGGTCTCTGACAGGGGGCTTCAGTTTGTTTCCAAATTTGTGAAATTTTTTTGTCATTTGTTAGGGGCGACTGTTAGTCTTTCTTCTGGTTTCCATCCCCTAAGTAATGGTCAGACAGAGAAGCCCAAACAAGATTTGGAATGTGTGTTGTGGTGTTTGGTGTCTCAGAACCCATCCTCTCTGCGTACAGGAGAATTCATTCCGTCTTCCATGTCTCCAAATTAAAGCCAGTTTTTTGTTCTACCATTAATCTGCCTGCCCCAGTTCCCCCACTGCTGTGACTCGTAGAAGGGGAACTCACTTATTCGGTAAAACGCTGTCAGGGTACAGAAAACAGGAAGCAATAATGCAAGTAACGGTATTTATTTAGGTCACAAACGAGGAAGGCTTTAGTAGAGGTGGGTGGCGCTGGGACCTCGATGGCAGCACAGTACGGGTGAGGTGGTCAGTTGAGTGCGTTGGTGAGGACAGATGAAAGGTTCCAGAGACGACGATGACATCCATGTTTACCGGGGCAGGCAGATTAATCAGGGAATGAAACACAGGCTTTATCTTTGATACATGAAAGGTGGGATGGATTCTCCTGTATGCTGCAGGAAGTTTAAGGCGGACTGCCACCAGACTAATGATCTTGGTGACAGTAAACGGGCCAATGAATTTGGGAGCAAGCTTATTGGAAACGGAATGGAGAGGAATGTTCTTGGTATAAAGCCACACTTTTTGACCCACGACGTATACGGGAGGCTTAGACCAGTGGCGATCGGCTTTAGCCTTGGTGCACGCCCCCACTTGGAGTAGAGTCTCGTGGGCTCTAGTCCATGTGCGGTGACACCTCTGGATAAAGGCGTGAACGGAGGGGACCGCGACTTTGGATTCCAGACTGGGAAAAATTGGTGGCTGGTATCCTAAACTACACTCGAACAGAGATAGGCCCGTCGCTGATACTGGTAACGTTTTGTGGGCATACTCCACCATTGACAGTTGTTGGCTCCATGAGGAAGAATTGATAAGCATTACGTTAGTCCAATTTCGTGAAGATCGATGCTCCCTGCAACCTCTCGAAGGCTGAAGACATCAAGGGCAAAGGATAAGTATTCTTTATCGTGATGTTGTTCAGTCCCCGGTAACCGAGGTCAATAAATGATGATAAGTTTAGAAATGTTGTGCATCCACTTATTATTAGTGTGACATTTTAGCATGCAAATGAGGGGGAAAACTTCAAGATATCGGCCCTAAAAATCGGCAGCACATATCGGCCATCGGCTGACCCTGACCTCTAAACATCGGCATCGGCATCGGCTATAGAAAAGCCCATATCGGTCGATCTCTAGTTGTGACGGATGAGCCAGGGGTGTCCAAGGACTATGGGTGCAAGGGGAGAGTCTAATATATAAAAGGAAATGATCTCAGAGTGGTTGCCTGACGTGATGAGGTTAATGTCTCCAGTGGTGAGTGAAATGTGAGTGGTGAGATGTCGTGTGAGTGAGTGGTTTGAGTGGAATCTGAAGCTTCTGTGCAAGTGCATGATCCATGAAATTACCTTCAGCCCCGGAGTCCAGAAGTGCCTGACAGTCGTGGGTGGGTGCTGACCATCTCAGTCTTACCGGGAGGAGCGTAGATGATGATGAGGTCTTCCCGGTGGAGATCCCACCCGATAGTAGCCTCATACTTACTATCGGGCTTGGCCTTTTACCGGACAGAAGTAGGCGTGATGACTGGCTCCCCCGCAGTAAAGGGAAAGGCCCTGGGATCTCCGCCTCTCCTTCTCCTCCCGGGAAAGCTGAGCTCACCCTACCTGCATGGGCTTGTGATCGTAGATGGGGCTGACCGCGTCCCCACCGCTGACTCGCGTACCAGCAGGATCTCTCGTAGCATGACTGGGTAGGGTCCGTCGCTCTACTCTGGACAGTCGTGCATCAACTCTTAGTGCCAGCTGAATAAGTCCATTGATAGAATTCGGAAGATCCAGGGCGTAGATCTCTCTCTGGATGCGGTCAGCCAACCCATGCAGGAACATGTACCACTGCGCCTCCTCGTTCCATTTACACTCTGCCGCTAGAGTACGGAACTCGATTGAGAAGTCTGATACTGATCTCTCTCCTTGTCGCAGGTCTGCAAGCATTCTGGCTGCCTCCCTCCCGGCGACGGCCCGATTAAATACCTGTTTCATCTCAGCGGCGAGCATCTGGAATGAGGCACAGCATGGGTCCTGGTTCTCCCACACTGCCGTCCCCCATAATGCTGCTCTCCCAGTCAGCAACGTCAATACAAATGCGACCTTGGCTTGCTCATTATTAAATGTCCTGGGTTGAAGAGAATAGTGCATCGAGCATCATGTTAGAAAAGCTCTGCAGTAATTCGGCTCACCAGAGTAAGGTTCCGGGACAGGAAGGCGTGGTTCTGGCTGAGAGGGACCTTCTGGTGGTGTGGGGGGAACGGGCGTGGGGGGCGCAGTGGGAGCTCGCAGGAGTTGTAACTGCTGGGTGAGCTCGGACACCTGCGTCACCAATGCCTGAACAGTGCGACCAGTGTCGTTCAGAGTCCTCTCCTGTGAGTCCATCCTCCGAACGCTGGCGCTGAGGAATTCCTCCAATGACGACGACGGGTTACTCACTGCTTCCATCAGGAGTTCAGATCGTTCTGTCAGGGTACAGAAAACAGGAAGCAATAATGCAAGTAACGGTATTTATTTAGGTCACAAACGAGGAAGGCTTTAGTAGAGGTGGGTTGTGTAGGGACCTCGATAGCAGCACAATAAGGGTGAGGTGGTGAGTTGAGTGCGTTGGTGAGGACAGATGAAAGGTTCCAGAGACGATGATGACTTCCAACAAACACAACCGGAACAGGACCATGAGAATGAATGCCAAGCAGGAAGAATCAAACATGAAACACGATGAACCTCAAACAACGATCTGACAAACAAGAGATGAAAGACAGGGCATTAAGTAGGCAGTTGGTAATTAGGTGCAGCTGCCGCTGATCACTGATGATCAGCGGTAATAACCACATCAAACAATCAGTGACGTAACATGAGATGAGCAGGAAACAATGAATTCATGAACCGTGACAAACGCATTCTGGACTCGAGGCGGAGGGGATGCGAATTTCAGTACCTGGTGGACTGGGAGGGTTATGGTCCGGAGGAGAGGAGTTGGGTTCCTGCTAGGGACATATTGGATCATTCGCTTATCAATGATTACAATTGCCAGGTAGGTTCCTCTGGAAGCGCCAGGAGGTGCTCCTAGGGGGAAGGGTACTGTCACGGTTCATTTCTGTGTGTCTGTGTGTTGTTATCTGTCTGATTGCTCGTTCAGCGTTGCTCCGGCAACTGCGGTGCTGACGAGCTAATCAGCGCGGCTGCACCTGCTACTCATTCTGTCCTGCCTTTATGGCGTTATTTTACTGACAAATGTTGAGAGTGCATTATTGTAGTGCGAAAGCACATTAATACAATGCTCGAGCGCGAATCTCTCTGCTCGCACACGGATTTCCTTTGCTCACACAAAACACGCGCGCTCAGATACACGCTGCTCTCGCCCAGAGAGAGTGCGTGCACTTAAATCGTATCTCTTCTCTCGCTCTAACTATGTCCTCTGTACTCTCAAATCTCTCTGTGCTCATGCGCTATAGATATTAATCCTTTTCGCACCTGAATTAAACGTTGTCAAAAGTTATCAACCAATCAGATTTCAAAGATGGATCTGTAATTTCTTTACAATTTAATACTACTTCATCATAATATTAGAAATGCATTGGGCATTTGGATGATTTGTAAATGACCTTTAACAGTTTGGTCAAACCCTTTTGAACGATTTATCTAAACAAACAAAACAGCATATGATTCTAAAAATTCATGTGGTCATATAAGCCAATATATATATTGTGTACTTGGATTGAGATAATAAATATAACACTATAATTAATTTTTCATATTTTCCATAACATTACTACATTGTATTCTATGGGTTTAATGCATTTGCAGACAATGTAATTACATGTACCTGTCATATAACTGTATATTCACTGTTTTAGAGAAGAGTGCAATTGAATGTATAGCTAATATTAAGTGGATTTTCATGAAAAAAAAAAAAAAACTTTCAGAACTGAAAACAAACACTGGATTTTTTTTAAAGTTCCCAATAAATGTCCAAACAGCAATGATATTAGAGCATTTGTAGTTATATCTTGCATCATTTACATCTATTTTTACATTTGATGTTGATTTTAGGAGTTGTTACTTATTATTGCCATCATACCAACTGAGAATTTATTGCAATGATTTTAAATTCAGTTGAGGTATCTATCTGACATATGGCATAACATTGATGTTTTATATAAAGTCTTTAGGGCCATAGGCTATAATATGTTGTTTTTAGATAAATTGCCCAGAGACCAACCAGTTGGACAGAGGTCCATTTTTATGGTTTTGAAAGTGCTTTATAAATAAATAAATAAATAAAGGTTATGTACAAATCATCCAAGCACCAAATTCCTGGCCATTTCTATAGGCTACATTTCTTGTTGCGGCTATATTTCTTACAAATATACATCTCATATAAAGACCAACACTGCACTTTTACGGCAGAGCGCAATTTACGGCATTTACGACGTTTTGCTAATAGTATAATGAGCCACACCAACTGATTCCCGCAGCCAGTACATTTGAACAGTTTTCACCCAATCGACCAATTGAAATGCTGCTCATTAAAACTGCTCGACCGGTCCTGAATTATTTTATATTTGCCTGTTAAATTTTTATTTTGAGAAAATTTGAACAAAAACTGGAATGTGAACACAGGGTCAGATGTGATCTGCAAGCTCCTGCAAACAAATGGGCAAAATCAGGTAAGAAAATCACTATCTTTATTACATTTCAAAAATAGTAAAGTATAACCTTACCAATGTTTATAAATGGGTAAAGGACATGTAACCTGCAGAAGATAAATATGTCTGTGTGTATATTTGTATTCTGTATCACAGATGCTAAAGTTAGATGCTCATCTGATGTTGTGTGATGCTGGAAATTTGTCTGTCTTTTAGAGATTTTTCTGATGTGAATGCCATGCATTAGGTGTGTTATATTGTTAATCGTACAATAGTCTCAAAGATAACATACTCTGTTCGTGTTTTCTGGATAATCGCAAATGTTTTTTGGTGTTGTTGTTGTTGTTGTTTTATTTTTAAGTACAGTACAGTTTTTATTTCACTTTTGGTACAACACATTTTAATTTAATACATTTTTTTCATTTACCTGTATGTAAGAACATTACAGTGTTAATGTTTAAACTGTGTATTTACAATGTTGAAGTGGCTGACAACAATAAATATTCTTATTAGGAATAAAACTGCCTTGTGTAAAACTGTGCAGAGCTTAGCTGTATAGTTAGGCATACTACGCTGCTGAAATTTAATGTTGGTCATTATGGTGGTACTTGGAGAGCCAAATATTTTCTGAAGTGGTTGGTATAAAAAGTTTGAGAACCACTGGTTTAAAGAAATGGTATAAAATGAAATCCTGCTTTTTAAAAACTTTTCAGTAAACCATTTCTTCTTTCCCCTTGTAGAGTCATCAAGGATCCAGCTTATTATTGGCAAATTGCTAAGGAATTGTTCATCTGCTACATTGCACTGTCACTTCTGGTAGAGATTCATTGACCTTTTGAGACAGGTTGTGATTTTTCTTGGTTTAATAAAATGTACTTAATTTGATTTTACTTGTTTTACCAAATACACTGTATAGTTAGGATTCTGATTAAAACAGTGTAACTGGGGGCTCTGAAAACACTGCTTGTGAATAATTTGCTAATATTGAAAACTTTCATCTGAATACATTAAATAAGTTTTTAATGAATAGTGCACTTTGTTTCCAACCCCACTGTTATTGAACTGTAAAGCGAACATTTTCTGTGTGATTTGTTTTGCATTCAGTTTTCAGTTAAAAATATTTCAAAATATCAAAGTTGATATTTTATAAGGATTTAGTACAGGACCATACAGAAAGTGCACAAGTGGGAGAGAGTGGAAGGGATGGCATCAGAAAGGACCTAGAGCTGATACTCTTTCAACGATCACCCAAAGCATAACCACGCTATATACACAAGGCTGTTGGTTCTAACATTTTATCAGAATTTGAAGAAACATTTCTACTTGAATATTAAACATTTTTCTACTTAAAATATTAAATGCATTTCATTCGAGGCAGGGTTTTTCTTGCGTAAAGAATTTCAAGGCGACTGTCTCTTGTCAAATTCATTTAAATTCAATACAGTCTTCTATTTCAGCTTCAAAGTGTGTGTCTTGTTACTGTAACCTAGAAGACCATTTCTATGCAAGTTTCACTGTCATATATAAATCAGGATACATGTTATTGAATTAAATTCAAATCTGTTAATACATTTATTTAAATTGCAAGCAGTTTTCTTTTTCAAATCCGAAGGGTGTGTCGTGTTACTGGTTCCAGAAGAACATTTTGATGGTGGTTTTAGCCACAGAACTATAATAGAACATATACTATTAAAAATGAAACCAATACATGTTAGTTTAAAATAAATACAATCTTATATCCCAGCTACAAAGGGTGTGTCTTGTTACAGTTTTAATAAAGGATATTATGCAGTAGTTTGTCAAAAGCGATGCCGAATGCATGCTAATGACATTCAAAAACCGCTTGTGCAGACTTCCATAGAGTCTCAGTATTACTGCCCCCTAGAGGAATGTGCTGCAGGTGTTTTGAATGAGTTTGACATTCAAACTTATAAATGCTTTTAAAATCAATACAGTCTTCTATTTCAACTTCAAAAGGTGTGTCTTGTTTCTGATTTCTAAATGAACATTTCAATTCAGGGTTTTACACTCACATGTAATTTAGGACACATGCTATTGAATTAAAAGCAAAAATTCCATTCCATTCCTTTTTTCTTTTCTTTTTTTTTTTTTGATAGTTGTTCACAATTCCCTTTTTTTCCCTGAGCAGTTAAACTGCACTATTCTTCATAAAAACTCTCCAGGTCTCACAAACTCTTTGGATAAATTGTAATAATTGTACATATAAGTTTCTTCTGAAGCTTCTGACATAATTAATTGATTATTTTGTCTTGTGGACTATATGTAAACATCTCTGATGCAAAATATCTTACTCAGGACAGCATTAAAAAATAAAATGCATTTTGTGAAATACCTCTTATTTTGGTAAAATAATTAACATTTTGCCCACAACCATATCTTCATAGAACTATAAGTCAGAATAAACTCCAGTAGGGGGGTCAAATGGACCCTTTGTACAATTTTGTGCTTTGACAGCTAGTAAAAGTTTATATTTATTTATCTTTTTACTGTTATTTATAATAACATTTCTAAATGTTACCATTCAAAAAAAACAATTTAAATAAATAAATAAATAAATAATAATAATAATATAAATATGAACTAAAAAAAAAAGTTATTTTTCAATAATTCATAGTCTTTTTTCACGGTCTTCTGTTGCAGTCATCCATAGTATAATGTATAATAAAAACTGGATGACTGCAAGACCGTGAAAAAAGACTGAATTATTGAAAATTATACTACCGTTGAATGCTTGAATCTGATCGTAGTATCTTACTTTAACAAGACTGACTTCTTTTAATACTGTCTGTAACATGATTTTGTTTAGATGAATTGAATACAGTTGTTTCCTGTTTAAATATTTTCTGTATTTACATGACATTTTAATTATTGCACATGATTTTTAAATACCTTCTGTGATGTTTTTTTTTTTTTTTTTATAACGATGTTCATTAAACAATATAATTTCTTGTTTGAATATATTTTCTGTATGTCACTGAAATAACATTTTTGAACTGTCCTCAATATTTTACTCAAAAGTACAGTAACTTTTGTTTTAAAAAAGCTAGGATAATATACGGCCTCTTTTAAGAGTGCAAGACTACTTTTAAGGTGTTGGTAATTCATAGATAGAAATTTTAAGCTGATTTATATGTGTGTGTATTTATAGATCTATAGGTACATTGTAATTTGTGTTGTTCCATACTTTAAAAAAAATAATAATGTACAATATGTCAATAAACTAACATCTCTTTTGGATTAGCATTTCATATACAGTATGCAGTGGTGGCCAAAATTATTTGAAATCATAATTTTTTTAATAATATTCAGTTTGCGCATGTAGTAACGTTAAAGATGTTAACTTTAGTTATGACCATTAGATGAACTCTCTTACCTTGGACTACTATGGACTGTGTCATCTTTTTAGTTCATACAATTTTATCTACTGAAATTTGAATGTGTTACATGATCTCCATCTAACATTCGTCTATGGAGTTATCGCTTGTAAGTCGGCGCCGGCGGTTGTTGTTTGCTATACAAACAGTGAGCGTTTCGTGCGACAATTTGAAGTCAAAGCGTCGTTGGTTGATGACGTATCACAGTGCGCAAGGATATTCTGTTTGTAGTTTTTCATTTTAGCGTTTTCCTCTCAGCATTTTATTCACAAATGTAGATTTTCAGGTCTCAGCCTGTTTGTACTCTTCAAGAATTATTAAACTGAGAACAAAAGTTTAAACATTTTGTTGTATTATTATAAGTTATTTTAAGTAATATTTTGTTAATACCCCTTTAATAATTTTTAGCAGTTTTTCGGTTTAAATGTTTATCATCAATATTTTTGAGCTTGTGGAGTTAATTTTGTTTTATTTATTTAGCCTTTTATTAGCCTTATTTATTTATGTGTCTAATGGAGTTATTTGTAATTTGAATGCTATTATGCTCTAATTTCTTGTAAAAAAAAAAAAAATGTAGCTTTTTCTATCATATCATATTTGGATAATGAGCTGTTGAAAGACATTTTTTTTTTTAAATAATAAAAAATACAAAAATCCTTTATAAATCTATAACAGTCCATTTCAAATAATAATTTCCTGTGTCCCAGTCCATATACTATCCACCCTAAACAGTATCCAAAAATACCAAAATAATTAAAAAAAATAAATGGTTATAAACACATCTTTCTCTTGTTAGCAGTTTTTACTGACAAATTTTTTTTTTTTGCATTTATCTTTGTAGTTTCACTTGAAAAAAAAAAAAAACACGCATTATATATATATATCTATATCTATATATCTATATATACACTGTAAAACCCGACAAGTAATTTAACTCAAACCGTTTGAGTAAACAGATATCCTTAAAAACCTGACAAGTTAGGTTTACTCAAACCGTTTGAGGAAACCGATTGCCTTAAACCATTTAAGTTTTAAAACTTAATAGTTTTGAGTACTCTGAACTTAATTCAGTTGAGTTCACTGAAAGAAGATATACATTGCAATTAAGTAATTAAGTGATTAATTGAGGTGATAATTGAGCATTAGTGATGAACACCTGCTGTTAACAAACAGAATTACTGAAGAAAAAAAGAGAGAAAGGAACTACAACTGACTTCAGACACAGCCTCACTAAAACCTGACAAGTTATGTTAACTCAAACCGTTTGAGGAAACCGATTGCCTTAAACCATTTAAGTTTTAAAACTAATAGTTGTGAGTACTCTGAACTTAATTCAGTTGAGTTCACTGAAAGAAGATATACATTGCAATTAAATAATTAAGTGATTAATTGAGTGATTATTGTGAATTAGTGATGAACAGCTGCTGTTAACAAACAGAATTACTGAAGAAAAGAGAAACACAAGAACTACAACTGACTTCAGACACAGCCTTAGATAAAATAAACTGAAATAAAATACATTAAATCTCTCAAGATCTGATTAAACAACCCCACAAACAGCATCACCAGATCCACTTATTAATAACCAGACTGACTTTATTTCTGTCAGACGTCTACAGAAGATCTGATTGAGAATTAACTAAGGTTTAGATGTTGATTTATTGTTTCATTTGAAGTAACCATGTTAGAGATCAGTGTTTGCTTTAGTTGAGCTCTTAACCCTTGACTTCTGTCTTAGTTTTTTCTCTGGCTGTTGTAACCATTTGTTGTAACTCAAAAGCCCAGAGAAAATATCATCAGGTGTTATACACACACTCACACTCTTAGAAGCTGCTTTTATCCAAAGCAACTTACAGTGCATTCAGGTTAGCATTTTTTTTTTGTCGAACCTGTACCTAGATGTTGGTTGTTATACTGTATATTGGTGATGATAATCATTGATTATTGAACTGTCTGGAGTTTAATCTCTGATGAAATAGGTGTTGCGTAATTGGTTGGATTGATTACAGTAAAAGTGATTCTAAGAGCCAGTGGTTCTGTGATAATCAGTTAATATAAAGAACTTTCCAAACAGTTTGGTTTTCTGTGGTGTCATTTAGTCACACACAGACATCAATAATCAGCATATGAACCTCAACAATGGTGACCATAAAAAAAAAAAAAAAACAATGCAGCAGAGCATGCTGGGAGCAATGGATGAGTTTTGTACTACAGTAGTACCCAGCATGCATTGCAGCATTTTTTTTTTTTTTTTTTCGTAACCATTGTTGAGGTTCATATTCTGATTATTGATGTCTGCGTTTGACTAATTGACACCATAGAAGACCAAACTGTTTGGAAAGTCCTTTATATTAACTGATTATGAAAGAACCACTGACTTTTTGTATGGCTTTCATTGTAATCAACTGAACTAACTATAGAACACCTATTTAATAAGATTTTGAACTCTGAACAGCTCCCTAATTGATGATTATCATCACCAATATGCTGTATAACAACCAATACCTGATCATATTTTCCATGGGTTTTTTGAGTTATAACAAACATGTTTCAAAAACACATGGTTACAACGTCCAAAAAAAATAATCTAAGACAGAAATCAAGGGTCAAGAGCCCAACTAAAGCAAACACTGATCTCTAACATGGTTACTTCAAATGAAACAATAAATCAACATCTAAACCTTAGTTAATTCTCAATAAGATCTTCTGTAGACGTCTGACAGAAATAAAGTCAGTCTGGTTATTAATAAGTGGAGCTGGTGATGCTGTTTGTTAACAGCAGCTGTTCATCACTAAAGCTCAATCAGCACTTAATTAATCACTTGATTACATAATTGCAAAGTTTTAAAACTTACATGGTTTAAGTAAAGGCAATCTGTTTACTCAAATGGTTTGAGTTACTGTGACTTGTCAGGTTTTAGTGTATAAAAAAAACAACAAAAAAAAACAAGGTTAAATCACATAAAGTTGGTTTAAATATATTTTTGAACAGATAATAAATGGTTAAAACTGAAATTGCTACAAGATTTCTTATGCAACTTTGATTAGCATTTCCATTGTGTGTGTGTGTGTGTCACCCCTGCATTTGATTTTTCTGGTTAATTACTGAATTGCACTGATTTTTCATTTTCTAACATAACATTTACATTACAATTATTACTTCTCTTACTAACAAGTATTACATTTACTATTGAAAGTGCACTATGTAGACTTTGTAACTCTTCTACCAAAAATACAGGGAATTTTTTCGCTTGCAAACTCTTGTGGCTTTTGGAATAGAGTGCAGAACTGGTTAACTGAGAAAGTTGTATTGAACGTCTTTAGCAGTTATTTGATATTAAATACTTAACTATTCATTTGCCCTTGTAACTACAACCTCCTTTAAAGTGTTCTATAAAAGTTGAAAAGTTAAGTGTATTGTTGTTATATTAATATATTCATATAAAATTATTATAAATTGATATTTACGGTCAGTTTTGTTCAAATATTCTTACTGCACCTACACTACTGCAGGTGTAGTTTCACAGGAATTAATATACAAATACAGATACGAAACAAATATCAGAAAACATTAGCTTTATTAAAGTTTACTGTATGGCTTTATTAATATTTTGTGCATATTTGTTTAAAGTATCAGATTTTTAGAGATTATATACCTCGATCGTTTTATATCAGTTTAACACAACACTTGCAGTGCTCTGGTTTACATTTCATTAGTGATTAATGACATATTTCATAGTGATAGAGTACTGCAGCTATAAATGATGCTAAAGAGACAGTGTGCATAGTGCTTCATTCTTTACTGAAACACAAGCAATGACACAGGTTCATTTCTGTTGCTGTCGCTCAAGAAACAGGACATTTGCCCACACTGACTGCACCGCTGACCAAAGCCGCTTTACTGAAGCTCACAGGAGACTCGTTCACAGACAGGTTCCTCATGCAACCCGTGTAGCCCCTTCTGCTGAGGAGACTGTGGGGCAGAATGGAGTCTGGAGCAGAAAAAAGGATCAAAGAGATTTGAATAAACTCTCTCTGAGATTTACAAGCTACAATTATTGACTTCAAAATGAAAAAAAAAAAAAAAAAAAAAAAAAAACACCTCATACAGTAGCATATAAAAGATACAGCCTTGTGCTTAGATTAACCTAGTTATTTTGACCCAGAGAGGATTTCTGAAATCAAGTAGTATCAAAAATGAATCATAATATTTACTGTTATTTTGTTATTTAATCCAATGAATGTCTATGATCATTAGTGGTATGAAAAACTTTGACTGGTGGTGACTGACCTGGGGCTCCTCCAATAAACACTGGAGAGCTGCTGTTCTGTGCTGTTTGATGAACAGACCCCACAACATGATTCCCCTCTGAATCCACATCCAGCTGCACCACTTTACCATCTCTGATCACTGGAAAACACAGCAAAGCTTAATGATTGCACTGCACTGATGAAGAGGCCTCACTGCCCAGAGAGTAAATGACCTAACAGGATTACATAACATCATGTATATCTATAACAAATTCAAGTAAGCCATATGCATAACTAAGCAAATCTTTAATGGGCTTTAAGTAGCTGAAAAGAAAGAAAAATACAGTTCCAAATGTGATATTTATAAAATAATTTAGTTTAAGAATTTTGATGATTTGAAGTACAGGAGATGTAATAGTTATAACAGTATGAAGCTGTTAGGGTTTTAGGTCTCTACCTGTGATCTTATGCCAACTTCCATCACAGATTTCTTGTCTAGGAGACACGTAGGTGGAGAACTCACGTACACCATTATTCACCACAACAACCACCTACAAAACCCCATCAAATCAATCAAATGACCTCATTGTTCCTATTAAATATCTCTCTCATGAAAATAAGTAGAAAGAAAATTACATGCACAAGGCTACAATATGAATGTTTTGCATTGCGATCAACTATTCTCTAAGCTCTGCCTTTTTGGCTACTGTTGCTTGCTCAAACAAGTATTATAGCATGTCCAACAGAACTCAATCTGAGATTTTTGTGAACATTGCATAAATTATATTGATACTTGTGTAGAGCACAAATAATGCTATAAAATGCATTTTTACATGCTGGTTAAAAAAAAAAAAAAAAAAAAAGTTCCATTGTGCAGTAACTTGTGGAGATTTCAAGCAAACGCCAAATTTGAAAACAGTTATAACTGATAACGATGAGTGTACATGTTTTCAACAGTTAACTTTGGAAAACATGTACAGTAGGTGTCCTTACTGAGATTTAGGAAAGAGGGTTGGAAAAGGTTTTGAGAAGACATTACTTCTATAGACTCTCTTTATAAAAAAAAAGTAGTCCACTTAATTATATTGAATGTGCACTTATAGTTACTTACAATCAATCTTAAAAGTATATTTTCACGAAACTGTACTTGCAGATACTATAATATTAAAGAAATAAAAAAATACACTTAAGTGTACTATAGAGAGTAAACTAGTAAAAGTACTTTGTAATGATGTGAAAAGTTAAAAGTACATTTCAAATCATTATTTTTATTAGCATTTTGTCATGTGTTGACTACCATACAACTACCATAGGAAAAAGATGTCCAGACCTGGTTTTGATAGATGTACAGAGTGAGATATTCCTTCTCTCCAGCGAAGGCATGCAGTAGCACTCCTAACGCCACGCGAGGGCGCACCTCCATCACCATCTTAAATCTTGAGCCAAAATCAAAGGAGTCATCTGCATGTCAGGAGAAGAACATACTTTATGTCACCATATTATTCTTGGATAACTTATAACCGCAAATGGCTAATACATTTAGACAAGGAGAGATCTGATTGTTGAACACTGCTGTGTATTCAGCTGTTTAACTATGTATGCTGGAATCTTGTCCTCTTGAGCCAAGTAGAGTCATGTGCATGTGTAACCCCCTGACCATCACATAGGGCGTGAAATTTCTCTATGCACATTTAACAGCTGCAACGCCATTTCTCAAGACCTTGAGGACTGTTTAAATCATCCCCAACCTCTCCACCAACCAGTTAGATCATTGAACAAGCACCATATCACATTCTCTCTCTCACAGGAGCCTCTGTCTGTCTGTGGCTCTCACTTATGTGTTGGAATGCTTGTTGGGTTATTTTTTTTAGTGGTATTCTTGCACAAGACCACCATGAGAATTCAAGCTTGTTCAACCTGGTTTATGCTGGTTAGTGTGAGTTTGGCCTTCTCAAAACATGCTTGTCTTTGGTAAGTTAGCAATTCAGGTTAGTGTACCTGGTTAAGCTGGTCTTTTCAACAAGGCAGTCAAATGTTTGTCAGGACTATTTTCCACATTTTAACCTCTTAACTGAAATCACTGTGAGACTATGTTCAGGCGCTACAGTACATCAAAAATAGCCACTGGGTGAAACCCAAAATCCATTGAACTTTTTTGTTGATTTTTCCTTTAACAAATTTTACATCTCTGTCTAACCAACAAAAATGGAACCTTGAGGCTCAGACCTTTCCAACCAACATGTTTTGTCAAGTTTAGCAAAGGTTATGAACACACAAACAAAAATGGGAAATGTTGACAGCTAGCTGAAATATAAATGTATGTGGGTTTCTTTATATTTAGTTTGATTTCTGTTAACATGTATTTTACTTCAAGTAACTTTTTTATACTTTTAGTTTTAATTACAGATAATAACCCTGCTTGAATAAGTTATTTAACAACGTTTAGTCTACAAGACATAATAGCTGATTATTTTATTTATTTTATTATAGAATGACCCTGTTCTAAAGCTTAGATATGTTTGATTCACAATACTTTGTGCTGCCTGAATGATCCTGGAGAATGCCGTTTTCATGATCCTTCTGCACATTATGGATCTTTCAACTTACTTCAATAGGTGCATCCAGAGATGCTTCTGAAACACCTCTGAAGGAGTTCACATATATGCTGGACACTTAATGTCTGCTAAATTAAAGCTAATTTTCAGCAAATAGCATATGCCTTTATATCAAACCATTTGATTAACAAAAATTTATTAAAGAGTGTCCAAACTTTTGACTGCTAGAGCATATTATTCACTAAAATGATGAATCTCTGTTCCATTAATGCCTCTGAGGAATAAATCAAGAATGTAAATAAATTCATGTTGACATACCCAGTGGGTTCAGTGAGCCATGGTGGGAATACTGTCTCCTCTTTCTCAACACTAAAACATTTAATTAAGTGAGTGATACATAGTATGTTACCCAGCAGCACATATCCTCCCTCCTCAGTGAAGTATGTCCCTGGTTCAGAGGGGCGCTCGTAGCAGGGTGTGACCCCAAAACTGTGGGAGGCAGAGGTGAGCCAGCGGCCATTTAGCTGGAGACTCCGCACACAGCCAGAGAAGCCAGACACAGACATCTTCTACAGAAGTAATAGAAGGATGAGAATTTAAGAAATGTATACATTTCATTAACATCATCACAAAATAAACCCAAAGATGGTGATCACGACCCAACACAAAACATATAACACTGAAATAATTAAAAGGACATGAAAAAAAAAAAAAAAAAAAAAAAATATATATATATATATATATATATATATATATATATATATATATATATATTATATATATATATATATATATATATATTTATGATGTAAGAAGAAAATGTGTTATGTGCTATGACACAAAATCATAACAGTGTAGGAGACTGTTTTGACACAAGTCAAAATATTGATTTTAGCTGTCATTAGGCTATATAAAAAATATTTGACTTCAGAATGCTGTGATTTACCAATCCAAATCAGGTATTCCAAACAGTCATGTAAAGATGCATAATAATGATGTTAATATGCTATTTAAGATTTAGCATAGCATGTCATACCACATGACGTCAACCTCCAAGAATTCTTTGTAAAATAGTCCTACTTAGATCTTATTTTCTCTGCAAGTTTCTCCTCAAACTGTTGCTGTGTAGTAGTTGAACTGAACAGTACTTTGCTACAGCACTTATTAATTGCGGTTAATGCTAATTTATATTGTGTAAGAAATTACAATGTCCTGCCCTATTAATTTGACTTTATCTAATTAGATCAGGATAACTGCTTCAACCCAAATAGCTTGATTTATCATGGTGAAGAAAAAAAAAAACATTTTCATTATTTCTGCACCATTTGGAGTGATTACATCCTGAAGCTGTTACAAAAGGAAGAACTATATGTATTTGTTATGGATACTCTTCAATAAACATCAACTTTTTTTTATAGTAATGCATCAGTGTTAATGCATATAACATTTAATTTTAAAATAAAATTAACATTAATCAAGATTAATAAATGCTGCAAATATTGTTCATTGTTAGTTCAAGTTAACAGTTGTGTTACTGGAACTTTTAAGTAATCCTGTGACTAAAACTGGAGTTGGTATAATAGAACACTAGTCTGAGAAGTGCAGAAACCTTAAAGTTAATGAAAGTTAAAGAGGGTTCACAATACCTGAATGTTTTTGATGGCCTGATCAGACGGCACCCCGCCTACATAGAGAGGATCTTGGACAAGCAGTGAGATATTTGCGCCTGGAGCTCTGTCCTCTAATACTGTAAGACCATCGATTATCAGTCTGCCAATATTTCCACCTCTGATAAAGATAATCTACAGAGGGAGAGAGAGAGATTAAAAGTGTCACAAAAAGTAGCCACTCTTGTATTAAGCAAACTATTCAATAATTACTAATTACTAAAACTGATTAATAATTATAACTGACTCACTATCAATGTCTCACTATCAATGTGTAAATGAAGCTTATGAGACTGAAAATTCTAGTGGGACGCCAGTTTAAAGGTGAAGAGTAATTTGGCCTGTGTAGTGAGCACTTCTCCTTTGCCGAGATAATCCATCCACCTCACAGATGTGGCATACCAAGATGCTGATTAGACAGCATGATTATTGCACAGGTGTGCCTTAGGCTGGCCACAATAAAAGGCCATTCTAAAATGTGCACTTTTATCACACAGCACAATGCCACAGATGTCGCAAGTTTTGAGGGAGCGTGCAATTGGCATGCTGACTGCAGGAATGTCCACCAGAGCTGTTGCCTGTGAATTAAATGTTAATTTCTCTACCATCAGCCGTCTCCAAAGGCGTTTCAGAGAACTTGGCAGTACATCCAACCGGCCTCAAAACAGTAGACCACGTGTAACCACACCAGCCCAGGACCTCCACATCCAGCATCTTCACCTCCAAGATCATCTGAGACCAGCCAACCGGACAGCTGCTGCAACAATCGGTTTGCATAACCAAAGAATTTCTGCACAAACTGTCAGAAACCATCTCAGGGAAGCTCATCTGCATGCTTGTCGTCCCCATCGGGGTCTCGACCTGACTGCAGTTTGTCGTCGTAACCAACTTGAGTTGGCATTCAATGGCATCTGGCACTTTGGAGAGGTGTTCTCTTGACGGATGAATACCGGTTTTCACTGTACAGGGCAGATGGCAGACAGCGTGTATAGTTTTGTGTGGATGAGTGGTTTGCTAATGTCAGTGTTGTGGATCGAGTGGCCCATAGTGGCAGTGGGGTTATGGTATGGGCAGGTGTATGTTATGGACAACAAACACAGGTGAATTTTATTGATGGCATTTTGAATACACAGAGATACTGTGATGAGATCCTGAGGCCCATTGTTGTGCCATTCATCCACGACCATCACCTCATGTTGCAGCATGATAATGCATTGCCCTATGTTGCAAGGATCTGTACATGATTCCTGGAAGCTGAAAACATCCCAGTTCTTGCATGGCCAGCATACTGACTGGACATGTCACCCATTGAGCATGTTTGGGATGCTCTGGATTGGCGTATAAGACAGCGTGTTCCAGTCCTTGCCAATATCCAGCAACTTCGCACAGCCATTGAAGAGGAGTGGAACAACATTCCACAGGCCACAATCAACAACCTGATCAACTCTATGTGAAGGAGATGTGTTGCACTGCGTGAGGCAAATGGTGATCACACTAGATACTGACTGGTTTTCGGACCCACCAATACAGTAAAACTGCACATTTTAGAGTGGCAATTTATTGTGGCCAGCCTAAGGCACACCTGTGCAATAATCATGCTGTTTAATCAGCATCTTGGTACGCCACACCTGTGAGGTGGATGGATTATCTCTGCAAAGGAGAAGTGCTCACTGACACAGATTTAGACATGATTTGTGAACAATATTTGAGAGAAATAGGCCTTTTGTGTACACAGAAAAAGTCTTAGATCTTTGAGTTCAGTTTGTGAAAAATGGGGGCAAAAACAAAAGTGTTGTGTTTATAATTTTGTTCAATTGTGTATAAATAAAGATAACTTTGAAAGACCTTAATAGGCCTGCGTGGGACGGATTTTTCAGTCCTGCATCTTCCCGTTCCCACAGAAATGTTATCTCGTCCCGCTCCTGCCCGCATAAAAGTAGCCTATATAGATTTTTTTTTTCTGTACATCCATGAAATTTACATTTAGTTCAGTCTCGCCTAGCCACAACAGCATAAACGCTCCTGATAAAATATTTGTTATTAAACTATCAACATTCACAAACCACTGTTATTTTTAACAAAAAAGTAAGAATAGGCTGCTGCGTGCATGGTTTGGCAATCTCCCAAAGCTCTGTTATGCACTCTGCCTTGGGTCCTGCAGGAGTGCAGGTCTCTCATGTGCAAAAACAAACAAACAAACTAAAAAAAAAATACAAAATAATTTCTGCAGTCAGTAAAACTTGCCGGTACGTGATCTGCATATCTACATTCTGGTGTTAAGTGAAAATACCAAAAGCAATTTCTTTTTTTTCTCTCTCTCTAACTAAAAAAAATACAAATAATTTCTGGTGGGAACGGAGCGAGGCCGGTGGAGTGATTGGGAAATGAGCTGACACCTGCTCCACTCACCGGTCTCTGATCGGGAGGATGTTAAGTGCGACGACAGTACCAGAGGAGGCATTTTTTGGTTTTTAAAGTTTCATTTGAGTGTCCGCCGGTTCCCGCCTCCTTTCTTCCCGTGATAGTGAAGTTTTTATTATTACATGTCCATATCGACCAGTGATGTCATTTCCAGTGACGGATGGTGGAAAGTTCAGGAATGAATGGTATGCGATTTAAGGGACTCGAGACCGGTGAGTGGAGCAGGTGTCGCTCATTTCCCAATCACTCCACCGGCCTCGCTCCGTTTACGTCACAGGCGTGTAATGGGCTTGTGCTAGGAAAAACTGGAATCAGATTTAACTTACATCATGCCACTGTCCATCACTGTACTTCTCCTTTGATTGGATTCTGACTTGGTTCTGGCCTGAACTGAATGTGAATACCAGCCTTCCATGAGTGAGGAACAGAGCCATGAAGTTCTGCTCAGACTCATCAGCCAGATAGAAGATGAGACCAAATGCTGAACGAGTTTTCAGAGATAGAGAAAAGTGAGATCTAAAAGAGATTGAAAAACAGAGAACACTTTTATGTTTTTCCAAGTGCACCAGTATAATTCCTGTGCAGGATCAAACTGCATTCATGAAAAATGGGGGAATTTGCCAAGAATGCATGCTTATAGAGTATTGCTCCACCACTGCTCTTTATTGTTCTTTAAAATGTTTAAATGCACTCGACTCTATTCTTCATCACTTAAGCATAACTTGACTAAAACTGTTGCCATGATCAAAAGAAGATACATAGCAGTCTGAGTTTTGTGAATAAGGCACATTTTATAATAATTTGCATATCAAGGAAGAGGCGTGTAGACAGCTCCATCCTTTTGAGGCTATATCCCCACATCTTTCACTCTCATCACTGTTTACTGTATTATCAATAGTTTTATTCTATTCTTAAGCCCCAAATGTCCAAATGTTATGCCCTTGGTAAAGAATGAAAATGACTTCATTTAGATACTCATTACATGTCGCTTCTGATTAAGCAGGATGGTGGGTTGTGAGTAAATAACAAGCAAGTTTTTGAAGTGAAATACCCAACATTAGTTCACTGAAAAAAAACTTACCTCAACCTACACTTTTGCAAAACTCCAAAAACATTTCTTATAAACAAAATAACAACAACATAAAGAACTATTTTGCATGGTTCCATGCACAATACTATATTGACATCAAAACACTTGTAAACTAATACATATTGATGTTTGCGTCACATACCCAGGTATATATTTATGGATTTCTATTGATGTTTGCAGTCTTGTTCGGTGGTATATATTTATTTTGTTTTATTTAGCTCTCACCTAGTAAAGTACAAATTGCACTTGTGAGGAGCACTTGGGTATTAGTCCCATAAAACATCAGTCACGAAAAACATTCAGCAAATGTGTTTTTTTTTTTTTTTTTTTTTTTTATATATATATATAATGTTTTAACAATATTTCTTTAGGTTAAGGTTTAGTGTAGGTAGTATGTTATTTTCAAAGTAGTAGAGCATTAATATTGTAGTGCAACTTTTCGAACATTTTATTTCAGAACTGCAGCAATACATACAACAGCTAACGTAATAAAGCTAACGTAATATAATGTTGTGTGATTCACGTTTTTGTTTTTAGATTAGATAGAGTAATATTTTATTGACAGTTTAAGTTTTTTTGGTTTTTTTCAGATTAAACAGAATAAATCTAAAGACAATAAAAAGTTGATCACATAAAAAAAAAAAAGGAAATGTATGTGAAAGAAATGTAGTGAATGTGCATTGTTTGTTTTTTTTAGTTTGTGTTAATTTATATTATATTTTAGTTTATGTATTTCTTTCACAGTAATTTCACAGTGGGACTTCAGTGCAGATGTACTCTGAAGGTACCCAGCATGCAATGCAGCATGAATAGATCATGCTGTAGAGTTTATTTATTTATTTATTATTATAATTTTATTCTTGTTGGTTTTATTGGTTCTATTGAACTCTTTTTTTTCACTTTTAGCAGTTTGTTGTTTGTTTATTTTATAATGTTGGTTTATTTTGTAAGTGTTGTTTTTATTTGTTGAGTGTTACATCAAAAACCATTGTTGTGTTTTGTATGTCGAGTATGTTTCTCAAATGTTTCTCAGCAGTTGCTTCACTAATGTGAAAGATCCCTTCACAAATGGATGAATATGAAATAGGTTATTGATTAATCTTCATGCTTAAATAATGCACACGTTTTTTGGTGAATTTATCTCATAATATGTCAAGTAAATTCCACTTCAGTCAGTATAGCCTTCTCTATACTCATCATCAGTACTCACTCGTCTCTGATAACACTGGCAATGCCTGAGTACTCTTGTCGGCTGTGGGCAAAACCGCTATAGTGGTGGGCGTGGTGGGTCACTCGTGGGCGAGAGGACAGGTAGCATGAAGCAGCTTCTGTCTCCAGAACATCCAAAGGATAGCTCTTCAAGCCATGTGGCAGGCTAGACTCATCCCTGCCCACCTGAGAAACAACAATATGTTTAGGTTTACAACAGTGTTACACATTTTATTACACACTGTATTCATGGATCTTTGTGTGCTGATATGTTGCACCTTGCGGGAGTGTCCTGGACTTCTTCTAGATGATTCTCTGCTGTCTTTATTGTGCAGAGCAGCAGGGGGTCTCTCTAGTGGGCAGTCCTGTAGTGACACCTGCACATTCTCATGGTAACCCTGGAAGTCTTCTGGCTCTATCTCTCTATCCTGCCTGCATCACATACACATCACATCACATTACCATAAATGATCACAGTCTGAAGTGGTTATTGAATATAACATTTTGAAATCAAACATGACCAGGGTCAATTGTGTAGAACAGATTTGGAGAATTTTAATATTACATCACTTGCTCACCAAAGAATCCTCTGCAGTAAATGGGTGCCGTCAGAATGAAAGTCCAAACAGCTGATAAAAACGTGCAATAACCTACTAGTGATTTGTTTATAAATAAATTCATCATCAAGATGTATTTAACTTCAAACCGTTGCTTCAGAGTCCTCTATCCATAATATTGCTTTCACCAGTGAAATCTGAATCAGAAAATAAGTATGTGGATTTTGATGAGAGAGGCCAAGAAGGGATGGACTTTTTCACTGGATAAGCGTTATTATGGATTATGAACAAATTTTTTCGCCAAAATCAACAGTTTATAAGCCTTAGTTTCTTTCAAACACCCAAATTTTGGCTTCACAAGATGTTAATTAATGGACTTGAATTGTGTGGATTATTGTGATGTTTTTTATCAGGTGTTTGGACTCTCATTCTGACGGAACCCATTCACTGCAGAGGATGAACAAGTGATGGAAATCTGTTCATATGAATTAACAAAATCAGCTACATCTTAGATGGCCTGAGGGTGAGTATATTTTCAGCAAATTTTCATTTTTTGGATGAACTTAGACAGCATTAAGGCTGTACATTTTATAAATATGAACCAACAATATTCGAACAACCAGCCAGACAGCAGGAAAAAAGATCTAAATCCATGATGAAGATGCAGACAGTTCAACAAGAAATGTAGCTATGATATTCAATGAAGGTCAAAATAAATGATGAAGAGATTTAAAAAAAAAGAAAGAAAAATAAACATAACATCACACAATCACAGTCTTTGCTATCGGAATGGAATTACTGTAGATCAATTAGTGTTTCTCAACTCTACTATAACCCTCTGTTCAGTTTAGTTTTGCTCAAAAAGGGCTTTGGTGAGTGTGGGTTGTATTTGTTACCTGCTAATGTATGCATAACTGATGCACCCAGTGAAATTCTGTATGGAACTTGATGGAGAGCCTCCATAGTAGAAAGTCTTTGGAACATTATCTGCCTGAGATGTGGAAGACGGCTTCTTTTTCTCCTGCTTGTCTTTGTCATCAATGACAAGTTCATACCTAGAGATCACGTATAAAGAGTATGATGAGTTGATGTAACAAGTGCATACATATAAGGGCAATTCAAAAGATTCAGAACTTCATTTGATACAACAAATATTCATCAGGAAAGAGTGGAATGTTGATATGAGATCAACAAAATTACTACTTTTTTCCCATCAACAATAATGAAGATGAAATGCATCATCAAGTAAATGATTTGAATTAAAAATACTTTTCACAACAATATGATGAGAAATAACATTTGCAAGGTATTAAATCTGTACTAACATTTTTTTAAAGAAGAAAAATATTATCTCATTAATATCATTCATATTAAAGTATGTTAGAGATTGCCCTGCTGAGGCTGAACTTTGACAAAGAGATGAACATTGGTAAATTGAACAGCTGTGGATGAATATGAAACAGCTTGTTAAAATGAAAATGAAAATTCTCCATACTAGGGAAAAATGATTTGTGATAAACTGTTGCAATAAATAAATGAATAAAACATAGCGGTAGTCAGAACCATAAAATATGCTTGTGACCATGGAATCCCAAAGAGTGCTACTCGAAAAAACGCTGTGCAGTTTCTCATGTGTGCGAACTAAATGACTAGAAAGAACGGAAGGAGCTAAATTTAAAATTCAACACAATTGTAATTTAAGCAATTACGAGATTAAAGTCATAATATTTTGAGATTATAACCTATATTGCACATGCAAATGGCCCGAATTGGGAGCACCGAAAAAAATTCTGGTGGCCCGGCAACCAATTTGAATTGCCTAAACGTGGGATTATTAGCAGAAATCATACCATGTGTCATATACTTGCAGGGCTTGGAAATAACATTTCATGTCTTAAAATGCATTCATTATTTGTAGTGTGCCAGCCACCTAATAATAGCAATAAGCTTTGTGCTTTTGGTACTTTTAGTATAAAGTCTCAGCTTTCAAATTCTGTCATTCGTTTCATTAAATTATTCTTGTAATTTTGACTTTATTCTCATAATTATGACTTTATTCTCAAAATATTTAAAGTTTATTCTTGTAATTTTGACTTAATTCTCAAAATATTTCAATTTTATTCTCGTAATTTTGACTTTATTCTCATATTTTTACGGCTATATTCTTGTAATTTTTCTCAAATTATTATGACTTTATCTCCTAATATTAAATTTTATTTAAACGTGGCACTAAAACGCCGTTGTAAAAATGGACTAAGAATGAGCTAAAATAAATAAATATGACATTGTTGAAGAAAGTGTGCAACTTACTTCTGATTAGTGACTGAGGCAACTAAGAAATGAGACCGTCCATCATTATAATTCTTCTTTTGTGATCTGACTCTGGTTCCTTTGGACTGGAGCACCACAGCACCATTCTCCACTGAGAGAGAAAACTCATCCAACTAAAACAGAGAGAAAGACTGGCTTGATCTATGACACTGATCTATAAAAAGATGCACCCACTATAACAAACACACATTCAGCCAAACCCCTTCCATCAAATACAGAAGTACGAAAAGTTTCTACACTAGCAGGGACTCTGCAGGTTCATATAAGTGAAAAGTGTTGTGCTCTATGTGATGCAACTACTGAAACAGGTATGTAACTTCATGTGTTTCAAAGGACATAGCAACAAAGCCTTGGATCTCCTTCATTTGTTAGTTGGTTTAGGGTTGGCTTGACTCTCTTTTAGGTTAGAGACAGAACAACACTTGACTGGATAAAAAATGGTAACTAAAAAGACTGTACCCCATCTCTGTGATAGAACAGGAGTCCATTGGACTGTAGTGTTTTGAAGTTTAGTCCTCCCTCAAAAGACTGGAATGGTGAGATTTTAGCAGTAGAGCCCAGATAGCCATTACCTGTGAAATACACCTTACGGGACATCTGCAGGTAGAAGACAACAACAGTGTCTTTAAAATGTCTTAAATTATTATTATTACTGAAATTAGAACATATCTACATTACACAGACATAATGATATTCATAGTGGTAAATGGTAAAAGTTAATACAGCACTGACGGAAATGGCATTAGTGTACATTCTTGAGCCTGTGATCATTTCACTCTTTTTATTTAATCAAAATGATGTGGTCTCATTCACAGCATCAGACAAAACAGCACAAAGCCAGCAATGTAACTGCAACAGATGCTGGTAGGTCACATGACAATGGCAACATGGCAAATGTAGTACATCTGGACTGCTGCACACATACACACTATACAGAGCAAAGAAGTATCTATGAGTATGCGATTTCAGATACAACCTATGACAACAGGAAGGTGTGCTACATACAAATGATTCCTCTGGACAGCCACTGCTGATTCCAATGGTTCCTTGCTCCTCCAGGAGATTGAAGAGATTTTTCTGGAACTGGAAGCCCTTTACACAACCCTTCAGTCCCACCAGGGATGACATCTCTGGCCTGTGGGACATACAGCTCTTTCACATGGCTAGGTTGAGTGTAAGAAATGAGTACTGCTAATCTGAGGATTAATATACAACAATGGTTCTCACCTAGAAAGCAGAATGCTAGAAGGAGCTCCTCCAATATAGACATCAGAGAACGGTAGGGGTTTCTTTTCATTTTCCATGGACTTAACATGGCTTTTGTCCACTAGCAGAATGATCTTCTTAGAATGATGATAGATTACAGACACCTGAGAAAAAAAGCAATGATAGGGTGTTAAAAGCTACAATGTGTGGCCATTGAAGTGGAATTGTCCTTGAAGTGGTCTCAAGACAGTATTACCTCATGATATCGAGCATCGTTGATCTGGAGTTTTGCTAAGTTACTCTCCATGATGACAGGACCATTAGTGAAACCAAAGTCATACATCAGACGGAGAAACCCATTTTTCAGCTCCAGCACGAAAAAATTTGCCTGTCGCATAAATCCAACAATACAGTATATGCACAGAAAAAAAATCATTCACTTTACATAGTGGCAGAGTGAGGTAAGATGTTTCACTGAGTAAGATGAATTGCCTCATAAATCTAGTATAGATTTTTCTGATGATTATGAATGAAGAAGAGAAACTATTTTTGACAGTCCATTTTGGTCATATTTACCACGGGTGCCAATATTATTGCAGGGGTTATTTTATTTAATTATTTATTTTTTGTAAAACCTTTCAAGTTTAATTCCATTTTTTTTTCAAATAAAACTGGAACAGATCATTCAAATCATAATTGATGCATATAAGTTTTAATTTTCTAGTTTTGTCCCAGAACCCAAGAATCAGTGGGAAAAAATTAAGAACAAGCAATGATAATTAATTTTTTTTTTTTTACCTCATTAACCATAAGGAATAGAATTCCATTGTTGGCAACAGTTCGAACTTCAATATCAAATCGAGTGACAATGCCAATTTTGCCTCTTCTCTCAATGCTGTTGACTAAAGCGAAGCCATTGCCATCAAACAAATAACTTGTCACACGACTCTGAGAGAAAGCCAACTTATGCCTGAAAAACACAGAGAGATCACAACGTATAAACGGACCATATAAATATTACTCTACAGTGGTATTTGAAAAATATCTAACATTCAAGGTAAATAAATGAGGTAAGAAAATGAGAAAGCATGAAGCCCATACAACAATAACTATATACTGTTTTCGAGACATCAAGCATGGTCATAGAGCTACTGTTGCATAGACAGACCTTTTTAGAGTTGAGCAACACATCTCACATCTCATCTTACCTAAAATACTGTTTTGCATGTTTATTGGGCTAATGAGACCTAAAACGATATTCCTGCAATTTTCTGCTAGAAAATCAAATAGGTATTAAGAGACCACGGACATCACTATCTTGCTTTGATGTAACATTATTTAAATACAAAAAGACTAAAATATATAAATAAAACATTAAATGGCAAACCAAAATCCATAAAGTGAATAAGTGAATTTTGATCGAGTTAGATAAACTATTAACACTTAAGGCCATATGAAACTGTTGAGCCCCAGCTTTAGGCGGTGTTCACCTACATAGTGTTTATGGTTTAAAGCATGAAGGGATGTAAGGATGGGTTTCTTTACCTGGGACAAGGCATCGATTCCACAACATCCATTTTGTGAAGTTGCTTAAAGTTGTACAAACTGATGACATCACTATTCAAAGTCTCCAATTCAATGCAACCAACAAAAGGAGCCAAGCTCAAAGCTGGAGGAAGCTGGAAGAACATGAAGGACATTTATTCATATGAGTGTTACAGTGACCAAAAAAAAAAAAAAACCTTATCCATAACCCTTTAACTGGGTTAAACTTTATTTCAATAATCTACCACTCTCATTAGAGTATTAGTAGATTTTTACGTTGGGTTAGGGTTAGTTATTAGAATAAGCCAAGTTGTTTTTGAAGTTTTTTTTATTTTTTGTAGTGTGTGTTTTTGGGTATTTTTAATAAAGTGCTAGCAGATATTAAGAATACTAAAACTCTAATGACTTGTAGTTGACATAGCTGCAAAGTAACTTACAGTTTAGTAAAATGTCTAAAGTGGACAATCGAAATAAAGTGTTAAGGCCCTGGTTATACTTCAAGTGAAATCTAAAAACAAACTGGTGTGACTTCATTTTGAATGAAATCAGGCCAAAACGAAGTTTGTTTGGAGTTCGTCCCGGGAGTTTAAAATGGCTTGTCAGTGCAAATCTCCAGAAAAGCTCACATTGGCTGGTAAACACCTTCACACTACCATTGTACTCTGCCTGCTTTGATGTGAAAACCTTCTCTGGTTCATTTCCTCTGTTCAGTTCGTTGAGGTCAGACTTCCACAAGTAACCCCCCCGCTCCAATTAAACAATTGAAGTGTTTAATACTATAAAGCAAACTATTGCATAAATTGCTATATAAGTAACCATTATGTGAATTTATTTGACTGTAGTGCCGAACCACAGATCTTGTGCAATATCCACATCATTAAGATCAGATGCTTTCTTAACTGCAATTTTCTCACCACTGTCATTTGGTTGTGTGTGTTTACTGAGAGATTAGTTATTGAGAGTGAAAGGCACAGCACATATTTACATATTTATCTAAACAACAGCAGTGTGGGCAGCATCAGGATGTTCACTAGCAGTATACCCCACACAGATATTTCAAACCTCTTGTTATAACTAAACAAAGACTGAAAAAGAACTTCACTGTGAGTATATCAGAACCTTTACCCGTATTTGAGACATTTTTCTAAAAGAAAATACATTTTTTCACCTTCACATCAGGAGGCACTCCTCCCACAATAAAAACATTGTCTTTAGGATCAAGGTCAAACAAGGATTCTGTCCCATCTGCCTCTCCTTTCTGGATAAACTTCTGCTCCGCTTTGGTGTCTTGACTTGGAACTGTCAGGAACACTTTACCATGGCGACCCAACCTACCAGAAAGAAAAAAAAAGAAGGCTAAATCCCATGATTACAGACTAAGTCCTATACAAATATCAGCATGCATGGTTTTCCCTTGGCAAAACTTCTGACGTGCATTTGATGTGAAAGTAGCATACACAAATTCACTTTCCTTGGGCTATACGTTCACATTTTAGGATTGAGAACTTTATTAACAAGTATGACTCTTGAATTGTCCTGCACAGAAAAAAAACACATTTTTTCTAACAAATTAGAGTTGTTGTTGTTGTTGTTTTTATTCAGTGCATGCAAACTAATGACTAAAGAAAATATAAAAGAAGGAAACCTTCCTAACAAGCCTTAAAACAACTGACACAAAATTAATTAATAAACAGTTTTAATTATGGAACAAGTTCATTAGGGAAATTTTGAATTATATTTATTTTGTTTTTAATTTTGGTGCAGCACAAAATGGAATGCATTTCAAACAAAAAACAGCAACTGGCTCTAAAACGTTCAGATGAAACTGTGCTGAAAACGTGTACTGTAACTGTATTTATAGTGACACCCATTTTTGGCTGCTGTCCTTTGTGAGCAGTTCCTTAAGAAAACATGATGCATGATCATATGATGAAAGCAGTTGTTCTACCTCTCCACTTTAACAAGATTGAAGACAGGAGGCCAAGAGCTGACCGGCTTTGAACTGAGAGGAATCTCTACATCCTCTCCTCCCAGATTATACACATACACCAGATTATCATTCTTTATGGCCAGTCCCATGTAGTCCTTACGTCCCTACACACACAGAGAAGTAGAATCGACATTAAACAGGACAATGCAGTGCATATGAAATTAAATGTAAATAAATAAATATGAAAAATAGCCTTTTTAATCAATTCATCACATTTATGATGCAGATGTCCTGAGGTTTACTTTGCAAAGGGGCAAGGGATGGAATAGAACTTGAGTTTGGGCAAGAAAATGATAAAAATGATAAAACACCCTGATGAAAGGAAGGAGTTAACTAAATGTCATTTGTTCCAGCTGATAGTGTAATTTATTTACACATGCTGTCTACATTGTTTTAGCAAGAGTCACTAAAGGGATTATACAAATCAGGTAACAGTGAAAAGTTCTCATTTTGCTGCCAGTTTCTGAGTGCTAGGTTGCGGAAAATACAACAGAATACAACAATCTGGCATACTTCACTGGAGTGTACAGAATCACATCATCATTTCAATGCAGGCACCTGCATTAACTCATATTTCTTTTATACAGCAGTAAAATAAACAAGAAACTAAGTAAACAATATTGTAGACATGGGTGTTTAGACATGTTACTTTTGTTTATTTTTGCACTGCCAAATATGAAAATATGATTAACTGTTGTATGTTTCTAGTAACACAAAATAATGGTGTTTCTTTCCTAATCCAGCATTTGAATGAAAGATACATCCACTCCCCCACTTTTGGGCCCACTTATCCCTCGCTAGTGCTTACTTGCTTGTCTCCCAAATAGAGTAGGAAGCGATCTTCTATGGGGTCTTTGTCTGGGTCCACTCTAATGTAGAAACTGATGGACGTGACTGTCTTTAGCTCATCTAGGTTGGAGTGGGGATGAACCTCTACAGAAGACTGGCCATTAAATTTCATGGACACTTGCACCTGCAATTATAGATAAAAAAGTTTCACTTTTACACTTAGAGGCATTCATATGGTATGCATTCTTGTTGTAGTATATTATGTAACTGGCAAAAAACATGGAGGTTCTTCAAGCATGAATTGTTCCAACTCAAAAGTAATTTCTTTAGTCATAGGAAACTACCAACTCAACAATACTAGTGCAAACACTAAAACCAGTAAATAACCAGTCATTTGCAAGATGCTGTCGTATAGACTAGGAATTAACCCAGCATACCCATTTTTTATTTTTTGTATTTTTTTGTCATGTGATCCCCATAGTCATGTAAATATAGCCCTTACATTTCCATAGTTTATTGTGTAACCCACTGTTGGTGAGTTTTGTCTATTCATGTTCATGTTCAAGTCAAGCCAAGCTAAGTCTGTTATCGTCAAGTTCTCAAGTCAAGTTTAAGCCTGTTCGAGTTCATGTCTCCATTTAGTTTATTAATGAAACTAGATTCACATTCATCTTGCCTTCTGTGGAATAACATTACAATGAGTTACACTGTGTAACACAGGAGAGTGTGCAGATTACACTCGTGAAAAAGAAGTACTCTTTAGCGTACTTCAAAAAGAGGATATACAGAAATAAAATACAGTAGCCTACTTTAAAAGAAAAAGTGTGAACTGAATGTAATGCTTTTGAACACATAATTGCATTTTATTTACAACTGAAATACAAAATAATTTTTCTCACTTTTTTCACTTGCATCCCAATTATTATACCTCTTGGTATCAGGTTTTAAAGACTTTCTGAATATGTATCATGCAACTGTGATCACTCGCACTTTTCACTCTCTAAAAAATTAAAAAAATAATTCAATACAATGTTTAAGCCTTCCCAAGACAAGACAAATGCAAGACTATGCACTTTTGTGATTTTTGTGCAACTCTTCAAAAAGATTTTTGGTAGGTCTGTGTTGAAAGTCATATATATTTTAATAATGAAATCTTAATGGAGATTCTGAATGCGACTGACTGAATGTGTTGTGTTTTGCATGTGGATCAGTCAAGTTGGATGTTTATTTGAATTGACTGATGTACCTTCTTTGCGACGCTGCGGGCCTGTGCGATGAGTTCTCTGATTTTCATTATGTTTGTGGAGACATTATTCGCAGGTTTTTTCTCTTCAACCACACGCAGCTTACTGAGCAGCTCTGGCATGATCTCTGACAGGTCTTCAACTAAACACGTACAAATACACACACAAACTGAGTAAGAAAACATTCGCAACACTCTTCATGATCCCGCACAAATTCACCAATGAAAAGGCCAACATGCACAATATATCTGTTCCAAATTGCTGCCTTGTTGTCCATTGTCCATTAACAATTAGGTGGATATACTGTAGGAAGAAAATCCATGTGCAATATAAATAGCGCTCCTATTAGAACATTAGAATGACAATGTTATACTGAAATAAGCATAAATATACACGGCAAACCCAAATTGGTGGTAAAATGGTCTGTTTTTACTTAAACTATATTCCAAAAAATAAATAAATTATAATATTTATCATTTCTATTTTTTTTTCTAATTTATAATCAACACTTGTTTCATCAGCATGATAGAATTTTGTATTTTTCTTTTTATTTATTTTTCTTTTGTATTCAGCTATTAAATATACTATATTTTGCTATTATCAGAAAATATGTTTTTGAGTTATGCTGCTATGCAACATTAAAGTTTTAGCTAAGAAACTAACATTGAATTAAAAGACAACTAACTGTTGCTGGTTAAACAGACTAGCCATTGCTGTGTGTTAAGTATAGTAAAAACAAGTAGTAGTCCAAACACTGTATGTGTCTATAGTTTCTACATATAGAACATTTAAAAGCTACTGTTGCTTCCTAAATGATTTTTAAATGGTACTGCTACTCAGTTCAGTGGAGGTGAGCAGGACTACCATACCCGCTTTGCCAGCAGACAGAACAGTGTGCTCAAATGCTGCGGCGGAGTATGCCTCGTTTTTCATATTGCTATCCCACTCCTCTACTTTTTTTAAGATGGGTGTCATCATCTGCAACACTTCAGCAGAGCGGTTCAGAGTGCCCTCAGCCACTTTCTGAGTGAACTGCAGACGATTCGGAGTTCGATCTGAGATAAACACACACACACACACACACACAAAAAGACAAACTTATTCACAAATATGTATTATGACAAATATTTGAAAATGCACATGCAATACTAGAAAATCAACTGGTCTGCTGGCAAGTAACTCTTTTTCACCTCTGAAAAGAGCAATCTATGTACTAGGTCTACTGTAAACTTGACTGGAACTTTTTAAACCTGTTTTGTTCAGACTAACACTCCCCATTGAAAACAAAATTAAAAGAAACAATTTTGTTTAAATAGTATGTTCAGAGAGAGGGATAGGGGTAGAGGTAGGGGACAGATGATACAGTCCGAACAGTATAAAACAATTATGCCTATGAAGAGTTTATGAATATGAATGCAATTAATGTTCAGGGCTGACTTTCCCAAAAGCTTCGTAAGCCTAAGAAGTTCGTAAAAACAATCGTATGACTGATCTTAATATTACGGTCTGTTTCCCAAAAGCATCGTAACTTAAGTAGCACTTGAAAATCATCGTAGATCTACGAGTGCTCTGGAGTAATCGTAAAGCCCTAAGTGCATCGTAAGAAGACAATCGGCAGATTACACCTTTAACTTGATTCAAGTGCTTTATTCATGTGATTATAGTTAAATTTAAATTTATAAATGAAATAATTAAAAAGTGCAGAAAAAAAATACAAATACACACTAAATTAAATGACTGAACAAAAAAAATTATAAAATAATAATGTAGGAAACATGCTTCAAAGACTGGGAAAAATAGGCATAAACTTAAAAAATCAATCAATAAATAAATAAACTGTCAGTGACTTACTGATGTGCAGCCATCTCGGGCCTGGAAATAAAGTCTCTACAAATATACTTATATTATATTATATTATATTATATTATATTATATTATATTATATTATATTATATTATATTATATTATATTATATTCGAGCTGTATATTATATTCCAGCATTGAGTTAACATTTCAATAAACGAGTGTGTAGCCTACAATTACGAGCCATTCTATAAGGTGACATTTCAGCACTTGACAAACGGATAGCGACTCCTAAGTAGCACTTAAAGCACGTCTACGTGCAACTGTGTTAAGTGCATTTTTGGGAAACGCATGTGAAACAATAGCGAACGTTCGTAAAATTACTCGTAGAAAACACTCTTAAGTGCTAAGATCAATCGTTATCGGGAAACCCGGCCCAGTAAATTTGGTTTAAAGCACTTAATCAATGACATTTTCCCATTTTCCATGACCTAATCTAAAGTAAGAACTATTCACCCTTTATTACCAATTAACATTTCCTTTACTACATACAAGCTAATTAAACAATAAAAACTGTGTTAATTACAGTGACCGTGAATGAGGTTCACTATTTGTATATAGATTTTTAATGTATGCAAGTATGTATTTAATCTATGCTTTGTAAGTACTTTATTAGTTTAAACTTATAAAGTGTTTTTAAGGGCATGCCAAAAATTTAAACACTGTGATTCCAAAGAACATAAAACCTATTGTTTTGTTGTTTTTAATAAATTTAGTTTTCTAATCTCAATTTACCTAACAGTTCTCTAAAAGTCTTTAAGTGTTGCTATAATACCAAGGTGCCAACCTTTTGACTCTAACTTTTAAGAAGAGGAGCAATATCAAGTGTAGAAATAAAAACAGAAATGACAAATGAAAGAATTCAAATGCCAAATTCAGAACCAAAGTTGTCAGGACAAGCAGAGTTAGCAGTGCAACACAAGTAGGCTTGAAACCATTTATTCTTGCCTTTATGAATTGCATTGATGTCACTGATGATCTTAACTATTTTTTTAGAGGAGCTTCCCATCATTTCATTGGCCTCTTCAATGTATTTCTTATTGTCGAGGACTGTGGATTCAACGTCTGCAAAATCAAATAAAACACACATTCTACATTAAGACTCTGAAATAACATCTAATTCACAACTACTGTTAATATTTTAATCCTGGCAATTTGTACTATAAATATTGTTGGCTCTTATGACAAATTGTTTGGGATGTTCCTCGTTTGCAAGATGTTTTGGATGAACGCAATGCTAAATAAATAACTGTAAATGCAATATTGATAATTCTACGGAAATGTGAAGCAAGTTTTATCTAAGTAGGAAAAGTATGAAAAAGCACTTTCTCTGCTTTACCTCTTTGCTTAATGTACAAGGACGAGGCCTCTGTGAGGACATCATTACTCTGAGAGTGTGTGAGGTTCAGTTGAGAGATTAATCCATCAATATCCTAAGAGAAATATCAGGATACATGTGAAGTATCCACATTTACCAACTTGCACAGAGATACATTACCATTCAGAAGTTTGTAATCAATAAGACATTTATGTCTTTACATTTAGCATACCAAGGTGTATCACCATGTATTCCAAACCTTTGAATGATAGTATACACAAACCACACTAACAAAGTACCATGGTACTAACTTTTTTTCTTAAGTTTTTTTTTTTTTTTTTAAAGTACCTCAGAGTACCATGCAAAAACCATGAAACATTAATAGATTAATTATTCAGTACTGTGGTGCTGTATATATATATATATATATATATGTATATATATATATATATATATATATAAAAACTAAATACTATGGTATTACCACATGATCACATTATGCATTTGCCACAATCACTTTACCAACTTTTTGTATTTTCGTGAATTGTGAGCTTTTTAGTTTAATTTTCTATTATCTGCAATGCCCAAATGAAATAGCAATAGGAACCAAAATATTGATATGCTTACGTCATGAGTACTGCTGGAGATGTTGAGAGTGGTCAGGGCAGTGATGTTAGCGTCATCAGTGTTTTTGACAATATTGTCATACACATTCAAGGCATTCAGGGCTTTCTGTACATGTCCATTTGCATCACTTCCTTTCAGATTACTAAACGAGAGAAGAGTGCATAGCAATTGTCATCTGAGTGCTGGAAAGCAACAGTGATGCTCCTATGAGTGTTCGGCTTTTTGTGACAGCCATGAATGACAGTACATCTCAAACATCATACAGATGGAGAAATAACATTAGTCATTTCTGGTTTGAAACTCACAACTGAAGTTCTTCAGCATGTCTCTGCAGGTCATCAGCACGATCCTCGGCTCTCAGAACTAGATCTCTGTCTGACTGAGACAACTTGTCTGTCTTTCTCTCCAGTGACACATGGGCTCCATCGATTTGTGCATGCTGTTCTCTCACTCTCTATACATACAGATTGAATAAGAACAGTACCAATAAAAACATTCATCTTTGGTGAACAGTATTTTTATTGTGAATGAATCATTATTTAATGGAAAATATAAATGGGGTTAACATTTATAATATAAACTCTTAAAATAGTTTTAACTTGCATGACTACAGTAGTTTACAGTATATGCTGTGCAGAAAGTTGATAAAAAGAAGATTACCATGATCATGTCTTTCACCTCAAGGACAGTCTGGTTTGCCTCGAAGATGATTACCCCAGCAGTAACAGTAGTTTGATTGACACTGTCATAGATGCCTTTCAGACGCTGCTGCTGTGCCTGAGAAAAGAAGGAAATATTTCTGTGACATCTAATCACAATATGAACATTAAATAACAAGACAAAAGTGTTTGTATCTGACAAAATATATATTTTCATCAGGTGAGATATTAATTATGAATTAGTTCTGAACCAAATCCTCCTCCAAAATGCTCTGGTGTGAGGGCAATGTTAGCCATTAGAGTGTGCATGCATCTGATCTTTGCACTTTCACCAGAAATAGTAGACCATCTGGGTACCTTTTGAATACAAATTTCAATATAATACAACTGAGGACACAATTATCCTTATCTTGAATACTATTTAGGACGAATAGTATTCATTCAGTTACACCAAAACTGCTGCCACTCACACAAAATCACACAAAAACAAAATTACAACAAAAACTATGGCAACAACAACTGATGCCCACATTGACTAGACAAGTGCAAGGAGTGGAAGAGACTCAAAACTCTAGTTTTAAAAAGTACAGTGACATATTATTGGTCATAACTCCTGGAGAGAAATAGCGCAGACAGATATACTCTAGCATTTGTGGCAAATCCAAAGTATACTTAAAAGATTATTTAATATAAGATTAAGTGGTTTATGGATTTCCAATGGTTAAGTTTTAGTGGTTCATAATAAACAGAAAAAGGTGTAAGAAGATACCTCTGTCCTTTGTAGTTTGAGCTGGTTGGTCTTGTATTTGTTGAGTGCCTGTTGCAGTGTGTCTTCTGCTTTGTTGAGGAGATCCTGACCTTGAAAGAGTTTAGAGGTGAATCGACCCAGTACTTCCTGCATAGGTGACAGACGCCCCTGTGTAGTCATCAGAGTTTTCTCAAAGTGGCGGACACGTCGGAGCACTACAATCAGACATATAAAGGCAGAGGTTGAAAGAGAGCACACACACACACAAACACACACACAAGCAGCATTCAGTTAGAAATAAACACCTTACATTCATGGGCCTCGGAGGACTCATCAGTAGCAAGCGGATCTTTAGAAGAGAGGTCCAGATTTCTCATCCAGCCCAAGATCCGTTCAGCTTCTGCTATTTTCTGCAGCTTTACCTGAGGATCTAACTCCTGAAGGACACCATATAATTCCCAATCCCTGATCATATCTGAAATACACACACACACATACACACACACACACACACACACACACACACACACACACACACACACACACACACACACAGATGTATTATGACAAGATCAAGTTTCGAATCAGAACACCAACTGAACACAGAATAAAATATAAAAAGCTGTTTTAATTTCATGTTTGTTTAAGGGGCACTCAGAATTTTTTCCTCATTCTTGCCTGTTACCTATCACTTCACATTTCAGAATAGTCAGGGCCTGGGATTGTGCTGTAATTGTGATGCCATCAGCCAATCTGTGTTGTCAAGATATCAGGCTATCCTGATTAGTCACATTTGTTACAACTGAGAAATTAACTGTCTTATATTTAATCTGGCATAAATAATCCAAAACAATTCTGACCCTTTTTTTTTTTTCAGCAATTTTCAGCATTTTTAGTTGCAAGCAATTCACAAAGAATTGTTTGCACCATTTGCCAGCATTGCTCTCTTGTGCATTTTAATTGAAGCATGCAATGATAGAAGATTCTCTTTCGATTGCTTGCTGTGACGTGAAGTACTGAAGCACTGAATACAGTGACGACTGCCTTTAACAGTCATTTTGCATTACTGACACACTGTTTTCCTAATTAATGTTGTTCAGTTGCTTTGACACAATCTGTTTTGTTTAAAAAGCTATATAAATAAAGGTGACTTGACTTGAAGTGTGGCCAAGTATTGTGACCCATACTTGGAATTTGTGCTCTGCGTTTAACCCATCCAAATGCACACACACAGTAGTGAACACACACTCGGAGCAGTGGGCAGACATATTGCTGCGGCAGAGTTGGGGGTTCGGTGCCTTGCTCAAGGGCACCTCAATCATGTTACTGAAGGTGGAAGAGAGCCTTTGAGAGACTTTGTGTTACAAGTCCGATCCTCTAACCATTAGGCCACGGCTGTCACAGACATACTGTCTTTCTCGATTTGTCCTTGCATATTGACACTTGCGTTTTATTTTACTGTAAGAAATTTGTTAGTCAAAATTTACATCGGTCAGTGTGCATGCATAAAATAATGTATTTTGTGTGATAATGTACTTTAGCTGTTGATTGGTGTAAGATGCGTAGTGGTTAAAAAGTAGTTGAACAGAGCATTTACGGTACCAGCACATTATAGTGCATCCAGATTCTACTTTGATAATCTAAGTTGTACTGCAAACAGGGTGACTTAATTTGGGCCAAAATATTATGGGAGGGTTGGCAAGTCTCTGAGGGGAATCTGCTCCAGCCAAACAACTACTACAGTACTAAGATACTTAAGAAAGATAACAGACAGTTAATTAATAATCTCCAGGTATTATAGACCTCCAGCACCAAAAATTACTGAGTTCACAAGGTCACGTTACCTTCAATGAGTTTATTGAGTGAGGAGAGGTTAGCAATAAGTTCATTTGCTAACGTGGAGCTATGAAGTGTGTCTTGATCCACCCGTTCTCCCAATAACTGCACTGCTTCCTCCTGACAAAATAAAACAAACATTAATTCATTTCACCTGGAAGAACATGAGAAAGCACCTGTTCACCCTAATATAAACAGTATAGCATGAAGGAGAGGGCAAGCTTGATAGATGGACGAGGAGAATATAATCATGTCAGAATTTCCACACCATTATTTTTATTATTCATAAATTGAGAGATAAGATTGTGTCATCATGCCATGCCTGTCAATAGAAATCTATTTAGACATGTCTTCTATCTTTCCTTGTGCTTTATTTGCCATTGCCATAGAAAAAAAATATTTTGAGTAGAAACAGTTCAGCTTGTCATTTTGAAATTACAGTAATTCTGACGTGAAGAATATGAAAATTTGGAAAAAGACAGAGCATGCAAGGTTGATGAAATGCATGTGATTAATAAAACACCCAGAAAAATATTATTTTCATGAGACATTTGGTCACAATGTAAAGGTAAATGGTATCATTAAGCAGTTTTCCACCATTGGGACATATTGATATGTTGGTAAATTATGCTATCCTGTACAGATTGACATGATTATGGTTTCTTTTTCTATTGTGGTGCTGCTAAATTAGGATTAGACTGACAAGTGATTAATCCTCAATCACCTTGTTACTAAAGCCATTCTACCACCAGCACAGGTCCTGATCATTATACTGAAATAAAAACTGAATAGTGTTCAACTGAAATGTCTGACTGATATAATGGACATGCCACTTCACCATTCTCAGAACGATCAATAGACAATTTTCTAGATATCGAAATACTTTCTCCTATGCCAGTTTCATTTGCAGATACTAAGCATACAGTTAGTACAGTACAAGCTGATTTTCCTAAAAACTGATGGATTTGTGATGCTATCAAAACTGTGGTACTATCAAAATTGATTGACTGTTTATTTGAACATCTCTACTAGAGGCCTGCACCACAGAGTTTAGGTTGAGCCAAGCCTAGATTAGATTTTTGGCACAATTATTTTTATATGATTATTTTGTTTATTTAATGTTGGATAATTTGTTTTGATTCATTATTCAGATGTGATGTTTGCTTTATGGCTGAGATGGGGCATGGTGAGCCATACAAAGAGTGGGAAGCACAGCAGTTCATACTGGTGTTGTCACAGTTTTGGCTCTAACAATAAAAAGTTATATTTTGTCTGCTTTTTTATTTAAAGACTGATATTATTCAAAGATCATACAATTCTCATCAATTGTGACATTAAAACACATTTTAGGCATTAAGTAGTGTGACACTGTCATTAGTAATACAAATAAAGTTTAATTATTATTTTTATATCATAAAGCCTAAATAGAGTAAATATGTTAATAGATTTGAATTACATATAGTATGAAATAAATGTATTTTAAATATATAAAAATAACAATTACAAAGAAATAATTCTGTAACCCTAAGTTTGTTCAACTAGTCATAAAGGCCTCATCATTGACAATGTTGGTTCAACCAATGGCATGAGTGTTTGGTGACGCAAGTGGTGTGGAAATTACACACTTAACCTTAAAGTAATATATGAATAAATTAATGAATGGCACCTCTTCTGCGACCAGTTCCATGTAAGTAAGCAGTTTTTGTGTTTCTTCCTCCAGGCGCCCCGTATCTGCTCTCATCACTGCATACTTATTTCTCCAGCCTAAAAACTGATCCTGTTACAACACAGTGACACCAACATACACTCTTCATTAAATACAACATTCTCTGGGTGGACATTTCCGTAAACTGCTTGCGATTTGAGTGTTGATACCTGTAGTCTGTGTGCAGTGTAGTTGTAGTACTTTAATCTGTCGTTGGCAGCAGCTCCGGTAGAAATGTTCAGCACGCTGTTCCTCACTTGGTCCAGAGTTTTGTTGGATTGACGAATATCTCCGATCAGACTCCAGATACACGCATCACAGTCTGGGAGGTGGTAAGGTTTAGAATTCATCATATTTTTTATGCTTTTAAGAATTTCTGAATATTTCTTAGCTTTCAATATTGATATAGTAAAAACAAATTACAGAAAAAATCTTTATAGAAAATCTGAATGGTACAAACCTGAATGGGGCTTATTCATGCAAACTCACTGGCCAAGTCAAAAGAGGCCACACTTGACTCTATGATGTTCTGGTTATTTATATTATAAATAACCAGAAGATAGATTTATTCTATCTTACACTATCTAATGGGTGGCTGGTCGTTTTCTGTTATGTCTCCTAAGCTATGGAACACTTTACCACTGGCACTGAGGACTATAACTTAAAGCCTAGGTGTTTACCCAATACTTACAGTCATAATTCTGTTTCTTTAGACAATTTACAACTCCTGTACTACTAATTGTAATGCTCTCTCAGAGTATGTCTTGTGTTTACTACTCTTTGTGTTTGTCTGTTTATACTATCCATTTTCTGTTTTGTTTCCTCAATACTATGCTATGTGTTTCTGCTTTTGTATTTAATTGTACAGTATCATGATATGCAACTGCAATCACTTCTGTTTCTGGACTGGGCAAATGTCTACTGTCCACTTAAAGGGTTACTCCACCACAAAATGAAAATTTTGTCATTAATCATTTACCCCCATGTTGTTCCAAACCCATAAAAGCTTTGCTCGCCTTTGGAACACAATTTAAGATATTTTGGATGAAAACAGGAAAGCTTGAGAATGTCCCATAGACTGCCAAATAAATAACAGTGTTAAGCTCCAGGATTCAAGAATTAAGATTCAAGAGATTCAAGACTTTTATTTGTCACATACATGGTTATATGGAGAGCATATGACCAGCAGTGAAATGTAAGTCAGGTCCGCTTCATGGACAGTGCAATTATTAAAGAACACAAACACAAGGAAATTATACAAAAAGATATATAAAAATATATATGGAAAAAGTAAGATAAAAAAATAAGAATAAAACAACTGTAGACCCTGAGATGCGCTCAGCTAAGCGCACAACTCTCTGCAGGGCTTTGTAGTCTTGACTGGAGCTGTTCCCATACCACACTGAGATACACTGTGTCAATGTGCAGGTGTTTTACTTTGGTTTCCAGGGCGACGCTGATTCCTCTGGGAGTGCTCGTCTCCTCAGCTGATACAGATGGTACAGTCTTTGCCTGGCTTTCTTAACCTGAGTTTGAATGTGGCTAGTCCAAGTCAGGTCCTCGGAGATGTTTACACCAAGGTACTTGAAGCTGCTCACCCTCTCCACAGGGGTCCCACTGATCATAAGAGATGTGTAAGGTTGCTGCTGTCTCTTCCTGAAGTCCACAATCAGCTCTTTAGTTTTACTTACATTTATAGAGAGACAATTGTCCTGGCACCATGATGTGAGTTTCTCTACCTCATCCAAGTATGCGGCTTCATTGTTGTTGGAAATGAGGCCCAGAACCACAGTATCATCAGCAAATTTGATATTAGATGTAGAGCTGTGGGAAGACACGCAGTCATGTGTGTAGAGAGAGTAGAGCAGGGGACTCAGAACACAGCCCTGTCGAGCTCCCACGTTCAGGGTGATGGAGTTAGAGGTGAACTGGCCTACTTTCACCACCGGAGGTCTGCCGGTGAGGAAATCAAGAATCCAGTTGCATAGTAAAGAATTCAGGCCGAGGTTCCTGAGTTTAGAATCTAGCTTGATGGGGACTATAGTATTGAAAGCTGAGCTATATTTGATGAATAGCAGCCTTACATAGTTCCCATTGCTGCCTTCAATGTGCGTGAGAGAAGAGTACAAGATGTGAGAGATGGCATCATCAGTGGATCTATTTGGGTGATCAGAGATGGAGGAGCAAATGTTCCCCGTACTCACTCATGTTCCCCGACGAGAGCCCGGCGTTGTATGCAGCAGTGCGTTTGTTTACTGCAGCACGGATTGTTCTTTCCACCCACGGTTTCTGATTTGAGAAGGTCCTTATAGTTATAGTTTCTGTAGCTTGTTCGGTTAGCGTGTTTACAAAGCTTAATTCTACATCCTTGAACTCAGTGACGTTAGAGGAACTCGTTCAGAACATGTCCCAGTCTACGTCATCAAGAGCCGACTGTAGCATGGCTTCAGAGTGGGCGGACCAACGCGTCACTACCCTCTGCATCGGGGGTTCTTGAACGAGCCTTTGTTTATATTCCGGTGTGAGGAAAATGGCGGCATGGTCCAATTTGCCAAAAGGTGGTAGTGAGCGAGTTTTGTAGGCATTCTAAAACTGAGCGTAGCAATGATCCAGTGTATTCGGTCCTCTGGTTGGACAGGATACATGTTGGTATAAGTTCGCCATGACCTGCCTAAGGTTGGCTTTGTTAAAAGCGATGATAAGAGCAGCGTCAGGATGTTTGTTGATGTAACATGTGAGCACATCGTGGAGCTTAGACAAAGCCAAGCCGGTGTCAGCTTGTGGTAGGATGTAAACAGCAGTAACAATGATCGATGAAAACTCCCGGGGCAGATAGAATGGACGGCAAAATAACGGATAGCTGTTCCAGATGAGGCGAGCAGGAGTGCGACAGAGTGGAGATATTCCTGGGGTCACATCATTTCTTGTTAATCATGAAACACACTCCTCCACCTTTGGATTTACCTGCGTTGGCTGTTCTGTCCATCCATAAAACAGAGAAGTTATCAGACGGCGTTACAGCAGTGTCCGGGACCAAGGGCGTGAGCCATGTTTCAGACAAACAAAGGATGTTACAGTCCCTTATGTCCCGTTGGAAACTTATCCTGGCTCTAAGATCGTCCATCTTATTCTCCAGAGACTGGACATTGGCGAGCAGAATGCTCAGCAAAGGAGGGCTGTGTGCTATTTTTGTCTGGTGCGAATCCCAGCACGCTTTCCCCAGTGAACCTGAAACAGGTTAGTGAAGCGGTAACCAATGTCCAAAAGTGTTCCTTTGTCGTAAGTATGAAAAAGCATCGTCAGAATAGTTGGAAAGTATGAAAGCATAGTCAGAATAGTCCATCTGCCATCAGTGATTCAACCATAACATTATGAAGCGACGAGAATACTTTTTGTACACGAAGAAAACAAAAATAATGACTCAATTCCTCTCCTCTGTGTCTCTCCAAATCAGCGTAGCACCATTTTGGCAATTCTAAGCAGTACGTAGATGGCGTACAGTCTTCTGTGTCAGCCGCACTGCGCCGATGCGCTGTTTGCTTTCAAACCAAAGCGTAAATACACGTAAAAAACATATCCTTGTGGCACGGCTGATACAGAAGAGCATAAGCCACCTGCATACTGCTCAGATTTGTCAAAATGGCGCTACATTCTGACGATGATTTGTTTTACTGATTGTTGTATGAAAACTTTATTAATTTTAGAAAATTAACCTTTAGGAACAAATTAACAAATAAAAAGGCCCACGAGCCCTTTAAATTAAATTTCAATGTGGTCTTGGTCTTTTGGATCCAACTGTATATTGTTTGAATTACTTTTTAATTTTGTTGTTTTGTCTTGTGTCATTGAACTCACCGATATTACACTCGGTGATGTTCGAGGCCTCAGGTAGACACTCTCCTGTGTGTATGTCACAATTCTCCTCTGGACAATCACATTCTGAGAAACAGAAACACACAGTATACAGTCTGTTTATTATACCTTTACACAAAATAGAACACCCTAAGCAAGTACACAACCTTGATGACAAACAAAAGGACAGGTAAAAGAACAGTAAAATTGTTATGAAACAGAAGTAGTGACAGCTCTTACATGTCACATCAGAGAGCTTTTCTAAACATATTCTAAAAGTGTGCATATTTGTTACATACATGTGCACAAATTATGATGTATCCTCAAGTAAATAAGCACGATATGTATTCTTTTATTTTTTTTTTATTTTTTTTTTTTTGTAAACCCTTACCAAAAAGTAGTATACTTCAAGTTTATTTTATTAAGTATACTTAAGTAAAGTTCAAGTATATTTTTAAGTATACTTTATGTAGCAAGTATACAAATATCAGTGTTCTAGTAGTATACTTGTAAGTGTTTCAATACACTTTGGGACTAAATTTGCCCACTTTCTAGTATATATAAGTATACTTTAAGTATAACAGTAGCAAACTTTGAGTACACAACTAGTTTACCTCTATGTTTGTAGTTTGTACTGCAATTATACTAAAAGTGAACTTATCGGTATACTGATAGTTTACTAATTAAATACTTTGTACACTTTGAAGTATAGTCTCAGTAAACTACTAGTTTAGTAGTTTTATACTGCAAGTATACTCATAAGTTTTCTTTAAATGAACTTTACATCATACTTTAAGTATACTACTATGTCCCTATTTAGGTTTTAATTTGTATATATTTTGTATTTTGAACATACAACACATCCAAAGAAAGAACAGGGTATCTGCTTGTAAACAGCATCTAGCTTCATGCATTCTTTTTTAAACACTTTAATGTGGATAAGTTTCATAAAAAATAAAGAAATAACATTTTGAACTAAAAGCTGAAAAAAGACTATGAATCGGATTCAGAATGATAATCAAAAGGTAGATGGAGTCGCTCAACACCCCAAAGCTTGACTGTAATTATTACCTCTTCAGTGGTCGACATTTTATTCCATAACGTTACAGTTTTGATGCCGTTTCATATCAGATGTTACATATGTTAGTATCTGTTGTTGTTGTTTTTTCTTCACTTGTGTTTTTTTGGGAAATTCTGTGCAGAAGATGTGAACTAGCGCCCTCTTCCATATAATAGTGAAAAAATGGATTCTAGGAGCACAAGTATAGCTCAAATATATTTAGACTTTTTGTAAGTATAAGTCAAGTATACTTAAATGCCATTTTAAGTATATTTCTGAGGAGTACATAAAGCCCATTTCTGAGAAGTACATAAAAAGTAAACTAAAAGCATACTTTTCTTTTTTTTAGTTTAAAATAAGTATACTAATAGCACACTTGAATAAACTTCTTTTTCGTAAGGGAACACCAATGGTCACTGAAACACCCTAAGCAGCTGGGGTTAAACTATCTGAAACATTTTCTGAGAAGACAATTATTACAACTGTTATCACTCATTTCCTATTTGACACGTTGTTTCACATCAAATCAAAACTTGCTTGGACCACAAATGTGGCTGGTATGTTAAGAGGGAGATTATGTTGTCATAGGAAATACATCATTAATGTAAATCCCTGTTCTTATGTGCAGGTGGCCAAGCGGCTGTGTGGGTGTGTAAATTCCTTAATGAAATTATGAATGATGGGTTGTGGGAACAGCTGTTCAACTGTTCTGCTCAGGACAAGGGTGATGAATAGTGACCCTCTGCTTTCTCCCATTAAAATTTAAATTCACAAGCCAGATGGAAGTGGTATTGCAGTGAACCAGAAAAACATCCGTAACAGCGCTGTTAAAATGACTTATTTGCTTAGTGAAGTTTTCATAGCTGATCTGTTGGGCACTTTCATTATATAGGTTATTTTAAAGTCTTGAAGAGTTTGGTTTGATGGGTCTTTTGAAACAATAAAATTTGGCTTTTAGAATTTTGTTTTGTTTTGTTTGAAACCCATTGTAAAAACAACCTAATATGTATAATTTCAGAATAACTACAGAATCTTTACATTGCAATTCTTACAAAATAGAACAGACACTGTAATGGGCTGATCTTGCTCCAGCAGTGAATCATGCCATATGCAGTGAGATCACACACAGACTCACTCTTGCAGCCGGATGGGCTGTAATCCCAGAATCCTGGCAGGCAGTGCTCACAGTACCGGCCTCCAGCCCCCGGGCGGCACTGACAGCTGTGTGTAAGAGGGTGACAAGTGGCACGAAGGGCAGCAAAGGCACATTCACACCGACGGCAACCCATGCATCTGCCAAATCCAGAATAACCCTCCTATATATGCAAAATTAGAAGATTCTCAAAAGATACTGCAGATTAAATGTGCTCAGTATGCACATGTATTTGAGTATACAGTTCATGCATTCTAAGAAACAGAGATGGAATTTCTTGGCCTTACATTTCCTTAAGTATGTCATGAATGTCCATACCTCACATCTGTCACATAGGCGACCTGTGACTCCAGGTTTACAGTGACAGATGCCTGTCCTGTCATCACATGATGCAGTACCACACTTATTGCACTGACACTCTGAAAAACAGAGAGAGAGAGAGAGAGAGAGAGAGAGAGAGAGAGAGAGAGAGAGAGATCTCATAACAACCCTCTAAACGATAAAAAAACTGTATCACTTGAGCTATTAATATAAAACATACATGAAATATACGCAACATATTTAGAATTAGAAAACGTTAGTTTTGGAAGGGACTATCTATGGTTGATGCTGGAGAGTTTGGAGAAACCAGTTTGAAATGATTATTTGGCAGTTCTGTTTCATACTGCTACAGGGGCATAATTACACACATTTTTAAAGTCTTACAACTATGGATTAATAATCAATAGAACTACAGTCTCCATAATACTCCATATTTACATTGGCCAGTCCGGTTTTGACAAGCAAATCAGCAAGCAAATCTTTTAGCAATGCATCTGGTTGCTAAAAGTCTTACATAATTGCTGCTGCACTGCTTTAACAACAATCTGATAGAGACTTTTATATTTATATCTTAACACAATGAAAATGTTAGCAAGATGTTTCGCTGTTACCCTAGTGAAAAATAAATATACTAAAATATATTTGAAATACATTTATTTCATGATAAGTATACAACAAGTACATTTACATATATATATGTACTTATACCCTGCAATTGTACTTTTAGTATACTGAACTGGTATACTTAAAGCCTGCTAAATTAGAACAACTAATTTTGTGCTCAATGCACTTTAATTGTGTGGAAGTAGTGCTGAGCTCTAACTAAAGACATACTGAACTATTGCAATCTTGCATTTAAAGTCTGATATTATTCAAAGATCATACAATCCTGATCAATAGTGACATTAAAACACATTAGGCTTTATATTAAGAAATGTGCATTGTGCACAAGCAGTACTCCAAATAAAGTTTAATTATACATTTTTATAGCAGTAAGTCTCAAGCGATATGTAAGTAAATACATTAATAGATATGAACTATGCATTAAATCTACTACTTAGTAAAAAATAAATTAATACTTAGTATGAAATAAATTATATTACTTTTTTACTAGGGTATTGTTAAGCCCAGCTCACAATGGTAGCTGCTTTTCTTGCTGCATGTTGACAGTCTATAGTTGGTGTATGATGTTTTGGTATATGTGGTGTGGAGTCATTTTTGTTGTAGATTTTTTTTTTGTTAAAAATTATTACTAGTACTTACCTTTTCTTTTTCTTGTCTATCATATTCAAAAATAAAAAATAAAAAAATAAAATAAAAAAAACCCTGGCTACGTGTTCTGTACTAGACTAATTGAGACTTGTCATGCCACTTGTATACCGTTGTTGTTCTCTCGTTGATCTGATTGTTTCTACTGTTCTCATTTGTAAGTCGCTTTGGATAAAAGCATCTGCTAAATGATTAAATGTAAATGTAAATGTAATAACAAGAGAGAATACAAACTGCTGTGTCATTACACTTGATAACTGGCTAGCAATTAATCTGGACCATTTTTACAGTAGGATTCTTTATAGTCCCACGTGACGTGGCTTTTAAGGGCACACACAATCCACAGACATGTTGAACTGAAAACTGAAATAAATAAATAAATAAATAAAACTAAAATAAATTAAATGCTTTAGGTGTGAGTGAGATTATGAATGTGTGATTGTGTGATAGCCCCATGATAGACTGGCCATCCATCCAGGGTGTTTCACCACAACCCTACATAAGAAACGCAGTGTGGAAAATGGATGGATTGATGAATAGATCTACAAAGTATAAATGATATTCATGAATAGCTCTATGTATGTGAGCTGAACACTGTTACCAGAAATAACTGAGGCATAATAAGTAGAACACAGAAGTAGTTGTGCAAGAGACTTAGACTACCCACATGGCTGACATGTTAAAGACAGTTTGTTAATGCTAACAATGCCAGTTCAACTTGAACGCTGAAATTATAGTTTCAAAGTCCATTTAATTGAGCAGTTACACGTGTATACATAGAAACAAAATATAATATAATGTAACTGCTGGGTCATGTTAACACTAAGCCACAATTGATCAGAGTCTTGGGAATGTTAGCATAAAAGGGTTTTCAAAGTTTACAACTTTAGAAATTGAGGTATGTAGACGGCCCTGTTGTCTAGATATTACCATATAACTTTTCACATGGCCAGTAATGTATTGTACTATTGCTGGCACCTACCCCGACAGTCTTTAGCACTGATGGCATCCCCGTAAAAACCTGGTGCACATCTTTCACAGTTGTCACCTGTGGTGTTACCCCAGCAGTTTAGACACTGGCCTGTCACATTATTGCACTCATTGAAGATAAGGTTTGGGTCAGAGTTGCCATTACAGTCACACTTTTTGCAGGAATTGCCCATCTCCATTGGATTGCCATAGTAACCTGGAGCACATTGGTGGTGAGCGAAGGAAAATATAATTAATGAGTGAAATACAAAAATCCAACTTCAAAACTATATATAACATGCTATTTGTGGGTGGAGAACCAACCTCTCGCAGTAGTGTCCAGCATACCCGTCCTGGCACACACATCTCAGAAAATTACCTCTCTTGTCACAGTGAGTTGCAAAGCTGAAAACCAAACAAACAAAGAAACATCAGTGTCATTTCTGTTTTTAGGTTTTGTTTCATGTTTATTTTTTTTATTGTTGAATCGCTGAAACAGCCTCTTTAGATCCTACGCTGGCTGTTGTGTTCCCGTCCACCTACTGAGCTGGACTGTGATTCATTGATGGAACAAGAAAGACTCAGATGACAGAGAGAAAAAAAAAAAAAAAAACAACATTAATACATTGGCTTATAAATCCTATTAAACAGATGCACCTTTCTTAAATATGTCATTAATGATTTATACACTATACAACTTTCCAATCCATTATTCAGCAGTTTTTTTAAGTGTAAAATTTCCTATACCCTTTTCTTTTAACTTTTCCACCAGGATTATCCTTTCATTTTGATAAGCAGTGCAATATATTAATACCCTACTCCTGGAGAGCTACTGTCCTACAGATTTCAGCTCCAACCCCAATCAAACACACCTGAAACAGCTAATCAAGGTGTTCAGGGCTACTTGATAATTACAGACAGGTGTGTTGGAGCAGGGTTGGAACTGAAGTCTGCAGGACGGTAGCTCTCCAGGAGCAGGGTTGGAGATCCCTGCTCTACAGTTTCTGCTAATCCACATAGACTGCAATTCCCAGACTCATGTTTGTTCATTCTATACAGGGAATAATTAAGAGCTGCATGCCCAATTTCACGTTCATTGTTTTCATGTCTCTTATTTTCTCATAGTAATAATTCCTGTCTAGTCATGTGATTTCACTTGATCCTTTTGTATTCCTGCCTAGTGTGTGTGTGTAATGTTCTGATTGGTTTGCTTTAGTCATGTGCCTTGTTTCCCATTGCTTGGTTTCTGTCATGTGACCCTCTTTGTTTGGTATTTATAGACCTCACGTTTCATTTGTCTCTCAGCGAATAGTTCTCACTATGCTTGCCTCAGTGGACTCTTTACAATCGGACTCGTCCTGCAGGACACTATTTTAGAATTTTGTCATTTTACCAACCATTTTGCATGAATTTTCCAATCATCTATAATGATTTTCAAGGATCACAAAATAAATTTAGGTAAACTTAACTCTCTGGTGTTGTTCGGTCATTTTAGACCGAAAATTTGTTTTGAAATGTAAAAAATTGCTGCTTCCTTGGAATGGTAAAAAAAAATATATATTTTTTTGTGTTGTTCACGGTCATGAACAACATTGGAAATATGCAACTATGAAACATACAGAATTTTTTGTGTGTACATATATATACACACTGGGTACGGAAAGTATTCAGACCCCCTTAAATTTCACTTTGTTATATTGCAGCCATTTGCTAAAATCATTTAAGTTCATTTTTTTTCCTCAATGTACACACAGCATAAAAAAAAAAAAAAAAAAATGCACCCCATATTGACAGAAAAACACAGAATTGTTGACATTTTTGTACATTTATTAAAAAAGAAAAACTGAAATATCACATGGTCCTAAGTATTCAGACCCTTTGCTCGTTATTTAGTAGAAGCACCCTTTTGATCTAATGCAGCTGAGTCTTTTTGGGAAAGATGCAACAAGTTTTTCACACCTGGATTTGGGGATCCTCTGCCATTCCTCCTTGCAGATCCTCTCCAGTTCTGTCAGGCTGGAGGGTAAACGTTGGTGGACAGCCATTTTCAGAAGGTTTTCGTCCAGGATATCCCTGTACTTAGGCCAAAAAGTTCTATCTTGGTCTCATCAGACCAGAGAATCTTATTTCTCTGTTTTTTAGCAAACTCCATGCGGGCTTTCATGTGTCTTGCACTGAGGAGAGGCTTCCGTCGAGCCACTCTGCCATAAAGCCCCAACTGGTGGAGGGCTGCAGTGATGGTTGACTTTCTACAACTTTCTCCCATCTCCCGACTGCATCTCTGGAGCTCAGCCACAGTGATCTTTGGGTTCTTCTTTACCTTTCTTACCAAGGCTCTCCTCCGATAGCTCAGTTTGGCCGGACGGCCAGCTCTAGGAAGGGTTCTGGTGTCCCAAACATCTTCCATTTAAGGATTATGGAGGCCACTGTGCTCTTAGAAACCAAAAGTGCAGCAGAAATTTTTTTGTAACCTTGGCCAGATCTGTGCCTTGCCACAATTCTGTCTCTAAGCTCTTCAGGCAGTTCCTTTGACCTCATGATTCTCATTTACTCTGACATGCACTGTGAGCTGTAAGGTCTTATATAGACAGGTGTGTGGCTTCCCTAATCAAGTCCAATCAGTATAATCAAACACAGCTGGACTCAAATGAAGGTGTAGAACCATCTCAAGGATGATCAGAAAAAATGGACAGCACCTGAGTTAAATATATGAGTGTCACAGCAAAGGGTCTGAATACTTAGGACCATGTGATATTTCAGTTTTTCTTTAATAAATCAGCAAAAATGTCAACAATTATGTGTTTTTCTGTCAATATGGGATGCTGTGTGTACATTAATGAGGAAAAAAATAAATGATTTTAGCAAATGGCTGCAATATAACAAAGAGTGAAAAATTTAAGGGGGTCTGAATACTTTCTGTACCCACTGTATATATATACATATATATAAACAAAACAAAAATATATTACATTGATTTTAGTGAAAATAAAGTTTCATTTCAGGTGTTCAGTCACTTTTGATCTTAAACACAAATATGACCCTCAAATGAACAATACAAAAGGGTAAAGCAAAGTTTTTACCTTAAAGTGTTACCAATGCATCATTATGAAAATAATTTAAAAAGTCCTTCACATTGTCATGGAACTGCACAGGTACACAAAGGTTAAGTAATTCAAAACAGGCAAAGGTCATAATACAAGCAATGCACACAATGACAGAGTTCAGGGCTGAGGCAAACACAGTAATCCAGATAAACAGGCAGAATGTAAAGAACTAAGGAAACAAGACACAAGTGAACCATCCGGTAGAGCAGAAGACCACCAGAGCGGAGCAGAGGGAGCTGAAGACCACCAGGGCAGAGCTGAAGACCTCTAGGGTTGAGCAGGCGGAACTGAAGACCAGCAGAGCAGAAGGGAACGAAGATCCCCACAGTGGAGCAGATGACCACCACAGCAGAACAGATGGCACCAAAGATCCCCACGGTGGAGCAGATGACCAACACACCAGAGTAAATGGGTCTGAAGATCCCCACAGTGGAGCGGATGACCACCGGGGTGGAGTTGATAGAGCTAAGGACCACTTCAACGGAGATGATGGTGCAGTGGACCACTAAGATGGCTCAGGCTGAGCAGATGTACACCAAAGTGAAGCTGACAAGGCAGATGACCACCAAGGTGGATCAGGTGGGACTGCAATAGAGAGCACAAAGAAGTTAACAACAGCCTCTGTAGACATAACAGAACAGACAGATCAGGAATGGCAAATTTGGCCTTGACTGGGCAAGCAAAGTATCCAGGAACGGTCTCCTTGGCTGTGACAGGACAGGTGAAGAACTCAGAGATGGCCTCCTTGGGTGTGACAGGGCAGACAAGGGTGTCAGAGATAGCCTCTTTGGCCGTGACAGGCCAGACTGTGATTTAATAAGTGGCCTCCTTCGCCATAACTGGACATGAGACAGTTAAGGGACAGCCTTCTTGGCCATGACAGGACAGGCAGGGAGCTCAAGGGTGCCCTCTGTGGTTGAGACAGGACAGGTAGTGAACTCACAGCCTGGCACCAACACAGGACTGAACTCTGGGGCAGATTAATGGACTGGAGCAGGCCCTGGAACGGACTCGTGGACTGAAGCGGATGCTGCCACCTCAGAAGTGTTTATGTCCAGACACACAAAATGGTGACCGCCTGATAACTGGGAGTGCAGCAGGGGGCGGAACCTATAAGATCACTAAGCTTGAGAACACTGAAACCACCGGGATACCTGCCACTCGCACCGACATCAGCGGTGGGTCTGCCACACTGGACATCAGTCTTGGTTGCCTGGGTACTGCCTTTTTAGCTTCAGGTGCAACATTCATTATGGCCAGGTACACTGGCATGCTGTCCATTACAGCTGAAGACTCTGGCATTATGTCCATGATGACTGGAGACTCTTGCATGCCAGCCATCTTGCAGAGAGGCTCTAGTGTTGCAGCCATGTTATGAACTGGCTCTGGCGTGAGAACCACAGGACAGGAATTTGCTGAAAGCACAGGACTAGCAACCATCAAAACAGAAACTGCTGATGCCCCCACCCCCAAAATGTTTAGGGATTAGCATCCTTAACTTCCCCAATAGTGAAAGAAGAGCCACTCATTATTAGCTCAAAGTCCAAAAATTCAGCCAGTGACCCTCTAGGACCATCACGGATGAATTTAGATTGATAATGTTTATTGTTTCCATAGAGTAAAGAAATGAATAAGTGAGTGTGGTCTTGGTGTTGGGTGTTAGTGTTGTGATGGTTGTGGTTGTGGTCCTCAAGACATTGATTACCGTGACGCAGGTGGATGGTTCTTATTGGCTCCTAGCTCCCTCCTCTTCGCTGTGGGCCTTCAGTCAACTGGCTCCACCAGGTTCCCTCGTCCTTCCGGCTCAGCCTTGGTCTGTTGTCGACTATCCGTCGCCTTGGCATTGACTAAAACTAGACTAAAATGTCATCAGTTTTTGTTGACTAAAACTAGACTAGACTAAAAAGAGTATGAACGTGAATAAAACATCACGCTGTTTTATGTTTATTTGGTTATTAAAGTTTTATTTGAGTGTCCGCAGGTTCCTGCCTCCTTCTTCCTGTGATTGTGACGTTTGTACGTTGTTACACGTACTATTATACATTATGCACATCTTCTACCTGTTCTGTCATTGTTGTTGTTTTATTACAATAATTTTCATGAAATCACTCTACGTCAGCATGCCTTATGATGTTTAAAAATTAACTCAGTGACTAAATTTCATGCCACTGGAAAAAAGCAATAATAAAAATGCAGCTGTCAGAAATTAAATCTAAACTACAATTAAATGTCTTGATATTAAGTTTCAACAGCTGTTTTTCTTTCCTTCTGTCTTTTTATTGGGGGGGCAATGTTGTGTCTTTCTATCACTGCATCTGTGTAGTTAACTTCTGAGAGGTTTCCACTTACTTGTAGCATAAGGCCCTCCCACTTGGAGGTATCTACAGCCAAACATGTTGTATTGTACACAACTGATGTTGTGTTTAATGATTAAAATGTAAACAGATGCAGTCACACAAGTAACAACACTAGTCATAAAAAAAATGGTATTGCTTTGTTGATGCATGTAATATTTAAAACCGAATAACAAAAACTAAAGTCATCTGCTTTTTTTTATGTTGCTGTTATGGTTTGTGTCAGCATGCTCTGTTTAGCCAGAGCTCAAGTCTGGACTCACTTGTTAGATTCAAATGATAGTGGGCAGGCACATGGTCTACACACAAAGGTGCCATCAGGATGAAACACAGGTAAATATCTATCTTCACATTGCTCACAGAAATCTCCAACGGTGTGGTCCTGACATTCCTAAAATACAGAAAAAAAGTGAGATACATTTCAGCGAAACATTTTAAACAAAGGCTGGTTACAGAAATGTTAAACTCTATCAACACTCTATCCCATATGTCATGGCTCTTTGACTCCAGCCCTGGAGGGCCGGTGTCCTGCAGAATTTATTTTCATGTCCAACCCAAATAAAACACATCTGCCTTTAATTTGCAAGTGATACTGAACACTGTGATAAGTTTGTTCCGAGATGTTTGGTTATGGTTGGAACTAACGTCTGCCGGACAGCTGCCCTCCAGGACTGGACGTGCCCTGCCTTATGTGTATGCTATCAACTACCACATAGAAGAATTCCTGTTCAGCCCCCTGAAGCTTATGTTTTTATTAAAGCATATAGATTAATTAAAAATTTTTATAATTTAAAATATAAAGTTGTCTGAACTTTTAATGATGCATTTCTGGCCTTTTGGAGCAGGGCAAAATTATAGCATGCTGCGTAATTATTCCCTGTGACTCTTCTAAGAAAGACCAAGTTTGCTTTTGTCGGGATTAGTATTATGTTGTAGATATTTTTATGGTTCTATATTGCCTTCTCAATACTGGATCATAAATTAATTTGAAATTCATAATTAAAGGATGCAAGGACCCAGTGAATGGGCATTGTCTGATAATTCTTTTGTGGTAAGGTGTTTTATTTATTGTTTACTTAGGTCATTCGTCCAAATACCATCTTCTATTTCTCTTTGGTGTACCAAAAAAAAAAAAAAAAAAAAAAGGTTTTGTTTACATTTTAAGAATAGATGGTTGGCTATTGATGGCATGGAATAATGTTAGAAAAAAGACAGATGATTTAAAGAGTTTTGAAATTAATGCTTACAATGCATATCCCAGTGATGTCCTCGCAGCTGTCAGCATGGCCTTTACAGTTACAGGGGAGACATGTTTCCTGCTCACTCAGGAAGAAACCTCGTGAACATACCTGCAATAAAGAAACAACCAAACATGAGCATGAACTATCAACATAGTCATGATATCTGCCATATCTCTACTATATATTTTTTCTTTAATTATGGCACCTCGCATCCCAGATTTAAAATCTAAGCAAAAAGTAAATATCAATATTTCAGTATTTGGTGTGATTGGTGTTGTAACACAACCATGCATTTAGCCAGTAATAAAGATTCAGTTTCATGAGGATGAGAATAACGATGTAGAGATAATCTCTACAGGGCTGGATGGGACCAATGGAGTAGTTGTTCATATCCATCATTAGAACTGCTTGACTGAAGAACTTGGAAATGCTGTTGGCTGTTGTGTGTGTTGGTAATTATACAATATGGCTTAATACACAATGGACTAATGAAATACAAATGTTAAACAACTTTTACTGTATTAACAATGATTAAACATAATATTTGGACTTGACTCTACCAAGATAAATTCTGCTTTGTGTCTATTGCCCAGGAAAATGTTAAAGGGATGGTTAACCCAAAAATGAAAATTTGATGTTTATCTGCTTACCGCCATGGCATCCAAGATGTAGGTGACTTTGTTTCTTCAGTAGAACAAAAACAAAGATTTTGAACTCAAACCGTTCCAGTCTATCAGTCTAATAATGTAAGTGGATATGAATCACAGCTTTGGGAGTAAAAAACAACAACAACAAAAAAAAAAAACATACACAAACAAAACCAAATTAAACCCTGCAGCTTGTGATGACACACTGACGTGTAAAGATATGAAACAATCTGTCTGTGCAAGAAACTGAACAGTATTTATATTGCCTGATGCGTTTTCTTCTTCTTCTTGCTTTACGGCCGATCTTAGACTTATAAGTGCAGTAATGCCACCTATCTCTCAAATGGACCATTGACACTCCTAATTGAGATTGTAGATAGAGTGTCAATGGTCCATTTGAGTGATAGGTGGTGGTAATGCACTTATAAGTCTAAGATCCGCCGTAAAGCAAGAAGAAGAATAAGACGCATCAGGTGCTGGCTGTTGAGAAGAACGCACTCAGGACAGTCAGTTCGGACATTGCGGTGAAAATCAATGGAAAAAAAAAACTACAAGTAATTTTTCTTGCACAGACCAATCATTTCGTGTTTTTACACATAAATATATCATCACGAGCCGCAGGGTTTAATTTGGTTTTGTTTGTGTATGTTTTTTGACTCTCAGAGGCGTGATTCCCGTCCACTTACATTATAAGACTGATAGACTTCAACAGTTTGAGTTAAAAATCTTTGTGTTCTACTGAAGAAATAAAGTCACCTACATCTTGGATGCCCTGGGGGTAAGCATATAAACATCAAATTGTCATTTTTGGGTGAACTATCCCTTTAAGCCATTTGTCTGTAAGCTAAAATTAAATGCAGTTGGGTCATGCCTATTTAGTGCCCAAACTCTGGAACAATCTCCCTAGAATTGTTCGGGAGGCAGACACACTCTGTCAGTTTAAATCTAGATTAAATACTCATCTCTTTAACCTGGCATACACATAACACATGATCACTTTTCTATAATTCAAATCTGTTAAAGGATTGTTGGGCTGCATTAATTAAGTCAACTGGAACCGGGAGCACTTCCCATAACACCCGATGTACATTGTAAGAATGGCATCTATGCTAATATTAGTCTGTTTTATTCTTATTTCAAGGTAACTGTGGCCACCCAGATCTAGTCCATATCCAGACCAGATGGTGGATCAGCCGGTAGAGACAACCTCTACAGCCCTGAATATCAGCGGAGACCATGTCAACTAGACAAACCCTAGAGAAAGATCCTCTGTGAAAACTTCGTCACCTTGTCACCTCGTCTGCCATCAACAGAAGACCACGAAAACCTCTGCTCAATCTGACATGCGCTGCAGCCTGGAATTAAACCACACCATGCTGATTTTGTCTGCCCAGAGGAGAACTGGCACCCTGACTGAGCCTGGTTTCTCCCGAGGTGTTTTTTCCATTTCTGTCACAGATGGAGTTTTGTTTTCTTGCCACTGTCGCCTTTGGCTTGCATAGTTGGGGACACAATTTCTGGCAACATTGTTGACTTGACTGCACAGACACTAATGGAAGAGAACTGAACTGAGCTGGGGTGTGCTTCACAAAAGCATTGTTAGCTAACTATGGTAGTTAGTTCCATTGAAATCTATTGGTAACGATTTAACTTGCGACCATAGTTGCTTTTGGGAAACGCACCCCTGGACGATGACATCACTGAATCAACAATGAACTGACTTTAACTGATAAACTATTGTCTATTTCTATTGTCCTCTTGGATTATCAGCACACGTTTTTTTTTTTTTTTAACTGTTTTCTGTAAAACTGCTTTGACTAGTGTTAATTTCATTAGCCATTTTTAATTTAGTTTTAGTATTTTAAATTAGTCTTAGTTTTAATCCTGGTATCAAATGTACTTTTTAGTTATTTTCCTATTTATGCAACCTTGTCCTGTTTTTGTTCAGTCAAATTTTAGTTGACTAAATGTCTGAGCATTTTAGTCTAGTTTTTTTGTTCAGTCATGTTTTAGTTTTTTTTATGTTTTATATTTTTTGTATAGTTTTAGTAAATAAAATTAGAAAAAAAAAAAAATTTTGCTCAAAATTATAAATCGAAAAGATTGTTGTCATTTGAGAAATTTATTGCACTTTCACCAATAAGCACAAATTAATAGAATGTGGACTGACTCACACACATGGTTTATTTTACCTCATTGTCACACTGGTTTTTGGGTTTTGTTTCTTGTTTAGGTTGTCTTGTATTTTATTTTGATATTTAACCGTTTCATGTTCCTGCCATGTGTTTCCCTATCCTGTCATGTGATCCTGCTATTGGTTCTTTTGTTCAATGTGTCTTGTTGTGAATGGTTGTCTTAGTTATACCGTATAGCCCCATTTTGATCAAGCAATGTTTCCATTAAAAACATAAAATTTAACTTCTCAAATAAAATATCATGGACAAAAAAATATATTTTCCCTGCAATTGATCTTACATAAAAAGTGCCTTTTTAAAATTGTCCTTCATTCTGAAAATGGGTGAAGTGCTATTTAAATCATTTCTTACTATTGAAACCAAATTCGGTTTTCTCAGATGATTGTTTTGTCTAATGTTTTTGTTACAAAAATGTTACAACAACTTCAGTGTTATTAATCTGCTTGTTATTAATTTGTTTGCATCCCTGTTAAAAATTCAGCGGGCCAAAATGTGTTATTCATTGAAGGGATGCTACAAACCTGTCACAAGTTATACAATGCAGTTTCAATATTTCTTGACAAGAAGTGTGCTCTAGCCCTATTAGGATGTATACCATCAGCACAATAAAATTGTCCTCTCTCCCAGAAGAGATCCCAGTTATTATAAAAACTCTTCTTGCTAAACGAATCTAGCCAGTTGTTTAATGCAAAGAGTCTGCTGAAGTATTCATTACCTCTTCTTTATATTGTTGGCCATGGTCCCGAGATTAAGATACTTGTTGCAGGTGTTGTGTTGAGCACAACTTCCACCAGTTCATTAATTAATATTATTAACACCGGCATGCAGTATAACCGGGTTTCTTTGGGGGGGGGGGGGGGGGGGGGGGGGGGGGGGTTGGCGTGATTTAAACAGCAATTTCAAGCACCCGAGCTCCCAGAAAACATTGTTTTTGTACATCGGTATTAAACATTTTAGGCATTATTTAAATGTGTGGTGTTTAATGGGTATTGTTATTGCTGTTTTTGAGTTTTTTCGACTGGAATGAATTCTAAGAACCGGTCTGCCTTTCCACGGGCTAGAGAGCCACCACTGTTTTGAAACGTTTTGAAATTTCAATAGTTTGCGTTAGGGAGGCGATTTCTGTGAACCTGTGAATCATGTGAGTTCACTGAGATCGCCCTGCAGCAGCGAACCACTGCATCAGTGTCTATGGTTATACGATCTCGGATCAGTTTGATTAATTTGTAGACATTTTTAATGAGACATTTGTGTAATTAAATGGATGTGTAGTAGTTAATAGTCTCTTACTGGCCTGTTAAGACAAGGTCTCCATAAAAGAAACTTAATTATTTTACAGATGCATAGACCTATTATACAGACACTTCATTTTTAATGGTATTTTTTTGTTTGATTGCATTTAATATATTATACATTCAAGAAAGTGTTTTCATTGGGTTTGTAAAAGCTGTTTTTATGTATGTTTTGGTCTGAGTTTTTGTTGCATTTTCACAGTTTTGACCATCAGGGCTGGATTGGTAATCGTGCATTTTCCCGGTGGGCCGACGCACTTAAGGGGCCGACAGAATGCTTTTCTTTTGTTTGTTTGTTTTGTTTGTTTTTTTTGCCGAGGACTATCACGCACAGACAGCAAGCAGCCAGCCAGTGGCCCATTGGTTTGCCTCCTGTATTGACGGTGTAAACATCCAATCACAATGATTAACTTCTGCCTCGTCTACTTTTCCCTCGGTTTCACAGCAGCTTTATCAAGAACAGGCTTCCTCTGCGATGAGTCATGCAGGCCAAAGAGCCAGGCAGGAGGAGGAGAGGAAAGTAATTGAATCTGTACAGTGCTTGAAAGGGAATCGCAGCGGAGGCAGGCATCTAACCCTAATGTGTGCATGCGCCATGAGTGTAGAATACATAAACACTTTTTAATAAAATGTAAATTCGTCCACCTGATTTTTTGGCCATGTCTAGTCAAGTGTGTTCAAAGAGGTTTCCATGGGCTAATGTGAATAAAGCTAGATTTAAATAAAAAAAGACACAATGTTATGTTATGTTATCCAAGATGGCGGCGGCTTCTCTCTGTCCCGACAGAATGGTGTTTTCGTGTTTTTTGTCTTGTGAGTCGCAGTGTTTTTGTATGTCATCATCGCGTCTACCTATCTTTAAGCGCGCATACAGTCGTGAGTTTCTGCTGGATGTCGGGAGAACTGCATTTTTAGAGTTAAACTCCGCGCACGCGGAACAGCTGCGGGCCCTCGGTCTGCTCCGGAGGCCTACATCATCACAGACCCCCACTGCTGCATCTCGCCCACAACGGAGGCGCCACAAGCGGCGTGAGAGGAAGCAGAAGAGGGGCAAGCGCGGAGGTATCTGTGCTAGGCTAACAGCTAACCCACACAAGCCATCTATCCCCACCATCGTACTGGCTAACGTACGCTCTTTGGACAATAAACTGGACTTCATCCGATTACTACGCTCAACTCAGAGGACTGTAAGAGACTGTTGTGTTTTTGTCTTCACGGAAACATGGCTTAGCAACAGCGTTCCGGACTGCGTTATTCAGCTCGACCAGCTGACGTGCTATCGAGCGGACAGATCTCTCATCGCGGGAGGTAAAACCCGCGGCGGCGGGCTTTGTGTTTACATCAATGATGCGTGCTGTTCTGATCTGCAAACACTGCTCACCCCTGGTGGAGTTTATGATTATTAAGTGCCGGCCGTTCTATCTGCCGAGGGAATATACTGCCATACCATACAGGAACAGGAACGATGCACTAAATGAACTGCACCAGCACATCAGTGAGCAGCAGACAGCACACCCTGATGCTTTTCTCATTATAGCTGGGGATTTCAACCATGCTGACTTAAAGAATGTGTTTCCAAAAATACACCAACACGTTAACTTTCCAACAAGAGGTAAAAACATTTTGGATTTTCTTTACACCACACAGAGAGGAGCCTACAAAGCCCTCCCCCTCCCCCTCCCCCTCCCTCACCTTGGTGCCTCTGACCACATCACTGTCATGCTAATGCCTGCATACAGACCGCTCATTAAATTCGCCAAACCAGTTCAAAAACAGATTCAAGTGTGGCCGGAAGGGTCGTCAGAAGCTCTTCAAGACTGCTTTGATACGACTGACTGGAATATGTTTAAGCAGGCTGCCACTTACAATAACACCACTGACCTCCAGGAGTACTCAGAGACTGTCACTGCCTACATCACCAAGTGTACTGATGATGTAACAGTCACAAAAACTATCACTGTCCGGGCCAACCAGAAGCCGTGGATGACAGGGGAGGTCTACTACTCCTAGAGACGCGGGAACGCTGCATTCAGAGAGATGAGGTGGGGCCTGAGAACAGGGCAACCTATGCATCAGAGAGGCTAAGAGACGGTACTCCAAGAGGATAGCCCATCAATTCAGTGAGAGCAGAGAGGTCGGGCCTGCAGGGGGGAACAGCCAGAACTACAAGCCCCCTACCACGGACCTGTGACGCAACATCTCTCTGCTGAACAGAAACAGAGGCTTTGAGAAAAACAAAACAGCACCACTGCACAGGACTCCACCTCCTCCTGGTGACCAGAGGAAAGCTGACCCCGGACAGCGTGAGGAGATCCTTCACCAGGATCAATGCTCGCAAAGCTCCGGGTCCTGACAACATTCCTGGGCGTGTACTGAGAGACTGTGCAGCAGAACTCACTGATGTCTTCACAGACATTTTCAACATCTCACTTAGTCAGGCTGTTGTTCCCACATGTTTCAAAACTACCACCATCATTCCAGTCCCGAAGAAGCCATCTCCATCCTGCTTCAATGACTACCATCCTGTTGCACTTCTCCCATCCTCATGAAGTGCTTTGAACTGCTAGTCATGCACCACATCAAGTCTGCCCTCCCCCCCTCCCTGGACCCATTCCAGTTTGCATATCGGTCCAACCGCTCAACCGATGATGCCATCACTACTGCCATCCACTCGGCACTCACACATCTAGACAAAAAGGACTCATACGTCAGAATGCTGTTCATAGACTTCAGTTCAGCATTCAACACAATCATCCCTCAGCAGCTCATTCACAAACTGGTCGAGCTGGGGCTCAACACTTCGCTGTGCAACTGGCTGTTGGACTTTCTGACTGGAAGACCTCAGGCAGTGCGGGTCGGCAGCAACACATCCAGCACCACCACACTTAACACTTGGGCCCCCCAAGGATGGGTCCTGAGCCCCCTCCTCTTCACTCTGCTGAACCACGACTGCACACCATAACACAACTCCAATATCTTCATTAAGTTTGCGGATGACACGACTGTGGTGGGTCTCATTAGCAGCAGAGATGAGACAAACTACAGGAGCGAGGTGAGCCGCCTGGCCGGGTGGTGTAGTGACAACAATCTCTCTCTGAACGTGGAGAAAACAAAGGAGATTGTTGCTGACTTCAGGAGAGCGCACACTCAGCATGTTCCTCTGACCATCAACGGTGTGACTGTGGAGAGAGTGAGTAGCACCAAGTTCCTGGGTGTGCACATCACAGAGGACCTCTCCTGGACCGACAACACTGCAGCACTGGCCAAGAAATCACAACAGCGTCTCTACTTCCTCCGCAAACTGAGGAGAGCCAGAGCCCCACCCCACATCATGTACACCTGCTATAGAGGCACCATCGAGAGCATTCTGACGAGCTGCATCACTGTGTGGTATGGCGCCTGCAACGCGTCCTGCCGGAAGACTCTGCAACGCATAGTGAGAGCAGCTGAGAAGATCATTGGTGTCTCTCTCCCCTCCCTCCAGGAAATTTACGGAATCCATCTCACTCGCAAAGCCCTCTGCATCGCAGGTGACCCCACCCACCCGTCACACAGCTTCTTCAGTCTTCTAAAAAGACACATTAACTTTATATGATGAATGATTTTACATAGGCTTTTATTTACATATATATAAATATTGATCAATTACCATTACAAAAATCTCAGTCTTAAACATTTGCTCATTCTGCGTATTTGTGTCTTTAAAATAGGGTGATTTTGTTGCAAAAGCTTACAGCACAAGGAAGCTTGATTTCAAACTGAATTGAATTTACAAAAAAAGAAAAAAAAGACAAGTACACAGTCAGTAATAAAATTATAAAACAAATGACCTCAATTCAGTTTGAGGTATACAAAATATGACAACCCTGAATTTTTTTAAGCAGTGATTTAAGAGCCATATACAGTATTTTAGGCCTATTTTTGTAGATAACTGGATCAGATGGCTTTGACCTGTAATGACTGTACAATGCAGTGATGCAGTTAGGCAGACTAGGATATTTATATGTACAAATCAGACAAATATCCCATTCCAAAACATTTCTAGCAAAATTTACATTGTATAGAAATTAACGTTCCATCTTTGATTGTTGAAAGACTTTCTGGTGCATTTCACTTACAACCAATAAAATTTCCAGAAGGATTTTCATCGGTCGGGTGTGGATCTATTCTGAATGGTTGATAACTTTTGACAAAGTTTAATCCAGAAGCAAAGATAAATAATTTCTACTTTAAAAGCAATGAGAGATCGCGACTGCACTTAGTCTGCGCACAAGCAGTCCATTTGTATAAATTAGGCCTATTTGAGAGCTCGCATCCAGTTTTCCGCAATTACATGACAGTGTTTTCATGTTACAATAAAGCGCTCGCCTCCTCTGCGCAGGAATGAATAAAATTATGCGGAAAACCTGCAATCCCGCGCAGACATTCAGACTGTAATTGACAGGAGACGGATGCGTGTCAAACTCGCTGTCGGAGAGGAAAGAGAGAGAGACAGATTGTTTTCGGTAGATACCGTAGGCTATTGTCAGATATTTCAGTATCGGTATCAAAATATAGACATTTATGATAACACTACCATGTAGTTTGTTTCTCCAAGCTCTGAGTCCATAAATCACGCCGAGCTCCATCACTGTCTGTCTGATCAGCCCTTCACCTGGCTGACACCTGCTGCAGCGGCGCTTTTCCCGGTTCAGATATCAAGGGCTTTTATTGGTCCCTTTACGATCGGATATTTTTATTGGCTACTGAAGTGCTGTCAAAAGTTTGAATATCAATTCGAATTGTGGGTGTACTCAGTAACAAACTATGATTTTAAAGTAGATTAATTTGCTTAATTTGTACTACTTAAGTACAAGTAAAAGTACAGCTTTAAAAATATACTCAAAAAAGTACAAGTACCCGAAAAAAAAAAAACTTAATTACAGTAATGTGAGTAGTTGTAATTCGTTACCTCCACCACTGGCCGAAGGAAAGCGAAAAGTTCAGCATACCATGTTTTCATCAAATTTGGAGAGTGAAGATGAGCCTGCTCGAAGACTTTATCTGTAAACCCACACGTTACAGAGAAGATGTCGATGATGGGGAGTTTAATAATTTGACAAGACAAGAGTGTTGTCATTGCAAAACGCCTGCTGTTGTTTCTTTTGATATATCTCAAAATATAAAAATATATTTATTTTTCTTAGATGATAAGGATGATGAACTGACTAAAAGGAAAACCCATGCGAGATTTTTAGGGACAAAGTGGATCCCAAGCAGACCTTCCTGTGAGTAGCCTCATTTATGTGCAATGGTTATTAGTTTGGTATTTATATTAAATAATTCAGTAATTAAGAGAATAGCACATATGTGCACAAAGAGTGAATTCTATGCATGTTAACTGGTTGAATGGTCTGGCATTGTAATTAGTAATCAAATTGTAATCAGTTGTTATGTGACTCATCAAGTGACTCTGGCTGTCCTTCATTTTCTTGTCAAGTTATTCTATCTGCAAAATATTTTTCAGCGCTCAAGACAGTGAGTCAAATGAGACAAGTCAGTCTTTTAATTATAAATTGGGAAATAATACCTTGAAGCTGGAAGAACATTCTTGTACATTCCTGTAGCTCAGCTGGTAGAGCATGGCATGACCAATGGCAAAGGTCTTGAGTATGATTTAGTAAACAAGAATTCCCAATATGTGTTATTGGTGAATACAGTTTCTATAGATAAAAATTTTAAAATGTCACCAAATGTAAAAATTTCAGTGGGCTGATTTTTGATAGTTAGCCTAACTTGAATATTGCTGGTTGATTTGTATGATACCTCAGGTGTACTGTACCTGGAAACCAGATATTCAAAAAGACAAAAAATAATAAGAATAATTAGATAAATAATAAGAATCTCTCTTCCCTACAAAATTGAAATAGTAATTTAACATATAATGAAGCCTACACAATCAGCAGTACTGTTATTATTTTTCATAAATTTTTTGGCATTGCTTAAAATAGGCTTCTCCTTGAGGAGTCCTGCCATAAGCAACAGGTTGAAGGCAATGGTTGAGAGTCATGGCCATGGTAAGCATAAAAAACAGCTCTCTGCATAGTGTTCCAGTGGGTCATGTGTAACTTGCATGTGCATTTGCATATGTAATTTCTAAATGATGTCTTAGGTTTATCAGGAAATCTAACTCAAAGCACAACTGACAGTCAGTCATGGTCACAACCCAACAGGAAAGTGATGATAATCTAACCTATTAAGCCTGCATAATTAAAATGTACTGGTGAAATTTATCATTTACTTTGTTTTTAAACCAGGGTTTTGCATGAACACTGCATCTGAAGACCACAACACAGAGAGGACTTCAGTGGCAAGTCAAGTATACACCAAATTGAAAAAAAAAAATCTTCTGTTTTTAACAGTATGGCATTTATTACATAAACACAGTAATTGTATGGTGTGAGTGTATGGTATCCAGAGTCATCAAAGTTTGAGCGGGCTGTACTCCTTCGTCTCAGTCAAGTCGATGAGAAACTCCAAAACACTGAATGCCTTCTAAGGACTAACATGTGTTCTGAACCACCCAAAGGACGAGAAATTCTCAAAAAGCCCTGTAACACACCAATGGAACTGGAAGATTTGTGCACCATGTTGAAGGATCCAGCCTAAGTACTTCAAGATTGTAAGAGTTTGCACTTGGAACACAGTGTCATATGCACTGTTCTAACTCCAGCTGTGTGTGGTCTTTGGTAAGGTGGAGTGGTGTCGTGGACTAAGCACAGCACAACAAACCAAACAAAAAATTAACCCTGTGTTTTCCATATTATTTTATATATTTATGCACACAGTTTTATTTTTCTTGGTTCAGATATTGCTGTTAGTTATTGCTGTGCAGCATAATATAGCATTACTTTTATTTTCAGATCGATTGGCTGAGCCTCATGGGAGGCAAGACGCCTGGGGAGTCGGTCAGAAGACTACTTCGAAAACTCGGGACGTATGCTCAATGGGCCAAATATAGTCTTAAAGACCGCAAGGAAAAGAAGAATTTCCAGGAACTGGAAATATGTTATGTAATAATCCGGGAGTTTTTTCTCAGTTTTTTCTTATTCCAAACATTTTATAGTAAGTCGCTGAAGACAAACTCTATTTTCAGAGCAAGCTAGGCCAAAGACTGCATATAAGGCATTAAGGAAATCAGCAGAGTATTGTACATATTGTATGCTTAATCATAATTTATTGTAAGTAACAGTAACGTGTTTGGGTTTTGTGTATCTTAACTGGATTTTAAGACACCTGTCGTCGAACACACACCAAGGTGCTGGAAAAAGTAATTGAGTTCATATCAGAAACACTGAAGTTTGCACCACACAGAGATAAGGTAAGGCTTTTGTAGTTTGTAAAAAATGAATAAAGAAATTTTAATACAGAATATACTGCATACTAATACTATGTTTTGTTTCTATAGATGCTACAACCTAAGGTGTCACTTCAGCCTGAAGCAGAGACTTGTGGAAAAGAAGACACACAGAACACACTTAATTAGTTGTTTTACACACAGAATGTATTTTGTTATGTAAGATTTGGAATGCTTCAGTTTGTGGAATGTTTGAGTATATAAAATGTGAAAGAAAAGTAAGATATCAGTTATGCTATTGTTTTTATTTAGATGTACTGTATGTAACAGTGTACCTATCCTTGGCAAAAGGTAGACAAATACAATATGAATAAAAATTATAAAATATATTAAAATATGAAAAATGTTTGTGTAGTGTCTTACAGTTTTTGGTGTTGTCAAATATAATTAGAAATGTTTTACCAAATGTTATTGTTTGAATTCCCAGGGCAATGTTTGGAGGATATTTGCATATTTTATATAAGGTTTAAACATTCAGAAACTATTTTTTTTCCTATCATTTTCCTAACAAGATGAAAAAATCGGAACATTTGGAATGTTTAAAAACATTAAGAAATATCTTGTCTTCAAGATATCATATATTTACATGATGTCAAACAAGGCCCACAGGTACAACCTGTATCAGGGCCCCACAAACTCCAGCCACGGCCCTGCTCACACTACAGGAGTTTCAAGTTTATTCGCGATTTTCCCCTCCCAAGAGTCAGAGAGAATAATTTGTTGAGGTCCTTGGTCGGTTCCGATGTTTAGCACAGATTATCTGGCAATGTGAGGTGTCTACAGATCGATTTAAACATCGTAGTAAACATGTTTGATATTTAGGATTTTAAATTATGATGATCACTGCTATGATTACATAGTACTTTCTAGTTTTAATTTCTTTAACGAAAAGTATGATGAAAAATTTTTGTTGACAAGCTTTTTTCCAATGACTAAGGCGAGACGATGTTGAGACGACAATAAAGTCAATAAAGGATAACTGACTATATCAACATGCAATATCTTTGACAAAAAAGGCGAGGCTAAATGTATTTAAAAAAAATAAAAACTACACCAAAATTTATTTTAATTTTCGTCAAAAAAAGGAGACAAGATATTATTGTGGACTGATGTGAAAGCTTTTTCTAATTTTCTTTTTTTTTTTTGTGAGGTTTAGGTATATCAAGAGTTCAAATCCACAAATCAGAGCTTCTCTCTTACAAGGATACATATTCTGCCTGGTATTTTGTTTATTTTTTGCAATCTGCAAAATATGCGCTCGCTCTTCATTGTGGAGATGCTGATCTGAAAACACAGACAAACAATAAGCTGAAGTTTAGCGATCTCCACATGAGATGTTCATCTTAAACGAAAATGTCATTCAGCCAGTCTATGGTCGATCATGAGATCTCAACTATTTTGTTTGTGATTGTGGTTGCTGAATGAATGCACTTACTCAACCGCTGTTGTTTTAATAGAGAATCATTATTGTAATTTGGAATTATTGGAGTTACTATAAGGAATTTTACTGTTTAAATATTTTTTGTTTGTTTTTGCCAGTTTTCATAATGTAGACAGAGAGAGTGCATATCTAATTTTGATATTAATTTATACAGGTCCTTCTCAAAAAATTTGCATATTGTGATTAAAAGTTCATTATTTTCCATAATGTAATGATAAAAATTAAACTTTCATATATTTTAGATTCATTGCACACCAACTGAAATATTTCAGGTCTTTTATTGTTTTTAATACTGATGATTTTGGCATACAGCTCATGAAAACCCAAAATTCCTATCTCAAAAAATTTGCATATTTCATCCAACCAATAAAAGAAAAGTGTTTTTAATACAAAAAAAGTCAACCTTCAAATAATTATGTTCAGTTATGCACTTATACTTGGTCGGGAATCCTTTTGCAGAAATGACTGCTTCAATGCGGCGTGGCATGGAGGCAATCAGCCTGTGGCACTGCTGAGGTGTTATGGAGGCCCAGGATGCTTCGATAGCGGCCTTAAGCTCATCCAGAGTGTTGGGTCTTGCGTCTCTCAACTTTCTCTTCACAATATCCCACAGATTCTCTATGGGGTTCAGGTCAGGAGAGTTGGCAGGCCAATTGAGTCAGTAAACCATGGTAATACCATGGTCAGTAAACCATTTACCAGTGGTTTTGGCACTGTGAGCAGGTGCCAGGTCGTGCTGAAAAACGAAATCTTCATCTCCATAAAGCTTTTCAGCAGATGGAAGCATGAAGTGCTCCAAAATCTCCTGATAGCTAGCTGCATTGACCCTGCCCTTGATAAAACACAGTGGACCAACACCAGCAGCTGACATGGCACCCCAGACCATCACTGACTGTGGGTACTTGACACTGGACTTCAGGCATTTTGGCATTTCCTTCTCCCCAGTCTTCCTCCAGACTCTGGCACCTTGATTTCTGAATGACATGCAAAATTTGCTTTCATCCGAAAAAAGTACTTTGGACCACTGAGCAACAGTCCAGTGCTGCTTCTCTGTAGCCCAGGTCAGGCGCTTCTGCCGCTGTTTCTGGTTCAAATGCACACGCCTGTGCATGGTGGCTCTGGATGTTTCTACTCCAGACTCAGTCCACTGCTTCCGCAGGTCCCCCAAGGTCTGGAATCGGTCCTTCTCCACAATCTTCCTCAGGGTCCGGTCACCTCTTCTCGTTGTGCAGCGTTTTTTTGCCACACTTTTTCCTTCCCACAGACTTCCCACTGAGGTGCCTTGATACAGCACTCTGGGATCATTTTATTATTTTAGATGTTTCTTTTTGTGTTTTATTGTCTCGCTTGAGGGTGTCAATGATGGCCTTCTGGACAGCAGTCAGGTCGGCAGTCTTACCCATGATTGCGGTTTTTAGTAATGAACCAGGCTGGGAGTTTTTTTAAAAGCCTCAGGAAAACTTTTGCAGGTGTTTATAGAGTTAATTAGTTGATTCAGATGATTAGGTTAATAGCTCGTTTAGAGAACCTTTTCATGATATGCTAATTTTTTGAGATAGGAATTTTGGGTTTTCATGAGCTGTATGCCAAAATCATCAGTATTAAAACAATAAAAGACCTGAAATATTTCAGTTGGTGTGCAATGAATCTAAAATATATGAAAGTTTAATTTTATCATTACATTATGGAAAATAATGAACTTTTATCACAATATGCTAATTTTTTGAGAAGGTCCTGTATATTAAATAGCCTATAATAAATCGGTACACTAGATGAGGTAAAATAAACCATTAGTGAAAGTGCAAAAATACCTGAAATATAAAAATAAATTTCTCAAATGACAACAATCTTTTCGATTATAAATTTGAGCAAAACTATTTTATTTTTATTTTTTTATCAGTTTAACTGTTATACAGCATGACGAAAATTTGACAAAGTTTTCATTGACTAAAACTAGAAAGACGTATGTTTGACAAAGTTATTTTTTTCAGAAATTTTTTATTTATGTTACTAATATGTTCAGTGACTAAATATGTGACCTTGGACCACAAAACCAGTCATATGGGTAAAAATTTTTTAAATGAGGTTTATAAACAATCTGAAAGATGAATAAATAAGCTTTTCTATTGATGTATGGTTTGTTAGGACAGTATTTGACAACTATTTGGAAATCTGGAGTCTGAGGGTGCAAAAAAAAATAAAAAAATTGTTGAGAAAATCGCCTTTAAAGTTGTCCAAATGATGTCCTTAGCAACTCATATTACTAATGATGATAAATTTTTCATTTATTTATGGTAATTTTATGGAATTTATGGAAATTTACTAAACATCTTCATGTTCCATTTTCCCATTAGATTTTTCTTTAATGCCAAAAATCATTAGGATATTAAGTTGTTATCCTAATAATTTTTGGCATAAAAGAAAAATCGATCATTTTGACCCATACAATGTATTGTTGGCTATTGCTACAAATAAACCTGTGTGAATTATGACTCGTTTTGTGGTCCAGGGTCACATATGTTAATAACTAAAACAAAAATATTTGACACCAGGACTAATACTAAAACTACTTTAGAAAACTAAGACTAAATTAAAAATGGCTGACAAAATTAACAGTAGTACTTTCACAATAGCCAGTCTGCGACCACAAAACAAGCTTCTGTATGGGTCCATTTGATAGTGGACATAGAGGAAACTGTTTGTGTTTTTTTTTTTTTTTTTTTTTTGCAATAACACAACTATATGTACAATGTGTCAAAAAGGTACCACAACCATAAGGACAAAGGGAAGCGCTGAGGTGAAATTGCCATTTTTTTAATGTACCAGGTGAAACTTTTGAAAGTTTTGAACGTACTGGGTGATTGTAGAAAGCTGCTAGAATGCTAGCTTACTTGCTGAAACGTCAATGATGATCGACTGTGAGAGATCACTTGAGGTGCTCTCTCTGGCATGATAAACTTAATAACTTGAGATGAGATGGCGCCGTGGATGGCTGCCTGTGTGTTGGTGCCCTTTGTTTTGTTTTGTGTTGTTTTGTTTGTTAAAATGCAGGGTTTCAATTGGGCCAGGGCCGTTGATTTACCAAATAAAGCTTACAAATCCATGCTTGGTCCTAATGTACATCAACTGACATACAGTACAGATGCTATTTTGCTTTATTCAGAAACCTGAACTCATTTAAACAAATCTAGGTATTTTTTTATTTTATTTTTTTATTGGCAAAATTTTATATGAATATTATTTCTATGCAAATTGTCTTTGGTTGTCCAACTCACATATCCAACCACCCACCGCAGAAAGGTATCCCTTATATACTGAGTGGCATGAAAGTAGCATTGTTGTTGTTAGTATACTGTAGTGTAGGGAGAACTGTTTAATTTAATCAGCTCCTGCTGCATGGCAGAAAAATACTGACCTTCATACATCACACCCTCTCACTTTTTCACTTCTGAACTGTCTGGAAAGTGGAGTAAATAATTAAAAAATGTACATGTTTTCTGCTCTGCAGAAAAATAAATGCACTACATTATGGTGGCAACCATTATTTATAAATCCAAAACATCTAAAATACAATTTACAAAAAAACTTTAATATACTGTAATACAAAGGGAATCTTTATTGTTTGAAAAACAACTGGGCATATCCAACTGGACTGGATCCTTAACCATTATTGTGACTCTAAAAATGCTCTATGGTACTATTCTGTCTGAATGGTCTGTTTAGTTATTATTATTATTATTATTATTATTAAAATCAATTATATTTTTGAGTGTTTTGGTTCTCAATGCATTTGTCTGGTGCAGTGGGGTGGAATGACAGTCTGTGGAATCTTTCTGGCTAAAGACTTGGGTATACTTAATTTTCTGTGCTCTGCTCCATTTTGCGCACAGTTGACCATACAAGCCTTATAAAGTATATTCTATGGACTGCATGCACAGATGAATGTATTCAGTGGACCTTTGTTTTTTAAATGCTTAAATCACTAGCACAGATACTGCTGTCCATGCGGACACAAAAAATTGGGATACACGCAAGCTGATGATAAAATTTATGTCGGCGAGGGAAGTATTCTTTTGGCTTAAGTAGGCAGGTCTTGGCCAGAATAAACAGTCAGAAGTCTGGTGAGTTTGACTCTCAGGGAATTCATGAACATGTAACTATTCAGTGTGAGTTGCTTTGGTCAAGATGTCTGCTAAATGGGTAAATGTTAATAAACATAAGTCCCATTTCAGGGGCTATATACTCTGTGCAATGGCAACAGCCATTTCCTCCTTGCCTGTAACCCATTTTTCTCCTCTCTCACACGGTTTACATTGTTTTGGTGAAACTGCACACTAACTACTGTAAGTAACACACAACCATGCACCAGTTCAGAGCAACACAATTATTTATTTATTTATTTATTTATTTATTTATTTATTTAATCTATTTGTTTGTTTTTTTATTTTTTTGTTTATTTTTTTAATATGGGAATTTTCAATGTTAGTACAATGTTTGTCAGTGTTCAAAGCATTCCAAACTGTGCATGCAGTACTGAATGAAAGCAAATTTATACTATATTCATGATTGCATGTTTCTCTAAGGAATTGGAAAACTATGAGCAGGGGGGAATATCTGTCGCTCTGCTCCATTCATATTCTAGACTGTCTTTCTGTGTGAAAATTGTGAAAACGAACTATTAAATTGTGAAAACTTAACTATTATAATTGGCAGAGAAGAAATAAAGGCCTGCAAGAAGGCCATTTTTGTCTGAAAATCAATATCACACTTGCAACCAGGTTGTTGATGTACTACAGTACTCCATATGCTGTGTGCTACCTACAAACACGATTCTAGAAAAGTTGGGACACTGTACAAATTGTGAGTAAAAAAAGGATTGGCTCATTAAACCAATATTTAGTTATAGTCATAGCACCACCTACAACAGGAAGTGACATGCTTTAGGAAGTGACTGTGATGCACACCTATCAGCATATTAAGACATGCCATCAATTGCTAAACATGCTAGAAAAAAAAAAAAAAAAAAGTGACGTGACATACAGCCAAGTATGGTGACCCATACAAATATTGGCTCATTTTGGATTTCATGAGAGCTACACATTCTAAAAAAGTTGGAACAGGTAGCAATAAGAGGCCGGAAAAGTTAAATGTACATATAAGGAACAGCTGGAGGACCAATTTGCAAATTATTAGGTCAATTTGCAACATGATTGGGTATAAAAAGAGCCTCTCAGAGTGGCGGTGTCTCTCAGACGTCAAGATGGGTAAAGGATCACCAATTCCCCCAATGCTGCAGCTAAAAATAGTGGAGCAATATCAAAAAGGAGTTTCTCAAAGAAAAATTGCAAAGAATTTGAAGTTATCATCATCTACAGTGCATAATATCATCCAAAGATTCAGAGAATCTGGAACAATCTCTGTGCGTAAGGGTCAAGGCCGGAAAACCATACTGGATGCCCGTGATCTTCGGGCCCTTAGACGGCACTTCATCACATACAGGAATGCTACTGTAATGGAAATCATAACATGGGCTCAGGAATACTTCCAGAAAACATTGTCAGTGAACACAATCCACAGTGCCATTCGCCGTTGCCGGCTAAAACTCTATAGGTCAAAAAAGAAGCCATATCTAAACATGATCCAGAATCGCAGGCATTTTGTCTGGGCCAAGGCTCATTTAAAATGGACTGTGGCAAAGAGGAAAACTGTTCTGTGATCAGACAAATCAAAATTTGAAGTTCTTTTTGGAAAACTGGGACGCCATGTCATCCAGTCTAAGTTGGACAAGGACAACCCAAGTTGTTATCAGCGCTCAGTTCAGAAGCCTGCATCTCTGATGGTATGGGGTTGCTTGAGTGCATGTGGCATGAGCAGCTTACACATCTGGAAAGGCACCATCAATGCTGAAAGGTATATCCAAGTTCTAGAACAACATATGCTCCCATCCAGACGTCGTCTCTTTCAGGGAAGACCTTGCATTTTCCAACATGACAATGCCAGACCACATACTGCATCAATTACAAGATCATGGCTGCGTAGAAGAATGATCCGGGTACTGAAATGGCCAGCCAGCAGTCCAGATCTTTCACCCATAGAAAACATTTGGCGCATCATAAAGAGGAAGATGCGACAAAGAAGGCCTAAAGCCTGGAACACACCAAGCGGACGCCGACGAACTAGTGGCAACGAAAGCAGACTGCAGGGTCGGCTCACGTCGGCAGCGTCTGGGTCCAGATTTGCCCTGACACACCAAGCCGATTCTCGACACCCGACGGCCAACTAGCACGTCTGTTCTGCGCCTGCGTAGGAAATACCTTTCCGTACCAGCAGGTGGCAGTAGTCTTGGCAGTAGTTACTCAAAGCAGGAAACCGGAAGAAGCTACAGGGATACAAAACATATACAAAGAAAAAGCATATCAGAGTCTCGCTATCCCCACAGATGGATTTGTGATATTTCGGAAATGTCAACGTTGCAAATGGCACTGGCGTTGTCAACACGAGAAATAATCACGAGAAATGCAAACAATGAGAAAAGCAAGTATGTCCCCGTTGACTTCGTTGTTTACTTGCTTTGTCACCTCCATTTTTTTTCTTTTAGAGCACTGGTTCGCTGGCTGAACAGCCAATCAGAATGATCAGATGGCCCGACTGACTGACAAGCCCCAATGCCGATTCAACATGTCGAGTCGGCCATTACAAAGCCGACGAGGACCAATTTCAGCTGACGGTGTGGAACACACTGAGAAGATTTGGTCGGCCGACGCACGAAAACTGCCCGACGGCCGACCGTCGGCTTGGTGTGTTCCAGGCATAAGACAGTTGAGCAACTAGAAGCCTGCATTAGACAAGAATGGAACAACATTCCTATTCCAAAACTTGAGCAACTTGTCTCCTCAGTCCCCAGACGTTTGCAGACTGTTATAAAAAGAAGAGGGGATGTCACACGGTGGTAAACATGGCCTTGTCCCAACTTTTTTGAGATGTGTTGATGGCAGGAAATTTTAAATCAACCTATTTTTCCCTTAAAATGATACATTTTCTCAGTTTAAACTTTTGATATGTCATCTATGCTGTATTCTGAATAAAATATTGAAATTTAGAACTTCCACATCATTGCATTCTGTTTTTATTCACAATTTGTACAGTGTCCCAACTTTTTTTGGAATCGGGTTTGTACATAAGAAGCACCCAAACTCTCAACATAAGCATGAACTGTGTGTTAGTTAGAAAGAGAGAGAGACAGACAGACAGAGAGAGAGAGAGAGAGAAAGAAAAAAACTGAATATCTTCCAACCTATAATAATTATTTATCTTTTAGAGCTGTTGGAAAGGAATTTACACAGCATATTCTATAATGTGATGTGTCCATATGTGTTTATGTCAAATCCTTAAATCCTTAAATCACCTGTTGTAAAAATAAAGACACTAAGAACAAAAAAAATTGTTTGCATTTAAAAATCATATAATAAAACATGTTTTACATGTTACATATGGAATACATTTAGGGAGCTTTCACAATGGGCACGTTTACTGAGATCTGAATCCAAGCTTTCTCTCAGTGCCCCCACAGTATTGTTCTGATTTCAGACTTAATTCTGTCCAACTCTGGTGCATTTGCTTTTATTTTGTAAAACATGCATAGCATGTATGATATATGATATAAAATACTATATATTTTATTTATTTATTAATTTTTATTTTTTATTTGGTGTTATTATGCACAGTGGAAAGAATGGCATGAAATTTCAATTCAAAGAAGAAATTTAGGGCAGATTGGACACTGCATGTTTTAGTTAATGTAAAACATTAACATTTCCAGAAATTTCCTATTGTCAACAGGTGGAGTTATGAATTATAACTGAATATCGGCATCTAGATGTCTTCAGGCCAGGACTCTTACCAAACATGTAAAGTTTGGGGCAGAATTGACATTATATGTTTCAATTACAACAACTATCTTTTCATGGAATTATTAGCATGGTTTAACACTTAGGCAAGGGTTGCTAGCATTTTTGTGGCCTAGTGGTTAGAGAGTTTAACTCCTAACCCTAAGGTTGCGGGTTCGAGTCTCGGGCCGGCAATACCATGACTGAGGTGCCCTTAAGCAAGGCATCGAACCCCCAACTGCTCCCCAAGCACCACAGCATAAATGGCTGCCCACTGCTCCGGGTGTGTGTTCACGGTGTGTGTATGTTCAGTGCTGTGTGTGTGCACTTTGGATGGGTTAAATGCAGAGCACGAATTCTGAGTATGGGTCACCATACTTGGCTGTATGTCACGTCACTTTTTGTTTTTTTTTCTAGCATGTTTAGCAATTGATGGCATGTCTTAATATGCTGATAGGTGTGCATCACAGTCACTTCCTAAAGCATGTCACTGCCTGTTGTAGGTGGTGCTATGACTATAACTAAATATTGGTTTAGAGATGACTTCAGGCTAGGAATACTATCAAACATGAAGTTTGGTGCAGACTGAACATTGTATCTTTAATGTTTGGCATGTAAAACATGCAGAACATTGTATGTTTTAGCTTGTATAAAATTTTTTTAATTTTGCCAGCAGGTGGCTCAATGATTGTACCTGAATATTGGCATGATTATGATTTCAAGCCAGGACTCTTATGAAACGTGAAGTTTGGGGCAGATTTGACATTGCTTCTTTGAGTTTGTTAATTACAGTTAGCTAAATGTTGCTAGCATGGTTTAACATGTTTCTACCATGTTGCTAGCATGTTTTGCAGTTGCTGGCATGTATTATTATGTTGATGAGAGTACATTACAATGTAAAACATGTCACTTCCTGCTGCCAGCAGGTGGCACTATAACTGTAACTGAATATTGCCATGTAGATGTGTTCAGGCCAGGACTTTTATCAAACATGTTAAGTTTGGGGCTGATTGGATATTGTATGCATAAGTTACAACAACTTCCTGTTTCATGGAATTAATAGCATGCTTTAGCACTTAGTAAGTGTTGCTAGCATGTTTGAGCATGTTTAACACTCAATACCTTAATCTAGTGTGTTGCTAACAGTGCATCACAGTGTTAAAGATTTGTATACACGTAATATACATGTAACATGTATATAATACATAACACTTATATGTAACCTGCATGCATTAGCAAATTAGCTAAGGGTTGCTAGCATGTTGCATGTTACGTTTGGGGCAGATTGGACACTGCATGCCTGAGTTACAGCAACTTCCTCTTTCATTGCATTAAAAGCACTTAGTTAAGCACTGCTAGCCTTTTAAAACTTGCTGACACTTTTTCATGTTTCTAGGAGTCCATAACAGTGTTAATCATGTCACTTCCTGTTGGCAAGCAGGTGGCGCTATGACTATAACTGAATATGGGCATGGACATGTGTTCAGGACAGAACTCCTATGAAATGTGTGAAGTTTGGGGCAAATTGGACATTGTTTGCCTGAGTTACAGCAACTTTCTGTTTCATGACAAACATCGAAATTTATCAGGCTTCCAGGGACACGCCCTTTGACAAAAACTCAAGATCTGCACAATTTAGCATCGCAAAGGCCTTATGTTTACACTTACCAAATTTGAAGATGATCAGATCTAAAAGTGTAAAACTGTAGGAGTTTGTTAAAGTATGAGGCCTGAAAATGACAAAAAAAAAAAATACAAAAATCATAGAGGAAATTCAAAATGGCTGACTTCTTGTTGCGTTTAGGACTTCACTCCAAGACACTTTTTTGTAGGTGGTGGGACATTAAATGCACGACTAGCGGGAGTGGCGCTTTGTTGAAATTTTATAGGTGGTGCTATTGTTTGTTGTTGCGTTTAGGACTTCACTCCAAGATACGTGTGCAAAATTCCATGTTTGAGGATTCCTTATAGGTGGTGCTATCAAGGCAATTCCATGAGTATAAAATATATAATATGAACTAAGAAACCTTGCTCTGCCAAATTCTCAGAAGGCAGCATTATTTTAACACTTGTGAAACAGACTTTGTATAACAAACAAATCTATAAATGTCTAAAAAGTTTTAGTTAGGGAGCTTACTAGGCTTTGGGACACAATTGGAATCTCTTCTGATCCTCGGGGAATGTCTCTTGACTCTCAACAGCTGCTGGCTGGGTAGGTGGGGGTGGGGAGGGCAGGGAGTTTTAGGGTGGGCAGTTTTGCAGAGCGTGAGATGCATAAACCTCTCTCTTTGTAAAGACCTGTTCAAACAGCTTTTTTTTTCATAGCATATTTAACACTAAACCGGATGTTTATTGGAACATTAGATTCAATATAAGTTCACACCTGGACAGTCATGTAAAACATTTTATCCTCATTAACAACTCCTGACAAATCTCAATATCTCCAATAACAACAGCCCAGAGAAAAGTGCGATTGGCCTAATATTGCTCTTGAAGGTCTGATACATGTTTAATTTTAAGTCAGATTTGTTTCAAAGTGTTTGTTTCTGACATTTTTCCTATAACTCCTCAGGAGAAATAACAACACAAATGAGGCACTTACTGACATTCAGTAAGTACTAGCATAGCCTAGCTCAAATAATCAGAACGCTGAATTTGATTAGAGATATTTGAGCATATTGAACTCTCTTTTTGATTGCTTTCTTTAGTTTCTGATTGTTCCAAGCACACACAGCTCTAAAAAGAATGCAACACCTTTAAAGAAACTGCTCTGGATAGAAGTATATCTGCAGCATCAGCAAACAAGTATAACAAGCAATAAAGTAATTTTAAAACCTTTGGCATATGATATTAATTCAAATGTTCCTATTTTTCTCAGCCATGAAGAGAGGACTTACCCTGTAGACTGTGTTTAAATGTTGCGAGGAAGCTGTGTTCGTGAGTGCTGACAAGATGCAGAGAACACAGATAGGTCCAAACAGCAGAGAGGCCATGATTCCCCCCGCAGCAACTCTAAATGCCCAGGCAGTGTGTTGTTATGTTTCCTGCTGTAGTCTTTCTTACATCTACTTCTCCCTAGCTATTTCTTGTCCTTACTCAAGCCTATGTAGTCTGAACTGCTGTACTCTTCTTCTGTTCTCTTCTCGCTTACGCCCTGCCAAACTGGACTTCCTCCCTCAATCACCCCCAGCCCCCCTCTTCCTCACGCACACATTTCCCTCACAAGATCTTGAATGGAAATCACATGCAGTAACAAAAAGTAAATTTGAAGAATCCAAACCGAGGAAGAAAAATCAAAACTCTTTGTGAGACTGAGTGAGTAACTGACAGCTCTTTGCTCATTACACAACTCTTTGACCTTGACTGTGGCCCTCCCCCTCCCTGTGAATGTCTCTTAACCTTTCAAACAAACGCGCACATTTAGGTGAAAGCTTGACAGTATATCCATATGCTCAGATACACATACACTCTTGTATGTTCTGGTTGTTCTTTGTGTAGTCCATTGGTTCTTAATTCCTATCAACTTATTCTCTTCATGAGCTGATGTTCTGAACCAGGTAAGTTAAATAAAAGAGACATACAAAAATGCAAACCGTAGGTGTAGTCACTTATGGAAAGTGTAAATTTGTATTATTATAATAATTATAGTTTTATTTATTTATTTATTTATTACTTAATTTATTATTTTTTGTTAAGAAATACTCTAATTTCAATAAAACATGAAAGAAATAATTGAAAGGGGTCATATGATGCGATTTCAATTTCTCCTTTCTCTTTGGAGTGTTACAAGCTCTTGGTGCATAAAGAAAAAGTAAAAAAAAAAAAAAAAGTACAGTTGCACAGACTAAAGTCTCAAATCCAAAGAGATATTCTTTATAAAAGTTAAGACTCGTCCACACACCCCTAAAATGGCTCGTTCTAACATGCCCCCACATCTCTACATCACTATGTGGGAAGAATTGCATTACGCCGCCCAGATGTTCACACAAAAAAAGAATGTGTAACTTTTATTCTCGTTGTAGTATTGTTGCCGCCGCCATGTCGTATAGACACCGTGAGTTTCATCCGCACACTTTTTGTTTTAGTTGTTGTGTTTTTAATTGTTTGTTTGGAATTACTTTGTTTGGTGTTATAAGATTCTTTGTTATTGGATTTTTCTCTGTGTTGGTTTGTTAGGTGCTGGTTGCTGAGGAAAGTGGGGATCGCCGGATCGGCTTTCACCGCGGACGAAGCGGAGTCCAGGCTGGGGTCGTCCCATGTGGTTGCCACAAGCTCCTTCGTAGAATTCGCTGGCTGCGCCATTCTAAAGCCCATCAGCCTCCGTTCACTCAAGCCAGCCTCCACACACTCAAGCCGGCTGCAGCTCACTCTAAAAGTTTGTAAAAATCAACGCATTTCAGAAGGCAGGGCATAGAGGAGAAACAATAATGTACATGTATTGGAAAATACTGCATTTTGGTTCGTTTCAAGACCATACGCAATGTGTTTTTTGAAAAGGAACCCTGAAAAAAACAATGTTTAACGTTAAACCGCATAAACAATTCATTACACCAAATACACAAAATAATGTTCTTTTTAGCAGCATCATATGACCCCTTTAAAAATGAAAATTCTGTCATTATTTACTGTCATTTTAATTATTTACATTTCTATACAGAAGATGTCTTTATAAAGCAATACACAAGTCTTATGGAGCACTTTTTTGGAGTTAGATATATTTACACTCACAGGCTACTTTATTAGGTACACCTTGCTAGTACTAAGTTGGACCCCCTTTTGCCTTCAGAACTGCCTTAATTCTTCATGGCATTGATTCAACAAGGTGTTGGAAACATTCCTTAGAGATTTTGGTCCATCTTGACATGATAACATCACGCAGTTGCTGCAGATTTGTTGGCTGCATATCCATGATGCAAATCTCCCATTCCACCACATCCCAAAGCTGCTTTATTGGATTGAGATCTGGTGACTGTGGAGGCCATTTGGGTAAAGTGAACTCGTTGTCATGTTCAAGAAACCAGTATGAGATGATGAACTTCAGCAAGTCATCTTCACCACATCCAGATGCCTAAATGCATTGAGTTGCTGCCATGTGATTGGCTAATTAGCAATTTGTGTTGCTAAGGAATAGGTGTACCTAATAAAATGGCTGGTGAATATATTTTTTAAAGGGGATAATTCACCCAAAATGAAAATTCCATCATCATTTATTTCCACTCATGCCATTCTCAACCATTATGGTTTTTCTATATTCTTTGGAGCACAAAAGAAGATATTTTGAAAAATGTTGGTAACCAAACAGCATGCCCATTTTTAAAAATATTTTTGTTTGTGTTCCAGTTTTGGAATGACATAAGAGTGAGTAAATGGTAACAGAATTAAAATTTTTTGGTTGAACTATCCCTTTAAGCTCTATCAATAGTTTCTGTGGCATATGGCAGACAATATTTTTAACGCTGACCCTTAGTAAGTATGTGTTTGAAGTACTGTAAATACAGTAGAAATCTATGGGACAAGGTACTGCATCCCAGCAAATGTTAAAATACACACCGCCAGAAAGAACTTCTGTTTAATTCTGCACTATGATTATACATATATTTACACACATACAATTGAATTAAGAAGCAAAGATGTTTATATAAATAAGTAATTTGTAAATTTTGAATGTGATAAAAAGAGAATGTAATCATCTGTGAATTTGTCAGTGGCAAGGTTGCAATGTTTTCAATAGTTGATTTGAAAGGTGTTCGATGGTGTTGAAGTCAGGGCTCTGTGTGGGCCAGTCAAGTTCTTCCACACTAAACTCATCCAACCATTTCTTTATGGACCTTACTGCATGCGCAATGAAGAGCTGCTACATCGATGACAAACGATGTAAGACATTTGTAAATTTTGTTTCCAACAGTGGATTGTAGGTAAATATCAACCTTATCCAACAAATGAATCAAACTGAATTGTGAACAATTACAGACCACTTTCAAAGTGCACTCTCAGACACCTGCGCTTTTGCAAGTTACGTCACTTGCAATTATTTTATTTATTTTTTTTTTTACAGAATTTATATTAACCCAGCCTGGAACTGAGTTGCACTTCTCCACACACACACACACACACAGACCTCTGGCATGCACATTATAGTTTGCACTGAAGACATGATGCATAAGAAATGGAGAATTTATCATTTTACCTTTTTTTTTTTTTTACTTTTAACTGTCACGAACTGCACACAGACAGGTAGATCCAAATGCAGTATGTTTATTGAGGCAATCCAAAATCAGAAAACATCCAGGCAAAGGTCAACATCCAGGTAATCAGTCCCAAAACAAGAAACATAACTCAGGCCAGGAAACACACGAACTAGAAGGTGACATACGACAAGGGACTCCGTAACAAAGACAGAAACAAACCAGGTATTTATAGACAGGTGATTACAATACTAACGGGGAATTGGCTGAGTGCAATGATTAATGACCAGGGACAGCTGAGTGCAATGAGCAGTGATGAAACAAACAAGACTAAGGGAAATGTAGTTCTGAGGTGGGGTGACGCTAATGGGAAGTGAGACATCTAGTGGACACCCAGGGATACACAAACCAGACACTGTGACACTATGGGAAGTGTGAGGTGTAGTGGACACCCAGGGATACACAAACCAGACACAAAACAAAAACAACGAGACCAGGAGGGAGGTGGACTGGTGGAGGCAGAACAGGGGGAGGGATGGTGGGCCAGGCCCGTGTAGGGGAACTGGGACCGGCAGCGATGGCTCCCCTGGCAGCCAAGGTGGCTTGGTCAGATCAGGGGGCCATGGTGGACCCGAAAGTTCAGGGGACCACGAGGGGCCAGGCAGTTCAGGTGGCCACGGTGGATCAGTCCATTCTCGTTGTGCAGACGGCCAGGGAGGAATTCGCCATTTGAGTGGCCCGAATGGAACCTGCCATTCGGGGAGCCAGTGAGGAGCAGACTGTGGCGATGGCCAGGTCACGGCATTGGGCACCGCCTCGGGAACGGCCTTGGACACGGGTATCACCTCGGGAACGGCCTTGGACACGGGTATCACCTCGGGAACGACCTCGGGTTCGGGCACCGCCTCGGGAACGACCTCGGGCACGGCCTCGGGAACGGCCTTGCGCCTCGGGAGCGGCATGGGACAAGGACCACCGCCTCGGGAACGGCCCTGGACACGGGCATCGCCTCGGCCTGCGCATCGGGCACCACCTTGGCCTCGGAACAGTATCGGGCACCGCCTCGACCTCCGGGAACAGCATTGGGCACCGCCTCGGTCACGGCATCGGGCACCGCCTCGACCTCCGGAACAGCATCGGGCACCGCCTCGACCTCCGGAACAGCACCGGGCACCGCCTTGGCATCGGGAACAGCCTCGGGCACCGCCTCGGCATCGGGCACAGCCTCGGGCACCGCCTCGGCATCGGGAACAACATCGGGCACCGCCTCGACCTCCGGAACAGCCTCGGGCACCGCCTCGGCATCGGTCACCGCCTCGACCTCCGGAACAGCATCGGTCACTGCCTCGGCATCGGGCACCGCCTCGACCTCCGGAACAGCCTCGGGCACCTCCTCGGCATCGGGCACAGCCTCGGGCACCGCCTCGGCATCGGGCACAGCCTCGGGCACCGCCTCGGCCTCGGAACAACATCGGGCACCGTCTCGACCTCCGGAACAGCCTCGGGCACCGTCTCGGCATCGGGCACTGCCTCGACCTCCGGAACAGCATCGGGCACCGCCTCGACCTCCGGAACAGCCTCGGGCACCGCCTCGGCATCGGGCACAGCCTCGGGCACTGCCTCGGGCACCGCCTCGGGCACCGCCTCGACCTGCGGAACAGCATCGGTCACTACCTCGGCATCGGGCACCGCCTCGACCTCTGGAACGGCCTCGGGCACCGCCTCGGCATCGGGCACAGCATCGGGCACCGCCTCGGCCTCGGGCACAGCATCGGGCACCGCCTCGGCCTCGGGCACCGCCTCGGCCTCCAGAACCGCCTCGGGAACCTCGGGCACGTCCACCTGGACGACAGCGGCCTGCTCGGGAACGTCCTCCTGGACGGCAGTGGCCCGCTCGGGAACGTCCTCCTGGATGGCAGCGGCCCGCTCGGGGAACCCCTCTATGATGGCGAGTCGGTGGCTCCTTGACAGAAGACCCAGGCGTTGAGTCAGCCATCTTGTGCTGTGGTGCTGGGCTGGCGGCCATCTTGTGCTGTGGCGCAGGGCTGGTGGCCATCTTGTGCTGTGGCGCAGGGCTGGCGGCCATCTTGTGCAGTGGCGCTGGATCAGCCGATGTGACGTTAACACCTTGGGAACGTCTAGGATTTTGGACAGCATAGCAAAATAATCCAAAAACGTTTCCGTCGCCCTCTTCTCCGCAGACACAGTCTCGGCGGACGTGTGCTTCCTCCCCCTTCTCCGTTCGTGATGGAGAGACGGCGGCTCCGATCCGTCCCTCACGAGCCCAGGGTCGAGGGGGGGCCATGGTGGAGAGCGATGCCGGACCTCCTCTCGACCACTCACTCCTCTGTGACCTCCCCGGGTCCCACGGAAAACAACCAGGCGGGTTCCTTCAAACTCACTCCCTCTCTCCCGCTCGATGGCTGGGGAAGAATCCTCAAAAAACATATCGCTGGATCTAGGTTTGACGGAGTCCTTCTGTCACGAACCGCACACAGACAGGTAGATCCAAATGCAGTATGTTTATTAAGGCAATCCAAAATCAGAAAACATCCAGGCAAAGGTCAACATCCAGGTAATCAGTCCAAAACAAGAAACATAACTCAGGCCAGGAAACACGAACTAGAAGGTGACATACGACAAGGACTCCGTAACAAAGACAGAAAAAAAACAGGTATTTATAGACAGGTGATTACAATACTAACGGGGAATTGGCTGAGTGCAATGATTAATGACCAGGGACAGCTGAGTGCAATGAGTAGTGATGAAACAAACAAGACTAAGGGAAATGTAGTTCTGAGGTGGGGTGACGCTAAGGGGAAGTGAGACATCTAGTGGACACCAGGGATACACAAACCAGACACTGTGACATTAACAGTTTACAGAAAGTGAATTAATAAAAATAAAAAACCTGGTCCGGTGCCCAAAATTATGGTTTTAAATCAGCCCCAAAACGTTGCTCATCTCAAACAAGGGAATTTGGTCCGTCTGTGAGCAGAACTTCCACAGCTCCCAAGTCAGTGGAAAAACAAGCCAGTTCTGAGCAATTACCTCCCCCAACTGAGCACCAGCTCCAAATCAGAATCCAGCACCAGCCCCAGTGGAAAAAGAGGTAACAGTTAAGTTAATGGAGTTATTTCCTAATGAGCTGATAATGTGAGTAATCAGTTCCTCACCTGGATGTAATCAGGTGTGTTAGATAAGAGAGACATACAAAATGTGCAAAGTGAAGGGGTTGCCATGATCAGGGTCACGTTCACGTGCCCTCTACTGGAGTGCCCTCTACTGGACAAAGTGAAGGGGTTGCGGTGATGGGTGTCAAGTTATTTGTATGTGCCAAGGTGGGGCCGGCAGAGCAGGAAGCCAGGGCGGAACAGATGGAACTGGAGTTCACCAGGACAAGGCAGGCAGAAATGGAGCCCACCAGGGCGGAGCAGATGAAACTGAAGCCCACCAGGGCAGAGCAGAGGACCACCACAGTGGAGTCGATGGCACAGGATAGCAAGTCTGGTCAGGTAGGACTTGAAAATGGAGCATAAAAGGGTTGATGGGAGTGAGAAGACGGTTGAGTAGTTGGCAAGGGATAGTACTGTCCGTGACAGGACAGAACGAGAGTTCATAAATGGCCTCCATAGCCATGACAGGAACGAACAAGAGTTCAGTCAGCCTCCATAGCCGTGACAGGACAGAACGAGGATTCGCAGACGGCATTCATAGCTGTGACAGGACAGGACGAGAGTTCACAGGTTGATACCACTGACACCTCTGGAGGTGCTGCAGCAGATGCTGCCACCTCTGGAAGTTCTACAGTGGTACCCACAGAAGACACAGGGGGAGTTCATTAATAGTCTTTTTAGCAGGGCAGAAACAGTGTTATAAATGGTTCCTTTGACAGTGACATAACGGAATGAAAGTGCGTTGCTGGGCACCACCACCACGCAAGGAGCTGAAGTGAGTGCCGCCGCCTAGGGGAGGTTCTGCAGCATCAGCCGCCATCTCAGGAGAAATCACAGTGGCCTCCGCCGTCTTTAAAGTTTCAGTGGTGGTGTGTGCAGCCCATATACACCATAAAGCAGTCCCCATAGTGGAAAGTGATACAGACAGGGGAATTAGTTCCTGAACAGGAGGGATTGAGCGCGCTGGTTTAGGGATACTCTGGGTGCAACAGACAAGATGTGATGAGCCTCTGGAAGATCAGCTGTGAAGTGATGTGACCCTGGATGATCCGTTGTGAGGTGACAAGACTCTGGAAGTTCAGCTGAGACGTGGCGAGACTCCGGAAGTTCAGCTGAGACGTGGCAAGACTCCAGAAGTTCAGTGGTGGTTTGACTTGACTTGTGAAGGCCAGCGATGACTTGACTCCGGAAGTTCAGTGGTGGTTTGACTTGACTCACGCAGATCAACCTTGACTTGACGTGACTCTAGGCAAATTGCAGAGGCGTGACATGACTCAGGAAGATTAGCGGTGACTTGACTTAACTCATGAATATCAGGGTTGACCTGACATGACTCTTGAAGATCTGTGGTGACTTTACTTGACTCGTGAAGATCAGCGGTGACTTGACTTGACTCATGAATGGCCACAGTGACATGACTGAGCATTGCCGTAGCTGCCATTTCTGGAGGAAGTGCCACGACCCGACCTCCCTCCAGAGGGTGCATGCGAGGCTCCAGAGGGCGCTTGCGTGGAGCGGGCTCTGGGGGGCGCTCGTGAGACATAGACGTATCCCAGGCAGAGGTCAGGGCAGGCAGCAATCAGCATAAACAGAGTCAAAAAACAAGCGCAATGGTCAAAGGGGCAGGCAGCAGAGAATCACAGGTGGTACAAACAATCCAAGATAAAACACGGCAGGAACAAACACAAGGAAAATGCTCAGAAATGTCAGACTGGGCTAAACAAGACTCCGGCATCAATGAGAGTCCAAACACAGTATATATAGGGGAGTGGTAATGGGGAATACCTGGTGGTGATTAGCCCTAAGCAGGGAATTATGGGAAATGGAGTTCAGACACCAAATGCAAGAGTTCTGAGTGGAGTGCCCTCTGCTGGAGTTCATGGGCACTCAAGCTGATGATCGTGACAGATGAAGTGCAGGAGATGCAGATAACTTGATCTTGACCCTTAAGAAACTTTGATTAATGATGTCACATAACAAATTTGCTTCAAAGATAAATTTACATGAATTGCTAATTACAACATTGAACTTAAAATGTAAATCCTGTACAAATACTAGTAATCGTGAATATAAATAATTGGGAATCATGTAAAAAATATAAAATAAAAACATAAAAACTTGGCTGTTTGCTTATAAAGGTCCAGAAATTTGTCAAGCTTTTCGTCAGATGTCTTTTTTAATTATATGATGTCATTACATTGCTGTCTTGCCGCCAGCCAGTCGCTGCATTGCTGATCGTGGTTTCGAGTATCGATACATCTGCCCTTTATAGGGAACACGAGAACGTTAAGTATTCTTTTTTTGGGGAATTATAGGTATTTTAATTGATATTTGAAAATTTATTTGAGGTATTTTATTTGAAATATGTTAGTTATTTTGATTAGAAGATTTGGCATGTTTTTAGTCATCTCATATGTATTAAGCGAGGTACGACGAATGGGCCCCAGAATTTAGAACCACTGTTGCCAAGTGAACTGACATGTAAACAGACTATGAGAGGGTTTTAGATGTGCAGTCTGAGGCTGAGACTATTGATTGGATGGTTGTATGCTAGCTATTACCATTTTGACTTTGATCTAAACACTTAATATCAGGTTACTACAGGGCTATTAAACTTAGATACTACAAGACTGCTAAATGCACAACAACTTGTGTTTGGTCTGGTGTTCAGGGTCTGCAGTTACAGCAGGGATTTTTTTCCGTATGTAACAGGACTAACTTTCCAGTCAATGGTGGAGCACAATAGTATCCACCTCTTCACACAAAGAGAACTTCCTCTGTATTGTTAGATTAGTAATATGCCTTATATAGATCAGAGAGTCTTTTCTTCTGCTTCTCTACAAACTTGAAAAAAAAAAAAAAAAAACAGGAAATGAATTTATGAATCTGCAGCTGGATGTGACATGACCAAAAGAATGGGGTGGTGGTGGTGTTGTTTTTATTAGATTTTTGACAGACATTTTTCATAAAATTTTAAATACTTATGTATTTACGTATCGCTAGGTTAACATACATTGCACCCAAGTGAAAAAAAGAAAAAAAAAAAAAAAAAACCTTGAAAACCTTTTAAAAGCAGAGCTTATTTTATAATAAACTGTAACAAAATATACTTAATTGCTAACTAAATGTAAGATTAAATACAAGTAACTGAAAATTTGAGTGTTTTTTTTTTTATGGGCTTAAGTATATCTTTATATGTAAATACATAATTTGTCTTTAAAATAGAATTAAAGTTTACTGCTGAATCCAACTGAATCTAATCTGAAATTATAATAGTGTAATTTCTATGAAAACTTGTACATCCTGAATTTTAAATACTTTGTAATGAAGAGGTTGCAAGTAAGTACATTTAAAATATATAACAGTTTTTCTGAATTGCTAAAACCAATTACTCAAACTAAATTCACAGAACCCCTGACTCTTCTGGCAAAATCTAACAATCACTTCAAAACAATTTAAACTGTACTCAAAATTAAACAAAGCTTTCGAATCATACGCACATTAGTCAATAATAAACCCACTACAGATCATTTGTTAGACACTACATTAAAAAATGGAATAAACAGTGTCCATTGCATGTAGTTACAAAATAATAATAATAATAATAATAATAATAATAATAATAATAATATTGTATTTAGTAAATATTTTGCAATACAAATCAAAGTTAGGTGAATATATATATATTTTAGAGAATATGTCAAAAAAATGACTCTCAAAGGGTGAAAAAAAACTCACAATCACACACACACAGTGGGCCTCATTCATGAAACACAAGCAGAATGAATTTTTGTGCAAGCCGTTCTGATGTAAACTTTCAAATTCATGAAAATGTTTTTATTTTCAAAATGTTAGCTGGTACAAAAGAAATGTACACCTGCTCCCTCCCACGTGCAAATGCTGTGTAAAACATTCTTTGTTCTTTTTGGCAGACTGATGGCACTGAATTTTTATGCACTGTCATAATAATTACAAGGTTGTTTGCCCTTGCCCTCTTTTTGAATTTTTCCTTTAGGCCTATTTATTTATTTTACAGCTGAGTTGATAACTGTAAAACGCAGAGCTCATCTGTCACTGTTTACCCAGCCACGAACAGAGGACAGGTGGGACAAATAGCGACCAACCATCTTACTTGTACAACATCTGCCTACAACAATGGAGAAGTCAATATTACTGGTTAGCCTACTGCTTTTTTATATTTAGTACAATTTTTAAAAATGAGATACTAGTAGGCTAATGCATTAGTGCCGTGGATATTCAAAAGCATAGGAACTAAAGCATATCAGCTGAAAAAAAAAAAAAAGCTGTGTCACCAAAGCATTTTCCAGCGCCACCAGCTGGCCGTTTTAAGATGAGAGTCTGACATTTTTTCACCTGGCTGAAAACTCTTTGGTGGACACACTTTATTGAATATTTATTGTAAGGCATATGGCCTACTAGTATATATATATATATATATATATATATATATATTACACATATATATTTTTTTTTTTTTTTTTTTTTTTTTTTTTTTTTTTTTTGCATTTATGCAAAAGGGTACAGGAGCCCAACCTGAGAAAGTAGACCAGAATATTCCAATATTCCACTGCGTTCCTGGACATGCAATTTGTGTAGCTGTAATTCATAGGCGTGCAATTATGCTAATTGTGAATGAGCATGCACGAGCGCCCTATTTATGAATGATTGCAATTAATTAACATACACGTTTAACTAACAAATCAGACATTTACGAAGTGTTTGTGGATCCGGAGGAGAGTTTTCGGGAAGTACTGTATACACACACACACACACACACATGCATAAATACAAATACATATGTGTGTGTAAAATAGAATCATAGGACTTAATCGCAGACAGGCAACGGGGGAAAAAACCCTCTGGTGTGGCGGATCCAGCCTTGCCAAGACAGCATGTTTATGTCACCACAGGCCAGTTCTTCCACGCTAATGTGATAGTCTTCTCTTCCACTCTTTTTTTGAGCTTTATGGTTGCCACAGTGTATCTACTCAAATTAGGTTGAACTCTTTGTCTTGCCTCTGTCATTCCGTGCACAAGAACATGGTCTATCACAGTAACTCTTGATTTCATCTGAAATGACTTTTATTGGTTTTGCTCTTCCTCGTCCTCCTCTTCCTCCACCTCACATACAAACTCTTCTGTACTTCTCAGATTGATGGATGCAGCCATGCCATCTGTGCACTTTGAATGGGCTTATATTTTGTACATTCAGATATTTAGAAACAAGTGTGAACAGATTTGAATTATTGTGTGCAGATGACAACCGTGTTGCAGTTGTTCTTAACTTTTCCTTTCTTGTGTTTAGGGTTTTGCATCACAGTTTATCACAGTGCAAATTGCATTTTTCTGTAATTAATAATTAATATTTAGATTAGATTTTAGAATTAACTGTAACAGAATTGATATTACAATTATTTGATCTGTCCATCCACCGAGCAGATAATGTAACCATTAATCAATTCTAGAAAAGATTATTCTCCTGGCCAAGAAAGAATAACTTTCCTACTTCATATAGTACTAGCATTAACTTAGAATGTAGCAAGATATCAAACATTTAGTGACTTCGAATTGTGAGCAGCACACAGAGACAAATCAATTGTGAATATAATTGGATTTAATAAATGAACCTATAGCTAACATATAACTAAACCAACCAAAACACATATGTATATATACACAATGAAGGAAAGTAAAGGACCAACCCTGCTGTGGATCTGGGTAAGCCAGACATGAAGCAATGCACAGATGTCGTTTCAGCTCATTCATGGCATTTTGCTGATCATCTGTCCAGATGAACTGACAGTCCTTTTTTAGAAGGGCAGTGAGAGGGCGTACAATGTCTGAATAGTTCTCAATGAATTGCCGTAAATAGTTGCACATGCCTAGAAAACTTCTGAGTTCTGAGACATTGGCAGGTGGCTTAATGTTCTGAATGGCATGGATGCGGCTGGTTTGTGGCTCAATGCCCCGTGGTCCGATGAGCAGGCCCACATAGTTGACCGTGGTTCCTCCTCAGGAACTCGAGCTGCGTCGGAAACGCTTCAGGGAACGCCCTCAGCGTGAACCCCACTGAATCATGTGTGTAATCAGTCCAATGGATGGGCGAGATGTCATAGGCGGGTGACGTCAGAGACCGGGAAGCTTAAAAGCATGTGCGGCGTAGCTGGCATTAGCCTTGTGTCTTTCAGCAAGCTCTCTGTGTGTGTCAGTTGCTATCTGTTTGTGAGTCTTATTTAGTGTTGTTTGTCCACTGATAAGCTCCATTGTGTCAAAGCTTCAGTCAAGAGAAGTTTTGGGCGAGAGCAGGCAGCATTCAGGCTGTGTGTTTTCCCTGCCCGCAAAAAAAAAAAAAAAAAAAAAAAAAAAAAAAAAAAAAGGGGTAGGGACACACGTGTGTTGTCTGCTTGAGAGTGAAGCACGTAGAATCAGCTCTCGAGGGAGTTGACGGCTGCGACGCAAGCATTTGTTACTGCTTTGCTTCACTCTCAGAAGTCTCTCTATGAGGAGGGAGCCTTCACTGGCGTTTCTCGTGGTGCCAGCCCTGCTTTCGCCGAGGCGGAGCTGTGGTTGTGCACGCGAGTTTCGCTTTCGGAACCGGTGGAAGGAACGTAGACGGGCAAGTCCCTATCTTCTTCCTTAATCCACCAGATCCGGCGTTGCAGTACTTTCCCCCCGGTGAGAGGGAGCAATGCTCTGCCTGTCTTTCTCTGAGGAGATTGATGTGGAGAGCGTTGATAAGCTCGCCAGTTGCACAAGCATCAGTTACACAAGCATATTATGCCTGATATTAAAATGAGGTGTTGCGTCTTATTTTAGATCTGCGTTTTTTGGAACCACTCAGTCAGGGGACTGAAGTTCAGCATGCTTGCACAGACCAAGTCCGAGGACTGGTGTGTCACTATCGATCTAAAAGATGTACTTTTCTCCATCCTTCCTCATCGGAAGTTCCTGAGGTTTGCTTTTGGTGGCAAAAGTCTACCAATACCGGTTCTTCCTCTGGCCTTGCACTCTCACCCCACACTTTCACGACTCAACCACATCGATGATTGGTTGATATTAGCTCAATCAGAGCGGATGGCAGTTCGGCATCGAGGTGTCGTTCTCGCTCACACGAAACAGCTGGGGTTAAGACTTAACGCCAAGAAAAGTGTGCTTTCTCCAGTACAGAGAACCACTTATCTGGGCGTGGTGTGGGATTCGACCACGTTGTAGGCACGTATGTCACCTGCTCGGATAGAGTCGATCCTCGCCGCAGTCGCGAGAGTGAGTGAAGGCCGGTCACTCACTGTCAAGCAGTTTCAAAAACTACTGGGTCTGATGGCAGCTGTGTCCAACATGATACCTTTTGGCCTGCTGTACATGAGACCTCTCGCTGAGAGCAGTCCACATTCCTGGGCATCTCAATATGGGAGCAGACATCCTGTCGAGGCAAGGGCCGAGGCCCGGGGAATGGCGGCTTCACACCGAGGTGGTGAAGCAGATTTGGAAAGTTTTTGGCCAGGCCCAGGTGGACCTGTTTGGTGAAGCAGATTTGGAAAGTTTTTGGCCAGGCCCAGGTGGACCTTCTGGTCTATCCAGCTCTACTGGGCTGGATGCCATGGTACAGACGTGGCCGAGGCTTCCTCTGTATACTTTTCCCCCGATTGCTCTGATCCTGGGAGTTCTGGAGAGAGTGCGCCGGGATGGAGTCTGGTTGCTGTTAGTAGCCCCGTTTTGGCCGGGCCGTGTAGAGTTCTTGGGCCTGATTTCTCTCTTTGACGGCTCTCCATGGGAGGTTCCCGTCAGGGAGATCTCCTCTCACAGGCGGAGAGCGCGTCCCCGCACGGAGCTTGGAGGCTGTAGGTGTGGTCTCTGAGGAGACACAACTCATAGCTTCCCGTCTCTCAACCGAGGTTGTTGAGACCATTCTCCAATCCAGAGCTCCCTCAATGAGGAAACCGTACGCCTTGAAGTGGAAGCTTTCACTCCTTGGTGCGGAGACCACCAGCTCGACCCAGTTAACTGCCCAGATGGTACAGTTCTGGAGTTCCTGCAGGCCCTTCTCTCCGCAGGGTTGACCCACTCCACCCTGAAGGTCTACGTGGCGGCCATAGTGGCCTTTCTGCGCCCCTCTCAGTGGCCAGTCAGTGGGCAGACACCCTCTGGTTACACGTTTCCTCTGCGGTGCCCTGAGGCTAAGGCCTCCGGCCAGAAGAAGCTTATGCTAAGCGGTGGATCAGGATGCTATCCTAAAACCTCAAGTCCTCTGATCTCCCCTCTCTTGGGGGTCAAGACTCACTCCTTCTGAAGTTTGGCCATTGGACGGGTTGTCCCCGATTACTGTCAGGCTCCTGGCTCCTTCTCTTGCTTTAGCTGTGCAGTTTCCCACACTAGGCAGAGATTTGTAAGTCTGGCGGCGTGGGCATTCTCATTCCCCGAAGCGTTTCAGACGCAGCTTGAGTTCCTGAAGAGGAATGTCTCAGGTTACGTATGTAACCATGGTTCCTCGAAGGACCGAGACGCTGCGTGTGTGCAGGACATGGTCAGCTTCTTTCAGGTGATCATCCACCGTCATATGTTTCAACAGAAGGTCATCAACATAGATTAGGTTCCCTTCTTGCTTTGTTGAGGAAGATGTTAAATTCGGCTGGTGAGTTGGCATAGCCGAATGGGCACCTGGTGAAGGTGTACTGCCAATTGCAAAAGGTGAAAGCCAGCTTGTGTTGGTCATCTGGATGCACTGGTATAGTCCAAAGTCCTGAGGCCACATCAAGAGTGGAGAAGATTGTGGCTCCTCTGAGTCTTGGTGTCTCCTGTTCCAGCTGGGTCATAGGCCATCGTGACAATGGCACCTGTTGGTTCAGTTTCCTATAGTCGATTGTTGGCCACCACTTGCCGTTTGGTTTGAGGACAGGCCAGATGGGGGCAGAGTAGGTGCTGTTACACAGACGGATGACACCCTTCTCAAGCATAGAGTTGATGATCTCCTGTACGGGTTTGTACGATTCAAGGGGGATCTTGTATTGCTTGACAAAAGTGGGTGGAGCTTTTGGATGCATTTGGACATGCACAACATGGAGGTTAGTGAGGCCACAATCTAAAGAGTCCTTGGCAAATGATTCTTTGTATTTGTACAGGACTTGGCTGAGTTTGTGGCGGTCTGCATCGTCCTGTATGGCATCAGCATCTTTCAGAATTTTCTGGACTTGTGTCTCAAAACCTGGGTATGGCTCTTCTGTCATTACTTCCTCTGTGCCATGGGCAGTCAGAGGTGCAGTCACACTGTCATTCTCGCTGGTGGAGTGGTTAGAGACAGTATACACGGCAAAGAGTTGGTCTTCTCTTAGCTCTGTTCTACACACCTGTTCCTTGACCACTGGCATGACTGAAGTTATGGTGATGATCTTGAAGGGTGCAGTTGACACTGTGTGGCCTGAGCTCCCTTCTGGAATAATTGAATCTGAGATGGGTCCAATCATTGGTAGAATCAGTTCAAAGTCATGGAAGTCATAACTCACTAGCCAACCTAGACGGTAGACCTTAGGCACTCTGACATCAGTTGCCATGCGGTTGTTGAACAGAATGTAAACTGCCCTAGATGCAAAGAGGGGTGTGGCTTCCAACGTTAGGCCTAGTTCACCACATTCGGGTGAAGGTTGGAAGAAGGCTAGGGTATGGCTGACAGAATGGCCGCTCCGCAGGTTGAATCGAACAGTGATCCCTTTGGTGTAAGCTGGTACTACCATCTATTGTTCATTGATTAGCGTGCAGGCCTCAGGGATGGTTTGGCCTGACAGGAGGTTGACAGGAACAGTGGGTGACTGTGAGGTCATTGGAGCCCATATCACTTCATTAATCATATCCACATGAGCCCTGGGGCGAATCAGAATGTCCGCTCTGATGTAGACATCACACGGTGCATCTGGAAGGACCAGGAATTAAAGTGGTTAGACACCTGTCATTTGAGAGCATTGAACAGTTAGAGGCTGATGGCTGAATTGTCTGCTCACAGTGCTAGTATGGGGTCTGTTGTTGTGACATAATTTAGCTGCAAGCCCCCTTTAACCTGGGGGCCATATGAGTCAGAGTCTTTGGCTAGCTGGAAAGTACAGAGCAGTGACCTTGGACCTTGCTCTTCGGCCGTGACATTCCTGCAGCTGGCAGTGGCTTGGCAGTCTGTCTGGGGTGATTTTGGTGACTGAGGAGGCAGAGGTTCTCGCACTTGAGCCTAGATTTTCAGTTCTCAAAGTGGTCTAGCAGGTCTTTGCCGATGAGGAGATGATATGTGTCCAGTGGAGAAATGTACACAGGGTGCACTAAGCTCATGGGACCAATGGTAAGGTGAATTGGAGCTACCTGTTCAAGTTGGACCTCATTTTGGCTGTAGGACTGCACATTCAACACACACCTCTGATATTTAAGAGTTCGATTCTGTCTCTTAGCTTCACTTTGAAGTCTGTCAAAGAGTTGGCTTGACATTAAAGTGAGGTCAGCTCCAGTGTCCACCAGGGCCTCCAGTCTCACCTCATTTTCCAATGTGATGGCCAGGTAGAGTTTTTTGGCCACCCCCCCCCCCTTTCGATTAGGTTCCCTAGGAATCTGGGGCTTGTGTGGTGACTGGCAAGCCATCAGAGCTGGTCTTGTGTGGCTCGTCAGGGAGGCAGACCACCAAAACCACGCTTTCGGGTACTTTGCGGTCCTGGCTGGAGGTGTTGCGGGATGTTGTCTGGTTATGGTGGTTCAGCAGTCAGCTGAGTTGGTTGAGTGATGTCATCACTTGGTGATGGGATATCTGGTTCTGTGGTTAACAATGGGTTAGCAGTGATCTGGTTGGTAAGTAAATTTTCAGAGTGGGCGTTGGGGTCAGATCTAATGCTTAGTCAAAACTGATCGGACACATCCCTTTTGTCAAATCCCAGACATTTTGGTAAGTTTAGAAATTCCAATCACACGCTTTTTAAAGTCTGAAATGTCTTCTGTGGCAAGATCCTGTTTACAATTATGTGGCTCAGATTTGGAAGATTTGTTGTTGATCTGGAGGGATGGAATGTTAACTGTGTTTTGCTCACTCTCATGGGTTGTGGAATTGTTTTTCTTTGGGAACTGGAGAAGGAATTTAGATACTGTCTGCTCTAATTAATAGCAGATGTGAGGGATCAGGCAAAAGGGAACAAACCATAATGCACAGCAGTAAGTAATTTATTTGTGTGTGTGTGTGTGTGTGTGTGTGTGTGTGTGTGTGTGTGTGTGTGTGTGTGTGTGTGTGTGTGTGTGTGCGTGCACATGCATGCGTGTCTGTGACCACAGTAATGAAAAAAAGAACAGACAGTATTGTAGACTGACAGAAGAATTCTTTGATATAACTGTCAGTGAGTTCATTCATATGGAGGAGCAAACAGTATTCAAGGTCAAAGGTCAGACCATGAACTCACAGCTGCTGTCAAATACATTGTGCCTACTGTATTACAAGAAATGGTCTCATAGAGGCAGGAACTCTGTAGCAGCCCTTGAATTATAATATTGATGCCAGCCTTCCCCTCTGTGACATCTGAATTTTCACCGCCACAGCCTGCATGGTTCACTTCTCAGTGAGACAGATATATTAAAACTATCTATGGTGTAGAATTCATTAGCTCTCTTTGAGTTTATCTAATGAAACACATTTTGAGGGACCTAAGTTTAACTATAATATGGCACTGCAACTTTAGCCTGTAGCATTTAGAACAAATGAAATTATGTATAATTAATTACGATTAATTTTATTCTATCAGCTGTAAGAAGTAAATTGCAGCGGGATATCTAAGGAGGGGGTGTTGTTCGTGAGGATATTCATTCTTTCTTTGTACACTTTGACTTTTTCTTGTGGTCCTCTACCAATTTGAGTATATACTGTACAATGATAAGCCATTATACTATGACCATCCCCAGCCTAAACCAATGAGCGCATCTAGCAACTGAATGGTTCCACAGATGCAGTTCTTAGATCAGTATACCACCTGAAGACCACCTTTCAGTCAGTAGAGTGTTCGATGTCAGAATGGGAAAGCTGTGGATTTATAGAAGTTTGATAAAGGACAAATTGTGATGGCAGGGCACCTAAGAACTTTGATCTTGGAAACGGCACATCTTGTAAGTTGTTCATGTGCCGTAGTGAGTATGTGTCAAAAGTGTTAAACGGATGGCCAAGCGACAAAGCCGCATCCAGCCGTGTGTCATCCACAGCTCACTGAAGCCACAGGGGAGCAGAGGCTGTTGTGCATTGTTCATAGCAACTGCAGGGCCACAGTGCGACACATTACCAACAGCTTCAACAATGGAGACCAGTGCAACAGCTGCGTTCCCATTACCCTTCAAATACACCCAATGGAAACACGTCAATTTTGTAAAAACTTTTGTAAATTTATCGAAAAATAAATAAATAACGTTTTTATGCTCATATGAAGTGATTTTTCAGGCAATTCGAAAAAGGAATATTCTGCAAAACTGCTATGGAAACCTGCCGTACTATAACCTCCAAGAAACAAGTGGCTGCTCACAAGCATAAGGGCCTTTTCTTGTCATTAATGCTTGGAAAACCCCTTATTTACAATGCATACATCTGTGGAACATTATGACTCCGACATGGCCACCGGAGCTGATCGACGGCACTCTAGTCAAAGCTTATGTTTATACCAGCCGTGCCGCAGCATGTTTCAGAAGTGTCCCAGAAGCAGCTCTCCGCGCTGCTTCGCTAAAGATACATGCTTACATCTCATTCAATTAAAAATTATGGCTAGTACGGTGGCTGCAATATACATAAACCTACCAACATTCGTCGCCATAACTAATCATGAGAGGAGTTGCATAACATTGGTTAATGGTAACACCGTCATTTTGATCAACATTTGTAAAATATTGGAAAAGTTTTGTGCAAATATGTAATGGTAATGCTGCTATGTGTCACAGCAAACAGTTAATCACAGCCCTCTCTATATGGACCTGTATAGCCGAAGCACCCAGCCAGGTCCCCATGCTAATTGCAGATAATCGCCAAGTTTCAGTTTGTTTTTAATTTGTTGTTGTATGACCTGGTTTTCCTTTATTTTGTTCATGTTGCCATCTTTCCCTATGTTTCCATTATACTCATTTGTTAACATGGTTACTGAATATGTTCACCTTCCTCTCTTTGTAATCTCCTTGTTATTCAAGCTCTATGCATGGTTCTGTTAATTGTCCAGTATTTTCTGTGCTGGTGTGTAAAAGGTTTCATTTTAAAGGAAAAACAAATGGAAAACAGCTAATTAGTATTAGGGAGGATATTTCTTCCCTGATTCAGGAATAGGTAAATGTACTTCAGGAAACTGTGGATGGTTTTCAAAATCATTGACCACAACAGAAAACACTATTACATTTGCATTACAATGTAGTAATTACACAACAACAGGCACACATGTTTCTACAAGCCTCCAACATTTGAGAGAGATCACAGAATGCCCACTTAACAGCAGGTGCAATCCATTTGTGATGTGCTTCCACTGATAAAAGTGTGACATTAAGATGGATAAGGTATAATGAGAAGAAATACAAGGGGGAAACTATCAGAATCAATCACATCTCAGCCCTACCCTTTCAAGTAAATGTGCATCTTACAAAAACATTAAACATTCACTACCAAAAGTGTGTCCCACTTTACATAGTTATACTATGTATTATCTTTGTTAAAAAGATTGTTGATCATATTTTAAGGTCCAATTCTTGCTATTAACAAACCATTAACTACGACTTTTGCCTCAATAATCTCCTAATTTGCTGCTTATTAATAGTTAGTAAGGTAGTTGTTTAGTTTAGGTATTGGGTAGGATTATGTAGAATATGGTCGTGCAGAATATGTGCTTTATAAGTACTAATAAACAGTCAATATGTTAATAATAGGCATGTTAATAAGCAACTAGTTAATGGTGAGAATTGGTCCCTATACTAAAGTGTTACCAGATTCTTTTGAGTGTGAAGCAGAGAAGTAGGCAAGTTTTGAAACATAATACAATGTCATAAATTGAGTCTGGAAAGCAATGAAACCTGTTGTATAGTTACATGCATTCTGTCACTGTAAAACACCTGTCAAAGTTCCCGTTTTGCTTACAGGTTTTTTTTTTTTTTTCAATTGCTTACATTTTCAAAAAAAAAAATTGCCTCTTTTTTTCAAAACTTTACACACAAATCCAAGAATTGCACACATAAAAGGCAAAATGCCTCACATCTCTTGCAAAATGAAGCACCACATTCAAAATATCACAAACACATCTCAAAGTGAGTGTTTGCACATGTGAGGAGTTAGTGTGAGGCACTGATGAATTAGTGTGGCATTTCGATTGGTTGTGTTTGAAAAAATAAATCAAGATACTTCCTGTTAGATTTTTGTGTGTTACATAGAGAATTGTGTGTTGTGTTTTGCAAAAAGTGTCAGACTCAAAGGCTTAGAATTAGTGTATGGTTTTGCAGACTTGGTGTGAGTTTCTGGTGTTCGAGTGTCAGGTTTCAGAAATTGTGTGACAAGTAAAGATTTTGTGTTGAAAAAAAAATGTAATAATGAGTGGAATTGTTCCTCAGGGGATCAATAGTGCAGTGTCTGATGCGATACTAGCTGATGGCTGCATGGTTACAATTTTATCTCTTATAATTTCGATCTTGGATTTAAAATAGTTCATAAAGTCATTACTGCTGTGCTGCTGGGAAATGTTAACGCCTGTTGGTGCTTTATTTATCGTTAATTTAGCAACTGTATTGAATAAATACCTGGAGTTATGTTTGTTTTATTCTAAAACTGTTTGTTTAAAAATGTTTGTTCCTGTGGCTCAGTGGTAGAGCATTGTGTTAACAGCATAAAAGGGTCTGGGTTTGATTCCCAGGGAACACACATACTGGTAAAAAAAAAAAAAAAGTATAGCCTGAATGCACTGTAAGTCGCTTTGGATAAAAGTGTCTGCTAAATGTAAAAAAGATTAAATGTAATCAGATCTAGCAGTTTTTAATGCTTTTCTGTAGGATAGGGTACTTTCCCACCAAGCAATAAGAAATACCTCTAGTTTTGTTTTCCTCCAGCTGCGCTCCATTTTCCGGGCTGCTCTCTTTAGGGTGTGAGTGTGCTCATCATACCACAGTGTCAAACTGTTTTCCTTAATCTTCCTTAAGCGTAAAGGAGCAACCGTATCTAAAATGCAAGAAAAGTGAGAGTCCATAGTTTCTATTACATCATCAAGTTTTTCTGAGATATTGGATATGCTGAGGGATTGAGATAAATCAGGAAGATTACTTACAAAGCAGTATTTTGTGGTAGAATGATGTTCTACCATACTTGTAGCAAGGAGTAGAATTTACAGTTTTAGCTATATGGAGTTTACACAACATTAGATAATGATCTGAGATGTCATTCGCTTTGCTGCAGAATTTCAACACCGTTAACATCAATTCCATGTGACAGTATTAAATCTAGAGTATGATTTCGACAATGAGTAGGTCCTGACATGTGTTGTCTAAGCCCAATAGAGCTCAAAATGTCTAGAAATGCTGATCCCAATGCATTTTTATCATTATTAACATGGATATTAAAATCACCAACAAATAAAACTTTATCTGCAGATAGCACTAACTCAGATAGAAAATCAGCAGATTATTTAATAAAGTTTGTATGGTGCCCTGGTGGCCTGTATACAGTAGCCAGTACAAACAACACAGGGGATTTATCATTGACACTTGTTTCTTTGGATAATGTTATATGAAGCACCATTACTTTAAATGAGTTATACTTGAAGCCCGCCCTTGATTAATACTGAAAATATTGTTATAACTGAAGCAACATCTCCTCCTTTACCTTTTGGATGCGGCTCATGTTTATAACAGTAATATTGTGGGGTAGACTCTTTTAAAATAATGTAAAAATCTTGTTTCAGCCAGGTTTCTGTCAAACACAGCACATCTAGGTTGTGATCAGTGATCATATTATTTACAAAATGCGCATTTTGTAGAAAAGGACCTGATATTCAGTAAGCCAAGCTTTATAATTTGTTTCTCTGTATTGTATACACTCACCTAAAGGATTATTAGGAACACCTGTTCAATTTCTCATTAATGCAATTATCTAATCAACCAATCACATGGCAGTTGCTTCAATGCATTTAGGGATGTGGTCCTGGTCAAGACAATCTCCTAAACTCCAAACTGAATGTCAGAATGGGAAAGGAAGGTGATGCAGCAAAGCATTTGTGAAGCCACAACACGCACAACCTTGAGGCGGATGGGCTACAACAGCAGAAGACCCCACCGGGTACCACTCATCTCCACTACAAATAGGAAAAAGAGGCTACAATTTGCACGAGCTCACCAAAATTGGACAGTTGAAGACTGGAAAAATGTTGCCTGGTCTGTTGAGTCTCGATTTCTGTTGAGATATTAAGATGGTAGAGTCAGAATTTGGCGTAAACAGAATGAGAACATGGATCCATTATGCCTTGTTACCACTGTGCAGGCTGGTGGTGGTGGTGTAATGGTGTGGGGGATGTTTTCTTGGCACACTTTAGGCCCCTTAGTGCCAATTGGGCATCGTTTTAAATGTCACGGCCTACCTGAGCATTGTTTCTGACCATGTCCATCCCTTTATGACCACCATGTACCCATCCTCTGATGGCTACTTCCAGCAGGATAATGCACCATGTCACAAAGCTCGAATCATTTCAAATTGGTTTCTTGAACATGACAATGAGTTCACTGTACTAAAATGGCCCCCACAGTCACCAGATCTCAACCCAATAGAGCATCTTTGGGATGTGGTGGAATGGAAGCTTCGTGCCCTGGATGTGCATCCCACAAATCTCCATCAACTGCAAGATGCTATCCTATCAATATGGGCCAACATTTCTAAAGAATGCTTTCAGCACCTTGTTGAATCAATGCCACGTAGAATTAAGGCAGTTCTGAAGGCGAAAGGGGGTCAAACACAGTATTAGTATGGTGTTCCTAATAATCTTTTAGGTGAGTGTATATTTTTTTATTTTTTGAACATCAATTAAATTGTTACTCTTAACCCCTTAAAGAACACAAATTAAGATATTGTGGATGAAAACAGGGAGGCTTGTGACTGTCCCATAGACTGCCAAGTAAAATACACTGTCAAGGTCCAGAAAAAAATGAAAGATATCGTCCGAATAGTCCATCTGCCATCAGTGGTTCATCCGTAACATTATGAAACGACGACAATACTTTTTGTACGGGAATAAAACAAAAATAATGACTTTATTCAACAATTTGTCTCCTCTGTGTCCCTCCACATCAGCGTAGCGCCATTTCGGCAAATCTGAGCTGTACGCAGGCAGCGTACGCTCTTCTGTGTCAGGCGCGACACAGGATGCGCTGTTTACTTTCAAATCAAAACGTAAATATACATAGAAAACACATCCTTGTGGCGCAGATGACACAGAAGAGCCTCCCTGTTTTCATCCAAAATATCTTAAATTGTGTTCCGAAGACGAATGAAGCCTTTATGGGTTTGGGAAGACATGGGGGTAAGTGATTAATGGCAAAAATTTCATTTTGGGGTGGACTATCCCTTTAAATTGGTTTGGATTTTTTTTTTTGTATTTTCTAATTCAGGGAACAGACACAGTCTCTATAGTGTGATATCTAGGTGAAAGAGTCTCTATGTGGTGAAAATTAACCGAATTCTGTGGCGTGAGGCAGCTAGCAGACAATCGGTTTAGCCAGTCTGTCTGCTTCCTGACCTGGGCCCCAGTAAGTCAAGTGCAAACTCTGCTATATTTCACCTAAACCATTTCACCTTTACTCAAAATCAAACAAAGCTTTCAAATCACACACACATTATCAATAATAAACACACTAAAGATCATACATCAGACACTACATCAGAAAATGGAGAACACAGTGTCCAGTGCATGTAGTTACAAAAAAAAAAAAAAAACTGTTTATTGTATATAGTAAATATTTTGCAATACTGTAAACACACACACACACACACACACGCAAAATGAATCACACTTAAGTTTGGTGAAAAAAAAAAATATATACAGTACTTACTGCAGTCCAACTGCAAAGGCCAAAAGGGTCAAATAAAACTCTAAATGGATAGCATGTTACAGTACACTCAAATACTGTAAGTTGTGTAATTGTAAAATCAGGTTCAATGAGAGATTCATTCTGTCTTCAGCATCAGTTCCTTGCATGAGACTGAGGACTTTGTCCGCATCACAAGTAATGTGGTCTTTTTTACTAGACAAAGAGAAAAAAAATATCTGGTCTGACAGATCCAGCCTTGATAACTCCCTCGTAACCTTACTCTTTCTCTCCTCATCCTCTTCCTCCTCATCCTCCACTTCTTACATGTGCTCTTCCTCCTCTCCTTCTCAGATTGTTTCTATCTATTGTTTGCATCATCATTCAGTCACCTGTGCCACTTGTGCACTCTCATATCTTGTACAGTTGGTTTGATCACATCATTATAAACAAGTGTGAACAATTTTGAATCGTTGCATGTAAATGACAACAACTGTGTTAGTTGTGTTTAACTTTTGCCGATTGTGTTTAGCATTTTGCAGCACAAATACATCAAAGTATGATAAGTGTTTAAGTGAATGTGTCACGGTGTCTGTTCTGTGTCTCCCTGGGTGGCCACTAGAGGTCTCACTTCCCCTTATTGTCATCTTCGTCAGAACTTCATTTCCCACTAGCCTTAGCTGCTCATCACTGTTCATTGTATTCAGCTGTCACCACTTACCTTGTTTGCACCTGTCTTTAAATACCCTGGTTGTTCTGTCTTTGTTACGGAGTCCTTGTTGAATGTCACCCTGCGTTTTCCTGGTTCCCTGGTTTCTCGTGTTTTTGTATGTTGTTTATGTTTTTTTGTTTTGGTTATGTTTTGTTGGACGGATTACCCTGGATGTTGACCTTTGCCTGGCTAAGTTATGATTTTTGGATTGCCTCAATAAACATACTGCAATTGGATCTACCTGTCTGTGTGCGGTTCGTGACAGAAGGACTCCGTCACACTTAGATCCAGCAGGATGTTTTTTGAGGTTTCTCCCCCTGCCATCGAGCGGGAGAGAACGAGTGGGTTTGAGGGAACCCGCCTGGCCGTTTTTCGTGGGACCCGGGGAGGTCGCATAGGAGCGAGCGGGCGAGAGGAGGTCCGGCATCGCTCTCCACCAGGGTCCCCCTTCGACCCGGGGCTCGTGAGAGGGGGGAGGAAGCACACGTCCGCCGAGACTGTGTCTGCGGAGAAGAGGGCGACGGAAACGTTCTTGGATTATTTTTCTAGGCTGTCCAAGATCCTAGAGATTCCCAAAGGTGTTCACGTCACGGCTGCTGAGCCAGCACCACAGTCCAGGAGGGTCGCCAACCCAGCGCCACAGCACAAGATGGCCGCCAGCCCAGCGCCACAGCACAAGATGGCCGCCAGCCCAGCGCCACAGCACAAGATGGCCGCCAGCCCAGCGCCACAGCACAAGATGGCCGCCAGCCCAGCGCCACAGCACAAGAGGGCCGCCAGCCCAGCGCCACAGCACAAGATGGCCGCCAGAGCAGAGCCACAGCCCAAGATGGCCGCGGAGACATTGTTGAGTTACTTTTCCAGGATGTGCCAGATCCCGGAGATTCCCAGGAGTGTTCACATCACGGCCGCTGACCCAGCGCCAATGCCCAGGATGGCCACCAGTTCAGCACCACAGCGCAAGATGGGCCGCCAGCCCAGCGCCATTGCACAGGATGGCTGCCACCTCAGCGTGCCCAGCACCACAGCACGGGATGGCCGCCGGCCCAGCACCACAGCACAAGATGGTTGACTCAACGCCTGAGTCTTCCGTCAAGGAGCCACCGGCACGCCATCATAGAGGCCGCAGGAGGAGGAGACAGGCGTCAGCCGTTCCTCGAAGCCAGGAGGACGTTCCCGAGCAGGCCGCTGCAGTCCAGGAGGACGTTCCCGAGCGGGCCGCTGCCGTCCAGGAGGACGTTCCCGAGCGGGCCGCTGCCGTCCAGGAGGACGTTCCCGAGCGGGCCGCTGCCGTCCAGGAGGACTTTCCCGAGCGGGCCGCTGCCGTCCAGGAGGACGTTCCCGAGCGGGCCGCTGCCGTCCAGGTGGACGTGCCCGAGGTTCCCGAGGCGGGGCTCGAGGTGGTTCTGGATGCCGAGGCGGTGCCCGAGGCTGTGCCCGATGCCGAGGCTGTGTCCGAGGCCGAGGCGGTGCCTGATGCCGAGGCGGTGCCCGAGGCGGTGCCTGATGCGGTGGCCGAGGCGGTTCCCGATGCAATGTCCGATGCCGCCGAGGGCGGTGCCCGAGGCGGTGCCCGATGCCGAGGCGGTGCCTGATGCGGTGGCCGAGGTGGTTCCCGATGCAATGTCCGATGCCGAGGCGGTGCCCGATGCCGAGGCGGTGCCCGAGGCGGTGCCTGATGCGGTGGCCGAGGCGGTTCCCGATGCAATGTCCGATGCCGAGGCGGTGCCCGTTGCCGAGGCGGTGCCCGATGCGATGGCCGAGGCGGTGGTCGAGGCAGAGGCGGTTCCCGATGCGATGCCCGAGGCCGAGGCGGTGGCCGAGGCAGAGGCGGGTTCCCGATGCGGTGCACGAGGCCGAGGCGGTGCCCGATGCCGAGGCGGTGCCCGATGCCGAGGCGGTGCACGAGGCCGAGGCGGTGCCCGATGCCGAGGCGGTGCCCGATGTTGGCCAGGGCGGTGCCGAGGCGGTCCCCGATGCCGAGGCGGTGCCCAAGGCCGAGGCGGTGCCCGATGCGGTGCCCGATGCCGAGGCGGTGCCCGATGCCGAGGCGGGGCCCGAGGCGGTCCCCGATGCCGAGGCGGTCCCCGATGCAATGCCCGATGCCGAGGCGGTGCCCGATGCGGTGCCCAGAGACGGTGCCAGAGACGGTTCCCGATGTAATGCCCGAGACCGAGGCTGTTCCGGAGGTCGAGGCGGTGCCCGATGTTGTTCCCGATGCCGAGGCGGTGGCCGATGCAGAGACGGTTCCCGAGGCGGTGGCCGATGCCGTTCCGCAGGTCGAGGCGGTGGCCGATGCAGTTCCGCAGGTCGAGGCGGTGGCCGATGCCGTTCCGCAGGTCGAGGCGGTGGCCGATGCCGTTCCGCAGGTCGAGGCGGTGGCCGATGCCGTTCCGCAGGTCGAGGCGGTGGCCGATGCCGTTCCGCAGGTCGAGGCGGTGGCCGATGCCGTTCCGCAGGTCGAGGCGGTGGCCGAGTTGGTTCCAGAGACCGAGGCGGTGCCCGAGGCGGTGCCCGATGCGCAGGCCGAGGTCGTTCCCGAGGCGGTGGCCGATGCCGTTCCGCAGGTCGAGGCGGTGGCCGAGTTGGTTCCAGAGACCGAGGCGGTGCCCGATGCGCAGGCCGAGGTCGTTCCCGAGGCGGTGGCCGATGCGCAGGCCGAGGTCGTTCCCGAGGCGGTGGCCGATGCGCAGGCCGAGGTCGTTCCCGAGGCGGTGCCCGATGCAGAGGTCGTTCCCGAGGCGGTGCCCTTGTCCAATGCCGTTCCTGAGGCGGTGCCCTTGTCCAATGCCGTTCCTGAGGCCGTTCCTGAGGCCGTTCCCGAGGCCGTTCCTGAGGCCGTTCCTGAGACCGTTCCCGAGGCGGTGTCCTGGTCCGATGCCGTTCCTGAGGCCATTCCAGAGGCGGTGGCCGATGCTGTTCCGGAGGCCGATGCGGGGCCCAAGATGGCTCCGGAGGCGATACCCGTGTCCAAGGCCGTTCCCGAGGCGGTGTCCTTGTCTGAGGTCGTTCCTGATGCCGTTCCCAATGCCGTGACCGGGCCATCGCCACAGCCTGCTCCTTACTGGCTCCCCGATTGGCAGGGTTCCGTTCGGGCCACTCAAATGGCGAATTCCTCCCTGGCCGTCTGCACAACGAGAATGGACTGATCCACCGTGGCCACCGGAACTGCCTGGTCCCTCGTGGTCCCCTGAACTTTCGGGTCCACCGTGGCCACCTGAACTGCCTGGTCCCTCGTGGTCCCCTGAACTTTCGGGTCCACCGTGGCCACCTGAACTGCCTGGTCCCTCGTGGTCCCCTGAACTTTCGGGTCCACCGTGGCCCCCTGAACTGCCTGGTCCCTCGTGGTCCCCTGAACTTTCGGGTCCACTGTGGCCCCCTGATCTGACCAAGCCACCTGGGCTACCAGGGGAGCCATCGCTGCCGGTCCCAGTTCCCCTACACGGGCCTGGCCCGCCATCCCTCCCCCTGTTCTGCCTCCACCAGGCAACCTCCCTCCTGGTCTCTTTGTTTTGTGTTTATTTGGTTCTGAGGAGCATCTGGAAGCTGCTCCTTAGAGGGGGGGTAGTGTCACGGTGTCTGTTCTGTGTCTCCCTGGGTGGCCACTAGAGGTCTCACTTCCCCTTATTGTCATCTTCGTCAGAACTTCATTTCCCACTAGCCTTAGCTGCTCATCACTGTTCATTGTATTCAGCTGTCACCACTTACCTTGTTTGCACCTGTCTTTAAATACCCTGGTTGTTCTGTCTTTGTTACGGAGTCCTTGTTGAATGTCACCCTGCGTTTTCCTGGTTCCCTGGTTTCTCGTGTTTTTGTATGTTGTTTATGTTTTTTTGTTTTGGACGGATTACCTGGATGTTGACCTTTGCCTGGCTAAGTTATGATTTTTGGATTGCCTCAATAAACATACTGCAATTGGATCTACCTGTCTGTGTGCGGTTCGTGACAGAATGAGAATGTGTTTAGAGTTTTGCAAAAAGAGTGCATGAGATTTGCAAATAGAGCCTAACTGCCTGAACATGTTTAAGGTTTAGCAGAAAGAGTGCTTTATTCAACAAATTGCTTCAGAGAAAACTGTAATAGAGACCATCTGGTTTTCGTGATCCTGGTTCACATGCCTCAATCCATGCAGGGCTTTTCAGAAAGTCAGTATGACAGTATGAGATTAATAAACAATGTTCTATTCTATTAAAATAAATATGCTGTAATCGTGTGAATACATAATGTGCGCACTTTTGAAGTAAAAGCTTGTATGTTGTCTAGCGAAGCTCTGATCAAAATTAAATGGAAGCAAACATGATTGAATATGTGCAGGTTTGTGCTCATTATTATATTCAAAATATCATTAACTACCGATTGATTTTGCATTCCTGGCAGAAATAAGAACTATTAGTGTCATTGCGTATGTGTGTGTTTGTGTGTGTTTGTGTCCCAGTGACAAAGTTTGAAGTGATATGCTGCAAAGTTCAGAGTCACTGGTTAGTATGAAGTCAGTAGTTTTGTACCAAATGTATTTTAAGTAAATATCTTAAATAAATTAAGTGTTTTAATTATGGTTGCAGATGGCATACTATACTACGGCATAAGAAAAGCAGTAAAGAGCAAAGAGAAAAGCAGAACATTGTTTAAAGAATTCCAAGACAGCCCCATTGGAGGGCGTAGTTGAATATTTACAGTTCCCTTTCAGTACTTCACTCGTACTGCGTCGAAGACGCTATGGGAAAAAACCCTTTTTTCTCCTGAACTGAAGCCTTATTCAATCACGCAGTGAAACTGCACGTCCATCGGTTCGTGCAGTGTATAGAAACGGATCAATGGCTCGGCAGCGGTGCTGCACGAACCTGAAGACGCTATGGCCCTGCAGCTCGTGCAGAGCCCCTCTGCTCGCTGATAACAGGCACAGCGAGTGCGTCGCATGCTTGGGGAAACCCCACGCTGACGCAGCGCTCGCTGAGAATGAATCTCGCCTCTCTTCACTTGGGAATCGCTGTCTTTTCAGAGAGTGATCTCGCTCCTCGCGCCCTCCCGTTTTCTTCCTCCCGCGAGCCGGCGAGGAAAAAACAGCGGGGCAGAGGATTAAAGCGTCAGGATGAGAGTGAGCCCACACCAGCTCAGCCCCCGTGTGCCTCACTTTCTCCGCCCAGAAGGGGATTCCCCCGTCCCCTTCTTTTGGCCTGATCAATGTCCCTCTGCTGCCGCGAGCTATTTGATCTTGTTCGGAGGGAGTGACAAAGAGCTACTAGATGACAGCATGTCTCTAGCCACTTCAGATGGTGAGGAGCTGTCGGGCTCGCCAGACCCCGCCCCCTTGACGCTGTCCGAGCCCAGCCACACGAATCTCGGGGTGGATGCCGAACTCATCCGCGTTCTCTCCAAGGCAGTGGGTCTGGAATTGTCTCCTCCAGAGGAACCATCCCGTAGCCGTCTGGACGAGTAGTTTCTGCCGGGGTGCCAACAAGCCCCTCGTCAGAGAGCCTCCCCGTTCTTCCCAGAAGTCCATGACGAGCTAACTAAGTCGTGGCGCGCCCCCTACTCAGCGCGCCTGCATACTTCATCTTCCTCTGCCCTCACCTCGCTTGACAGCACAGAAGAAAATGGATACGAACGACTGCTGCCGCTGGACGAGTCTGTGGGCGCGCATCTCTGCCCACCCACAGCCATTGGATGGAAGACCAAGGCCAACCATCCATCCAAGCCCTGCAGAGATCAAGGACGCTGACAAAGTCCCATTCCTGGACGCGCCGATCTCCCACAGCGGCCTCTTTGGACCAGCAGTAGAAGGGTTCACCGAACACTTCACTGAGTCACAGAAGTCGTCCCAGGCGATGCGACACTTCCTGCCAAAGCGTGCTTCATCTGCTGCTGCCAGTCGCCCCAAGCAAACTCCGACTCACCAGCCTCCAAAGCAAGCGCTGCCCAGCCTGAGAAATCTGAGCCTCGACAATGTTCTCGCTCGGCCACCAGACGGTTTCAGTTCCCTAAGCGCAAGGGACCCCGGCCCAAGATAGCACTGGACCCCCCGCCGCCGTCATCCTGATCTACAGGCAAGAAAGAGGAGGGGGCTAAGTCTCGCCACGACCAGACCACCGCCAAACTGCCCCGTGTGTTCTTCCATCCACCTCGTCCAGTTCCAGGTGTCGACAAAGTTGTATTTGCTGCGAACGATCTGCCCATTCTAGCGCCCAGACAGCAAAGCGCTGTGACAGCGCACAAAACAAAACACACACCCTTTCGCAAAAAGAGCAGTTTTCCTCTCATATCACTCACGAGCGCTATGTCCCCCTGCAGCAGACAAGCACTCGAGCTAATTCAACCCGTGTCTGTCCGGCCACACAATGGCAAGCCATTCCCGGAGTGTCAGATTGGGTTATGGAGAGGGCTTGACATTAACACCCTCCCACTCGCCAAATGCGGGTGGATTTTGCTCGTGGCGGGTAACACAGTGACTCCAACTAGCCACTTTTGCGGGTTGAATAATTGTAGTGTTTTTAATAGGCATCTGAAACTACAACTCCCATGAGTATTACATGCAGAGTGTTGCCTTGCGCTTGCGTGCTAGTGACAGAAAGGAAGAGACAGCTAGCTGCCCTGCTGGAGTTACGTCGTTGTACGCCAGTGGAGCTATGTGGCGACACATAAAAGGTGTAACAAAACCTGGTGAGCAGAAACACACAAGAGAAAACCTGACGATGAAACCAAAAAGGAAGAAGAGACAAAGAAAAACAAAAGACTTTTCAACGAAAAGTGGAAGTCAGGTCGAGAATGGCTGGCATATGATATAAAAGTATATTCACAGCAACAAAAATGTGGCTAGTAAAAATGCTGTGTGGCTAGTAACTTTGGAAAAGAAAAAAAATAGTTAATGTTAATGGTTCTTTTCACTTGATCTGAAAGATGCTTACTTTCACATCCAGATAGCCCCCATCACAGGCCATTCTTGAGATTTGCCTTTGAGGGTGTGGCTTACTAGTTCAGGGTCCTCCCCTTCGGGCTGTCTTTGGCTCCTTGCACGTTTACAAAGTGCATGGATGCGGCTCTCTCCCCTCTCAGGCAGAAGGGAATCCGCATTCTCAATTACCTCGACGACTGGCTGGTTCTGGCTCAGACAGAGGTGGAGGCCTTGAGTTACAGAACCCTGCTCCTCAGCCACCTGGAATGCCTAGGGCTCAGGGTGAATTTTGCCAAGAGTTCGCTGTCTCTAAGCCAACGGATGCCGTTTCTGGGAACAGTGCTCGACTTGGTGACAATGAGGGCAACGATGGTGAAGGAGCGCACCGCGGCTCTACAATGACTCGCGTCCTCTTTCAAAATAGGTGCTTCTCGCCCCCTAAAGATGTTCCAGAGGCTGCTGGGCCTTATGGCAGCAGCATCACTGGTGCTGGAGCTCGGGCTGCTACACATATTGGCCCCTCCAATATTGGCTGAAGCTGCGTGTTCCGCCTCATGCTTGGCGTCACAGACGCTTGAATATCAAGGTGAGTAAGGACTGCATTTTGGCCCTGACGCCTTGGAGGAACATGCAATGGATGGAACGGGATGCCCTGCTTGGTATGGTTTGCAGAAGGGAAGTAATCTCGACAGATGCGTCCAACACAGGTTGGGGCGCACTGTACGAGGGAAAACCTGCTTTTGGCCAATGGTCGAAAGAGGAAAGCAGGCTTCACATCAACTGCCTCAAGATGCCAGAGCTTCCTGTCAGACCTAAAGAGCCACCATGTGCTGGTCAGATCAGACAGCATGACGGTGGTGACATACATAAATCACCAAGGTGGGTTGTCATCGACGCGACTCTTCAGGCTAACGTCGCGACTGCTGGAATGGGCCCAGAACAACTGAGGGCAGTGCCCATACCGGGCAAACTGAACCAGGGCGCGGACATGCTGTCGAGAAGCAGACTCCCCTCAGAGGAGTGGAGGCTTCACCCGCATACAAATCAGAAGATATGGGAGATCTTCGGCAAATCGGAAATAGACCTCTTCACCTCAAAAGACAACTCTCATTGCCCAACGTATTTTTCCAAGATCGAGGACGCATTGGCCCAGGACTGGCCCAACTGCCTTCTTTAAGCTTTTCCTCCAATTCCTCTGATTCCCCTAGTAATCAGGCGGGTCAGGGATCAGAGATGCAGAGTTCTTCTTGTGGCCCCACTCTGGGAAAACCAGCATTGGATAGCCAACCTTTCACAGATGTTGACGGCGGCCCATTGGCCCATTCTTCTGAGATGGAGCTTCCTTCCTCAGGCGGGCGGGACAATTTGGCACCCACACCCAGAGCTGTGGGCTCTGCACCTTTGGTCACTCAACGGGAACCCACGGGACTTCCTGAGTGCGTACTAGACACTACTTCACAGGCTAGAGCTCCATCTACAAGACGCCTCTACGCCTCTAAGTGGTCGGTGTTCTCCGCATGGTGCTCAGGCCATGGCGAAGACCCTGCCTCCTGTGATGTATCAGTGATACTGTCATTTTTACAAGAGCTCTTGGATAAGGGGCAGTTCCCGTCCACGCTCAAGGTCTATGTAGCGACTATAGCGGCGTCACATGCCCCTATAGCACGCCAGTCGGTGGGCAAAAACGACCTTGTCGTTCGATTCATGAGAGGTGCCAGAAGGCTTAATCCGCCTCGCCCTCTCACTATCCCTTCATGGGACCTGCCCATGGTGCTGAGAGCCTTAAAAGGGTGCCCCCTTTGAGCCGCTATAATCCATCAGCCTGAAGTCCCTGACGTTGAAGACCGCTCTGCTACTGGCACTCAAAAGTCGTCCTGAAACCAAGGCATGGCTATATACCAGAGATGCTCTCCACACCCTTCAGAGCACAAGTGGTTACTCTCTCTGCATTACAAAACACAGAGGAAGATCGAGAGCTGAATCTACTATGTCCTGTAAGGGCACTGAAAGCCTACATGGAGCGCTCTGCGCCGATAAGGCAATCAGAACAGCTCTTTGTATGCTTTGGAGGCCGCACCAAAGGGTTGCCGGTCTCAAAGCAAAGGCTTTCTAAGTGGATTGTGGACACGATTCAGCTAGCCTACTCTTCCTTGGGCCTGGAATGCCCCATTGGAGTAAGAGACCATTCGACGAGATGTGTCTGTTGGTGTTGGGGGTGGTGTGGCGGTTTGATTTTAGATGGAATTTGTGGGGAGGAGTGTTTTAGTTTTGGGTATGCATTTGGTAGATTTTATAATATAGACATCCCAGCACTTCATGCTAGGGTACTTTCTGTGTAGGGTCACCTTTTGTTCCTCAGTCTCATGCTCTTGGCCATTCTTTGCCCAAGACTCAAATGTGCTTGTGTGCGCTCGGTCCCTTAGGCGCCGAGGCGATACGAGCATGGGATGATCAAGCTTGCCCAGAAATAACCTCACTGAGCTCATTCTGCTCCTGGTTGCTATTGTCATATCTTGGTATCATATATCAAGTATGATTGCATTGGTCGTTCCCTCTTCTTAGCACGGCGTGATTGAACTGGGTTCCCATAGCGTCTTCGACGCAGTACGAGTGATTTATTGAAAGGGAACGTATTCGGTTACTAACGTAACCTCGGTTCCCTGAAATACGGGAACAAGTACTGCGTTCCTTGCCGTGCTCAGTCGTCGCTTCAGTCGAAGTAACCTGATGCCTGTGGCGAAGCAGCCACTTAATATAGCCATTCTGCTGGGCTTTGGTGGGCTTCACTGCCATAGGTTTGTGCAGCACCGCTGCCGAGCCATTGGTTCGTTTCTATATACGGCATGAACCGATGGACGTGCAGTTTCACTGCGCGATTTGAATAAGGTTTGAAACACTTAGACACTGCTGGGCAAAATCTTAAACACTTTTAACATTTCTATTTTTGATGCAGTTTTTTTTTTTTAGACATTGTTAAAGTACATGAATATATTGACCAAACACAACACATGAGACAAGTACTGCACATTCATGACAATATTTATTTCCCAGCACATTGTAAAATCTTTCAGTACATCATTGCAATTAAGCTGCATTTTGCACTGAAAATCAGAATGTATTACAAATACAATATACAGTAGTACATAAACTTTTGTGGAGATGAGTAAACAACACCTTAGCATCATCTCTTCGTACAGCTTGATATGGTCACTTCATCCACATTACAGGCAATGTCCTCCCTCGCAAGACAGTGAGGGAAGAAACTTCTAAAATGGTGACTCCATCCTTGCCCAGACTTTGCATCTATTAGGTCACAGGCCTCCTCCATTGCTTGAATGAGGGGTATAACATAGGGTCAGAGATCATTAACCTTCCACTGCCATGCAGAAGGGGAAAAGGAAAGGAAGGGAGAGTGTTGTGGGAGGTATTGGAATAATGGAACCAGTCACCTAGTCTGTCCACTGCTTAGTCTGTCTAAAAACGTATGTGTTCGGTGTTGTAAGGACCTGTTTTGGCATGCCAGTGGAGGACCCCATTCTGTGTGATTGCAGCATATATTGTGATATCACCACTACGTTGACCCGGGACATTCAAAAGAGCTCTCTGGCCAAAGATGTTTCTCCCTATTCCTCTTCCTGCAACATTGCTTTTCATTTTTGTTGAAGACAAAAATTCACCTGTTAACTTTTTATAGTGCTTACCCCTTGATTGTTGAGTTTACAGTTAAGCACCTAAGTGTCTGCACACCAGATGGCTGTGTTTGGTCAATAGGTTCATATGTGTAGTATTTTAAAAAGCAGTGTCTTGAAATGGCAAAGAAGTGACATAATGTTAGATTTCTGTGTCTAATGTAGAGAAGTGTGTGTAGTGTTTTGCAAAAAATGTGAGGCTAAGAATGTGCTTATAGTTGTGCAGATCTGGGCTGATGTTTTGCTCTTTGAGTGTACGGTTTCACTAGCTTTGTGTTATTTTTAATTTTAGTGTGTAAGCAATTGTAAAATACTGTAAAACTCAAAATGCATTGTGTGCCAGATATTATTGGGCAGGGATGACAGTGGATATTGAGAAATGGGTAATTACATGTGCTACCCATGTTTTTACATCATTTTAACATGCTCATTTTTATAGACATTTGAAGCTGACAAGATGTGCTACCCCTGTTTCTACATCCTTTTTAGGTGGAAGTTCATTCTGGTGATTAGAGCTGAGAAGATGTGCTACCCCTGTTCCTACATCCTAGGTCAGTGATTCCCAATCCTGGTCCTGGAGAACCCCCAACACTACACGTTTTTGGTCTTGCAGTCTTCACTAATAAGTTGAATCAGGTGTGTTTGAATAGGAGACATCTAAAATGTGCAGTGTTGGGGGTTCTCCAGGACCAGGATTGGGAACCACTGTCCTAGGTGGTAGTTAATTCTTATAAGACATTTGAAGTTGTGCTACCTATTTCTACATCCTTTTTTAAGGTGGTGGTTCATTCTGGTGTTTAGAGCTGACTAGATGTGCTACCCGTTTCTACATCCTTTTATAGGCGGTAGTTCATTCTGAAGAAAAGCTCATACCGTTAGATTAGACATGACAGGTTGAATTAGGTTGCACCTCCTGAGTGGGTAGGATACATTGTCAGAAAACCATTTGATGAAACTATCATTGTTGGTTAAATGAAGCTCAAGTGCCACCAACAGGCCCATTATGTATATTATGTAAGCAGTTCAAGAATACACTAAGGACTTTATTTTTATAATTATGCACACGCGCGCACACACACACACACACACACACAGTTAAATTGGAATTACTCCATATATAAATCCCCCCCCCCTTTTTTTTTGTTTTTTTTTTTTTTTTTTTTACATTTGAGCTCTTGTCCCCAAAGAACTCTCTGCCCATTCCTTAAACTTCAACTTAGACTTGTCTTTATTGTGCATATTGGTCTCTTAACGGGGTCAAGGTGTGTTCTCCAACAGCATATTTTGCTCTCTCTTTTTGTCTGTGTGTGAACTTGATCTTTGGAGAATTTTGGGTAGGGCTGCTATACATTCAGGCACTGCTTTATGGTGTCTTTGTCGTATTGAATAGCACAGTTGGGCCACAGGTTTGAATGATGAAAAGAAAGAAAAGAATGATTTTACCTTCAAAAGGTTAAAGGAAGTGGCTGTACTAAAGGAAGTTTGCAGAAGGAAAACCTTAGACTGTAAATAAATAAAGTTACTTGCATTTGGGGTGTAGTGGTTAAAAGCTGAATCCTAGCAGGAAGCAACACATGACTGCCTTGTTTTCTAGACCAAGTCAGGTAAGTTAAGGCAACACCAAGGGAATTCAATGTGCAGTTAATTTCTAGAAACATCAGGGACATGATTTTTTTCCCCTCCTGGCCATGATAGGTAAAACACATTCAATGCTTGATTCCCAACGTTATTTAACATCTCCTTTATGACTCATCCAGTTGGACCTTTTTTGTACACAAATTTACATTAAAACTCAAAACAACAATTTTTACTTCCATAATGTCTAGAAATCACTTGCTCAGACTTGGTAGCATACCACTCTTACATTTTTGTTGTGTTACATTTTAGTAAATTTTTATATTAGTAGCTTTTTTTTAAACATACTGATTATCAATCAGCCACTCGCAAAACAGCCTCTCATTTCTTGCAAAATGTAAGACAAAACAACTCAAATTTCATTCACATTTATTTTGCTTTTAGTGTGCTCACATAAAATTTAGAACACCTTCAGCAGAGAAGTTTAATATCAATTTAGTAAGCAAAGTTACATTCATTGTCTAAGTCAAAGGTAAAAGCTTCTCCAATATGTACAAAAGAAAAAGACAAGATGCTACACAAACATTGCATCTGTTAGGTTCCTTAATTTTGTCAAAAGACCATTGAAAATCATCATCTGTTGGAATTAAAAACCACAGTATAAACAGCAATACGTGTCACAGCTTGGTCTGAGTTAAAAAAAAAATGCTCCAGTGGTCTGAGGATGACTTACAAAAACAGACTTGGTGATAGAAGAGCTGCATGTGCTTCTTGAGATCAAGATATTATTTGTACAATAATCACAGTTAAAACACCCCTTCTATACATACTTACACTTTAATAAGCTCAGAGAACCAGCAATACACCATAAAGCATATGCAAATTGTTTTCCTACTGAATTTAGACGGTTACAGCTAAAAAAAAAAAAAGTTCCCAGGACCTTTAAAATTGCCGTTTTAAACTTGCCATTGTAAATTAAACTACCTTGTTATTAGGGGGGAAAAAATCACTTTAGTGTTATAAATTGTAGTGGATTAATTGTTAGTTGTTCTGTTTTTGTACTACTACATAGTAGTCTGTGCGCTGAGCAATCAAGGTGCCAAAATTTAAAAACTCTCATTCCTATTCCCCACACCCTCTTTGACCCCTGAAACAGCTGCCTTTAATTCACAGGCATGTCTATACATTTTCATAAATGTTTACATTGTTTTGTTTAAAATGTGAAACTAAAAACAAAAACAAATGAAAACAGTTAATACTGATGCAAAAAAATATATGAGACAAATTTAACATTTTCTGTATTATTCAACTCGGCCACACATTTTCACAGCTCCAAGAATAGCCACAAGGGCAGATTTAGATTTGGGGAGAGGGGAAATATAAAAAAGTAAGACTAAAAAGCTTTAAAATATTCTACAACGTCTCATAACCTGGGACCACTCCACTGTACAACAGGGAAATATGCCTTGATTATCTGTGTTTTTTTTTTTTTTTTTTGCTACTGCTACCCCCCCCCCCCCCTCTTTTGATCTGCACTTTGCATGTTACTCTGTGGCAGATTCTGCATGGACCTCTGGACTGGATTCTGCTTCTTGAACAGTGGGAGTGGATTCCTCTGCTACAGGTGCTTCATTCTTAGAAGGAGCAGGCTCTGTCACCACTGCTGACTCCGCAGGTTTCTCCTCCTCTTTGGACTCCTCAGGGGCAGGACTGGCAGCCTTGGACTCCTCTTCTAGTTTCTCTTCTGGTTTGGATTCTGCCTCCTCCGCTGGTTTGGCTTTCTCTTCTGACACACCTTCTTCAACAGCTTCATCTGCCTCAGTTTTGGCCTCATCGCCGCAATCTCCATCACCCGTCTCCTTCTTGGTTTTCTTAAAAGAGAAGCCACTTAATTTGAAGGACTTCTTAAAAGAGAAGCGCTTCTTCTTCTTCTTGGGCGTCTCATTGCTTGTGGATGGAGTTGCGCCATCCTCAGCTTTTGTGGCCTCCTCTTCAGTGGCTGCACTCACTTCTGCGTTTGCTTTACCTCCCTCCACAGCCTCCTTCTCAGCTGGAGCTGCCTCAGCCTTCTCTCCCTCCTCAGCTGCCGCACTGCCGTTAGCCTGAACCTCTTTCTTTTCCTCAGCAGCCGCTGGAGATGCATCACCGTTCACCTTCACATGGCCATTTTCCTAAAGCAAAACACAGACCATCAGACAACCATTATCAAGCCTGGCTTTACATGAGCACCACCAAGTCAGAACACAATAATGCACTGGAAGGGGTTTGCTTTCATATTATCCACATGATATGATGATCAAAGACCATTACGGGTAAAAATAAAAAATAAATAATAATAATAATTCGTACGCGAAACCTCAAAGTCCGAGGCGCATTACACTGCCGCAACCACCAGTGGGCGCCGTTTGTCCATCAACGCTTCGAAAGAACCGACGCGGCCAAAAAAAAAAAAAAAAAAAAAGAAAAAAAAGGAAAAAGCAATTGCCAACTGATCAGCACATAATTATTGAACCTCATCACGCACGCAACAACAAACCTGTACAAAACACAGGGATGTATAAATGGCCACTACGGCACAACTTCATGTAATAATAATCAGAAATGCTCTTATGTGGTTTCTACCAGTGGAAGAGTTCCACAGTGATACTGAAGCGTCTATCGAGCATCTGAGACTGAAGGCGTGGCGAGTCATTGTTACTCCAACAATCAACCCCCGCGCGCTTCCCCCTGAAAGATTTTCAAGACGGCAAAAACAGAAATGCTAATAAAACTAAAAATATTCTCCACATCTCCTGGTTTGTTTAAATAAATCATCTTTAATTCGTATCTTCAATTCTCCACAAAAATCCAACGCTCCTCAATTCTAAACAAAGGATTCTCCGGAAAAGACGACGCCAAAATTGGATTTCCAATCTAAAGCAGTACGTTATAAAAATTTGAGCAAAATTAAACATATTTTACGGTCATGATTAAATTCAATACTGGCCGTAAAAATTGACAAAGCCTCTGGGCTGTAAAAAAAAAATGTTTAATTTGTGTGGTTGTTGGATTTTGGGCTCCAGCAGAACTCCGCGTTAATAACGTTCATAAACATAAATTACTTCTCTCATTAAATGGTCGGGTTTTTACCTGTCCGTTAGCTTTGGAGGGTGAGGGTGAAGCTGCAGCCTCTCCAGGTGTTTCTGCAGCCGTTTCTTCTTTTCCAGCTGTCTTGGAGAATTGCGCTCCCATGCTTTCACTCCAACAAAGAGCTCAACGGATCCCAATACAGAACAAAGAGCAACAAGCTTCTTCCTTCGAATAAAACACCTGGCCAACGAGCGCACTAAAAGTAGCGAACAAATCCAGTCTCGGAGAAGAACAGTGTGGAAAAAAAAACCTGGAAAATGCAAGTTTTTTTTTTTTTTTTTATTCCTAAATTTGTGCCCGTGACAAAGTAGACAGCTCAGAAAATGGAGAAATTTCCCTGGTTACTAATAAGATGCGGAGTCCAACGCCCAACTGCACCGATGAATGGGCATTCCACACGATGACGTCATTCACAGCAGTCGTCATCGCCCAATCAGAATAGACTCTCAGAGAAAGAGGGCGCACCTTAAATCTAAACAAGCCAATCATAGCCGACCGTCTGAACGTGGGCGCGTCTTAAAAGTCTGAAGCAAACAATAGAATGAGACAGATTATTGTAAAAACTCTCAACAGAATAATTTCAAAGAATTAATATTTTCCAAATCGCATGTCATATGAAAGTCCCGCGGGAATGTTGAGCTTATCCCAGCATCTCACATAAGGGTTTCATCATGAGGTTTTTATCAAAATTATTTTAAACTTAATTTTTAGTTTTTGTGGAATAGGTACATATTTATTTTACGTATCTGGATAACCTGACAATCACTTCCCTCTCATTTATGTGACTGTCAAATGTGTACTGATGGTACAAGCAAAACAACAACAACAACAACAACAAAAAGTCAGTACTCCTTAAATGCAGATTAGTAGATTATGTTATTGTTCACATGATTTTGTCAGTTAAACACTAACATACTAAAACTGTACCTAAAATGTACACCTTTGTACCTATTCTACCCTTGAACTGTCCATATTAGAAGCCTAAGATATGCACGCTTCAAAGGTATTTTTCAGCAGGACATCTTGCTTTGTTGATATTTACTATGGATGTCTTAACCAAACTTAAACACCATAAGGGCAGATTCCTTGAGCACAGCTGATGACACTTTGAAATGATGCTTGAGTGATCAAAGATTTGCCACTATGGGATAAAATAAGGGTAAACATTGTCAGAGTGTTTTTACGTTATTTGGAATGTTTGGGTTTTAATCGATAAGACAAACTTGCAGAGATTCTTCTTAACAGATAGGCTGAACTTAAAGTAAAAATTATTTAGTAGCCTCTGTATTTGGGATATTTGAGTTTTTGCTCATTTTTGTAGTTCTGCTAGATAACATTATATAGTAGTGTAGAAACTACGTACCCTATCTTTAAAAGTGCTACAGTAAATGTAATTTTTTGACTGTACTAAAGCATAAAAATACCATAATATGTTTGCATATATTCAGGAAAAATTCTAAGTTCCATGTCCACTCCATTAAGTTTCACATGCATGAGCTACACTCTAGACTAGAGCTACCACCTACCTTGGATGATCTGGTTGATCTTGTGACCAGAGTGGACGTTCGTCTTCAGCTTTGAGACCGATGTTTTATGCAAGTATTCATATGTAAATGATGACTCATCAGGCCTGTGCTTCAGAGAATGCCAGAGATTCGGCTTTTAGTCAAGGAGGAGAAATATGTTTTTCATCCACAGCATAGTCCGATCCCTTCTTGGGGTATATTGTCTTATCCAAGGGGGTGCGAATGGATACTATCAAGGTTCAGGCTGTAGTAGATTGGTCAACCCCAGATTCCAGCAAGGCCCTGCAGATTCTTGGGTTTTTTGCCAGTTTTTACCTCCATGCATTTTATTTGCAATTATAACCAGCAAGCCACTCCTTTGACTACCTTGACCTCCACAAAGATGGCGTTAATTTGGTCCAGTGCAGATGACGTTGCCTTTTTTTCACACACACTAACTCACACACACTTATACAGGTCCTTCTCAAAAAATTAGCATATTTTGAAAAAGTTCATTATTTTCCATAATGTAATGATAAAAATTAAACTTTCATATATTTTAGATTCATTGCACACCAACTGAAATATTTCAGGTCTTTTATTGTTTTAATACTGATGATTTTGGCATACAGCTCATGAAAACCCAAAATTCCTATCTCAAAAAATTAGCATATCATGAAAAGGTTCTCTAAACGAGCTATTAACCTAATCATCTGAATCAACTAATTAACTCTAAACACTAGTGATGTCCGATTCGATTTAACCGGTTCTTCTTAGTGAACCGGTTGAACCAGTTCACCAAATCGAACTGAATCGTTTGAAACGGTTCGCGTCTCCAATAAGCATTAATTCACAAATTACTTAAGCTGTTAACTTTTTTAACGTGGCTGACTCTCCCTCTGAGTCGAAATAAACCAATATCACGGAGTAATTAATTTACTCAAATAGTACACTGACTGAACTGCTGTGAAGAGAGAACTGAATATGAACACCGAGCCGAGTCAGATGACGAACGTACACGCCCACTGCTGGAGCGGTTCTCGTTCTCGAGTCAAGAACCGGTTGCATCGGTTTTCGGATCACCAGTACACTGAACCGAAAACCGTTTCTTTCGGACGCGTCCGATTTGAGAACCGATTAGCTGATTCTCGTTCTCGAGTCAAGAACCGGTTGCATCGGTTTTCGGATCACCAGTACACTGAACCGAGAACCGTTTCCTTCGGTACGCCCGGGTACGTCCGATTTGAGAACCGATGAACTGATGATACTGCGCATGCATGTAATTTTTCAAGCATTTTGTTAAACATCAGAAAGTGTGATGAAATAACTATATTTTATTTTGCTTTTTTTTTTTTTTTTTTTAAAGATGAATGTGTCTAATCTGTATATTTTGTTAAATTGTAGATTGTTAGATAATAGGTATATGGGTTTTTTTTTTAAGTTTGGGGGTTATTTGTTTTTTATATGTTTTTTGTTTATTATGTATAAGGGATGATTTATGAAATATCTGTACTGTATTTATCGTTAACGATGACACATTCACAAACTGAGTTTGTAGTAAATAAAACATGAACACGAGTAGAGCAGCTGATGATACTGAACTGCAGCGAGTCGGTTAGAGCGATTCTCGTTCACGAGTCAAGAACCGGTTGCATCGGTTTTCGGATCACCAGTACACTGAACCGAGAACCGTTTCCTTCGGACACGTCCGATTCGAGAACCGATGAGCTGGTGATACTGCGCATGCGTGATTCAGCGTAAAGCAGACTGACACACAGCGCGTCTGAACTGAACTGGTTCTTTTGGTGATTGATTCTGAACTGATTCTGTGCTAATGTTAGGAGCGCGGGTAAACCGAGGGCTTGAAATGAAGGGCAATCTGGCGAAACGTAAGTTTATTTAATAACAAATAAATCGCAATGGATTATGTATAGTAAGTGGATCATGGTTTCTGCGCTGATGACACCTAATTTATTTACTTTATATCTTCAAGACTTAAATCCTCGTATGCACATTACTTCTGTTATTGTATTTGGGTGCGTTGTTGCAAAACTTAATTGTAAACTTTTCATGATTATGAGGTTTTTAACTGACTAAAGTTATGATTATACTGACTTTATATATTTGAATGTTTGATAGACTTGACGCCATTACGTCATCGCCAATGACGTCATTACGTCGAGCGTAAAAGAACCGGTGAACCGTTTTTTTCAACCGGTTTACTGAATCGAACCGTCCGAAATAACCGGTTCGCGGAAAAGAACCCAACTTCCCATCACTACTAAACACCTGCAAAAGATTCCTGAGGCTTTTAAAAACTCCCAGCCTGGTTCATTACTCAAAACCGCAATCATGGGTAAGACTGCCGACCTGACTGCTGTCCAGAAGGCCATCATTGACACCCTCAAGCGAGAGGGTAAGACACAGAAAGAAATTTCTGAACGAATAGGCTGTTCCCAGAGTGCTGTATCAAGGCACCTCAGTGGGAAGTCTGTGGGAAGGGAAAAAGTGTGGCAAAAAACACTGCACAACGAGAAGAGGTGACCGGACCCTGAGGAAGATTGTGGAGAAGGACCGATTCCAGACCTTGGGGGACCTGCGGAAGCAGTGGACTAAGTCTGGAGTAGAAACATCCAGAGCCACCGTGCACAGGCATGTGCTTTTGAACCAGAAAACAGCGGCAGAAGCGCCTGACCTGGGCTACAGAGAACCAGCACTGGACTGTTGCTCAGTGGTCCAAAGTACTTTTTTCGGATGAAAGCAAATTTTGCATGTCATTCAGAAATCAAGGTGCCAGAGTCTGGAGGAAGACTGGGGAGAAGGAAATGCCAAAATGCCTGAAGTCCAGTGTCAAGTACCCACAGTCAGTGATGGTCTGGGGTGCTATGTCAGCTGCTGGTGTTGGTCCACTGTGTTTTATCAAGGGCAGGGTCAATGCAGCTAGCTATCAGGAGATTTTGGAGCACTTCATGCTTCCATCTGCTGAAAAGCTTTATGGAGATGAAGATTTCGTTTTTCAGCACGACCTGGCACCTGCTCACAGTGCCAAAACCACTGGTAAATGGTTTACTGACCATGGTATTACTGTGCTCAATTGGCCTGCCAACTCTCCTGACCTGAACCCCATAGATAATCTGTGGGATATTTTGAAGAGAAAGTTGAGAGACGCAAGACCCAACACTCTGGATGAGCTTAAGGCCTCTATCGAAGCATCCTGGGCCTCCATAACACCTCAGCAGTGCCACAGGCTGATTGCCTCCATGCCACGCCGCATTGAAGCAGTCATTTCTGCTAAAGGATTCCCGACTAAGTATTGAGTGCATAACTGAACATAATTATTTGAAGGTTGACTTTTTTTGTATTAAAAACACTTTTCTTTTATTGGTCGGATGAAATATGCTAATTCTTTGAGATAGGAATTTTGGGTATTCATGAGCTGTATGCCAAAATCATCAGTATTAAAACAATAAAAGACCTGAAATATTTCAGTTGGTGTGCAATGAATCTAAAATATATGAAAGTTTAATTTTTATCATTACATTATGGAAAATAATGAACTTTTTCACAATATGCAAATTTTTTGAGAAGGACCTGTATATCTAAATTACGACCTATGCTCAGGCAGATGCAGAAATGTTAATTCATGCATTCATGACCTCAAGGTTAGATTATTGTTATGCTTTATTAGGTGGTTGTTCTGCACGTTTAATAAACAAACTCCAGCTAGTCCAAAATGCAGCAGAACCAGGAAGTATGAACATGTTAGCCAGGTTCTGTCAACACTGCACTGGCTCCTTATTGAAAAATGTTAAAATCTTGCTTATTACTTATAAAGCTCTGATTGGTTTAGCTCCTCAATACTTGAGCGAGCTCATATCACATTATAGTCCTTCACGTCCGCTGTGATCTCAAAACTGTGGCCATTTGATAATACCTAGAACATCAAAATCAACTGCGGGCAGCAGATCTTTTTCCTATTTAGCACCCAAACTCTGGAATATTCTTCCTAACACTGTTTGGGAGGCAGACACACTCTGTCAGTTTAAATCTAGATTAAAGACCCATCTCTTTATTCTGTTAAAGGATTGTTAGGTTGCATTAATTAGGTCAACCAGAACCGGGAACACTTCCCATAACACCCGATGTACTTGCCACATCGTAAGAAGAAAGGCATCTACACTAATATTAGTCTCTTTCATTCTTATTCCGAGGTCACCATAGCCACCAGATCCAGTCCATATCCAGACCAGATGGCGGATCAGCACCTAGAGACGACCTCTACAGCCCTGAATTTCAGCAGAGACCAGGACAACCAGAGATAGGACAACAGAGATAGATCCCCTGTGAAGACTTCGCCACCTCGACGACCATCTGCACAAGACCACGGAAACAGACAAGATCTCTGCACCTGTATTGCAGCCTGGAATTAAACCACACCATGCTGGTTTCATCTGCCCAGAGGAGAACTGGCCCCCTGACTGAGCCTGGTGTCTCCCAAGGTTTTTTTCTCCATTTCTGTCACCGGTGGAGTTTTGGTTCCTTGCCACTGTCGCCTTTGGCTTGCTTAGTTGGGGATGTTTGACTAATTGCACAGACACTATTGGAAGAGAACTGAACTGGATGATGACATTACTGAATCATCAATGAACTGACTTTAGCTGAAAAATGACTCTTTGTAATTGTCTTCTTGCATTATTGACAAACTATTTTCCTGTTTGACACTGTAAAGCTGCTTTGACACAATCAGTATTGTATAAAGCACTATACAAATAAATGTGAGGTTACATCAATTTCAAAATTTCTAAAAAGTTAGAGAGGGGCCCCGTCCTAATACTGGGTCCTGGAATTTCCAAGTGAATGCTGCTTGCTACACTTAATATTATTTAAAACACAAAATCGTTTGCACCAGAGGAATACAAACTTGCTCCTGGAGTTTGCTCCTAAATTGTCTTTTTTTTTCTCTTGCTTTTATTGTAAATTTTTCTTTTTTTATCCCTAGTACTCTTATATCTCTTATATCGCATATCATTGAAAAAAGTTCATATATATGAGGAATGTTTTCAAATCCTTTGCCATGTGTTCTTCAACATCATTAAGCATTATAGGAGAAGCCATCATTTTGGCTCACAATTTTACTTTAAATAAAAGTGAGTGAAAATTAAATGAAAGACCAAGATGATAAATTTTTTCCACAGCCTGTTTTGCTCGTATTTACTAAAGATGCCAATATTAGTACATTTTATAGCACCTTCCTCTACCAGACAATCACAGTTTGACGGGGTGGGGTGTTACTGAAGCCAAAAATATTCATTGGAGTATTTACCCTCAGGATGTCACTGGCCAATGGACCTCTACCTGGTCCGAGCTCCACTAACTGGAACATGCTGGATTTCCCAGCCGCCATCCACTCACTGACACACCAGACACCCAACAGCTGTGGAAGACCATACATATTTTATTAAATAAGAAAATCTTTTTATATGGTTGCCAGCATCAGTGATAATTTTATTCAAAACAATGCTTACCACACCGAAAATCTGACTGATCTCTGGTGATGTAATAAAATCACCACCTACTCCAAGCATGTCATTTTTCATATAATATCCCTAAAAAAGGCAAACAACAAACTTTGGTCTTTGGTGGAAGAGCACTATTTATCTATTTACCTCTAATAATGTCTACAAGTGGGTGGGTGTGTGTTTTACATGCATGCAAATACATTCATATATTCCATACTGTATGAATTAAAAGGCAAAAAAAAAAAAAAAAATTCCATACAGAATAAGCAGCTTCTAAAAATTACATGCAATAGGAGATTTTTGATCTTTCCATCTCACCGTGCTTATATTGTTTTTACCAAATATTGTTTATTACATGGGTAATCTATAGTGGTCGACCAATATTGTTTTTTTGACAGCCGATGCTGATACCTTGGAAAGTAGGGGGGCCGATAGCTGATATAAAGCCAATATAATTTTTTTATTTTATTTTATTATTAATATTTAAGAATTTTGAAATCATTTGACAATGGATTACAAAATAAATGTGTAAAATAAACATACTTTAGATGACAAATAAATAAATATTTAATGAAAATATAATAAAAAAAAGGAAGTAAACACTGTAACCATCAGGTCAATCAGTATTCTGGGAAGTTTGTGTGCATTGGGAATCATATTTTTCAAATAAAGCCAGGGTAACACTCATTTTACATACAGCACACAGTGAAAATTACATGAATATTACAGTGGGCAAATGCATAAAGTGCAGCATAATTTGAAATCACGAGTTTAAAGTATTTAATTAACACTGACCGACAGTCACACAGAGAACACGCGATCATGTTGAATAAAAATGCACACTTCACAAGATCTCACTGCTGGATTCGACAAAGTTTGCAAGGTTTGTGAAATTAATTGTTCATTAGCCATTCAAAGATTTGTATCAATGATATAAATGCGTATTTGCTTAATGCTGACAGTAAACGAGAAAGTATTATAATGTTTGACTTTCTATTACTAATAATATAAAAGCAATCGTTGCAATACTTTCTGTATACATTAATCCCTTTGTTTAACCGTTCTATCGGATTATTAGACAGACTTCTATCTGTATTAGACAGAACTGTTAGCAACAACAGTAAACAAGAGGAAGAATGTGAGCACTATGTGTTTAGGCGCTGCCGCTCTCAGCGCCGTCAAAATAAAAGGCCCGCCTCGAACACATCGGCCCAGCAGAAAAACTTATCGGCCTTGGCGATATATCGGTCGACCACTAGTCATCTAACATTCTATGAGCTTCAGATAACATCTTGTTCTATTTGTTAACCTGTAACTGAGCTACTAAATAATGTAGAACACAACTATCAAAACTATTTTTATAAAAAAACCTGATATTCTTGCAGACAGCAAAATTCAGACATGGCATATATCATATGCAGAGAGTGGGGAAATGCTGCAAAGGAAATGTTGTGCGGAAAGCACTCATATATGTAGTTGGTTTGGGCATGATTTATGCAAATGACTCACCTTCGGGCATGCGGACATTCATTTAGAATGCTCCAAATTCCCCAACATTGGAACAAGGTTAAGAACAAATTCATGCGCATACACACGTGATGTAAATTAGGCTGTGGTTTTTTAAGAAGCTCTCCCATGCATACAAATACAGAATAATCGATGCAATTAAACTAATTATATTAACAATGCTAATTGCGAGGACACAAAAAGTTTAACAGTTCCATAATATACAGTATGCAAAGGAAATGTGTAATAATACATACCGCCACTGGATTGGTCAGCGCCTCCCTCATGTACTCAGCTACTGAAATAGGACCCGTGGCAGTAATTTTAGAGATAAGATGTTTAAGGGTGGATGTGTTTGACTCCAGGCTCTGGATGGAAGAGTTTGAGGAGGATCTGTTTTGCCACAAGGTCCACCACACTACAACAGACAGCACTGCATCATCGCTCATTTACATATCTGTCTGAACTGTATCTACATTTGTGATCTGTGTTTCCTAAAAGATGCAGAAGTCTCCAATCTTCTCCTCTACAGACATCCTACCATCTTGTTAGATTTTCCAGTGTTTGGCTAAGCAATTGTTGGGTTGTTTGCCAAAGTATAGCCAAATTAGATTTTGGTTTATTTTTCATCAAACCCAATTGTAAGCCATCAGATCACTTGGAAAATATGGCAAAAGTTGTATCTGATCATTCTGTGATACTTTTGCATCTTTCTTTTGAAGCTTGATGCTGGTCACCATTCAATGCCATTATATACATAAATACAAGCAGGGCATTTTTTTTTTTTTTTTATAAATGTCATTTTGTGGTCTGAAGAAAAGGTTATTAAACATCATACCCATACACAATTTTCACTTTTGGGTGAACTATCCCTTTAAGAAAAAAATGTGCTAGACAGTGCAAAGGCAGTCCGCACTACACAAGACATGTATACCCTGTTTACAAATATACAGTAGTAATACAGTAGACCCAGGTAAAAAGTTTTTACTGTTATTTAAGCTTCGGAGTAGCATATGTTCACATGTGTTACCAGCAGACTATGTGAATTTTCCGTATACAGTTATTTGACCTGAATGCCAAAAGTTAAGAAATGTTTTATTTTCCCCCGAGGATGAGTGACACTCGCAGAGCTAAGCGTGCAACGCAGTGAGATCATATGACAAGAATGATGCACACTATTGTTTGAAACTTTTATTGTGTCACACTTCATCTTTTTTTGGACCAATATAAAGTTGGTTTGACGTTTGAAATTTGTCAGAGATTCAGTCTCGGAAATCTTCAATAGTTCTTGACAAGAAACATGCTGTGTTCTAATTGTTTTCAAATGTAGAAGAGAACACACAATGTGTTTTATTTATTTTAATCTGCCTTAAGGTATTGCAACTGATAGACCTCATAATGTAAAAGTGCAGGATAGGGACCGTCTGCCAAGTGCAAAACGAAGAGCAAAAGGCACAATTATTCCATCTAAAAGCTTCACTTGTGAAATGTATAAAAAATTATTATCAAATATAAGGGGTGTGTCTTATTACTGGATCATAAAAGAACATTTAGACGTTGGTTTTATTCACAGAACTATAGCACAACAAAAGTTATTGAAATGGAACAATTGAGAAAAAGCTTGCAAAGCATGACAAAGATTGTGCAGTTTACCGCCCCCTAGAGGAAGATATTGCACTTGTTATGAGCAAGTTTGACATTCAGAAGTTTATAGACAAATCCGGCGAAACACGGAAGTAAAGCAGCGCCGCCATTACTGCGTGCCTTGCTGCTAAGGAAGTAGCAGAAGTAGCGTTAGTCCCGTAGGCGGCTGTAGCAGATTAAGCTGTACGAAAAGTTATTTTTTTATTTAGTTTTTTTTTAGTATGTATGCTGTCCAGTGATGCCGAGAAGAGTGTGGTGTTGTGTGGTTGGCTGTTTTAACAACAGCACAAAACTACAGGCATGGAAATAAACCCGTTTGTGAAATCCACGAACCTTTGTTGCACATTGACTGCCCATGTTTACGGCCATACGGATTACACAGAGTTCTTTACTATTAGCTAGAGATGATCAGTTCAGGTGCCGCTAGGGATCCGTCGCGTCACGTTTACCAGCACCAAAACGGTATTCATTGTTTGAATTTCATAATAAAATTGACAGAATCTGAGAGCTGAGATTGTCGGTCTCCGTGTCCTCTTTGCTTCGCGATTTTTTCTGTGCGTGAGAAAATGGATGTATGGTGTGAGAGCGTGTGAAAAGCGTCAATTGTGTGTGTCTCACATTTTATTGCATTTGTATTAGTTTGAAGAGTAAAAAAAAATCTGTGGGTCTTAACGCAATTACAATCGGCAAGTCGGTCGGACAAAAAAGGGGAAAAAAATAATTAATTGGGTCAGTCCTAAATTGACAGGGTCGGTCAGTTATGGCAAACAAGAATATTTTTAAGGATGGCCTCATAGTTATTTGAAACTTGTGAAGCTTGTGAACATATTAACAACACAGCTAGTAATGACAGCATTCGGTTTTATTGTTGTCATCAATTAATACACTTCTTAATTACATTACATTACATATTTTTACATTATTACATTATGTTGTCAATAAATTACCTTTATCAGTAAGTTTTGGCCACTGCCTGACATCATCTACCAAATTTTCCCTTTCACCAGACATTTTCTTTAATGAGCAGGATCCGCTTTCATTGAAATGTCATTAGAGGGCAGGGCGGCGGGTGTTGTAATTCTTAGGAGGGAAGTAGTGGTGGCGGGAGGGATGGCAGCGCCCATAGAGTTTGCGGCGGATTTGTGTATATAAATGAATTTAGAATGCACACAGTTTGATATGTAAACTTAAATGGGTGTGTCTTGTTACTTGTTCAAAGAACAATATTTACAGCCATCTTTTACTGTAAGTCAGGATGAACGCTACTGAATTGAATTTGAATCTGTTAACTCATTCCTTTTTAGAACATACAGTACTCCATCACAACTTCAAAGGTTGTGTCTTGTTACTGGTTCATAAACGAACATTTAAATGTTGGTTTTATTTACAAGACTATGAGGCAGCACATGGTATTGAAATGTCAACAAATACATCAATCAATGTAAAGTAAATATGCTCTTCTATCTTAACTTCAAAAGGTGTGTCTTGTTACTGGTTTCTAGAACAACATTTTGATGGAGGTTTTATCCACAAAACTATAATAGAACACATACTAATGAAAATTAAACAAATAATGGATTAGTTTAAAAATGAATACAATTTTCTATCCCAGCTTCAAAGGCTGTGTCTTGTTATAGATTTCTTAAAGAACATTTTCCAGTAGCTTTTATTTTCAAAATGCAGAAGTCACACTATTGATGTTCAAGAATGGCTTGCAAAGCCTTCCAAAGAGTCACCAGTATTACTGCCCCCTAGAGGAAGATACTGCAGTTGTTTTGATTGAGTTTTAAATTTAAACCTTCAGTAAATCCATTCAAAATGCAAACAGTTTTCTATCTCAACTTCAAAAGGTGTGTCTTGTTACCTGGGCCTAAAAGAGCATTTTCATGCAGGTTTTACTCTGATTTGTAATTCAGGATACATGCTATTTAATTAAATTCAAATCTGTTAATAAATTAATTTAAAATGCATGCAGTTTTCTTTCTCAAATCCGAAGGGTGTGTCATGTTACTGGTTCCAGAAGAACATTTTGATGGTGGTTTTAGCCACAGAACTATAACAGAACGCATACTATTGAAAATGAAACCAATACATGATTTAGTTTAAAATAAAAACAATCTTATATCCCAGCTACAAAGGCTGTGTCTTGTTACAGATTTAATAAAGGATATTTTGCAGTAGTTTTCATTGTCAAAAGCGATGCCGAAGTTATGCTATTGACATTCAGGAATCGTTAGCACAGCCTTCCATAGAGTCTCAGTATTACTGCCCCCTAGAGGAATGTGCTGCAGGTGTTTTGAATGAGTTTGACATTCAAACTTGTAAATGCTTTTAAAATCAATAAAGTCTTCTATTTCAACTTCAAAAGGTGTGTCTTGTTTCTGATTTCTAAATGAACATTTCAATTCAGGTTTTACTCTCACATGTAATTCAGGACACATGCTATTGTATTAAATTCAAAATTCTTTTTCTTTTTTTTCTTTTTTTGATAGTTGTTCATGAGTCCCTTATTTTTCCTGAGCAGTTAAACTGCACTATTCGTCATAAAAACTCTCCAGGTCTCACAAACAAGTAAAATATAATGTTCTTCTATTATATTTTAAATTAATTTATTAACAGATTTGAATTTAATTCAATAGCATGTATCCTGAATAACAAATGAGAGTAAAACCTGCATGAAAATGCTCTTTTAGGCCCAGGTAACAAGACACACCTTTTGAAGTTGAGATAGAAAACTGTATGCATTTTAAATGAATTTATTAAAATATTTTGAATGTCAAACTCAGTCAAAACAACTGCAGTATCTTCCTCTGGGGGGCAGTAATACTGGAGACTCTAGCGTCACTTCTGCATCACTTTTGACAATGAAAACAAGTGCAAAATGTTATTTAAGAAATCTGTAACAAGACAGCCTTTGAAGCTAAAATAGAAGACTGTATTTATTTTGAACTAAATTATGTAGTGGTTTCCTTTTCTACAGTATGTGATCTATTATAGTTCTGTGGCTAAAACCACCATCAAAATGTTTGTCAAATCTGTAACAAGACACCCATTGAAGTTATGTAATAAAATTGTGTGTGTTATAAATTAATTTATTAAAATTTAGATTTCAAAATTCAAGTTAAAACAACTGTAAAACAACACTTTTTGCCAGCGTTGTCTTAATTGTTGAATTTCAATAGCAAGTTTTCTGTTATAGTTCTGTGACTAGATATACATAAAAAAATGTTCTTATGAAAACAATAACAAGACACACACCATGAGGTTGATACAGAAGAGTGTATTTATTTTAAATTAATTTAGTTATTGGTTTTTATTTCAATAGCGTGTACTTTTTTGGTGTCATACTTCTGTGAACATAACGAAGAAAAAAAAAGTTCTCACAAGGACCTGGAACCAGCCTACTGCATAACCACTGGATTATGGAATGATAATGCTTTTTAATATTGTTTTCCTTTTATTAATATATTTATTAATAGTAACAATTTAATAATAACCACTATCACATATCTTGTTTACAATATTTCTTATTTAAATTCAAGTGAGCATTATAAGTGTTTGTTTTTATATCTTTCAAAGACCTTGGTGCACAAATTGCTCTTGTTTTGTTAATTATAAAAAAACATTCCGGTGGAAAATTATTAATCGTTTTATCATTTTCATGTACTTTGTAGACGGTCCCTAGCTGGCCTAAGCTAAGAGTGCAACAAATCGAGGAGGATTAAAACAAAAAAACTAAGATGTGTGTTCAGTTCTACGTCTTATTGCTTTTCAGATAAGCCATTTTTTATACAATCATACTCATCCACTAAGAATTTATTGTTTTTTTTTTTTTTTTTTCGCGGCTGAATATCTGTCTAATATCCAACGTCAAACGTCGAACCAAATTGTTCGTTTTGTTTTGGTTTTCTACACTTGTTGTTAGTATTCCATTACCAATATAGCAGTGTATCACTCTGATTAAAATGAACTCATCTCACCTTCTGACATTAGCAGCTTCAGCCTCAGCAGAGTCCTCATGCTGCTCACCTTATTATTTTTAGTCGATTCTTGAAGATGAATTAAATAGAAAATTTGCTAATGTCCTGCCAACATTTAATTGATTGGGTTATTTTTTATATGCTGTGTAAGAAATGTAATTCTGAATTTGTTAAAAAGAGTTAAAGATAAAAAGTGGCTTAAAATAATTTTGAAATTGTGATTTAATGTATTCGTTTGCAGATGATTTATTCAAAGGCCGTTTTTAAGACACAATAAAGTTTAAAAAAATCACAAGCAGGTTATAACTGGTTTGTTTTATGTCATAGATCAAAACGTGAAAATATTTAGAGGCTTTGTTAACCACAGACCTTATTTCAGGCGATTTAGCAAAAACCCATTAAAAAAAACCATAGACTGTAAAAAAATAAAAAAAAACCATAGACTTCAGGGCGAGGGAACCGGAGGTGCTAAAATGCTAACTCACTTCCGCGTTTTGGCCTACAAAGTGACGTCATAACTTCGGCACTACTTCATTCATAATTTTTGGGTTAAGGAGAATCTCTTTCTTTCTGTTTACGTGATCACTTTCAATGGAGGGACAGGAATCTCCACAAGGATAATTAAGAGTATCTCAATTCATATTTGGCAAGATTAACCAAAGTTTGGTTTATGGCTTGAAACGACACTAGAGTTAGTAAATGATAACATTTTTATTTTTAGACGAACTATCCCTTTAAATGTTAAAATGGCTTGTGCTTGGCGCTCCTACCATGTGGCGTCAGCACGGCCTGATTATTATTCATGAGCTGATCTGTAGAGCTGTTGTATGGGTCAGTGTCCCGCTATGGCGATGCGTGTCTCAGGATGATCTCCGCGCGAAACAAAGACGACATTGTGCGGTTCTACACGGTCACCGACCCTATGACACACAAGAAAGGCTACACGGTGTATAAAGTCACGGCCCGGGTGAGACTAAGCGAATTTAACCGGGGTGCAGAGCACATGTGCTAACGCTAATTTATCTGGAACACTAACACAAACTAATAAAACATCAGAGAGGATGATTTGATTTGATCTGTAATGCCATGTGTGTACAGTTTGTATGTGGGCTGTGTGTACCAATGTCAAGAAAATCTGATGCATCGGCACCGGTCACAGTCAGCTGTGTCACATCATAACCATAATCCTGTTGTTAATTCTTCTGTGGGTTTTCTGTCTTTGAGGAAAACGCTCTTATTTATAGTCCTCAAACTTTGATTGACACCTGTCAAAAGACAGATCAGATCAGATGGGTCTGAATCTGACACAGACATATATAACTAAGTAATGCCAATACAGAAAATGTGTTCATTTTAAGATAGATGGTGTTTTGGGTGGTGCTGTTTGTTTCAGTTTTTGTATTCTCTTCCTTCACCTTTACTTACACATAAACACAATAAAGAGCTGACTAAACCAGAATTTTTGTTCATAATGTAGACAGAGGACATTTGCTTGTATAGTAGTAATGGTAATATTTTTCTGTTTCTCCACAGATTATTTCACGGAAGAACCCAGAGGACATTCAGGAGGTGAGAATCTTAATAAAATTAACTCTTGAAATAAAAATAATAATAATAATAATAAAAAATCCCTTATTTACTTTTAGAATACATGCCACTATTCTTATTGTGAATGGTTCATCAGTGCACATTCTACAGATACCAGAAATGTTTCATCAAAATGTAATAACATGATCTGCCACTGAAACAACTTTTATTTAAATGTGTTGTCATTTAGGCTGCACTTGCATTGGTTGATGTTGACCAATATCCAAATAGCTGTTTAAGCATTATTTTATGCTGCTGCTGTAGGTGATGCAGCCTCTCTGAAATCTTTCCAGTAGTTATAGCAATTGGATGTATGATAATGTAATGAAGATTACAGCAATAATTCAGTGGAATACAATGCTGTTTTTTTTTTTGTCTTGTTGAATCTTGTTTGACTCAAATTTGTCTCATTGCAGAAGTGAAATGGAATATAAATGGCATTTCATTTAGACTTATGTTATGAGTTATGAGGCACTCATTGTTAAGGACCATTGGTCTGTATTTGTCTGACTTCCTTTCATTAGATCACAGTGTGGAAAAGGTATAGTGATTTCAAAAAGCTTCATCAAAACCTTTGGCAGATACACAGAAACCTCTATGGGCAGTCAGAGCTCTTCCCTCCCTTCGCAAAAGCTAAAGTCTTTGGTAAGTGTGTGTAAGTGAGACAGAGTGTGCTATATTGTAATGGAACTTTTTTTAAGTTATGTATTTATTTACTTATTGAAGTGATTTCAGCAAATCAACGCAGAAAACATGATTAATATTCATGAACCTAGCAGCTCATAAATAATATATTAGTAGTAGAATTCTACTACTGATAATATCTTATCAGTATTATTGTTAGTTTATTTCCCCCCTTTTTTACAGAAACACTGAATGACCAACAATATCTTAAATATCACCATCAGTCCTAAATTCTGTTAAAATGACAAATATGCATTTATACGTTACCAAGTTTTAATTACTAAAGTTCTATCATTAAATAATGCTTGATTATCATAATATAATATTATGATGCTTGACTGACAGATGTTAAGAGTGTACTTTCAGATATTTAAAAAGCTGTGCCATTTTACAAACATAAGCTCTTTATATATGTATAAAAAAATACTATTATCAGTCTGGGGAGTAAACGAAGACATTTGCTAGCCAATGGCGAATCTATTGCCAAGGTGTACGTAGAGGGTTTTAAAGTATAAGTAAGATATAGTTAAAGTTATTACAGAATTGCCATTTGCCCTGTCGGACCAGTGTTGCATTTTTACTACATGTGCCGTTTATTGATCATGTACTGTACTTCATGTTTGTTGATGATCTAACTGCAGTGTATTGAATATTGTTGTTGCATATTTTGCTCATTTAAACATTACCAAGGTAAAACAGATAAGGTTTTCACTGAAATATCTGACATATGAAATGTTTCTAAAAATGTAATTACTTATTTATTTATTTTGTGTAGCAAGTTAAATATTGCAGGCCAAAAATTGCTATATCCGCCATGATCCTTTTAGAACTTGGATTTGTTTCTTGTGATCTTACAAAATCCTGATTAACTTGAATGCTTAAAATTTGCTTTCTAGTGTAAAATGTGCATATTTCCTTAATTTAATTTTTTTAATTAAATGGATTTTTTTTTTAATGAGGATAGTGCAGCCAAGAAGTGTCCAGCATACATGGAAACACCTTAAATGTTAAATAAAAATAGCTAAATAAAAAAATAAAAGATTGAAATCAAAGAAATATCCTAAAAGTAAGTGTTTTTTGTTCATATTATATTATTTCTAGCTTAACTTGTGTATTTGTGTTGAAGGTCGTTTTGATGAGTCTGTGATTGAAAAGAGAAGGCAGTTCAGTGCTAATATTCCTGCTCTGTATGGCAGCCAGTACATACTGGATTTATTTAAGGTAAGCTCAGGTTCAAGTTGAGCTTTATTGTGTGGACATACAGTGGAATGAAATGCCGTGCCTCACAGGACCACGGTGCTACATAAATACAGACATACAACAATGAAGTAAAACCTATACACAACTAACCTACTGTCAGATTTTGACTATCAATATACTATATATAAATGTTTACCTATACATAAGCTAAAAAATACAGACTATACGAATGCTTCACATAATACTACACCTATACACAACTAACCTACTGACAGATTTTGACCTTAAGTACTATATATAAATGTTTACCTATAAATAAACTAAAATAAACTAAATTCAAACTATACAAATGCTACACATAAACACTGTACCTATACACAACTAACCTACTGACAGATTTCTATTTATGAATATACTATATAAAGGTTTACCTATACATAGACTGAAACGAAAAAAAAAAAAAATTATATATAGACTGTACGAATGCTTCACATAATACTGTACATGTGCAAAGAGAAACATTGTAAATCAAGCAGCTGGCTGGGGAACAGTGCAAGATGATTAGTAGTGGACGGGCATGTAAACATATGAGTCTTTGTGTGATTATGTACACACATCAGTGTGTGTGAAAAGTGTCTAGTGCGCATAGAGGAGAATTTCACAAAAAAAAAAGATGTTTCAGACAGTTTTTCTGTGATGTGTTTGGGGGGGTGGTGGAGGAGGTGAGATAGTCCATGTTTCAGGAGGTAGGGGGGTTTGTGTGGGGTTTCAGAGGAGGGCGGGGTGATTTGAGTTCAGGGCTCTCACAGCCTTGGGAGAAAAAAACTGTTGAGCAGTCTGGCGGAGCGGGCTCTGATGCTCCGGTACAGTCTTCCTGATGGTAGGAGCTGGAAGAGACTGTGGGAGGGATGGGTGGGGTCCTTCACGATACTGTTGGCTTTGCTGTTGGTATGAATATGAACTGGGATTGCTCTCAGAGCTGTCAGGTTGTTTTTGATATTTGCATTTATTCATCTGTCAAATAGTGATATCAGCCTTTAATTTGATGAATTCCATTAAGAAACATTGTTTCATAAGTATCAGGACACCCTCTGGACATTACATTATACAGTGACATTAAAGTTTCTTTGACCTCGTGGCATGGTCAGTTATTTTCTTTATATTAAATTTGCTTAATTATCACCAATCTGGTATTGCTTTGTAATTGTGGGGTATGATATGTAAAATGATGTAGATTTTAAAAAAAAGTGTTTCAGCATAAGGCTGTAATATAACAATATGTGAAACAAGCAGGAGTATATATATTTTCTGAGTGCTCTGTATTAGTACTATTGAGGCTATTGACATTATATACAAACATAAGATACAAAAGCCATCAACAAAAACAAGACACTGGTTACGAAAACCAAGTTGCATAAATCAACTTGCATTAGCAATCAGCTATCAAACTCTTTCCTGGAATTTTTATTTTTTTTTTAATAAAAAAATATATCATGCCGTTGACTGTCTAGTTACGCATGTCATTTAGGTCCATTTGTACTGTTATAGGGATTTACTGGGTATTTTGAAGGTTTTAAAGGATGAAGCTCAGGCTCAGGCTTTGCTTGTGAATGTCAAGGAATAATTTTGGATAACTTTTGAAAAACCATTCAACTATTCAAGGTTTTGTCTTTGTCTTTTACTGGGTGCTTATGGTGAGTATATTGAGTAATAATACTGTTTGAAATATTGTAATTTTTGTTTATTTTTAGTATTAATTTGTGATTTATTTTAATTTTTTTCAATATCCAGCTTTATTTATTAATCCAAATGAAAAATATTACACCAACATGTCAAAAAATAAATACATAAAAAACAGAAGCTTTCCTGTAGAATTTAAGTCTTTGGTAGTGCAACTGAAGCAAACAATTAACTATGGGGGGCAAGCAGTGTTGGGCAGTAACTACTGTAGTTACAGTTATAATATTACTTTTCGCAGTAACTAGTAGTGTAACTAATTACTATTAAGATCTCAGTAATAATATTACAGTTACCATCCATAAAACAGCTCGTTACTTTTGATGCCTCAACCCCTATTCATTTGAAATCCAACGATCCAGTAATTCTTAGATTTATTTTCATCATTTTTACGACTCACACAGGCACATGAAGCCACCAGTGCATCAGGAAAGCTTAGAATATGGAAAAGCTTACCATCGGGGTTGGAAATATTGCCATTACACTGATTTTATCAGGTGAAAAGGTGAACTGAACACAGATGTGTAAGTTGTGGCATTATGGAAGTTGCCCACCATCACATCCCTCTGATCCCAATATAAATTATATCACTACAGTTAAAAATCTTATGAACTTATGTGCTTCCTTTTGATAAAATACTCAAAAGGATCATGGGTAAGAGATAAATTATAGCTTCAATTATAGCTACAATTAGCTTCAAGCTACACATGACAATTAATACAACACTTTTATTTAAAAGTCACTATCAGTCATTGTTGAGTGTTTGTAATTACTTCTGACTGTGATCCAATGTAGATTTTGGTCAAATGATGAGGCAGAAATATATTGTTAGTAACATTTTAGAAGAGTTTTATGGGGAAGATACACAATTACAACTTCTGTAGGGCGTGAAGGAAAAGTAGTGTAACTAGTAACTAATTACTGTTGCCAGAAAGTAATACGTAAAGTATTACTTTAATCTAAAGTGTAAACTACTCTTCAGTTGTAAATGTTTTACTCATTATTTGTAGATCTTTCACCACAGTGTGTACACACACACAACCTGTAACCGGCAGGTTTATAAAACATTTTCAACTGATGAGTAGTTTACACATTAGAATAGGGGATGCAGAAAGTGTTGTAAATGATTTATTAATGCGTTTCAATCATCACACAACAGGTTTTGATTACTTTGTAGTGTGTACTGCAATGTAAGGACTGGTGAGGGTGTAGACAGATGTAATCTCTGACACATGGAGTATTTTTAACACTGAGATAATAGTACACTGTTGACATTTCAATGATTTATAAGTGATTAATCAAATATTAATAAGTAACTTAACTAGTAACTATACTGAAAAAAATTATTCATTGAATTTATTAATTAGTTTTAAGTGGTCGCAATCAATTTATTTTAGCTACATTTAAATAATTAATAATATTATATATATATATATATATATATATATATATATATATATATATATATATATATATATATATATATATATATATATAAATGACTATTATAATAAATATAAACTTTATATTATATTAATAAATTAGTATCATATTTTTTTTCAGTGTATTAACCTTTTACTAAGGATCTATTTGATTTATTTATGATGGTATTTTTTAAGATAACTTATGAGATTTGTAAATCGTTAGCATATAACTTAATTATCATTTGTGAATGTACACTCAAAAAAATTTTTGGTCTAAATTTACAATTTATGTAATTCAATTACATAACAAATTTCCATCCATTTAGATACATAGTTTTAACATAAAAGAAATCAATAAATTTAATGTTATTATATGTGTCAGTCATATGTGAATGAAACAGGTAAGATTTATGTAATAGTTCACAGCAAAGTCCCCACACTGTTCAGTGTTCATGTGTTTCCACACTACAGAGTGTTAAAGTAGAACTGATGCAGTGCTGGAGTTAAGAAGATAATTATGTGATGATTGACCATTAATGATGAACAGCTGCTGTTAACAAGCAGAATCACTGAAGAAAAGAGAAACACAAGAACTACAACCTACTTCAGCCACAGACAAAGATGAAATCAACTGAAATAAAAGACATTATATCTCTCAAGATCTGATTAAACAACTCCTAAAACAGCTTTATCAGCTTCTCATTATTAGCCAGGCTGACTTTATTTCTGTCAGACATCTAGAGAAACTCTTATTGAGAATTAACAGAGGTTTATATGTTATATGGTTTCATTTGAAATCACCATCAAGGAGACCAGTTTTTCCTTTTGTTGGGCTCTTGACCCTTGCTATTTTGGTGGTAATGTTATGCTGATTGTTTTAATTATGTGTTCATAAAAACACATTTAGCTTATCCAGCAAAGATAAATAAAATGAATAAAAGTTGTCTGCAGATGATCCATTGATCTCATTAGAAGCCCAGTTTCTGTTTAAATGGATGTTAAATTGCTTTAGCATTACTTATAGCTTCAGATCAAGAAGTACTGAACAAAAAAAAAAAGATTATTTAAATGATTTACAAATCTCATCTGAAGCATTACAAAGACCACAGACATCAAGACAATCTCAACAGTGGTGACAGTCAACAAAATGCTTCATGCTGCAATGCATGCTGGGATACATGGGCGAGTCTTGTACTATGCTGATACCCAGCATGCATTGCAACATGAAGCATTTTGTTGACTCAACATTGTTGAGATTCATATGCTGATTCTTGATGTCTGTGGTCTTTGAATTGCTGCTGATGAAAACTTTTTGTGCATAAAGTGATTTGTAAATTATTTAAATTATCTGATTATTACAATACTACTAGATCTGAAGTTATAAACAAGGCTAAAGCAACACAACATCCATTTAATCAGAAATTGGACTTCAAAGGAGGTTAGTCGATCAACTTTTAATTATTTATTTTTTTGCTTGGTTTTTTTGACTAAAATATATATATATTTTTTCTTTTTCTCTCTTCTTCTCTTCACAGTTGAGCCAATCAGTGTAATTTTACCACTAAAAAAAAAATCAAGGGTCAAGAGCCCAACACAAGAAAACACTGGTCTCTTTGATGGTGATTTCAAATGAAACAATATAACATCTAAACCTCTGTTAATTCTCAATAAGAGCATCTCTAGACGTCTGACAGAAGTCAATCTGGCTAATAATGAGAAGCTGATAAAGCTGTTTTAGGAGTTGTTTAATCAGATCTTGAGAGATTTAATGTCTTTTATTTCAGATAATTTCATCTTTGTCTGTGGCTGAAGTAGGTTGTAGTTCTTGTGTTTCTCTTTTCTTCAGTGATTCTGCTTGTTAACAGCAGCTGTTCATCATTAATGGTCAATCATCACATAATTATCTTCTAAACTCCAACACTGCTTCAGTTCTACTTTAACACTCTGTAGTGTGGAAACACATGAACACTGAACAGTGTGGGGACTTTGCTGTGAACTATTACATAAATCTTACCTGTTTCATTCATGTATGACTGAAGCATATGAATCGCATTAAATTTACTGATTTCTTTTATGTTAAAACTATGTAATCTAAATGGATGGAAATTTGTTATGTAATTAAATTACATAAAATTAAAATTTAGACTGAAACATGACTAGTTAATCATCATTTAATCACTTTTAAATGATTTATAACTTAATCTTCAAAACATAGATAAACATATGAACATATCACATATTAATTGCTTATGAAAGTTTTGAAAGGGTTTCATCCTTGAAAGTTGTAAGGATGACTTACAACTGAACGTTATTATAAAGTGTTACCCAAAAATAAAAATAAAATGAAAGAAAAGAAAGAAAGAGTTTGAACGAGAGATGGAGTTTGCAGCTTTTCACTGAAAAGTATCCTTTTGCAATTTTAAATCAGTTGTGTCTTGACGTTTACTCTGAATAACCTTGAAGTGATTCAGGTAAATATAAGAGGACTATTTCAAAGCCTGCTTGGAGTAATACACCTTTGCCAGTTGGTGGTGCTATGACTGTGACTAACAATATCCCTGTGTTCAGCCAACTTAACCTAACATACAGCTCAAGCTTGATCTAAATCATTCACTGCATGTAGGCGTTATGAGACACTTCCTGTATCTGCATTTTTTGCTGACCGTGGGTGTCCACTGGCACGTAATGAGCTGAGCAGAGTGGGTGATTTCAGTTTTCAGTGGAACTGATAACAGATCAGGGAAAGTGCTGAGAGCAGTGGAGTATCCAAAAGTTGAGAAACAGGGTCTGGTGAGATCTAATTGGGTCTGATGAGGGTATTTCTTGGTAAAAGTCCAGCGACTCCCTAGCAATGGCCTGGTAACCAGGCAGAACACCATTACAACTAACCACTTATAGGACACTTTGTTTTGTTAGACTTTTTTGTCATACTTCCATTTGTATTAATTTACAAATGTAATGACTAAAAAAATTATTCTAACATGTTGAAAAAATGTAATATAAAGAATAGTATTAGATTTGTCCAAACTTTTGGCTGGTAGTGTAGTATTTTTCCAGGTAGAGGCAGGGTGGTGAAGTCAAATTGAGGTAATTCAGGGTTAAGGAAGACCTATGCAGACAGAATAACCACAGTTTCCTTTTACGCATTTCTTGTTTATCACTTCATCCCTGTCTCAGAGTAATTAAACATGGTAACCTCAAATGGTTTGTGTGTGTGTGTGTGTGTGTGTGTGTGTGTGTGTGTGTGTGTGTGTGTGTGTGTGTGTGTGTGTGTTTTAGGGTGGTGAGGTGCAAGACAGCTCTGAGCTCATCGGCCCAGCTGAACCCTTCACTGATTTCTTAGCTGACAGCCTCTTAGATAGAAGCTCTGAAGGTAAGTTCATCGTTAAAGTGTTAAAAACGTGCTTTGTTAAATTAAAGTCAAATTTAAAAAATGTCCCACATCCAATAGAGTTAACATGAATGAATAGTATCAAAAGGCTCAAAAATAAGTCTACTTTACATTTTAATATGATACAATACAAAACACCTGAAGAAAATGTGTTGAAATTCCACTTTTTTTTTTTTTTTTTTTTTTAGGCTACTGGCCATTGAGAACTTCTGTTAGCCTAAACAAAACATCAGAAATAAACCAGATTATCAAAATCACTGCTTAATTCAAATATATTTATTAGTAAATCTGATTCTAAGTCATTGAATGGCTTTCAGTTTCTTGACTGTCAATCTTTGTTTGTGGATATCACTAAATAAAACAAAAAAAAAAAAAACTTTTTTTTGTGAATTATCTTATAAAACAGCATTTACTTTGTTGTTATTTTCAAATATAGCCCACTCCAAAATGAATGTTTAATGGTAAACATGTTAAAGATTAGTGGACAGGTTCTAAATTCATCAAGCGACTGGATTCCTGAAACATTCTTAACTGATATTTTCTTCTCATTTTCTTTCTTAGGAAAGAAGTTACAAATATTTTGTATTCCCAAAAATATTTCTTAAGAATGTTCTTAAAACAAAACTTATTTAAAAGTATTTTAAAAGAATCTTCTAAGATATCCTCAAACTTTTCTCAGAAAAGTTTGTCTTAAAAGTAATTATATAAATTTATTGGGTTATTTCAAATTGAGTATTATATTTAACCATTACAGCATAACGATATAATGTGCACGAGTTTTCTGAAGTGACACACCAATGATCGATAATATAAACAATGATCAGTCATGATTATGCATGTTGCAACTTTTTTTGCTGATTTCAAATTCAGTAACAACTCAACAAAAACTAGTTAAATGGGGAGCTTGTTTTTAATTGTAGCTTATATTTAAACTATTCAAAATCCACAGCGCATTAAACAACATGCAGCCAAGTGTCGAACACCATCAAGCTATTCACGCTTTTATGATTATTATGGTAATCTGCAGGTAGTGCAAAAAGGAAGGGTTTTTGTTGAGTATTCAAACATTCAGTCAGACCACTCCAAAGACTGGCATTTTCTTCTTTAGAAAAAAAAAAATAATAATTCTTAAGAAATAGGTTCTTAAGAACATATTTGACAGTATTTATCTCAAGAAATTCTTTAACTTCTTTTGTCCCAAATGTTGCTAATGTAATTGACAATTGTATTTGAAATAACACGACAATGATGTAGTCAAAAACGGAAAAGTTTTTCCCTTGCGTTTTTAAAAAGTTTCACGTATACATGACCATGTTTTCCAAACTATTCGCGTTTACACATATCTGCGAAAGTGGCCAAAAATGCTGTATTATGTATGCCAGGCCAGTAGTTGGTGCTGTCACCTTGTTAGTAAACAGTACCTGTAGGGAAGTGATGATTATATGTTGTATATGATGCATCTCCGCTGTTGGTTGTAATATTGGTGAAGTGAATCCAGACTTTGCTGAAGAAGTGTTAGCAAACTCTTGAGCAGCAACAACAGCACCATGTACTCTGCCATTGTTGTGTATGTTTGTTCATGCTTGCCTTTAAAGTCAACACATACAGGTGCATCTCAATAAATTAGAATGTCGTGGAAAAGTTCATTTATTTCAGTAATTCAACTCAAATTGAAACTTGTGTAGTAAATAAATTCAATGCACACAGACTGAAGTAGTTTAAGTCGTTGGTTCTTTTAATTGTGATGATTTTGGCTCACATTTAACAAAAACCTACCAATTCACTCAACAAATTAGAATATTTTGTATTTCAAAACATTGGCAATGACATGCCAATCAGCTAATCAACTCAAAACACCTGCAAAGGTTTCCTGAGCCTTCAAAATGGTCTCTCAGTTTGGTTCACTAGGCTACACAATCATGGGGAAGACTGCAGTTCTGACAGTTGTCCAGAAGGCAATCATTGACACCCTTCACTAGGAGGGTAAGCTACAAACATTCATTGCCAAAGAAACTGGCTGCTCACAGAGTGCTGTATCCAAGCATGTTAAGTTGTGTGTTGAAGAAAAAGATGCACAACCAACCGAGAGAACCACAGCCTTATGAGGATTGTCAAGCAAAATTGATTCAAGAATTTGAGTGAACTTCACAAGGAATGGACTGAGGCTGGGGTCAAGGCATCAAGAGCCACCACACACAGACGTGTCAAGGAATTTGTCTACAGTTGTCATATTTCTCTTGTTAAGCCACTCCTTAACCACAGACAACGTCAGAGGTGTCTTACCTGGGCTAAGGAGAAGAAGAACTGGACTGTTGCCCAGTGGTCCAAAGTCCTCTTTTCAGATGAGGGCAAGTTTTGTATTTCATTTGGAAACCAGGGTCCTAGAGTCTGGAAGAAGGGTGGAGAAGCTCATAGCCCAAATTGCTTGAATTCCAGTGTTAAGTTTCCACAGTTTGTGATGATTTGGGTTGCAATGTCATCTGCTGGTGTTGGTCCATTGTGTTTTTTGAAAACCAAAGTCACTTGACCCGTTTACCAAGAAATTTTGGAGCACTTCATGCTTCCTTCTGCTGACTAGCTTTTGAAGATGCTGATTTCATTTTCCAGCAGGATTTGGCACCTGTCCACACTGCCAAAAGCACCAAAAGTTGGTTAAATAGCCATGATGTTGGTGTGCTTGACTGGCCAGCAAACTCACCAAACCTGAACCCCATAGAGATCTCATAAAAAGTTTCCTGGTTTTGTCTGAAACGTTGTTGTGTAAATGGCCCCTAAACTATGTGAGTGGCAGGGGTGGATTTTGAACATCCTCTAGACTTTTAGTTGGGTGCCTTTGACATGATTAGTCGTGCCATTGGTGTGTTTACACTCAAAGAAAAGAATGTGTTTGAATTGCAAAGACATGGGGCTTCTCATACAGTGTTCAACCCTATTTCCACCTTATATTTTGTTTTGCCAATGTTGGAGGCTCCTGGTTGGAGAACATAATTTATTCGTTTTTTTTATAGGGGTCCTATTATTATTATTATTATTTAGATTTTCGACTTCCTTTAGTGCATAATGTTGCTATTTGTGCATGAAAAAGATCCGCAAAGTTACAAAGCACAAAGTCCACGCCAAATTGAGTCATTACCTATATTCAAGTTCAAGTTTCAAGTTTGTATTTATTTATTAGCACATTTAAAAACAGCAAGCAGGGCTGACCAAAGTGCTGAACAATACAGATAATAATAAAAGATAATAATAAAAAATAAAAAAGACACTTTCATGACATGATATCACAATGAATTAAAAGCTAAAGAAAAAAAGTAGGTTTTAAGAGAAGATTTAAAAACAGTTAGATATTGAGCCGTTCGGATGTAAGCCGGAAGGCTGTTCCACAGCCTTGGCCCGGCAATCGCAAAGGCTCTGTCTCCTCTTTTCTTTAGCTGTGATCTGGGGACAGCCAAAAGTCTCTGATCACCAGACCTCAGGTTTTGTGTGGGATTGTGTGGACAGAGAAGCTCAGACAAATAGCTTGGTGCCAGATTACTTACGGATTTAAAAACAAAGAGAAGAATTTTAAACTCAATTCTAAAATGCACAGGTAGCCAATGCAGTGATTTTAAGATAGGAGAAACATGATCGAATTTCCGTTTCCTTTTGAGGAACTTTGCAGCAGCATTCTGTACTAATACGAGACGAGCAATAGAGTGTTTGGCAATGCCATTGTAGAAAGAGTTGCAATAATCCAACCGTGATGTAATTAGCGCATGGACAGCGATCTCTAAGGTTTTCTCAGAAAGAGAGGATTTGACCTTAGAGAGAAGACGTAGCTGGAAGAAACAAGAACCAATCACCGCATTTATTTGTTTTTCAAATTTGAGGTTGTGGTCCCAGAGAACACCTAAGTTCTTAGTGCAAGATGAAGTTGGAGAAAGGTAATCCAGATCGATGTTACTGCAATTAAAGTGGTCATGGGGGCCAAAGACTATAACCTCGGTTTTGGATTCATTCAGAAATAAAAAGTTTTGAGAAAACCACATTTTTACTTCCTCTAGGCATGCAAAAAGAGATTTCAGAGCAGAATCTTTGTTGCGTTTCAGAGGCAAATAAATTTGTGTATCATCTGCATAGCAATAAAATGGTACACCATGCTTTCTGAAAATGGAGTCCAGAGGAAGCAAATACAGAGAGAAAAGAATGGGTGCGAGAATAGACCCCTGCGGCACTCCACAAGAGAGTTGGGTTGGCGAGGAAAAAAGTTACCAAGTTTGACAGAAAAACTTCTATTTGTTAGATAGGATCTAAACCAACTTAGGACAGTTCCCTGGATGCCCACATAAAATTCTACTCGGGATAAAAGAGTTTTATGATCAACTGTATCAAAAGCCGAGGTTAAGTCTAACAGTATTAGGATCACAGAGTCACCAGCATCAGTCGCTAACAGTATATCATTAGAAACCCTTAATAAAGCAGACTCAGTGCTGTGCAGAGGCTTAAAACCAGACTGGAAAGTTTAAAGAATTTGATTTGAGTTCAGGAAAGACTGGAGTTGATAGAGAACCGTTTTCTCCAATATTTTTGTAATAAAAGGAAGTGTCGAGATAGGTCAAAAATTATTAAAATCTCTATGATCAAGTGAAGGATTCTTAAGGAGAGGTATAACAGTAGCTTGTTTTAGTTTGACGGGGATAGTCCCTGTGCTCAAGCATTTATTCAGAAAAGACACCAAACATGTTCCAACCAATTAAAAAATTTGTTTCAGAATACGGGGAGAAAGAACATCAAGAGAGCAGAAGGAGGGAAACCTTGAGAAACCTTCACATGATACTGAGGGATTTAAAATCACATTTACAGGAGGATTTAGAGCAGAATTTAACACAGAGAATAAGGCTTTTGAACTATGATGATATTTTAGAATTTAATTAGAAAAGTACTTTGATTTAGCAGATATCATAGCTTTCTGAAAAGCACTGAGAGAGTTTTTCAGCATTTCATAAGAGATTTGTAGCTTGTCACTTTTCCATTTGCGTTCAGCTCTTCTACATGCTCGCCTCAGAGAGCGGATGGTATCATATAGCCATGGTTCAGTCTTAGGTTTTGACTTTTTCATTTTTAAAGGAGCAGTGATATTTAAAACCTCAGAGCATACAGTATTAAAAAGACTAAGATGTTCTTCAGCATCCAAGTCGTGTAAGAGTGATTCCAGGGACACAGACAGACACACCTCTTTACAGGTGTTAGTGAATTCGTCACGGAAACAGGGAGAAAAGGAACAAGTCCGTTGTGCAGTAGGAGTGACGTGTGACATTGACGGGGGAAAGGACATAGAAAACAGTACAGGCATATGATCAGAGATCAGTGTGTCAAAAACCTTAACATCAGTAACGGAAAAGCCATGAGAGAATACCAGGTCCAAAGTATGTCCATGTGTGTGTGGGATCTTTCACCCACTGTACCATGTTAAATGAGTCCATGAGATTTAAAAACTCCATTGTTAGAGGTTTTGACTGGCAGCACACATGAATATTAAAGTCTCCTAGCAGAAGAATATTGCTGTAATTGGTTAGACATTCACCCATAAAAGCAGTGAATTCGCTTATGAAATCTTTTACTAGGTGAGGGGGGCGATACACCAGCGCTAACAAAACAGGATCGTCAAATTCCAGATGCGCAACAGCTGTGCTTAAAAGCTACTGTAGATTGTAGACGGAACAGAATGACAGTAGCGACTAAAACTGTTTTTTAAAATTACCGCTAAGCCAACCCCGTGGCTAGAAGAGTGGGGAGAATTAAAGAATGTGCAGCCTGTCGGAATCAACTCAGCAAAAGGACTTAAATCACCAACCTTTGCCCAAGTTTCTGTGATGCACATAAAATCCAATGCGTGGGTAGTAAAAAAGTCATTTAAAATGAAAGTCTTATATTAATAAGCTATTAATTAATATACCTTGATTATAGTACTGGGTTTTCTTCCGGGAACGTACACGTCACAGTATCCCTCATTGAAATAAATCCTACCCGCGGAATATGTAAAAAAAAAAAAAAAAAAAAAAAAAAAAAAAAAGGACTTAGAGTTTGTAGTGTGTAGCCATGTCCATTTCACAGATCTAAGATACTGATACAAATGCAGCTGTATGTTCACAGACTGTGTTTATGAATTTGGTGTGTTTTTGAAATAACCTTGTGTATTTGACAGCTGATGCGAAAGAGCTACTTTTTTTACACACAGGTTTTTTGCTTTTCAATGTCTGCCGTCTGTTATATTATATGAGGACATAAGCACATGGACTTCAACTCCAGAGCTGCTCTTAGAATCACTTCACAAGCTTTTCACCATTTCATTTGAGAAATATCGATATTGTATAAATATTGTGATAATATTTTTGGCCATATTGCTCAGCTTACCAGTGTAAAATATCTGCATATTTTGTTATTATCTTGCCGTTTCATGACTTCCATCCTGTCTCAGAAAACTGTTTAAAGGGGTCATATGATGTTGCTAAAAATAGCATTATTTTTGGTGTAATGCAATGTGTTTATGCGGTTTAAGGTTCAAAAAACACATTATTTTCCACATACTGTACATTATTGTTTCTCCTCTATGCCCTGCCTTTCTGAAATGCATTGTTTTTTACAAAGCTCATCGGTCTGAAAAGAGAGATGTGCTCTGATTGGCCAGCTATCCAGTGCGTTGTGATTGGCCGAATGCCTCAAGGGTGTGACGGAAATGTGACGCCCCTTGTCTAGGCATGGGCCGAAAACTGGTTTCAAGGTATACCGCGATTTGAAAATGTCACAGTTTCAAATCCACTAATATTTTCCATTATACCGTTCCTGCGGTATCCGCTGGTTTCCATGTCTCCTCAAAGACTGAAAGAGTAGGAATCCCTCAGGCTGAGTGTAGTGTAGAGAGTAACACTGACCCCTCCTCCTTCTGTTGGTGCGAGTGAGCGGTCAGTTACGTGTGTGTAGGATGGCCCGGGTACACTTCACATTTAACGTTCCTTTCCGTCTCGTGCACAGCGTCCGCACAGCTTTGAAAAGTATACTCAACCACAAATGAGCATGGATGGATGAGCTTGACACATGCGCAGTACCAACGGGGTGCGCGACTGTCCGCAAGCCCTCTCGATGACGAAAATAACGTAATGCTGATGGTGCGTGGACAGCCGAAATATACTTTGGCCTTTACACGATTGGCAACCGGCCGTTTTTTGCCTTATTGCAACCCTCTGTTCTAGACTTGCACAAACTGCGTTGCAATGCAATAATTTTCCAAAATGTAATTTATGTGAAAATATGAAGTCTGTTAACGCCCGTTAACACAGGCCAGAGACGCTGAAGACGGATGCACAGAGAAAAATACTGTAGCAGGCAGATCACTCACTGTTCATGATGCACCAACTATTGGAAGAAAATCCTCAATATTGATTTGGGGGTTTATATGATTGTGTTTCTGAGGGGAGCTGACTGTCTTCTGAAAAGTTTACGTGGTATAATTTCACAAAGCTTGTCAGAAAATTCTGTTTTGCTTCAAATTGGGTTATTATTAAATCAAATTATGTGTATGATTATTGTTATATAACTAAATGATATAAATGATATGTATATGAATTATATAACTAAAATTAAATAACTGTAATTACATATTTAGGTTAAATAAAGATGTCAGTCTTTATTTTTTTTATTTTTAGGAAACAAAGAAAAAAATTAACTAATTCTACTGTTTCTAATATTCTGTATGTTGCTCAAAAACAAAATATATTGTCCAGCAGGAAAAAAAATATATGTATTTTTTTACCCAGTCATTTAAAAATATCACATTTCAGAGCTGTAACAGCAATACCATGATACCGTGAAACAGTGATATTTTTGCTTAAGGTTATCATACCGTCAAAATCTCATACCGGCCCATGCCTACCCTTGTCATACTTTGATGCATGTCCCGGTTAGAACACCGGCGAGACAAGACAAAAACAATAAAACTAATTACAAACGAGCCATTTGTTGCATCCAGTGGGGACATAATTATGGATTATAATTACTTATACTGTGTTTTTACGCCGCATAAACATAAAACCATGTCTGCATTTGTGATCGGAGAAATGACAAACAACAAGCTCAATTCTCAAATAACAGTTCTTGCGCCCCCCCAGCTCTGCATATTTTGCACGTCTCTTTTTGTTAACACACCTGATTCAGATAGATTGTTAGAAGTGAGCTCTGTGCATGAACTGTGTTCCCATTGACATGGTACACAGTGTTCATTGCTCCCTACTCCCTGAGCAGGGGAAATCTGTTGAAGTTTACCTTACTTTGGAACATTCATTCACGGATTTGCACTGTGCAACGTCTTTACACATGGACAAGTTGTGACACCATATATCTCTGTAAATAAATACAATTTAAATTCACGTCTTGCATACTTCAGTGCACTTTGAATAGAACATATACATTTGCTTTGAACTGGAATAATGGTGGAATATCCTGCAATGTCCACTTCGCAGGGCACTTACGTTCGAATAGAACAAACGTCTGAAGCCATAAGAGAACGGACAAGTGTGTGATGATCATGGGGGAGTGGTGACTGGAATTGAGAACCGCTGATCTACACTGCTCAAAGCTCGCGTTTGAATCATCAGTGGCAAATCCTTTATATATGTAAACATACTTACAAACTGTGAGTCAGAACAGCTGGCATTGTAGTCTTCTCTCCCAGGATCAGGAAACAGTCCTCCATAAAATGGAGAAAAAGGGAAACAGGAAGTGTCTCATTATATTTAACAAAATTGCTTCAAACTTACATCAAAAGACATTGCTGATGTAGAATTGCAAAGGGATTCTTGATATCTTAAATGATAATGCCTCATTCATTTTTGAGGCTCTTGGCCTACTTAAAATTTCATGAAATTCAGGGAACATATCAGAGTTGTCGGTCATTAGACATAGACAGAAGCTAAAACATGGACATATAGGTGGACTCTGTAGCGCCCCCTTTTGACTAAAGTGGAGAGGGTGGTCAGTTTTACCTACCCAAGGGTTGTCCAATCCTGCTGCTGGAGGGCCGCTTTCCAAGAGAGTTTAACTCCAGCCAGTTTTAACACACTTGCCTTGAATTTTTTGTGGTATTGTTTCAGGTGAGTTTAACCGGGGCTAGAGGTAAACTCTGCTGGTATGTGGCCCTACAGAAGCAGGAATGTCCTACAGAACAGACTCACATATATTGTTGTTGTCAAGCCAGACAACAATTAGTCGTTAGCTCTGCCCAACAGGAAGTCAGCTATTTTTCATGCTAGATTTGTGTCCTTAATGTCAGGTGGCAGCAGTGACAGTGAGCTGAATTCTCTTGAGGTTGATGGAGACCCTCTGGCTGCAGTGGATGATGGAATGGCATCAGGCAGCATCAGGCACACAGCAACACAAAGCAGCTTGTCTCTGATGCAACAGCCAGTGACGTCCCCACGTGGGGCTTTGAGCTTTGCCTCCGGCCTCAGGAACTACTCCGAGAAGAAGGACTACTTGGAAGAGGCCAGTGAGCAGATCAATCTAGCTGATCAGAAAGAAGTGGAGCAGGACTTTGCAGTGGCATTTTTCTACTATCGTAGAGATGTAGATCTTCTGCTGAAGAGTGTGCAAGGTATATAATTTAATGCATAACTTTGTATTTCAACATGCAGAGCTGGCCACATGTGCTCACTTTGGCTTATTCCAGGGTTTTAACAGAAAGTGGCATTATGAAATGTCTTGTAAATGCGAATTTCATTTGAGGGATAAACTTTGTCACTGAAGTCCTCTCTTTTTGACTCTTAGTCTAACAGGCATGAATTGCTTTCTCAGAAGTATTTTTCTTTTTTTATTAGGTTAAAAAATACTTCATGGTTCATGGTTCAGACAAAGTTATCTAAGCCTGTTTCTTTTGACCACAATTAAGAGAAAAGAGTTTGACATCTATGTTTCTGCCAAAAGTGACACACTGAGTACTATTGGCAGCCATTTTCCAGTATGTTGTTTAACACTTACAATGCATGTTGGAAAAGAAACGGGCATTATAATTTAGCCCTGGAGGCTTTCTTAGGGGCCGTTTACACGACAGCGTTTGCAGCCAAAAACAGTTTTGCCTGTTCGTTTACACAACAACAGCGTTTTGGAGACTGAAAATGCATATTTTTGAAAAAGTGTTATCCTTTCCGTGTAAACACCCAATATGGGAATCTTTGAAAACGGTGACGTCATGCGCGAGCATAGTACATGTTAGGTATGTAGACATGTGCAGTACGTGTTGATTTTAAAGGCAAACACAACAATGGCGGAGTACATGGTACTGTTGTTGCTGCTCAAGAGTTTGCTAACACTTCTTCAGCAAAGTGTGCAAATTTACTTCACCCATATTACAACCAACAGTGGAGTCGCATCATATACATAATATAATCATCACTTCCTTACAGGTACTGTTTACTAACAAGGTGACAGCGCCAACTACTGGCCTGGCATATGTAATACAGCGTTTTTGGCTGTTTTCGCAGATGTGTAAACACATCTTTTTAAAAACGTTTTCGTTTTTTTAAAAATGCAAGGAAAAAACTTTTCCGTTTTTGACTACATCGTTGTTGTGTAAACGTAGCCTTAGTACAGTAAACATGTAAAGTACAGTAAATACAAACAGTAACGACAGCTGAATAATACACACTTAACCAAACAATAACGGAGCATACTTTAGCCGAGCACTACATGTACATGTTTGTGGGCTCTTGAATCACTGACGACTCATTTCAGGCAGTTCAGAATCAGTTCTTTCTTTTGGGAGATAGAATTTCCATTTGTCATGCACTTTGATCTTTGAATCTTTGTAGACTTTTATATTCACAAACAGCTATATTACAGACGACATGAAAGATAATACATGAAAAAGCATAATCGGGGTACTTTAGCATGAGCTTAATTTGAACTTGTAACTCTCTAATATGGATGAATTGCAATTTTATATTATTTATGTTATATTAAACATCATTACTAGTGGTTCATTCTATACAAATTTCAAACTTGGGAGGTTGTGCACATCCAAGTTTGAAAAGCGGTTTTCATACCAAACAAATGAACCAAACTCCACTTTAAAGCAAATTTATTGCAAGTGTATGTATTGCATATTTCAGGAGAGGAAAGTCCCAGCAGAAGAGAGGCTGTGAAGAGAAAGACAGCAGAATATCTGATGCGTGCCGAGCTCATTTCTGGACAGCTCACAGACAGCATGGGTCAGAGCTCCACTCAAACCAGGGTCAGTGTGTGTGATATTTCACCTTCACAATAAAACGTGTGGCTTCATTTATAAAATACACAGTTTTACAGTTACTTTTAATTGATGATGTAAAAGCGAACATGTGAGTGAACACAATTTACGAATGAGTGCACATTTTATGAATGTGGCTTAAACATCCATTTACCTGTTGTTCATGTTTTGTGTTGTATTATATGAGTTCTTTAAAATATTTTTTCCCCCTTGTTTTCATGTTTCTTTGTTGGGTGTCACTTCAGGCGTTGGGCTCGCAGTGCTGTGGTGGCTTGTGGGCTGAGCAGACTCATTCTGATGAGCTGAAGCATTACAGAGTGCTGGGCATTATTGATAAGGTACACATCTCAATATTATAACTGCATTATGATCATTACTGCACACAACACAACAAATTTTGAACATTAAAGCTCAGTCTTTATTTACTTATTGTTATTCCAAACCTGTATGCTGAGACAAAAGCAGAAATATTGGGCCATCTTTACACAGCTCTTTTCTAGGGGTCACATTTATGACTATAATCATCACGTGAGGTTATAATGTTTGTCACATTTAGTAGGGTGAAGTTGAATAAGAAATATTCAAGCTTTAATACAATTACCTGGAGAGAGAATACATGGAAAACAACATTGAGAATGTGTGAGGAGGAAGAGTCTAGGTCTAGTCACTAGTGTGAGGAACTGTGCTTGGAATGGAGAGCCAACGGGAAGAGATTAGTAGCAGGTTTAGCAGATTTTTGTAAGCTTACAGAGATGCGATTTGTTCTTCTTTGAGAATCTTGTTCTATCAATGCATAACACACATTTTTGTGTTTATTTTGCTTTTTAAATCTATTGCTATGGATGTCAATTAACAAAAATTATGGAGTGTCTATTTTTTCCAATCTCATTCTTCTCATTTTTCCATCACATTTATTTTGAATCCAATATTAAGGTGCCCCTATTATGCCATTTCGAATATTGCCTTCCATGCAGTGTGTAATGTACTCAGGTCAAGTCACCTTTATTTATATAGCGCTTTAAACAAAAAAGATTGCATCAAAGCAACTGAACAACATTAATTAGGAAAACAGTGCGTCAATAATGCAAAATGACAGTTAAAGGCAGTTCATCATTGAATGTGAGTGTTGTAGTCATTTAGTTATTTTATGTTTTTATTGTATGTTTGATTTTTTTAAATCAAGTCAACGATATCACTGTAAATGAAGTGTCCCCAACTAAGCAAGCCAGAGGCGACAGCGGCAAGGAACCAAAACTCCATCGGTGTTAGAATGGAGAAAAAACCTTGGGAGAAACCAGGCTCAGTTGGGGGGCCAGTTCTCCTCTGACCAGACGAAACCAGCAGTTCAATTCCAGGCTGCAGCAAAGTCAGATTGTGCAGAAGAATCATCAGTTTCCTGTGGTCTTGTCCCGGTGGTCGTCTGAGACATAGGCCGTAATTTAGATATATTTTTGAGGTGGAAAAATGCAGTTTTATAAATGCTAGAAACGTGGCTTTCTAAGGAAAGGTTGCTATCAAATAGCACACCTAGGTTCCTAACTGATGACGAAGAATTGACAGAGCAGCCTTCAAGTCTTAGACAGCGTTCTAGGTTATTACATGCAGAGCTTTTAGGTCCTATAATTAACACCTCTGTTTTTTCAGAATTTAGCAGAAATTACTCATCATCCAGTTTTTTATATCGACTATGCGTTAGTTTTTCAAATTGGTATGTTTCGCTGGGCCGCGAAGAAATATAGAGCTGAGTATCATCAGCATAACAGTGAAAGCTAAAACCGTGTTTCCTGATGATATTTCCCAAGGGTAACATGTAAAGCGTGAAGAGTAATTGCCCTAGTACTGAGCCTTGAGGTACTCCATACTGCACTTCTGATCGATATGATACCTCTTCATTCACCGCTACGAATTGATGGCGGTCATATAAGTACGATTTAAACCATGCTAATGCACTTCCATTAATGCCAACAAAGTGTTCTATGCAAAAGAATGGTGTGGTCAATAGTGTCGAACGCAGCACTAAGATCCAATAGCACTAATAGAGAGATACAACCACGATCAGATGATAAGAGCAGGCCATTTGTAACTCCAAGGAGAGCAGTCTCAGTACTATAATACGGTCTAAATCCTGACTGGAAATCATCACAGATGCCATTTTTCTCTAAGAAGGAATATAATTGTGAGGATACTACCTTTTTTTAGTATCTTGGACAGAAAAGGGAGATTCGAGATCGGTCTATAATTAAGTAGTTCTTTGGGGTCAAGTTGTGTTTTTTTTTATGAGAGGCTTAATAACAGCCAGTTTGAAGGTTTTGGGGACATATCCTAATAACAATGAGGAATTAATAATAGTCAGAAGAGGATCTATGACTTCTGGAAGCACCTCTTTTAGGAGCTTAGATGGAATAGGGTCTAACATACATGTTGTTGGTTTAGATGATTTACCAAGTTTATACAATTCTTACTCTCCTATAGTAGAGAATGAGTGGAACTGTTCCTCAGGGGATCTATAGTGCACTGTCTGATGTGATACTGTAGCTGACGGCTGCATGGTTACAATTTTATCTCTAAAAGTATCAACTTTAGAAGTAAAGTAGTTCATAAAGTCATTACTGCTGTGATGCTGGGAAATGTCAACACTTGTTGAGGCTTTATTTTTCATTAATTTAGCCACTGTATTGAATAAATACCTGGGATTATGTTTGTTTTCTTCTAAAAGAGACGATTATCAATGTTTAATAGGTATTTATTTGGCTGATAATGTAGCTGAATGTGAATGCAAATGATCTGCAAAGTTGTGAAGCCGAAAGTGCACGATAAATAAAGGTATTGTCTCTCTTTAAACTGCTTCGAATTAATCGTTTGAGAATCACTGGAAAATTATGTGATATTAAATGCATATTTTGAGAAAACGAAAGCATTGTTTGACCTTGCATGCATTTAAACCTATTGTGGGAGAGACCCAAAACAATATTAAGAACCTTAAAAATGGCATAATAGAGACACTTTAAGAAAATATATATGAAGTGCATAACAGGTATTTAATAGTAGAAATAATAATGTTTAATAGGTATTTATTTGGCTGATAATTGGAATTGAAGCCCTTGTATTGATCAAGTGGGATGGCACATCCACTGATGCGTGCAGTCCTTATTGCTTGGGCTCATTATCACTGCTTGCAGCTATATTTTCTCTGTTGTGACTGCTTTCATCACAGAATCTATTTATTTTAAGCTAGAATTCATTTTTTTTACAGAAAGGTTTGCCACAGATTAGCACTGTGATGAGTGACACAAGCAAACCATGGAACTCATGTAAATTTGGTATTTAAATTTGCATGTTTAGTTCATTTGTTAAATTAGTTTCTGGTTTCCTTTCTGTTTAAAGGCTACAGTGATTCAGGGACACAGACTGTAAATATAACTTCCTAGATGAAAGGATGTTTAGAGGGCTGCATTATACAACACTTTTCTAAGAAAGTATTTTTGTTTAAATATTGTCTGATGCCTTTGTTTATAAGTGTAATTGATGTGCAGGTACTGTTGGTGATGGATAGGAAAACGCAGGAAACTTTTATTTTGAAAGTAAGTGGTCCATTTACAGTCAATAACACCCAAACAGTGCTTCTGTTTAAATTGACTGTATAATTTTTATTTACTATTTACACGTAATAGTTACATTATGTGTTACTGCATTAGATTCTTTACCAAACTGTCATTAACAAAAATGATGTCACCCTTTGCATTACAAATTCTAATTCTAATTATATTTTAATTTTGTATTTGGGATTTTGTTTTTAATGTGGGGAAAAAATACTTTACATTTTTTATTCTAACATTAAAGTAAAGTATAGGCATAAATCGCAAATTATCAGATTTTTTATTTACTATTTATTAACAATAACAGAATCAAGAAAATATTATAACAGTTATCTTTTCCATTATTGGGTTTCCCCATTTTAAAGTTTATTTTGGACATTAATTTTTCACAGTAAGTAATGCATTTACTAGTAAAAACATTTGGTATCAATATTTTTATGTAAGTATCAATCATGCAATAACGCCATTATTGCAAGTAGTCATTCTTATATATGCACTTTCACCTCTGTGTCTTATTGGTCTCTGGGTCGATTTAGAGTCAAATGTATTTTAACCGGAAATGACATTGATGATGACCTACAGACAACAAGAGAGCAAGATACAGGGCAAGGGGAATTTCAGGGATAAGAGTCGTGGGCTTACGTCATGTTGATGTTGAGTGATGTTGAGTCGGCCGACTGGTCCAGATATTTAGCATGCTAGATATTTGTTTGCCTCGGTAATGGGTCAGTGAGCCTCTTTGATGTGCCATTGAGTAGTTCATATATAAAGATTGCCGAGCGTTGATCACCTGCTGATTTCCCCCTGACCACAGCCCGACCTGTTGGTGAGCTTGTTAACTTGCAAATCAGGCTTAAAATCTTGTAGTGTGAACTAGGCATAATGTGCAAATGACAACAACTTCATGATACCCAAAACAGTTGTGTAGTGTGAAAGGAACAGCAAGTCAACGAAATTGAATATCGTCAAATGATTATTAGCATAGGGGAGACATGCAAAATGTGTTGAGTAGTGGATCCCTAGGATCTGGATTGAAAACCACTACAATACTGTGTACCTAATTTCATGAGAATTGGCCACAAGGTGACACTATACTGATAGATTCTACATTTTTGAGTAACAAATCCCATTGGAAGCAGCAGTGCCATAAAGGCCTTGTTCAGACTGTCAGCAAAAATCCAAGGAGCAAAATTTACTACAGGCCAGTGGACTCATGATTGATAAGACTTCTGTGTGTGTGTGTGTGTTCAGGGTTTAAGGAAAAGCAGTGCATGTGGACATGTTAAGAAGACTATTGTGCCTCATTCCGTGCCAAACATGGTACAACTGGAGAAATACATCATCTCAGAGGACTCTATCTTTCTTTTACTGCAGTATGCTGAGGGTGTGTTGTTTTCGTTGGTTTTGCTTTTTTCTAAATGCTAAGTGTGTAAACAGGATGTGGAGTAGTACTTCCTCTTTGTCTCTTTAGGTGGTAAATTGTGGTCTCATATCTGCAAGTATCTGCATGACAGCAGTCCTGATGAAAGCTTCAACATACCTTTCATCCAGAAAGCTCACTCTGCAGCGGTACATTCAACCATGAACCCTATGCACACTGATTCCAGCAGTGTGGATTCTCGGGGCCTAAGCCTCGGGGAGAATCCCTTAGCAGCCCAAATGCCAGACTCTGGTGCCACCTCTGAAGAGGAGTGCACCAACAGCTACTTGACGTTGTGGAATGAGTATGAGCAGGAGAGGCTGGAGCCAGACGAGGACTGCTGCTCACTCGCTCCTGTGTTAACACAGAAACATACATGTTCAGTGTTGAACACCGATCGTCTGTGCCCCCCCGATATTGATGCAGGAGCTGTGCTTCTTCACTGAGGAAGAGCAACTGGCCAGCTTTGTGGATCAATGCACACATTCGCCTGACCATACGAACCAATCAACGCCCTCGGAGCTCTTCCAAAGTGGCAGGGAAGATGCCTGCAAGCCATTGTTTGTACTCTCAGATGCTGGTGTAGAGTTCACAGAGGAGCCAGTGGAGATGATACAGGAAGTATCAGATCTCTGGAGGTCTGACAGTGATCAATGCTCAAATGATCTGGTGCCAGTGATTTCCTTTAAACAGGCTGTACTGGAGGATGCCACTGTCAGCTGTGCTATTGAGGGACAACCGCCTGATTTATTGGTCAATCTGCCAGTGCTTGAAGGGGGCACAGTGGACATGTTGGATGAAGAGCTAATTACTGGAGACATTGCTTTCGCTGCAATGGCCAAAACCTCTCCTACATTTGGCAGGCCGGATGTTCTACAGAGAGGAGAGAAAGAGGAGTTGGACCAGTCTGTTGATGTGGCCACCTTTCCTCTTCTACACAGACCTTCAAAAACACCTTTTAAAACAGACTCATTAACTCTGTCTTCCCCTGAGCTCTCTGGCACACTGAACGCAGCTGTTCCCAGAGCTCAGATGGACTTTGTCGAACATGAAGAATTGGGCTTGAGGTCCAAAGGCACTTTAGGAGAACAGGAGGATGAGGAAGTGTCGAAGTTGTTTCAAGAGCTGGATAAGTTGGCTGATGTTTCATTAGATACACGCATCCCAGAGGCACTAGCGATTAACTGGGCTGCTGACTTAGTTAAGGCTCTGGATGCTCTGCATCACGAGGGCATTATATGCCGAGACCTGAACCCCAGCAACATACTTCTAAACCACGCAGGTGAATCAATCACTTACTCACTGCATACTGTTGAATCATACTTCATTACACTATTTAAGACCCCATGTTTTTTCTTTTTTCTTCTTCTTCTTTTCTTCTTTTTTTGTCTTCATATTGGCCTTTGAGAAAATCATTTATATGTTAGAATACTCCTATTAGTTTATGTAAGTTTTTAACAGATATAAACATTTGAAATTTACAGTCTAGTACTAGTTCCTCTGACACCAATTATAACAAATAAAATAAAATGCACCAAATTATGAGCTGAAGCGGATGAAAAAGAAGTAAGCCGTCCGAGTTTTGTCGGAGGAAAGGGGAGGTTTTTATAGTTTCAGCTGTCAGTGAGATCGACCCAGCCACAAACCCAACAGCAGGGAAGCACAAAAACTACCCAACACTGGAAAAAAACAACCCAACAGACTCGGTTGAATAGAAAAAATTGCCCAGCATTTTTAGAGTGTACTAGTAGCCAGGTGATGACCAGTTTTTTGTGTATTATGAGTGTGTTTTTGAATTATTTACTGGACTAAAAATAACATTACATTCTAAAGGATCCTAGGAATTCCTTAAGAATTAAGGTGGCTGTTTATTTTCAACTATGTGAATGTCTCAGTAGAGCATTATTTGTTTCTTTGGTACATGGTACTGTGGACAATAGTGGGTTTGGAAAAGCAAACATTTTCAAAACCAGATGTTAATTTAAACAACCTGCAAATATATTTCTTGATGAATACGGCTTGGGATTGGATTACTTTCTAAGTCTGGTGTAGCATACTGGACGGGACAGCCAGCTATCTGCCCATAGTGTAAAGAACCGTGGCCACTTGATAATATGGCAGGACTGCAAGTTCACCTCAGGGAATCACAGGGAGTTCATAAAAAAAAAAAAAAAAAAAAATTAAATATATATATATATATATATATATATATATATATATATATATATATATATATATATATATATATATATATATATAATATGATTAGATATCAAGAAATTACTCCTCTTTCAATGTTTTGGTTCATCATGCTCACATGTTGATCAAAATTCCTTTGCTTAACACCAAAAAGTTTTATTACATTTTATTTTGTTACTTTTGGAAGGGGGTCATCACTTTTGCAATGCAACATTTTATTACTTTTAGAAACTCTTATTTTCATTAATAATTTTGACATACTTATTTGCTAAGTGATTAAGCAGATTTGATGCAACATTGTATTTCCAAAGAACACTAATGTTATTATTTATATATTATTATTATTATTATTATTATTATGTTATATTACAATTATTATTATTTTTTTAATTGCCTTACATCTTGACTGTGTGTGTAAACAGCATATATCATTCATGAAATAATTTTGTGTGGTCTTGAGTTTAGTGGTTGACAGCCAATGCCGATATCTTAGAAAGCAGGGGGGGCAATAGCCGATATAAAGCCAATATAATTTTTATTATTATTAATAATAGTTTTTAAGAAATTTGAAATCAATTGACAGTGGATTAAAAAATAAATGTGTAAAATAAACAGACTTATACTTTAGATGACAAAGTATTTTTCCACAAATAAATAAATATTTTATAAAAATATAATTAAAAAGGAAGTAAACTAACCAACAGGGCATTCAGTATTCTGGGAAGTTTGTGTGGATTTGGAATCATATTTTTCAAATAAAGCCAGGGTAACACTCATTTTACATACAGCACACAGTGAAAATGACATGAATATTACAGTGGGCAAATGCATTAATTTGACACAGCACAATTTGAAATCACGAGTTTGAAGTTTAAAGCATTCAGTTCACACGGACCGACCGTCACATAGCGATAACAGGATCTCACGTGATAATGCTGGATAAAAATGCACACTTAACAGGATCCCACAGCAGGATTCGACTAAGTTTGCAAGGTTTGTGATATTAAATGTGAATTATTCATTCAATGATTTGTTTAAATTATACAAATGCATATTTGCTTAATGCTGACGGCAAACTAGAAAGTATTATAATATTTGCCTTTCTTTTACTAATAATATAAAAGCAATCATTATCATACTTTGTGTATACATTAATTCCTTTGTTTAACTGTTATATCAGGTTATTAGACAGACTTCTATCCGTTTTAGACAGAGCTGTTAACAATGACAGTGAACAAGAGGGAGAATGTGAGCACTGTGTGTGCTCTAGCACTGCAGTTCTCAGCACCGTCAAAATAAAAGTCCTGCCTCGAACACATCGGCCAAGCAGATGAACTTATCAGCCGATATTTGGTATTTTTCTAATATTGGCATCGGCCGATAAGTGTTTCTTGGCGATATATCGGTCGACCACTACCTGAGTTACAACTAAAGAGACTAGCACACACTACATAACTTTATTAATTTAATTAAAGCTATGGTGTAATTTCATCAGAGTTTGATTGACAGGCACTAACCCACTCTCTTTCTCAGGTCGTGTGCAGCTCACCTATTTTTGTAGTTGGAGTGAGGTAGAGGAATCATGTGATCCTGACGCCATCTCTAAGATGTACTGTGCACCAGGTCAGCTTGTCAACCTTATAGGCACTTCCTTTAGGCACAGTCTGTGCCCTTTCATTAAATGCACTGTATTTTAATTTTGTTTAGTCTAAAGTGATAAATTCTGTGTCATTTAGAAGTGGGTGGAATCTGCGAAGAGACATTAGTGTGTGATTGGTGGAGTTTGGGAGCCCTTTTATTTGAGCTCATTGTTGGAAAGGTGAGAGTATTTCATCAACAGATGCATTATTCTCAGTGGATCATTTTAAAATGTATTTATATATTGATTTCAGTGTGGCAAATTATAATGAAGGGGGCTATGTGATTTCTATGTATCTCTGTTTAAATATAAAAAATCTAAATGTTGAAACACTTAAATTTGTTGTTCATGTAGAATTTGGTGTCTGTGTGTGTGTGTTTAGTCTCTATATCAGTGTCATCCTGCTGGCATTGGAAGACACTCATCCCTGAACATCCCAGAGTTTGTGTCAGAGGAAGCACGCTCTCTGCTGGAACAGGTATGTATTACCGTGGTGGAAAATTAATATATGCCACCGAGCAAACAGAAATGAGGGAACATAGTGACCAAAGTGTCAGGCTTCCCCTCCCTTTCTGAGGCCATTTCATCATAGGGAGATGCATAACCTGTTAATGATTTGCGCCCTACTCTGTTTAAATGGTAACATACCTCACTTGTTGGCCTGTCTGAAACAACCGCGGTTAGATTAAAAAAAAATCACGATTAGACGGATATTTAATTATTATTATTATTATTATTATTATTAACAATTATTGACGGCACAAGGGGGAGTCATACACCAAAAGAAACAATAGCACCAGTTTGGTTTTCATGCACTGTATAGCCTATATCATCTAAAGCCATTCCTTATCTTAATGTGAGGGACAAAATTATATTTACATTGTTAAATTTAAGGGTGTATTCACACCTGTCTTGTTTGGTTCGATTGAAACGAACTCTGGTTCGTTTCCCCCCTTGGTGCGGATCTTTTTGGCAGGTGTGAATACAGCAATCGCACTCTGGTGCGCACCAAACAACCGAACTAAGACCCAGCTGAAGAGGTGGTCTCGGTTCGGTACAAAAACGAACTCTGGTACGTTTAAGGTGTGAATATGATCCAACCTCGATCCGACCCAATTGCAGAAAGCACTGCACCTTTTGAGTTAGCAGGCTCCCGTAGCTCCAGGTTTACGGTAGAGGTCTCCCATCCAGACGGGGCCGACATGCTAAGTCCATTCTGGCAGGGCTCTGGCTATTTATTTATTTATTTTTTTTTTTTTTTACAGATCGGGCTCGGGCTCATTTAGCTTCTTTTATTGTGCCCATAGCCTATACGCGCAGAGCACACATAGGTTACTGTATGAAATACTGTTATAATGATTATAGGCTATTATAAATATGATACGCAAAGCATATACGCACGCATTAGCATACAGGTGACAGTTGACCATGCAGAGCATCAGGGAGAAGTTGGAGCGTGGCGAGTTATTTAAAGTTCCCAATGCTTCGGGAAAAGCTGCATTTTGAAATAGTTTTGATTTGATTACCACGACAAACAACAAGCCAATCGCTGAGTTTTGTTTTATTTTTGTGAAGCGCTCCTATTCAAGACCAGACGGCATAAAGCGCATCATGTTTGTTTTCTTTATTTAATTAAAGCACAACGTTTTGTTGATATTGTGAGTGAACAAAAATAAAAGTAGACCCTTTACAGTTACGAATGATGAATTACTCTTACTGTACGAGCATAAATAAAGGCGTATCCACAGAAAACATGCAAGTGATCACGCTGGCGCCTCTATGTCCTGCAAAGCGCATATAGCTTCCACTCTCCGCACAAACTATTGGATATAGCGCACATTTATCTAGGTTTAAAGTTGAAACATTGTTATATGCTTGAACTGTTTTAGTATATCTATGGATTTTATTTTAGGCAAGTCGTGATATTTGAGAAGGCTAAATTGATCAAACATATATGATCAGCTTACTGTCTGCCGCTGGCCGCTTGGTCATTACTTTAAAAAACAAAAACTTATATTTAAAAAACAAAACATGCTCCAAACTGTTTTTTTTTTTTTTTTTTTTTTTTAAATTAGGAGCAGGGCTCTAGTTTACGGACGATCACGCAGTTAGCTGACACTTGCAAAAGCCTGCAATTGCTTTCCTATGCGCGCTGTTTTTTTTAAGTTTCACTTTCGTTTTCTTTATACCTATTCTGCCAGTGCCATGTCATAATGCACACGTGTGGTTTTGTTTACAATTTCTGGTTCACTTGCAAAAACGGCAGTGTGAAAGCGAACCAAAAAAAAAAAAAAATCAACATTGTATTTGTTCCGGACCAAAGCAAGTGAACTAGCAGACTTTCCTGGTGTGAATACACCCTAAGTTTAATGAAATTGATCTTCCTTTTGCTGCAGCTGTCAGTTATTCTCCGCTCAGCATTCAATAAGCACGTCACGTTCAGTTATGACAGTCAGCACAGTAAAACTCTCTCTACAAGATGATATATTACCAATATAATACTTAATGTATAGATGAAGGTCTGAGGATTCACATAAAATTACATCTTGCTGGAGTTCATTGCTCTCTCATTTCTCTTCTCTTTGTTTGTACAGTGTGGTGTGCAGGGCGCTGTGACTTATGTTGCTTCAAGCACATCATTCTGCACCCTAGATGTGCATAAGAGCTTTGTGCTGTTCTGTTTGAAGCGTTTCACATTATCAGAGCTTAAAGTTCTCCGGCAACGTGCCGGATCTCTGGCGTGCAGCATTTGGCTGCAAAAAAAAAAAATAATAATCCTACATTTAAAAAAAAACTTGTTGATATCAGTTTCGAGTCCATGAGTTCACCTACCAATGGTATGAGAGCAGAACTCACTCTCAACCAAACTAACATTACTAGCCAATCAGAATTTTTTGCTCTTATAAATATGAGACACGTATAATAGTATCCAATTGCAGAGTCGCAGCCCTGATGAATGGAGAAGCGCAACACGGACACGTTGAAAAAGCTGCAAGGTACCATGGTCAAAGATGTCCATATAATGCATATTTATATAGGGAAACTAATTAAAAAGCAGCGGAGCTTTGTAAACAGCTCAGAGTAATCATGTCGTCTCCATAAAATGATAAGATCGCCAGAACAAATTTACCGGGATTTTTTAAAAGGTCCTGTTCACACATGATCTATTAATGGTAACTTACCGGTAATTTACCAGTGAAGACTGTATGTGTGAAAGGGACTAAACTATTCCTCTGTATATGCTGTGAATTTGAATTGCTTAACGTTCATCTGGGGAAACGGTGTGCATTATCTCACTAGATTTGTAACGTAAATCATTTATAAACCTTTGGCAACACGGGAAAATACATAAACCTGTTTGTAAATATGCCATTTATTGTTCATCGCGATTTCAAAATAAACGTTTCTGAGTTTGCATGTGGCCAAATATTAAAATTAAATGGATTTAAACATTGTTTAATCACGCTGTAAAGTGAAACGTCACCAGGCAGTTGGCGCCCTCTGCAGGTATTTGTTTTAATAATGTATTTAAGTTGGTTATGTTCATATTACATATAGGATTATTTCATTATGTATTTTAACGGTGTTGTTCAATAAATCAATATAATTACATTTTGATATTTTAGTTGAGCCAATTATTATTGGCTCATCATTAGTTTATATATAAATAGTCATACTAAAGCCTGGTTTTCACTTGGGTCTCTTTATGTTACTAAAAATATCAGATTGCTCAGTTGTCAAAATAATCAGTAGATTAATTGATTACCAAAATAATAATTTTTAACAGCCCTAGATTAGTTAAAATATTTAAAAATACAACTGCATTGTTTTACTTTTTGTAATTAAAAGACAAATATTTTGTCATTGAAAATTTGTTCTAGTGAACCAAATATCTGTATTTTGTATCATCTTTCTGTATTGTCACACCCCTAGTGTCGATAAGCAGTGATATAGCTTTCCAAGTGTATGGTATAGCTTTCATTCTTCAGGTCAACAATATAGTCATGACAAAAAAAAAAAAACGGTTTGAATAAGGAAAGCAATAACTTTGCCATAGTATCCTTTCAAATGTTAAAGAAAGGACCCCACCGCCCCGCCCCTTGAAAAAAGTTCAGGCACAGGATTGTTTTTTTTTGTTTTTTTGCTTTAACCCCTGCATTATCAAAGTTTTGCACACAGAAAGATTATTAGAAGGTTTTATTTTTCCCATGATTTCTTTCTTATTTTCATGAATGTATTTTGTAAGAATACAAATAGTTAACAGAACCACTGTATAGTTTGTATAATTTGCATGTTTGATTTTTTTTTTGAGATATTGTTTTTGCTGCTAAATTATACAGTCTGCTAGTTTAATTTCATAGCTTCTATATTTTTATTCAAATTTAGTGTTTCTCTGTAATGAGGAAGGGAGTATTTAGTGCAATTGTGTTTAACAAAGGGTTTAAAAAAAGATTGACCGTTAGTTCCACAAACACAGTATTGATATTCTGTAGTGATGTAGGAAAAAAAATAGCGCTGGTGTTGGATTGGTATTGGCTGATTCTTAGAATTTGGAATACTCTATGTAATCTTACACTGCATAATAACTCAAAAAGATACCCTTAAATTAATCACAATTATATAATGAAAGCCATAAAAAACAGACAATTATGCATAATAACTCAAGCCCCATAAAAAACAGACAATTAATCGTGATAATCATCATAATTGCTAGACAATTAGCCCTACTCACTTGTTTGCACATACTGTTAATAGACTGTTCTTTCTAGTTGGAAGGCAAAGTGGGTCTTAAAGGGGTCAGGAATTAAGGAATCTTTTCCACTGCCAGACCAAACGGTTCTTGGTGCTTAAATGGTTCCATTCTGTGCCGGTCCCGGCAATTCAGCAGGGATATGGTTTAGTTTTCCACTGCGGGGCTGATAACAGAGTTTGAAATACAAACGCATCAGTTGTAATGCAAGTGTTTACATATGGTTTGAGATGTAAATAGAAACTGCGTTATAGAGGGTTATAATGTATTTATGTTTATTTTTATGGAGTATGGTAATTTGATATGTAAAGAGAGAAAGTAGCAGCCAGACAACAGACAAGTGACCGATCCTGAGATCTCTACACGCACTAATATTCCCTGATCTTCTGATATATATGACATATAAGAGGTCATTCTACTATGAAAACATTCTCTAGATTTCAGAAATCGAAACATCCTTGTTAGTTTCAAAAACACTTTTTTTGTAACCAAGCTGACCAAAAATTTTTTTTTTGTTTATGTTTTTTTTACATAACAGATGAATACATCAGCACAAGAAAACCTACAAAGGCAAATAGAGCAGTAGAGCATTATTTGTTTGTTTAGTACATTTCATCATTGATTCTTTGGTAAACCAACGCAATTTGACTTAGGCTTTGCAAACAGACTTTGACAGAAAGATATAGACCTGACATTAATGCTGTGATATGGAAGGATTAACGTGCAGTCAGAATTCTTTCTTTTCATGGAATGTCTGTGATATGAATGCCATTAAAGCATTATGGAACAATGAACAAGCAGGTATTCTACAAGAGAAACATTTCATTATTGTTAAAAACCAAAAACGTAGATTAGGTTAGTCAAATTTATTGACATCCAGAAATTCACATTAGAAAACTAACCATTTTAAATAAAAAAAATAAGGATGTTACATTATTTTTTTGCATCCGCTTTGATATTTGGAGGGCACAAGTTTTATGAAGAATGAAAACCGATGGAAATTATACATTGGTGCACTACTGCTATTACACTACTGCAGTTGTACATGTTGAATATTCTTCAGAATCTGAACCATTGAACTTGTGAAAGCAAAAAAAAAAAAAAAAAAAAAAACATTGAAATATTATAGGTGGTATTTTTAAACAGACTGAATACTGAAATGAGCACTGTAAAGTATATATGAATTGAGTTTGGGAAATGTTTCCAAGTGTATAGTGGGGGCAGGGGAGGATTGACTATTGATTTAAAGAAATTACATTCTACTGTAACCATCACTCACTCTCTCACTCTCTCTCTTTCTCTCTCTCTCTCTCTGTTTCTCTCTCTGTAGCTGTTACAGTATAATCCAGTGGAGCGGCTGGGTGCAGGAGTAGCCGGTGTAGAGGATATTAAGTCTCATCCATTCTTTTCTCATGTGAACTGGACCAAGTAAACTATTAGATACACTTGAATGATATGAATGATCAAAATTGACTGATAAATGTCCATGTGTACAAAAACATGATAAATGATGCAGAACACATGCTATTTCACATAGAATCTTACCTACAAATGGCCAAAGCTCATTGTCAACCGTGAGGAAGTTACAGTGTGCCACACAGGAAGTTTCTGTTTATATCAGACATACACATATACTGTACAAAACTGTAAACGTGTGTGGGTGATAAATTGAAAGTGTTTACAAAAAGCAGCTGGCAAATTTCACTGCATTGAACATCTTTAGCATGTGCTAGAAGGACATTTATGGAATGATCCTGGTCAGTTGTTTAACTGAAATTTATCACAGGCTCTACATATTCTCTTCTAACCCATCTGATGCTCTGTTTTATTCATTAAATTTCACTCACTGTCAATGGGCTTATATTGGTTCTTTCACTTGATGTGTTACTTTCTCAAGGGTGCTATACACTCTTTCAGACAAATATAACTGCAGAATCAACTCAAGTCACTTTTATTTCTATATCGCTTTATATAATACAGATTGTGTCAAAGCTGCTTCACAGAGATAAAAGGCAGAATCAGTTATGCAAACTCAACAATTCTGCTAAAGAAGACGACAGTATCATTATTTAGCTCAAGTCAGTTCAGAGCACAATGGTATGAACAGCTGCTTTTAAAAGGTGCTTGAGGTGCTTGTGCAGTAAATGATCTGTGTATGTCTGTTGTCTGAGTAAGGCAGAATAAAAATGATACTGAGAACAAGAGTGATGAGAGAAGGGAGCACATTAGGAAATAAGTTGAACCATGTGATTAAATATATCAGACTTTGAATTCAGTATGTATATTACGATTGTTCTGGTATGCTTTTAGAACAATTTGATTCCTAAATCTGAATTGTAGTAGTAACAGGATGCAGAATTGCAATTTGAATTAAAATTTAATGAAGTAGTTTTGAAAACAATAAAAATCTTTGAAAGTTTATTGACCTTACAGACAGACAGAAAGAATGAAAGATTTTTTTAAATTGGAGTTCAGTACATCCTCCTGTTGAGTGTGGCTAATTCAATTCAGGTGAAGCACAAGAGTGCTGCTCATGGGGCTATCGGCTCTGACAATAGATGTGTATTTAAAACATTTATTACAAAAACATATTCAAACATACTGATTTTGTCAGTAAAATGATCCGAACTTTCCATCACTAGTGTATATCACTAGCACTCCCATTGGAGTTGCTTTTTTTTAATTAAAGTTTTAGACTTTTTTTAAGCAGGTCCTCAACCCAATTACATGCTCCACACTTCACCACAATAAGAACTCGCATAAAATAAGCCAGTAGAAAGTATTTTAAAATGGCCACATAATAAAGCATTAAACATCAAAAAGTCTCCCTATTATATAATTTTACTAAAAAATGCATAAAATAACACTTTATTTCAAAATAGTTTCTCCCCATATCCAGTCCTGTGCAAAGCATGATGGGAAGTGTAAAACTTATTTTGAGGTACTTGATTGAAACATCTCTTTCTTTCAAAATGAATACATCAAGTTAAGCCAAAAAGCAACCATTTCAAGTCACTTTAACAAGATGCAGTCATGTTTGAATGACAAACCTGATACATGGTGTTAAATCAAAATGAATGTTTTATTTATTTATTTATTTATTTTTTTTTTTAATTTGAGTGCAGCATGAAATAAAATGAGTCTAAAAATGTGAATGTAACTGTTTTTAAGGCAACACAGATTCATTTGGTAACACTTTATTTTAGGGACCAATTCTCACTATTACCTAGCATCCATGTTACTAGCATATTGGCTGTTTAGTAGTACTTATAAAACACATATTAATTCATTTTTTGAAAGAGTGTTTACATTCCTCCACAAGCGCACATGAGCACAGCTTTACAGAAACTCGCTGATCAGATCAAAGAGACAGAACAACAACACCCGGACTCTGTTTTAATCATTCTTGGGGACTTTTATAAAGCCAGTCTCTCCCATGAACTAACAAAATACAGACAGCATGTTACATGTCCCACCAGAGACAGTAATATACTAGATCACTGTTACACAGCAATAAAAGATGCATATCACTTTGGGGCTCTCTGATCACTGCCTGGTTCATGTTATACCAACCTACAGACAAAAACTTAAATCAGCTAAACCTGTAGTAAAGACTTTTAAAGAGATGGACTAATGAAACAGAGTGGGCTTTAAAAGCCTGTTTTGACCTCACCGATTGGAGTGTTTTTGAAGCTGCTACCACCGATCTGGATGAACTCACAGAGACTATAACATCCTACATTAGTTTCTGTGAGGATATACAGGTGCTGGTCATATAATTAGAATATCATCAAAAAGTTGATTTGTTTCACTAATTCCATTCAAAAAGTGAAACTTGTATATTATATTCATTCATTACACACAGACTGATGTATTTCAAATGTTTATTTCTTTTAATTTTGATGATTATAACTGACAACTAAGGAACATCCCAAATTCAGTATCTCAGAAAATTAGAATATTGTGAAAAGGTTCAACATTGAAGACACCTGGTGCCAAACTCTAATCAGCTAATTAACTCAAAACACCTGCAAAGGCCTTTAAATGGTCTCTCAGTCTAGTTCTGTAGGCTACACAATCATGGGGAAGACTGCTGACTTGACAGTTGTCCAAAAGACGACCACTGACACCTTGCACAAGGAGAGCAAGACACAAAAGGTCATTGCAAAAGAGGCTGGCTGTTCACAGAGCTCTGTGTCCAAGCACATTAATAGAGCAGAGAAGGGAAGGAAAAGATGTGGTAGAAAAAGTTTACAAGCAATAGGGATAACCGCACCCTGGAGAGGATTGTGAAACAAAACCCATTTAAAAATGTGGGGGAGATTCACAAAGAGTGGACTGCAGCTGGTCAGTGCTTCAAGAACCACTACGCACAGATGTATGCAAGACATGGGTTTCAGCTGTCACATTTCTTGTGTCAAGCCACTCTTGAACAACAGACTGCGTCAGAAGTGTCTCGCTTCAAAAAGGACTGGACTGCTGCTGAGTGGTCCAAAGTTATGTTCTCTGATGAAAGTAAATTTTGCATTTCCTTTGGAATCAGGGTCCCAGAGTCTGGAGGAAGAGAGGAGAGGCACACAATCCATGTTGCTTGAGGTCCAGTGTAAAGTTTCCACAGTCAGTGATGGTTTGGGGTGCCATGTCATCTGCTGGTGTTGGTCCACTGTGTTTTCTGAGGTCCAAGGTCAACGCAGCCGTATACCAGGAAGTTATAGAGCACTTCATGCTTCCTGCTGCTGACCAACTTTATGGAGATGCAGATTTCATTTTCCAACAGGACTTGGCACCTGCACACAGTGCCAAAGCTACCAGTACCTGGTTTAAGGACCATGGTATCCCTGTTCTTAATTGGCCAGCAAACTCGCCTGACCTTAAAATCTATGGGGTATTGTGAAGAGGAAGATGCGATATGCCAGACCCAAGAATGCAGAAGAGCTGAAGGCCACTATCAGAGCAACCTGGGCTCTCACAACACCTGAGCAGTGCCACAGACTGATCGACTCCATGCTACTCCGCATTGCTGCAGTAATTCAGACAAAAGGAGCCCCAACTAAGTATTGAGTGCTGTACATGCTCATACTTTTCAGTTGGCCAAGATGTCTAAAAATCCTTTCTTTGTATTGGTCTTAAGTAATATTCTTATTTTCTGAGATACTGAATTTGGGATTTCCATTAGTTGTCAGTTATAATCATCAAAATGAAAAGAAATAAACATTTGAAATATATCAGTCTGTGTGTAATGAATATACAATACAATACGTATAATATACAAGTTTCACTTTTTGAATGGAATCAGTGAAATAAATCAACTTTTTGATGATATTCTAATTATATGACCAGCACCTGTATGCATTCCTACCAGGACTTATTTAACATTCAACAATGATAAGCCATGGTCTACAGCAAAACTCAGACATCTTCATTGGGCCAAAGAGGATGCCTACAGAAATGGGAACAGAGTCTTGTACAATCAGGCCAGGAACACACTGAATAAAGAGATTAGAGTGGCTAAAAGGATCTACGCTAAAAAGTTGGAAGTTCAGTTCACTTCCAATGACTCAACTTTAGTGTGGAAAGGTCTAAGAGCCATCACAAACTACAAGACACCTACAAAACTACAAAACAACTTGCTGATGACCTGAATGAGTTTTATTGTAGATTTAAAACACCCCACACCCATTTTGACCATCTCTCTACAGAACCGTTTACACCTCCTGCTCCCCCCCCCCTGCACTTCAAATCATTGAGTACAGTATGATGTGTGCCAGGTTTTCAGGAAGAACAAAAGAAGAAAGGCACCAAAGGCTGTCTGAAAACCTGTGCTGATCAGCTGGCCGCCATATTTTCACAGATCTTCAACAGATCTCTGGAGTTGTGTGAAGTCCATTCCTGCTTCAAACACTCCACCATCATCCCCGTTCCAAAGAAGCCCAAGATAACAAGACTTAGCAACTACAGACCTGTGGCTCTAACGTCTGTCGTCATGAAGTCGTTTGAAAAACTGGTTCTGGCTTATCTGAAGGACATCAAGGACAACAAACAGGTCCAAGGATGATGCAGTCAACATGGGACTGCACTTCATCCTGCAACATCTGGACAAAACAGGGACTTATGTGAGGATCCTGTTTGTGGACTTCAGATCGGCTTTCAATACCATCATCCCAACAGCCCTCCAGACCAAACTGACCCAGCTCTCTGTTCCTAGCTCTATCTGTCAGTGGATCACCAGCTTTCTGACAGATAGGCAACAGCTAGTGAGACTGGAGAAATACATGTCAAACAGCCGCTCCACCAACACTGGTGGTGCCCCTGGGGTGTGTTTTCTCTCCACTGTGCTTTTCTCTGTGTACAAATGTGTGTGCATCTATAGAGATGTGACAGGAGCAGCTAAAACAGTTCTACTCAGCCGTCATTGAGTCTGTCCTGTGCACTTCAATAACTGTCTGGTTTGGCTCAACTACAGAATCAGATATCAGAAGACTATAGAGGATGGTTTGGACTGCTGAAAGGATTATTGGTGCTTCCCTGCCCACCCTTCAAGAACTGTATATATCCAGAGTGAGGAAAAGGGCTCAGAAAATCACTCTGGATCCCTCACATCAAAGTTATCCCCTTTTTGAACTTTTGCCATCTGGCCAGTGCTTCAGAGCCGCAAATACCAGGACAGCCAGGCAAAAGAACAGTTTCTTTCCCCAGTCAATCTACCTCATGAAGTTAAATGTTCTCCATTTATGCAATAAAATTGTGCAATAACCTTATATTTATTTTTTACCACCTCCATCATAGTACATCCCTGCATCTCACTCTGTTCTGTTCCATTATCATCTATAACACAACTGTTCAAAATATATATATATATATATATATATATTTTTCAATATTGTCTATTTATATTTACATATTTTTTTGTCTGTGTGTTGTTGTTGTCTCTGTGTACTGGAAGCTTATGTTACTAAAACAAATTCATTGTATGCGCAAACATACTTGGCAATAATGCTCTTTATGATTCTGATTCTGATTTTTCTATTTTAGATCCCTTAATCCTACCCCATACCTAAACTTAACAACTATCTTACAAACTATTAATAAGCAGCAAATTAGAAGTTTATTGAGTTAAAAGTCATAGTTAATAGTTAGTTCATAGTGAGAACTGGATGAATACTTTAAGGGTTAGGACTTGGATGGAGTGATTATGTTATGATAAATGATTTCATCAGTAAATTATAGTATAACAAACATTCTTGTGTTAAGTGTCATCTGTCTTTTTGTTAAACAAAATTGCTGAACTTCATCACCAATCTTTATTTCAACCGATCTGCAACAGTAGAACTGACTAAATAACATGGATCTAGCAGCAAAGAGAATCCTCCTCCAGTTGCAGGGGAACCAGTCTCTAGAGAGGCACACAGGAATTTCTGGACCTTTGCCATCTTGTCCCTTATGATGACAACTGCTTTTTCAGACAAGCCTCAACACGAAAATGAGATTGTGCTTACCCAGAAACAAGCCTCTAGGGATTTTCATGGAGTATATGGAGTGGGTACTCCTCCACAACCGTTCCACATTTACCATCTGCAAGAGCAAGAAAGAGATCAGTGCACCAACCCCTTCCACCAGACCAGTGACTGGAGTGTTGACCCGTTTGCTCTGCCTAGACCACAGATGGCCAACATCGGTCCTGGAGAGCCACAGTCCTGCAGAGTTTTGCTCTAACCTTGATTAAAAACTCATCCTACCTATACCTTTCTAGTAACCCTTTTGACCTTGATTAGCTCTTTTTGCCTTGGTCAGTCATCACTCTGCCTGCACCACAGACTTCTGGGCCTTCAGCTACGCTTCATCCATCCACCCCCTTGGCTCCACCTTGGTCCTCGGTCGCTTTGTCTTCACCTCAGACCTCCAGCACCCTGGCTCCACCAGCTTGGTCTCCAGGACCTTCAGTGTTGCCCGGTCTCTATGGCTCTTCAGCTCTGTCTGGGTGAGCTTGCCTCCTGGTCCTTCTGAGGGTCCACCCTGGCTTTTCCCACCTTCATTTCCTTCCTGGCCCTGACTTACCTGTATCCCGATTCTGCGTCCCCCACCTACGCTCCCTCCCACCCTCCTCTGTTGGACCTTTTGTTCAATGACATGTTAGGATGCGCCCTTGTTGGGGTTCTACTGTTACAGGTCATCTGTGTTTTGTCTTTGATTTAGTTGAACTTTGCATTTCTCCATTTCTAGATCAGTTTCCTTTGTCTGTTCATTTGCTACTATAGTTACTCATTGATTGATTAGTGTGTACATCTGTGTTTGATTGGTTTCAGTGTATTTAAGCTCTGTTTCTTTCTGTTCATTGTCAGTTTATCTAAATTGCGGAATAATGATGAATGTTGATCTAGATCAGGGGTGTCAAACTCAGTTCCTGGAGGGCCGGAGCCCTGCAGAGTTTTTTTCCAACCCTGCTCCAAAACTCATACCATATAGTTTTCAAATAAGCCTGAAGGAATTGATTAGTTGGATCAGGTGTGCTTAATTAGGGTTTAATCTAAATTCTGCAGGGCTCCGGCCCTCCAGGAATTGAGTTTGACACCCCTGATCTAGACTGACGTAAAAGTTGTGTGAATTCCATTTTGACTAGTCAGACTGTGATGCAAAACATCTGACCTAAATCGAATTTAGGACCACATATGAACTGACCAAAATCAGAATCGAAAAGATCACATTCCATGTGTTTTGTGCTCTTCACACCAGGGCCGTTTCTAGCCATTTTGATGCCCTAGGCAAAATCCCTATTTGCCCCCCCATCCCACTTCCAAACAAGATTATGTAAACACTCAAATCTTAAATAGCAACATTTATACACTTTCAAATTATATTTGTGTGTGTGTGTGTGTGTGTTTATATATATTTATATATACAATGGGTACAGAAAATATTCAGACCCCCTTAAATTTTTCACTATTTGTTATATTGCAGCCATTTTCTAAAATCATTTGTTCATTTTTTTCCTCATTAATGTACACACAGCACCCCATATTGACAGAAAAACACATAATTGTTGACATTTTTGCAGATTTATTAAAAAAGAAAAACTGAAATATCACATGGTCCTAAGTATTCAGACCCTTTGCTGTGACACTCATATACACTCCTGAACAAAATCTTAAGACCAGGGGATGCATTGCAAGTTTTACACATTTCGCACTAGTGGATCATAACCGGGTTGTAAGTGCTGCTTCAAACTGCCAAAAGAAGAAACAGGAGCAAGAGACAAAATATAGAGAGTAGGCAATTTATTGAAAACTGCATTTAAACTCAAACAGGCTGTTCATCAGCTGATCAAAAGTTTAAGACCATAGCCCAAAAATAAACGCACAACAGAACTAAAAGTGTCAACAAAGGACTCAGTAGTGAGTAACCCCACCGTTCTTGTTGATCACTTCAAACACTCGTTTCGGCATGCTTGATGTGACTGTTTCCAGGAGGCTGGTGGGAAAGTTGCTCCATGTGGTGAAGATGGCTTCACGAAGGGCATCCACCGTCTGGAACTGACGTCCGTTTTTGTAAACTTCCCTTGCCATCCATCCCCAAATGTTCTCAATGGGATTTAGATCAGGGGAACACGCAGGATGGTCCAAAAGAACAACGTTATTCTCCTGGAAGAAGTCCTTCGTCAGGAGGGCGTTGTGAAGTGCAGCGTTGTCCTGTTGAAAGACCCAGTCATTACCGCACAGACGGGGGCCCTCGGTCAAGAGGGATGCCTGCTGCAACAGGTCCACATAGCCAGTCACCGTTTGACGCCCCTGCACAACCTAAAGCTCCATTATCCCATTGAAGGAAAAAGCACCCCAGATCATGATGGAGCCTCCTCCACTGTGCCACGTAGAAAACATCTCAGGTGGGATCTCCTTGTCATGCCAGTAACGTTGGAAGCCATCAGGACCATCCAGGTTAAATTTTTTCTCGTCAGAGAATAAAACTTTCTTCCACCTTTCAATGTCCCATGTTTGGTGCTCCCTTGCAAATTCCAAACGGACAAGTTTGTGTCATGGGAGGAGACGTGGCCTTTGAAGACATTTTTTGTTCTTGAAGCCCTTCTCTAGCAGATGACGTCTTGTGGTTATTGGGCTGCAGTCAGCATCAGTAAGGGCCTTAATTTGGGTCGAGGATCGACCTGTGTCTTCACGGACAACCCGTCGGATCCTGCGGCTCAGTGCAGGTGAAATCTTTTTGGGTCTACCGCTTGACTTTTTTGTCCCATAACTCTCAGGATTTTTTAAGAAATGCGTAATCTTACTGCGTCCAACCTCGGCAGCGATGGCGCGTTGCGAGAGGCCTTGCTTGTGCAGCTCAACAATCCTGCCACGTTCAAAGAGAGAAAGCCTTTTTGCCTTTGCCATCAGGAGATCTTGACAGTATGACTGCTTGAAGAACAATGACATGAAAGCCATATTTTTGTGCAGATTTGATATTTTTATGGCTATGGTCTTAATCTTTTGATCAGCTGATGAACAGCCTGTTTGAGTTTAAATGCAGTTTTCAATAAATTGCCTACTCTCTATATTTTGTCTCTTGCTCCTGTTTCTTCTTTTGGCATTTTGAAGCAGCACTTACAACCTGGTTATGATCCACTAGTGCGAAATGTGTAAAACTTGCAATGCATCCCCTGGTCTTAAGATTTTGTTCAGGAGTGTATTTAACTCAGGTGCTGTCCATTTCTTCTGATCATCCTTGAGATGGTTCTACACCTTCATTTGAGTCCAGCTGTGTTTGATTATACTGATTGGACTTGATTAGGAAAGCCACACTTCTGTTTATATAAGACCTTACAGCTCACAGTGCATGTCAGAGCAAATGAGAATCATGAGGTCAAAGGAACTGCCTGAAGAGCTCAGAGACAGAATTGTGGCAAGGCACAGATCTGGCCAAGGTTACAAAAAAAAATTCTGCTGCACTTAAGGTTCCTAAGAGCACAGTGGCCTCCATAATCCTTAAATGGAAGATGTTTGGGATGACCAGAACCCTTCCTAGAGCTGGCCGTTCGGCCAAACTGAGCTATCGGGGAGAAGAGCCTTGGTGAGAGAGGTAAAGAAGAACCCAAAGATCACTGTGGCTGAGCTCCAGAGATGCAGTTGGGAGATGGGAGAAAGTTGTAGAAAGTCAACCATCACTGCAGCCCTCCACCAGTCGGGGCTTTATGGCAGAGTGGCCCGACGGAAGCCTCTCCTACTCCTTCCAACAAGGCAATGACCCTAAGCCCACAGCTAAAATAACGAAGGAGTGGCTTCACAACAACTCCCTGACTGTTCTTGAATGGCCCAGCCAGAGCCCTGACTTTTTGACCCTGACCCAATTGAGCATCTCTGGAGAGACCTGAAAATGGCTGTCCACCAACATTTACCATCCAACCATTGTTACATCTTTACCAAAAAGACTCATGGCTGTATTAGATCAAAAGGGTGCTTCTACTAAATACTGAGCAAAGGGTCTGAATACTTAGGACCATGTGATATTTCAGTTTTTCTTTTTTAATAAATGTGCAAAAATGTCAACAATTCTGTGTTTTTCTGTCAATATGTGGTGCTGTGTGTACATTAATGAGGAAAAAATTAACTTAAATGGCTGCAATATAACAGAGTTAAAAATTTAAGGGGGTCTGAATACTTTCCGTACCCACTGTGTACATATATATATAATATGTGAAATTTATTTTCAGACTGAGGTTTCTTGTCACATTCACTTTGGTTGTCATAGTAATGACACTAATGTATGGAGATTCAGGGCATTGTGAGTTCCACAAATCTGAATGCCTTATCACCTTTTATCATCTGTAATACTATTGTGGAGCCACTAGATTCCTGTATAGCCCTATAAAATATAAACAGATTTGTACAATCCCTAGTTGCTTAGAAATTGTCATCATGCATTAATTTTATTACATTTGGATATGTTTAGATATTGTCAATGTTTACTATTTGTCTTTATCTTTGTCAAACATAGAAACCATTTGTTACCCAAACCTACATATAAAATTTTTAACTAATAGAAGCAAATCAGATCTAATTGAAGACTGTAACTATGTAGATAATCAGGTCCTGTAATGATTGGGCTAAATCAAGACAACTTACAGCGAGTATCCTGATAAAGACTATGACTGATGATGATGATGATGATAATATCATTCGTCTGTGCTATTCCTGTGAAATCATCTCAACAATGTAGTACAGCAGCATTTAAATACAGATAAAATAATAATAAAAAACTTTATATCTTATTTTATATTACTAAAATGAAATAGGAAGCCGCTAAAAGACACCACCATCAACACAACGCTGCTATCTCCGCCCCCAAGGGAGATTTGTGCCAGAATGGCCAACGAAAACTTCAGAGACGTAAATGAAACCTCTGGAAGCGCATTTGTAAATTCAGTGCAGCGAAAGAAAGAGGAGCAAAACATGCAGTGGATTAAAAACGAAGTCAAATATATAGCCTGCGATTTTTTTTTTCAAAGACATTTTTATTCTGTTTCAAGTTTCTTGAAAAGTTACATAAATTTTTATTGGCACAAAAGTAATTACATATTTAGGTCCGTATAAAAACAAAAGAGTCAATTCCCCAGAAAGTGTTACAAATATGAGTGTGTGTCTAGCACAAATGCTATCTGAATAGGGCAAATCGCAAAGAATTGAGACACAACCGCAGATTACGTCACTGTTTTATGTCCTTGCTTTCACAGGTAAAACAACACACCTTAGCTCGGAAGCGGGTAGAAATCAGATGAATGTCTTGCTCTTCAAATCTTTCGACAGAAAACCCTTAAATTGGAACAAATCTTTTTGACAGTTAACAATAAGTGACTGATCTAGATATTTATCAGTCTGTTCGGTTGACACTACAGCTAAAGTGGTTTGGCGAATTTTTAAGAAATATATACCTCACACCAGGATTCCTTTAAATTCAACAAAAAATGGGCTCACGGCGTTTTCTTTTCGCTGCCTTGTTTTTTATTCTCAGTGTTTATGGCGGAGAAACCCAGAGTAGCACAGCGGAGAAACTCATATCAGCACAGGACAATTGTGTTAAAACTTTCACGCTCGGTCGGGAAGACTTTGTTCTCGACACGGAAGAGTCGATTAAGGATGGGGCCGTATTCCTGCATAACTCGAGCGTCTCGCATAGGGACGCGTGCATTGCTGCGTGCTGCGGAGATCCCAGATGCAACTTGGCCCTCATAGAAGACGGAAACGAGAAGGGATCCAAAAACAGCTGCTATCTCTTCAACTGCTTATATAAGAATAAATATGTCTGTCGATTTATTAAGAAGCAGGGCTTCACAAATTATATACTGCATTCAGTCTATGAATATTACCTGAACGGCCGCAAAAGTGGTAAAGTTTATCCTGTGCATTCACATTTTTATTATACTCTTTAACTTTACCACCCATCTTTAAAGAAGCCTTATATCCTAATAAGTTGACTTGCTGGTCTTTGGTTGGTCTCCCTGATCTGTTGTCAAGAGCCTCAAATGCCTTTAAAAAATAAATAAAAAATAAGGCACGAGACCGGCTAAGACCAGCAAATCATCTTAGGCTGTCTTGAGATGGTCTTATTCTCTACAATTTTTTTTAAAGACGGTATAAAACCAAAATTGATCCTGCACATTAGTAGTCTTATTGTGAGCGATTCAATATAGATTTTTTTTTTTTTTGCTTTGTAATTTTAAATCAAAATGTCATAACTTACTCTTCCTATTAAATGATTCGCTGATGTATGCAAGGCTGTGCCACAGTTAAGCCAGTGGCATTCCGATTTTTTTTCTTGTTGAGGTATGTCTAATTGATGGATATTTTGTCTTTAATAAAGCAAGGTGCAATTATATTAATGAGATTCTTTTTTAAATCTGAGCTATTGTCTTTTCAACAATAATAAGACTATGGATTTATATTACCACGCAGTAACTATTCTTTTGTCTATTATTTTTAAGACATGTACTGTACATTCTTTAGCAGTGACTACTTACCATTGATATTTTTCTTCAGATGGGAAGGACAAACTTCCCATTGCCAATGCTGGACAGGATGTTGTGGTCCAACCTAATCAGGAGGTATTGCTGAATGGGATTGAGAGTTGGGCTGATAGGAAGATCATCGACTACCATTGGAGCAACATCAGTGGAGATACATCTGTCCATATGGAGGTATTATATTGGATTCTAGCATATGAGCTGATATGCTATGATATTAATGTTGTTGTCATGTAATTATGTTTCCAGTTATGATTTAAGATGCTTTTAAGGGGTTGTTTCATTGTCATCTTTAAAAAGCTAATTCTGTAATTATTTATTCTTCTTCATGTCAGTACAAACCTGTATGACTTACTTTATGTAGAACATAAAATAAATATCTCCATGTTTTTATTTATTTATTTTATTTGGTCCACGCAGAAGTTAGTGGTAATCAAAACTGTTTAATAGTATTTTGTTTTCCATGGAAGGAATGGCATGAATAAATGGGTGAACTATCCCTGTAATGAGAACTAATGAACATTTCAGTACCGTTCAGTGGAATGAAAGGCCAATGTAGAGCATACCCAATTTTTTTCTTACCCGACTTCAAGACCCAGATCAGACATCAAGCGGCAACGGACTTGCTCGTCTTTGTCACTTATGACTCACTAGTTGAGAACATTTGTTTTGTAGCATAACAATAATAATATTTGATCTAAATCTAAACAACTGTTCCACAGAAAACTGATCTGCCAGACCAGGTGAGGGTGACCAAGCTGGTACCTGGGGTGTATAAGTTCAAACTGACAGTGACAGATTCAGCACACCATTCTGATTCTGCTCAAGTCACCATCTTGGTTCTCACTTCTGAGCAATCTGAGCGTGAGTATTATTTTTATTGTGCTTTGCTGAGTCTGACCCACTCCTAGCCTTACCTTTATGAATAAGGCTCACTATTTATCTTACAATTAATGAGAATTTAATGAGAAACAAACTATAGTGCTGACCTATTAGCATTTTTATGGAGTTGTTCTCTTACATGTGATCTGTGTATATGTTTAAGAATACCATAGTATTTTTTTTTTTACCTGGCAACTAAACTCGGAAATAAACAGAGCTGTTTTGTATATCTAACATAAAGAATTGTTCCCTTTCGAAATACTACATTCGTAGTGCGTCGTAAGCCATTTAGGCTAAGACGTTATGGGGAAACTTCCTTTTCACCAATTTCGGAAGCCTTTTTCAATCATGCAGTCAAACTGCACGACCATTGGTTCATGGAGTTTGATAGAAATGTACCAATGGCGGCATGGCAGAGCTGTGTGAGCCTATGGTGAACAAGCCCGCCCGAACCTGGCAAAAGGGGCAGGACATTGGGCTATATAATTGGCCGTCTCACGTCTCACCTAGGTAAACTGATTCATTCTCCTTCAGCAACGACTGATATCTCTGATATCTCAGTTTCGCTGCGTGATTGAAAAAAACTTCAGAAATCAGAGAAAAGGACTTTTCCCCATAGCGTCTTAATAAAAACAAAGGTCCATAATAAAAACACTAGAACAAGTAAATACAATAAATCAAAATACAGTTTAAATGTATTATGAAATGAAACTGGTCTTTAAGTTTTTGTGGAAAGTATATCTGAAAGTCTTCAGGCAGAAAATACTATTAGCAACTAAAAGTAAACATGTCACTTTAAGACCTAATGCATGAATCCATTATAGTGATATCCAAATTTTTCCAAGCTGTTTGTTCACTTTAGACATATTTGCATAAGTACAGGCCGAGACAGGCATTTTGACAAATTGTGTGTATTTGACCTTCTGGGAGCACACCCGAATTGGAAGCCTGAAGGGTACTGAATGTTTTGCTTCATCCCTATCGCTTATAAAAGTATTAAAATTCTCAATAAGCCAACAAGTACAAAATTTGTACAGAAGAAGCATGTTAATAGTGATATAATAATAGTATGTTTTCATTTTGCAAGCACTCCTAATAATACAAAGTAAATTAAATAAACTTAATTCATAATATATTATCTGTAAAGTCTTACCCAATTATGCTTCTCAAGTATATTAATTTTGTCTTAAGTATGTTTATATATTGTATTTAGCTGTGTCTGAAACTGCTCCATATCCCCTATATAGTGCGGTATATCGGTTGTCGGCCATTTTGTAGTACTGTCTGAAGTGAGCAATTTCATTCCTTTCATTCGTTCACTACTTTATACACAATGCATTCTGATTTCGAGTGTACAACCAATGTACACTCGCTGAAGCACTATTTCACACACAAACCAATGCGGAGAGAACTGACGAGCTGGAAGAGAGTTTGATGAGAGATGCTGTTTACGTTTTTCTTATTTCTGCTTTAACATTTATTTCATGCATTATTAATGTTTAAATATATTATGTAGGCATTAACAAAGTTTGTTTACTAATTTACTTACAAAAGATGATAGCGATATGATGGTAATTTGGTAAATGATTGAAAAATATTTGTTAATCACCTGTAGGTAGCTCATTCACAAGTAAAACTAACGGTCACCTGAGGGCTCTCTAAGACCACCATCTCTGCTGCTCGGGTGAATTTCAAGAAGTTAAAAATAATAGATACATAAAATTATGAACACATGTTAATGTTTATTTTTGTTGCCAGTATTTTAATAGTATTTAATGATTATGAACATTAAGCACTGCAAAAGAAATTAATATATCATTGGTGAAACCACAAAGCTGGCACAGAGTATATATAATTATGTTACATAGTCATTTTGAGTGTTGTTGTTAATATTCTTTTCTAAAATAAAAGATAAATGTACTTACGTAAGATAAAATACATATGTGACAAATGTTTTTGCGAATTCGTTCACTTCATTTTGTTTACTCCTTTCTGCTATAGTGCACTCAACTGTCATACACTATATAGGGATTAGTGAATCAGTGAACAAGTGAGTGATTTCGGACACAGCTTTTATCTTTTTTCAGTAAACATGATAAAAAAAAAAACTTTTTAGCAGTGTTAGTGGATATAGTAGTCACCTGTTAGATGTGATGAAATGCCACAGGAATGAAGATTTTCTTTTTTTCCTAAAAGTTTGGCTCTGAATTCTTTCTGGGATGTATGTACAATGTAGGTGTATAAATGTTGAAATTCAAAATGCCCACTTGGTCAAACACTGAGCCCCTTAGGAACTTTGCGTATACCCCTGCATTTTGAACATATGCAAAAACCATTGATCCCACGTGCATGCTACAACATTAACATGTAAAAAAAAAAAAAAAAACACAACACCAAAAAACCCTTGCAAAAGAAGTCTCTGAAGGGAACATGTCATGTCATGTTATTCATGCTAACAACTGCACATAAGCAACTGTATTTGCCCAGTTGAAATTGCACACTCGTTTCTACATTTTCTTTAATTTCCTTGTAGATGATTGTTGAGTTACATGTAATTACTTATTCAAAGATTACGGTCCAATTTATTTTATTTTTCTTATTAGTGCACTAATAAGCTACTTTATTTGCAATGATGGTTCCATGAAGAACCTTTAACATCCATGGAACCTTTCAATTGCACAAAAGGTTCTTTATAGTGCAAAATGGTTCTTTAGATTATTAAAATAGTTTTCACTCTAAGAAAAACAAATGGTTCTTTTAAGAACTATTCACTTAAAGGGGTCCTATTATGCTCTTTTACAAAGTCTTGATTTTGTTTTGGGGGTGTACTAGAACAGGCTCTCATACTAGATTGTTCGAAAAACATATATTTTACATTATTACAACACCTCTCTCCCAGTCTGGCATGAACGGCTGGAATAGTTCCTGCATCAAATGAAGGGCCGCCTTCTGAAATACGAAATGCACTGTGATTGGTAAGCTGTGCCAGTCTGTGTTGTGATTGGCGCCACTCGGCGCCTGGTCGGGAAATGTCATGCCCCTTATCATCTGCTGTGAGCTTCAGTGTAAATATTGCATCAAAATCAAATCAATTTGAGCGCAATTTATACCTGGATGATTGTAACCACTCTAAGATCGTCTGCCTTGGGAACACTAGCGTGTCTCCGACATAGTGCTAACATTGCGTTCTCTAGTGCAGTTCAACCAGGTCTTGTCCCATTCGTTGTGATATCACAAATCCCGGAAAATATGTGTTGTAGTCCAAACGAGTCATTCATTGTAGTTTTTGAAAAGTGATTTCTGTTAAATAAAATAGCTCCTTTTAAATTGGACTTTGTAACTTTGCAGATCTTTTTTTAATGCTTAAACAGCAACATTACAGACTAACTAAAGTTGAAAAAGTGAAAAAGCATAATAGCACTACTTTAAAGGTTTTTGGGGAACCCAAAATGGTTGTTCTATGGCATCACTGTGAAAACCTTTATTTGTAAGAGTGTCATGCTTGCATTGTTATTGTGGCTTATACTTTTGAGTTTGTTCAAATCACTAACCCTAAGTATTAAACTCATAACTGGTGTATTCTTCAAATAGTGGTAATAAAATAATTATTAATTAATGATTTAAGGGATACTCCACCCCAAAATGAAAATTTTGTCTTTAATCACTTACCCCCATGTCGTTCCAAACCCGTAAAATCTCTGTTCGTCTTCGGAACACAATTTAAGATATTTTGGATGAAAACCAGGAGGCCTGTGACTGTCCCATAGACTGCCAAGTAAATAACAGTGTCAGTGGAGTATCCCTTGAACCACTAACACATCAGCTGGCGTACTGAAAATTTAATAAAGTTGTGAATTATTATTATTATTATTATTATTTATTTATTTATTTATTTATTTATTTATTTTTTCCCTCAAACTCACAACAGTTCTGCTATGGATTTGTTTGGAACTAAATTTGTTGGCAAAATAGAGCAAAAACGTGTTCAAAATTGTGTAAAATGTCACTTAATATTAATCTGGTTTATTAAAACATTTATGTAAAATCAGTATCACGTTTGCAATCGTTTGCTCATTCATTAAAACAGCTCTCTTGCTCTTTAGATGTTATAGTATTTAAAAAGTCTTATTCAAGCACCTTTTTTCAATCATATCTGAATCTTATCTGAATAACTTAATTTTATGGGTATATTTGAATTTATTTTGGTGGTGGAATTTCACATTGATTACTGACCTGTCACCATACCTGTCAACACTCCTGTTTTTCCCGGGAGTCTTCCGTATTTCACACCCATCTCCCGCCCCCCTCCCGTTTTGTTATTTATTCTGGGAAACTCCTGTAATTTGTACAGCCCTACATCGTTATATATGAATACTTACATCAATATATTATTCCAGGGTTGTCCAGTTGCCAGATCTTGTATGAAACGCATGCTAGTCACACAATAGACAGATCATACAATTTTAAACCCATTTGTGACCTCAACCTGGCAACCTACAACTCAGTTGTGCTGTTGATATCTTCGCAGGTAGACAGGGGAAGTTGAATCAAGCATCAAACAAAATATAGCTGCAAATCAAACAACAGCTGGACGGAAGAATTTAATTTCTTATCACAGAGCAGTATTGACAATTCCCACACTTTTTGCAAAGTGTGTCGCACTGATTTTAGTGTCTGTCATGGTGGGAAAATAATGCGTAATGCATCACAATGCCCCAAAACCCAATAATGCATGCCAATAAGATAAACATCTTAATTTCTTGCATGTCTTGTTACCATACATCATGATGCCAAATACGGCATATTTTACTGAAGAACTGAAGTACTGCTTTAAAATAATCTGCTATTAGATCTGAATTAACATATCAATTAATTGATTTGTCTCACTAGGTCACTGTTTGGCCCCAAAAAAGGTGGGACCCTGTCGAGGTTCTTTCCCTCGTTGGCATTTCAACGCTGCATCCAGAAAGTGTGAGCAGTTCAACTTTGGAGGGTGTAAAGAGAATAACAACAACTATCTCTCCGAACAGGAGTGTTTGAATGCATGTCAAAACACGACAGGTAATGCTCATCTCATTGTATTGAGGCAGTGGTGTACAGTCAGTTTGAAGGAATACATGATGTTGTCATTTATTTGTGTCATTCCGTGTTGGTATGCTTTTTCTACCATAGAACACAAAAGGAGAATTCTGAATAATCTTCACTTGGTTCTTTACTACACAAGAACTGTCTGTTGTCACACTATAAAAAAGCACCCATGCAATTTTCCAAGTCTTCTGAAATTTTAATGTTCTTCACTGATTATCTTCTTGCTGCAGTTCTCAAATTAAATGTGGCACCAGTGGTGCAGGCCGGACGCCAATAACAAGAAACTGCTTACCTTTTTTGTGTGTTTATATACAGCATGGTATAAAATCTGTGGCATATTTCCTTTTAAGACCTTCTTAGAATGTCACACCTTTTTTGGTGAAGGTCCCTTTGAGTTCCAAAATGACAGTACTTCTGTGCACAAAGTGGGGTCCATAAAGAAATATATTATTGACTTTGGTGAAGAATTTGACTGGCCCCTTACTGAACCTTATAGAGCACATTTTGAATGAATTGGAGTAGTGACAACCTCACTAATGTCTTAAACATTTAAATGCTCCAAGAATATTCTCTCATCATTTATTTACCCTTATGCTATCCCAAAGCAATGTCAGCATGTTGTGAAGCATGCAGTGAGTGCATTGTGAAAGTGCTCAAGAAGTGACGTCCTTTGTGCTTCTGCATCACTACTCGTTCAAATTTCAGAACACTCATGAACAGTTGGCCAGAAGCAATGGTTTGTGGTTTTTAATTTTTTTTTTTTTTTTTAATATTAGTATTTTTTTTCACACACCTATCTTTTTGCTTCAGAAGACATTGATTCATATATATCCAGAACAGCATTAGGTTGAGTAAATAATGAGAGAATTTAAATTTTTGGGTGGAGTATTCCTTTCATTTCTAATGTATGGCAAAAAGCCTCCCTTTGCTACTATAATAGCTTCCACTTTTTTGATCCATCCACAAAATGCTGTTACATGATGGCAGGATTTGCCTCCATTCAGACACCAGAGCGTCAGTGAGGTCAGGTTCTGACGGCGGGTGAATGGGCGTTGCCCACAGTTGATGTTCTAGTTGGGGTTCATATCAAAGAATTCAGCAGGCCATTCAAGACTCAGACAACCTTATCTGATCTCACTTTAGGCCATGCCCAAGCTTTTGCAAGAAAGTTGAAAGGACACAGTTTTTTTGAATGCCATTTTTATGATGTGGCTCAAGATTTGTTCTCTCAGAAATCACTGGAATAACAGAACCTATTAATTAGATGGAGGTTCCCACATGCTTTTGACCATGTTTATTCCTTCAAGTTATTTCCTTAAATAAAATCTCAGTATCTTAAGGAATTTAACCAAGTAATGTCTTCTCAAATATTGTCTGTCTGCAGTAATACCTGTTGGAGGTACGAGAAGGCTGCCGAAGGAAGGTATATTTGCTTTTGTTCTGTCCTCAACCAAATATACTGTGTAAACTTTCCCCAGGGTTTGTTGCATGTCTAAATTTGTGTTTTTATTTGTGTGTGACACAGACTGCTCTTTATCATGTGGAGAAGACGAATTTAAATGCTCTAACGGCTGCTGTGTGAAGAAAGAGTTTGAGTGTGATGAACAACAGCAATGCGATAACGGTTCTGATGAGGAGAACTGTGAACAATGTGAGACACTTTGTGAGCACCACAACCATGCACACACCTCATGACATGTACTCAATGGTTTAAAATGTACTTCCTTTACTTTTTAGTGAATAATAGCCTGACTCGACTTCTTAGGATTGAAGTGAACAAAAAAGGTGAGTTTTATGCACACCAGAAGCTTGACATTAAGAAATAATTCAGCCCAAAATGAAAACTGACAATTTATTTGCTCTCATGTCAATTTAAAACTTGGTTTTCTTTCTTGCATGGAAGACAAAAGATATTTTGTAGAAGCTCCTATTCTTGTCTATATAACAAAACTGAATAGAGCTGCCAAACTGCAATAAAGACAAAACAAAAAAGTGCTATTATATAGTCCATATAACAGTATTTACCAAGTCTTTTGAAGCCATTTGATTGCGTTGTGTGATGAACGGACCAAATTGTCCTCTTCACATTGTAAATTGTAAAAAATAATAACCTTAGATGCATTGCAAATAATATGATGTCAAGGATGGTCAACGCTATTGGTTCTTGCCACAAAATTGATTGTGACACAGCATTTTGTATATGTGGAAGTGCTAATGAGATATGAGAACTATGGCAGATTGGAATTTTGGGGTGGACTGTATGTCTTTATTATTTATTATTGCCTGTTGTTATAGCACTTTATTACTATTGCTCCTACATAAAAATGTTTTATTTATCAACAAGTGTTAAGTATTTTTTTTATATGATCCCCCCCAACAGTTTGTGCGTAAACAAATAATTTCTTCACCCACTTTTAATTCTCTTCTAATTCCTCATTTCTGTTATAATGATATAGCCCACTGCACAGATCCACCTGTTGTGGGCCCATGTCGAGCCAGTTTTCCTCGCTGGTACTATGACCCTCTTAACAAAAAGTGCCATCGCTTCACCTATGGTGGCTGTGATGGCAATGAGAACAACTTTGACACAACAGACAATTGCATGAACAACTGCTCAGGTGTCACAGGTATGAATGGTACTCAAGTTTATATATTTATATATTAGTAATGATGGCTGAAGTTTATATTTGATGTGTATTTCTGCCTGTCTTTATAGAAAATGATGTGTTTGCCAAAGGATTGTTTTTAAGGAGTGAGGATGAACTAGGGGAAAGCCAGTCAGGTAATCATTGGATTTGCAATCAAATATATCTTGTTTTTCATACATTTTTAACAGTATTTTTTATCATTATAGACAAAAAAAAAAAAAAAATCCTTATCCTTACTGGGTAACACACATATATTGCAGCAGTTGACTTTTTTTTTTTTTTTTTCTAGGCTTGATTCTATTTATGGGGTGCAGTCTAACGTGTTAATGCTTCATTTAAAAAAATCAAAAAAACAAATTAACATTAAAAAAACATTATTTTTCACATAATTTACCTTTATTCCACACTTCTCTGTCCCTTCTTTGAGAAACGATCATTTCCTGCTTTATGAAGCCCCTCCCTCAGTGGGCGGTGATTGGTTAGCTAGCTCAGTGTGTTGTGATTGGCTAAACCGCCTCTAGTGCTCGTCTAAAAACATCCCACCCCTCACCTCAGCAGCCTGTGCTCCGGTTGTATTGTAAACAACGGCGTCGTTAATATCGCTTATCAGTTTGAGCCTGATTGAGAAGCAGAGGATATTATTGAAGAGGATCGTGCAGAACCTAGGCAAGCACGGCTTTTAATTGTTTTATGTTTTATGTTTGTTGTCGTCTTAGACTTTTAGATACGCTGTTATTTGTAAATGCTACTGCTTATGTTAGCTTTTAATATACGGTTTATCCTGATTAAAGCTTTACAGTACTGCAACTGCACGCGTGTCTATATTTAACGCTTATCATAGCTATGTGAAAATAAGTGTATAATTTGAACAGTTTATTGTTGGAGCTGAGCTGAATGAGAGAGAGAGAGATGCATAGCAGGGGGATGCGAGGAACAGTATTAAGAACCGCTGGTTTAGGACATTGATTTTGAAACTTGTGAATCCATTAGAATCATTTGAAGACAGAATTGTGATTCATATATAAATAGATTTTTACGTGCACCTAGTTTTCTCTTCCTCTTCTCTAAAGCAGCGCAGCATGGCCTCGCCCCCTTTGCTGCCTTTTCCCGAGGGCAGGGTTTATCAGGGTTTGTGATGTCACGAACCCGGGAAGTAACTCGTTGTAGTCCCTACCAGCCGTTTTAGTGGCCATTAAACTGCCAGAATTTTAAAAAACAATATTTCCATTTGGATTGAACTTTCAGCTTTGTAATTTTGCAGATATTGTTTATGCTCAAACAGCAACATTACAAACTAACTAACATTAAAAAAGTGAAATTGCAATGAACCACCCCTTTAAATAATTCAAAAAACTTTAGAGTAAATTTCATAAAACAAAATGACCAAAAAAAATTATAAACAATGTAGGAGTATCGGAGTAAACGCAATAAGGATTTTTTGTAATTAACAAGAATACTGTTAAAAATATCAATAGATGAAGGTACAGGCCAACATTTAGGGATTACCTTCATATCTCAAAAAAAAAAAAAAAAAAAAAAGAAAAATTACAGATCGATTCTCTCAATTAAAGAAATGCATGTTGTGGATTGCCCTTTTTTCCCCCCTCTCAGCTTCCGTTACCCTAGCTGTGGTTTTGGTTGTCGCCATCTTGACCGTTCTGGCTGTGTTAGGTTACTGTTTCCTCAAGAACAAGAGAAAAAACCATCAGCATCAGCGTGTGGCCACCAGCAGTCCTCCAGTGGTGTACAGTGAAGGTGACCAACAGCTGGTCTACAACAGCACCACTGCCAAAGCATAACATAATCTTTGAAATCTCCATAATCTTTAAAATCTTTTCTGCCATATGGTCTTCCCCTCAGACATAGGCTGCCTGCAGAGTAGAATGGGCCATATGAACAACTAAGCAACTTAAGTTAAGGGTTCCTGACCTTGTGATGCCATATTACATGTTTGGTCACTGAACCAGGTCTTTTATCTCAGGTCTTAATGATAAAGGTGTTAAATGTGTATATTTAGAACTTGTGTATTATATTACATTGATCAGACCTTTGTTTATATTTGCAAAATGGCCCAAGAGAGAGTTTAAGTAGAAAGCAGTCCTTAAAAGATGGTCTTCTACCATCTGAGAATTTTACTTTCTGGTTTCTAAGCACTTGACAAAAGACACTGTATTTTTATTTGTTTCTCATAGAGCCATATTTATCATTCCAATGATTTCTGAGGGCAATTGAAATGTCTTAACTTGCCCTACAGTATATTAATGTTTCTGTTAAATTTTGAATAACATTTTTTATTATGTTGTAACAATTTATTGTTTATATGTGGAATGTAAGATTCTTTGTATTATTTGCCCTATAAATCCATGAGTTCTTATTGCAGTAAATTTAAAATGTTTACCAGCTTTTTGCTGTGTTTATTATTAAAGAGAACTTAATATGAGTGCTCTGAGTGATATTCCAGTTGTTGAGTACTGTGATGAAACAGGCTTCAACACTGGGGAGAAAAAACAAAACATAAATCTACATTTGATACGTAACACATGGTTGCTTCTGTATTTCTCAAGATTGGTCAATAGTGCCAAATAATGACAAAAAGATGTCACATTTATTGTGGGTGGATGCGTTCCTTTATGATATACATCTGGTTATTTCTGTTTTTCTTACATTTGGTATTTTTAAGTCCCGTTTGGTTTATGAGGACATGTGGATTCAGGATTTTTGATTTTGAATAAAGGATTAAAATTAAATTGTGCATTTATGTTAAGAACATTGACTATCTCATGTGGAAATGTTATTTTTAAGATTAATGGCAAGTCCCACGTTTTAAGAATCAGTGGTATGTTTTATACACATTCTATATTAAATTAACAAGCATTTAGCTTATTTTACTAAAAGTTATAAATGAGTTCTCATTGTGCTAACCTAAATACAAATATACTAAAAGATTATGTTATGATGTTTGGTAGACAGCACAGTAGGGACACCCATTGGCAGGAATACTCACAGGTTTCGTGGGAGGTAGAAGTCAGAAGGCAGAAAGAGCTTTATTGTATATAGTGGTCATGAGGTAGATTACCTGGGGAAGGAAGGAATTTTTTTTTTTTTTTTTTTTTTTTATTTTTTTTTTTATTTGTGCCTGGCTGTCCTGGTGTTCGGTGCTCTGTAGCACCAGCCAGAAGGCAAAAGTTCAAGAAAGATGGCTTGGATGTGAGGGATCTAGAATGATTTTCTGAGCCCTTTTCCTCACTCTGGATATATACAGTTGTTGAAGGGTGGGTATGGGAGCACCAATAATCCTTTTAGTCTGAACCGTCCTCTGTAGTCTTATAATAACAAATTTTGTCAAACCAGACAGTTACTGAAGTGCACAGGACAGATTCAGTGACGGTTGAGTAGAACTGTGTGAGCAGCTTCTGTGGCAGGTTGAACTTCCTCAGCTGGCGAAGGAAGTACAATCTCTGTTGGGCTTTTTTAACAATGGAGTCAATGTGACTGTCCCACTTAAGGTCCTGTGAGATGGTGGTGCCCAGGAACCTGAATGACTCTACTGCAGCCACAGTGCTGTTCATGATGGTGAGTAGGTAAAGTGCAGGGGGTTCCTCCTGAAGTCCACAGTCATCTCCAATGTTCTGAGCGTGTTCAGCTCCAGATTGTTAAGATTGCACCAGCCAGCTGCTCAACTTCGCTTCTATATGGAGACTCATCAGCATCCTGAACGAGGCTTATGACTGTAGTGTTGTCTTCAAACCTCAGGAGCTTGACAGAGTGGTCAGTAGAGGTGCAGTCATTGGTGTAGAGGGAGAAGAGCAGTGGAGAGAGAACACATCTCTGAGGGGCACCAGTGCTGATGGTACGGCTGTTTGACAAGAATTTCCCCAGTCTCACTAGCTGCTGCCTATCTGTCAAAAAGTTGGTGATCCATTGACAGATAGAGCTAGGAATAGAGAGCTGGGTTAGTTTGCAGGGTTTCTGCAGGTATCGTCAAATTAAATTTAATCCCATTTAAAAAAAAAAATTAATGCCATACACGAACCATGACTAACCACGGATATTATATATATATATATATATATATATATATATATATACCAGTGGTGGAAGAAGTACACAAATCAAGTACTTGAGTAAAAGTGCAGATACGCATAATAAAATATTACTCCAGTAAAAGTACTCCTTTTTCAATTTTACTCAAGTGAAAGTACAAAAGTACTCGATTTTTTATGTACTTAAGTAAAAAAGTACCGAAACATAGATTTTGCGATTTTTATATAGGCTACTTAATTTAATTTTATATTAGCATATTTTTTATAATCCTACTGCTCAAATTTTCCCAAAATAACCACTATATGAAGTCAAGATATATTTTTGTTGTTGATATGGACTATGGAGAGTGATGTTCACTGTGAAGCTTACACTACGATGTACAATCTGAGAGAAAACAGAGCTGACCATCTGATCTTCACCAGTAAGAAAAAAGTGTTTTAAAGTTTGCTGTTTTGCAGAACATCACAGTTATATATGACAAGAGAATAAGGCCTGAAGTTAGGAAGAACATTTTAAGGTGAATATAATTATATTTTCATAATTTTTTTTCTTCTCAAACCTTGTCTGTGGTCTAAACACCCCTGGCCAAATGCCCCCAGAGGGCATCACTTCACAATCTGATAATTACTGTAGTTATCATGTTCTGAACATCACATGCTTTCTTTTTCCCCCAGATGTAATCTATCTAGGTGGTTAAATAAAAATATTTGGACTTTATATCTTAAAATTACCTCAACTTAGCACCAGCAAGCTTGTTAGCTAGACGGTTAGCATAAGCTAACAATATTTACTTATTTTCAGTATGGTTATGAATAAACAATCATATCCGTCTACTCGACTAGTTAATCCAAACAATATAAAAATGTATACTGTTGATAAACAAAAAACAAACGTCACACAGGGCTAAATGCGTAGCATTTTAATAAAACTGTTAACATTATGGCAAAGGGGAATTAGAACGTGCATGAGTTATTTTATTTAATCTGTGTTATTTAAATGTTTAGTTTTTTTTTTTTTTTTTTTTACCTAAAACAGAGACTCCGATTTATGTGTCTACATCGTCTGCATTCAAGCATTTCAGTAGGCCTGAGTACTTGGTTTACAGCCGATTTAATCCACAAACAAATGACAGTTTTGTCCTAAATGTGATTTTCAGTTTCAATAATTAATTCTAAATTTCGACATTAATAACTTTCTTTTAACAGCATCAGTCGCGCGCGCGCTCACAAGATCTCCCGGTTCTTACTTTTGAATTCAGTTCACTGGAGACTCGCACTAAATGGTTCATTTGAATCAGTGAGTTGTCGAGTCTAGAACAGCTGCAATAGGATCATTATAATTTGTGAATGAATCGTTTGGTGCGATTTGCGATCCGATTTAAAAGGTTCTTTGAAAAGACTCAGTTCGTTCTTGGGTTAGTTATAGTTTGTGAGTGTATGGTTTGGTGATATATTATAAGGAGTAACGTTTTGTTTTCCAGCCACTTCGGAATCGGCTGGAACTAAACTTTCCCATTTTTCCTAGGTTCAGATCGGTCCACCGCTGTACAAAATGCCCGCATCACCTCCGCATCTCGATTCACGGCAATTTTGCTCCGGCCGGAACCAATTACCAAACTGGTTCCGCGTGTTTATCACGTAACGTTACATTTTTTATTAATTATAAAGGCTATATTCAAAAATTTATATAAAATTCTCTTCAAAACTATAAAATGTTTTTTAATGACTGTAGGAATCAAATTTAATGCTTTTTAATGCCCCGCGGAAACCCTGAGTTTGGTTTGGAGGAGTGTTGGCATGATGGTGTTGAAGGCCGAAAAACAGGATCCTCACATAAGTCTCAGATTTGTCCAGATAATGCAGGATGAAGTGCAGTCCCATCATGTTCACCTCATCATCCACGGACCTGCTTGCTTGGTAAGCTCGGTAGCTGTTAAAGCTAAAAAATAAAAATAAAACAAAAAAGCAGAGTGAAGTGTTTGAACATGAATAGAACATACGCTCTTAGCACAAGTACAAAAAAATAAATAAATAAATAAATAAATTTGTGAACACGAGCTATAAGTATGAATTAACAAAAAATAGGTCTTAGTTGGCTGAAAGTTATTGTAATAGGTGGGATCATGCGAAAGGAACCTAATTGTAACTCTCCCCTGTATGACTTTAACTTAGTGTCACTTTCCACGTTAATCGTCTATAGGCCTACAGCTTCTAAAACTGCTAATGAAAAATTAAACTAGGGTACATAAATGATACTCCTGATGCATGTTACAAAACTGGCCGAATGAAATACGCGAAACGAAGATCCTCAAATGTTGATGTCCATCGACGTGGCAGCCCGAGATTTGCAGTCTTACTAGAACGCATGTGTAGGACTTGAATGTGGTCGTGTATCCATTGAACATCGGTGTTACGAGAATGTCAAGCACCCTTCAAGGAAAATATTCTCTCATGATGCATATTTCCGTGACCTTCTATCTTGTCCACTAGAGGGGATAAATTCTCTATATAAAAGTTAATATAAAAGAATTTGTTAAAGTTATAGTCTATCACCTTAGTGAAGGTAATTGTTTTGTTGCAATTCTTCATAACATAATTGTACGTAATAATTTTAAATATTATATTTTTCACTTTGAAAATGATTGCGTATCATTACATTGATATTATATATGTAAGACAGACTTTTTATTTCTCAATACCTTGTTGTTTTACGGCTGATCAGTAACAGTGAACACTGCTGACAATTCATGAATATACGTGCAGTACTGTTGTCTTTAGAAGGCACTGCTTCTTGCACTTCCCACTTTATAATAGTACATTGCTGCTGTAGTACCATTTATACTGCTTACTGTGAATACATTGTTTACAATTTACGTACACTTTTCTAGGTGTAACATTACAAGTACTGCTTATGCACAGTCTCACTTTATTATGCTGTTGCTGCACAACTGTTACTGTTCTACTGTTTAGTGTTTAGAATGTTTATAGTGTTTATGTTTTTTATCTATTTATTTATTACTTATTGTTCTCTATCTTAAAGAGCTGCTAACTCTATTTCGTTGTCCTGTACCACTGGGTGCATACAATGACAATAAAGATTTGTCCATTCATTCATTCATTCAAACTTCATTCTTCACCTTGAACTACTTTATCAACACAGTATAATGGTTAATGGTTTTAGACAAAAACCAAACAGCCACCCGATGTTTCCATAGAATCTTCTGTCACTTCCAAGCAGGTCTTGACTTGTTTAGTTTTGTCCTCAATGCCTTAGTGAAAACCCAGTCATTATATTTTTCCTTCATTGTATCAGCCAGTCACTGCTCTCTCAGTGAACATATTGCATAATAAAACAATCTGAACAGCAGGAGAAGGTTTGGCTCTTATCTTAGACGTCAAGGTTAACACCTACACTGCATAATTAAAGTTAAAATAATGTATTTGTTATCGAAATGAAAGGCCATGTGATAGTTGTCATTCTTTTTCACCTTGCCGCTTGAATTTTCTTTTTTGAGTTTTTGGTAGCTGAAGAGGTTTGACCACATTTAAACAGATTTTCTTTCTCAATGTGGGATGTTTATGTTGTTGCTTGTCACGAGTCATGTAAGGATTGTGTACTGTACCTTTTTTCCATGACAGTCTTTCTGTTTAGCTGGTTTTGTTTGAAGACACTGGTGGCGTGGTAACAGAATTAACACACCTGTTCTGCAAGGAAGGTTGCGTTGGTTGACAATCATGTTTGTGGCATGTCTTGGCGTGTTTTGTTGCAATGTTCTTGATCTTAATCTTGATAATGACATATCTGAAGACTTGTATCAATGTTATGTGAAAAGACTCTATATTTATAACATGAGAAGAATACTGTTGTGTAAGTAAACTGTGATGATTAAGTTGACTCAGTATGAGAAATACTTCCATAAAGAGTTACCCGTGCATTTTAAAATCCCAAGAAATGTCCGTGTTTGTAAATCCATATATAAAATTACAACATTCAAGCGACATGGTTTCATTTGTGCCTGAAAATTTAATATATGGTGTATTTTTAAAGTTAATTTTTAAACGTCACAACTTAACAGTGAAAGCACACTATTTGTTTGTTTATCTATTCTAATTAACCAATTCAATTTGATGGTGATGAACCATGCAAATTAAAAGACATGATAAAAAACATTTTAAAAGAAAAGAATATTTTTTAAACAAGTTTTAACAATAAAAAGGAAATAATCTATGTATGTATAAAATATAAAGTACAGTTCAAATTCAGTGAAGTAATTATGTTCTTATGCACTGGTAAAAGAATCTCATGAACACACACACACACACACACACACATCCTTAAACAGACTTTCAAAGGTTTTCAAAAGTGGATGTTATCACAGTTAGAACTCTATGTTTAATTTCCTTTGTTACCTTAAAATAAAGGAAGTCAACTACAAAAAAGTGAATTTTTAAGAGTAAAATTTAATCTGGATAGTAATGTTTGTACATTTTGTCAAAAAGATATTGAATCTCAGGAGTGGTTAATTACAAAGAATGTACCTGCTTTTGAACATCACATTGTTAAGTTTGGTGTTTTTTTATGCAAACCTAAAAACTAAATTTTTGTGGAATAATATTTTAATTATGGGAATGTTTTATTTACACAAATGTAGATTTGTTAAAGCTGCTCCAAGTTTGTGCCATTTAAAAAATTATGTAAAATGTTTATTTCAATCCTTACAGCAAAAGATGAAAAAGAAAAGTGCCTTTAAACTATCCAAACTGCTTAAAATATGATTGAACTATCCTCTCCTTAAGTTTAATATAATTTGTTAAACATGCTTTTATATAGGCTACCTTTGTATTTATTATTTGTTAATATTTTCTCTTATTTTTTCCTTTTCAGTGTATGCTGATTTATTGTAGTAGTGTTTAACAATGATAATGCCTGTTTATTATATGAAGAGGTTTAATAAAAGTAAAAGTAAAATAAATAAATAAAAACGAGCCTTCTGCGCATGCGCACTCGTTCACTTTCGAAAAAAGCGGAGGGTTAGGCTACTGGAGAACATGACCAGACTGTCATCGGCCACAAGTAACAAACGGAGGAGTTTGAGCAGTACAAACTTTTCATTGTCCTCCTTTACTTCGACAGGATTTTTTTGTGTGTGTGTGTGTGCCACAGAGACCTTATTAACATAAATGCAACTTTATCACGGCTTCTTCGGTTGACGTCTTTCGAAGTTTTTTAACTTTTCTTTTGTTGGTAAGTGTTTGTACGAACTATACCCTTCATTCCTTAACTTTATCTTGGATGAAAAATTGTAGATGTATGTTTTGTAAAAGTATACAACTTTAGCTAACTGCCTTCACTGATGTTTTTCGGGAGGGATCTAAGGAATTTGGGCATAGTATTCACAAGCAAACTACAAAAGTTGAAAGTGTGCTTTAAATTGCCATATGTCACCCGTAAACGCAGTCGCTTGGATTGAGGTTGACAGGTCTGAGAATAATTATACATCTGTTATTACGCAATATATTTTAATCTATTAACTCGTTTAACTCACTTCTCCATTTAAACGTTTGAAGGGATTATTGAAAATAAAAAAATAAAAAATCGTTGACTGACTAGCCTACATATAGAAATGCAGCTCAGTTTAATTATGTATAGCCTAGGCTATAGCCTATTTCAAATTCTACTATTTTCTATCTGCACTATTTCTAGGGTATTCATCCAAAATACATTTTCTTGTCTGTTTAAAGGGTTAATCCACCGCAAAATGAAAATTTAGTCATTATCATTTACCCCCAAGTTGTTCCAAACCCATAAAAGCTTTGTTCGTCTTCGGAACATAATTTCAGATATTTTGGATGAAAACCGGTAGGCTTGAGACTGTCCCATAGACTGCCAAATAAATGTCAAGGTCCAGGAAAGTATGAAAGCATCATCAGAATACTCCATCTGCCATCAGTGATTCAACTGTAATGTTATGAAGCGACGAGAATACTTTTTGTACACGAAGAAAACAAAAATAACGACTTTATACAACAATTCCTCTCCTCTGTGTCTCTCCAAATCAGCGTAGTGCCATTTTGACAATTCTGAGGAGTACGCAGGCGGCTTGCGCTCTTTTGTGTCAGCCGCGCCACAATGATACATTTTCTACATGTATTTCCGCTTTGGTTTGAAAGAAAACAGCGGATCAGCACAGCGCTGCTGGCACAGAAGAGTGTACGCCGCCTGCACACTGTTCAGAATTGCCAAAATGGCGCTACGCTGATTTGGAGAGACACAGAGGAGAGGAATTGTTGAATAAAGTCTTTATTTTTGTTTTCTTCGTGTACAAAAAGTATTCTCGTTGCTTCATAATATTACGGTTAAATCACTGATGGCAGATGGATTATTCTGACGATACTTTTCATACTTTTCTGGACCTTGACACTGTTATTTATTTGGCAGTCAATGGGACAGTCTCAAGCTTACCAGTTTTCATCCAAAATATCTGAAACTGTGTTCCGAAGACGAATGAAGCTTTTACGAGTTGGGAACGACATGGGGGTAAGTGAATAATGACAAAATTTTCATTTTGCGATGGAATGTCCCTTTAAGGAGAAATTTCTTTAGCCGAAAGACCTAAAAGGTAGAAAGACCTCTGATCCAAGGAATGAAGAGTGGCCACTGTCTATCAGTCTCTCACACAAGATAACAATTGTTTACAAGGAAGAAAAAGAATAAATGAAAAAGATTGTAGGAAGACCTTCAGCTGTATAACACATATACAGTTGTGGCCAAAAATATTGGCCCCCTTGGTAAATATGATCAAAAAAGGCTGTGAAAATTCATCTGCATTGTTGATCCTTTTGTTCTTTTATTTAAAAAATTCACAAAAATGTATCCTTTCATTGGATAATAAGAATTTAAAATGGGGGGAAATATCATTATGAAATAAATGTTTTTCTCTAATACACATTGGCCACAATTAATGGCCCCCTTTTATTCAATACTTTTTGAAACTTCCATTTGCCAGTTTAACAGGTCTACATTTTCTCCTATATGCCTGATAAGGTTAGAGAACACCTGACAAGAGATCAGAGACCATTCCTTCATCCAGAATCACTCCAGACCCTTTAGATTCCCAGCTCCATGTTGGTGCTTCTCCTCTTTGGTTCTCTTCTTTAATTTTCCGTAGGGTTCAGATCAGAGGACTGGAATGGCTATAGCAGAAGCTTGGTGTTGAGCTCAGTGACTCATTTCTGTGTTGTTTTTGAGGTTTGTGTTTGGGTTATTGTACGGTTGGAAGATCCAAAAACGGCCCATTATAAGATTTCTAACAGAGTCAGCTACTTACTGATTTTTTATCTGTTGGTATTTGATAGAATTAAAGATGCCATGTATCCAAACAAGATGTCCAGGACCTCCAGCAGAAATATAGGCCCACAACATCAAAAATACAGCAGTATATTTCATTGTACACATGGGGTACTTTTTTTCTCTGTGTTCACCAAACCCATTTTGAGTGTTTGCTGCTAAAAAGCTCATTTTTAGTTTCATCTGATCATAGAAGCCATTCCCATTTAAAGTTCCAGTCATGGCTGATAACTGTATATGCTTTAGTTTGTTTTTGAATGAGCTAGGAGAATTTTTCTTGTAACCCTCCCAAACAACATTTGTAGGTTTTCTGAACCAGAGACTCAACTATTTTCTACAGTTCTCCAGCTGTGACCCTTGGAGAGTCTTTAGCTACTCAAACTCTCCTTCTCACCCCACATTAGGACGATATAGACACACGTCCTCTTCCAGGCAGTTTTGTAACATTTTCTGTTGTTTGGAAATTCTTAATTATTGCCCTGATGGTGGAAATGGGAATTTTCACTTCTCTAGCTCTTTTCTTAAATCCACTTCACCAATTTGTGAAGCTCAGTTATCTTTTGCTGCACATCAAAAATATATTCTCTGGTTTTTCTCATTGTGATGGATGATTAAGGGAATTTGGGCTTTGTTTTCCCTCCTCTTTATATTTCTGTGAAACAGGAAGCCAGAGCTGGATGATTTCATGTTTATAATCATGCTGGAGTGCTCAGAATTGTGAATATGAATGGGAATATACTTCAGAGATATTTTACTCATAAGAATTTATAGGGGTGCCAATAATTGTGACCAACGAGTATTTCAGAAAAACATTCATTTCATAATGATATTTCCCCTCCGTTTTAAATTCTTATTATGAAAGGATACATTTTTGTGAATTTTTTAAATAAAAGACCAAAAGGATTAACAATGCAGATGAATTCTCACAGGCTTTTTTGATCATATTTACCAAGGGGGCCAATATTTTTGGCCACGACTGTACAATATACATTTCAGCCAGAGAACTGTGAAAGAGGCTGGATTTATGACTCAATCTCTGAAGAATGTTCTCAGTTATTAGAACATCTTTAGAAAAATAAAGTTCCTGCCAGTTTGTGTATCATGTCACTACAAGCTTTGTGAATTTTAATATGATTATGGGTGGAAGATGCAACAATAATGCCTTGAACTTTCATCCAATATGTTAGTTGGTATTTTTTGTGTGTGTGGAATTTCTAGTGATATCTGAGTGAAAATGGAGACACCACTTTGTTTTTCAGTGTAGTCAGTTGTTTAACTTGTGGCAGAAAATCTGGTCTTCTTTGTAGTTTATTATGGCGAAGAACTGCCCACTTGACAGTACAGGAGCATCGGACTGACATATAGAGAGACCAGACCAGTGATTAGTTCTTCCTCAAAATGCTCACTGTATCAGCTTGATTGCATGTGCTATTTCTATGTGTAACGTGATCAACTTCAGTTAGGCTGTAAACTGAGTTGATTATGTCTAAAGCTACTTTTACTTGGATATTTTGGAAAATGTCTGAAAATTTAAGTTGTTCTGTTGAAAAATAGATTATTTATTACTACAACACACACCCCACATTAGCTCTGTGCACACAGACGCGTTTTGGCATTTGCATTCACGGAGAAGCAGTTTTCAGGAATTCCAGTGTGAATGTAGCTTATGATGCTCCCAAATGCTGTCAGGTAGTCATCTCCTTAGGTTTGAGATATAGCCACTGATTTTTGGCACTAACACTTTGGGGAAGTCTTTGTTAATGGGTCCCATGTGAGAGTGTGAGAGTTTCAGTCCTTCCTGTGGCCGACTAGGGTGCTGGACAGCTTCTTTCATTTCCTGATCCTAGACAGATAAGAAAGGGCCACTGTGTTTAAAAAATGCACTTGTTTCCAGCTTGTAGTCAATTCCTTGCTTAAATGTTTTGTAATGTTGCTGTTTGGAAGTTTCCACCTCCTAGAAGACTTCCAATATGGGAGATAAGCTAGAAATGGTCAGTGGTCCTAAAGATCCAGCAATGGGTTCCTGTTAGTGCCACAGTTCCTCTTTTTATCACCAGGGCAACTTGAAGTCACTAAACAAACTCAGTTCATTGACTAATATTTGCCTTAGCCTGATATTGGAGGCTTGTTATTTGACTTTTAAATTTGCTGCTCTTTAAAATACACTATCAGTCAAAGGTTTAGACGTTTTTATTCGTTATTATCACTATCTATCTACGTTTTACAATATGCTATGCAATTACATAAATGCATGTATGGTATTCATGTAGTGAGCAAAACTGTAATTTTGATAAATTTACTCAAGGCGTTCTCATCTATGCTGGGAGTTTGGGCAACTAATTTTATAAGTAGACTCTTTTTTTAAGGTTTAAGATAAGGTTTTTAAGATCATGAAAAACATAAATTCAACCAAGGATGTCTAAAAGTTTGACTGGTGGTATATTTGTATTGGCTGTGTCAGGTTTTCTGAGCTATGAGACCAATGAAACACAATCAGCGGAAGTACATACAATAGAATGGTGTTTGGTATTTTTTCACCCTTCCATTCCTGTCGATTCATTGTTAAAAATGTCTCTGTAATGCTCCACCTGAGCCATAGCAAGCTGTTTGGACAGCATGGAACAGATGCTCCTCAGTTCAAAGAAAGGAATTTCACAGCACTTTAACATCTCTTTCATTTGTTTCTTCTTCTTTTGTGTTCATTTTTAAATGAATTTCTGGATGATAATATTTGGTTTAAGGATGGGGGCTAAATTAGAGAAGAAAGTGTATTATTGATTTTTGCTTATTAGGTGATTTTTCTTTTTTAGACCTACTACAGAGCAGACTTTCATGGTGACCTTTTCACAGATGGACAAGCAGTTATTAAAATAGGTTGTGTGCCTGTTGCAAGCTGTATTAATCCAGTCAATGTTATTGATTTATAAGTGCACAAAAGTACATTAAAAGATGTACAGTGTTAAATCTTAAAACTTTAATAGCCTTTATTATTATTATTATTTGTATTTGTATTTGTATTAAATCAAATGTAAGGGAAAAGGGATGTGTAAGATGAGGAAGACATACAGTACAAAATCTCTAGGAGCCTCCAGGAGAGGTTTGGGAGGGACTAGTGCATCAGCTTTCTTGGAAGCAGTCATCATGCTTGTGTGTAAACATGCAGAGAGATGTCTGTCTGTGCATATTTTTAGTTTTCTGTGTGTATGTCCTAATTACTTCCTTTGGTAGTTAACCTTCAATGACTGGACAGAGCTTCTTGGAAGCTTTTCAAACTGTGGTATGTTGTAATTGTCTACATGATTTCACACAATAGGGAATGGTATGTGTGTATATCATGTTTTCATAAAATTTTTCCTAAGACCTCATATTTTGTTACAGAACAGGCAGTTTAGTTTTTCTTGACCATTTCCACCCATTTTGTATTTTATTTATTTATTTATTTATTTTGCTGCTTGCCCCTTTAAGAGTTATATGTATTTAAAAAAAAAAACACTTTGCTTATGGCAGTAAGTACAGCTTACAAGCTTAAAGGGATACTCCACACCAAAATGAACGTTTTGTCATTAATCACTTACCCCATGTGGTTCCAAATCTGTAAAAGCTCTGTTCACCTACGGAACACAAGTTAAGATATTTTGGATGAAAACCGGGAGGCCTGTGACAGTCCCATAGACTACCAAGTAAATAACAGTATCAAGGACCATAAAAGGTATGAAAGTCACCGTCAGAATACTCCATCTGCCATCAAATGTGCAATCTGGGTTAAATTAAGCGACGGGAACACTTTTGGTAAGGGAAGAAAACTAAAATAATGACTTTTTTCAACAATTCCTTTGTCAGCAGTCTCCTCTGTGTCTGTCCATATAACAAGCATCCTTGTGGCGCGGATGATACAGAAGAGCATACACAGCATACAGTGATATGAAGAGACACAGAGGAGACTGTTGACAAATTAATTGTTGAATAAAGTCATTATTTTTGTTTTCTTCGCTTACAAAAAGTATTCCCGTTGCTTCATATAACCCAGATTGCATGTCTGATGGCAGATGGAGTATTGTGAAGATGATTTTCATACCTTTTATGGACCTTGACACTGTTATTTACTTGGAGGTCTATGGGACAGCCACAGGCCTCCCGGTTTTCATCGAAAATATCTTAAATTGAATACGATTTTCATGCGCATCTCATCAGTAAAGACGCTCCTGTAATTAGTAGTATATCTCCAGCATGTGCGTTCAGATCAGGGTTGCCAGGTTTTCACAATAAATCCTGCCCAGTTGCTTCTCAAAACTAGTCCAAAACTAGCCCAATCGCGGTTCCAGGAGGTTCCCCGATAAAAAATTGCATCCCGGGGTTAAAATATACGTTTTTTGGCATGGTTGCCTTGGTAAAATTCTCATTTTAGGGGCTAAATATCACGTTATTGGTATTGGGGTCGCTTCAACCCGCGGACATGAAAAACAACCGCAGACTTGGCAACACTGGTTCAGGTGAAGCGGCATTTACTACACAGAGCCGTAGTCCACCGACAAGCTACACAACATCGCTTTCAAAATCGACAAAGAATCGCCTGTGATTTTAAAATCGATTTTGTGTAGACTGTCAGTGAATTACGGCTCTGTGTAGTAAATGCCAACCAGTGTTGCCAAGTTTGTGGTTGTTTTTCATGTTCGCGGGTTGAAGCGACCCCAATACCAATAACGTGATATTTAGCCCCTAAAATGTGAATATTACCAAGGGAACCCTGCCGAAAAAAAAAACGTACATTTTAACCCCGGGATGCAATTTTTATCGGGGAACCTCCTGGAAACGCGATTGAGCTAGTTTTGGACTAGTTTTGATAAGCAACTGGGCAGGATTTGTTGTGAAAACCTGGCAAACCTGATCTGACCGCACGTGCCGGAGATATACTACTAATTACAGGAGCGTCTTTACTGATGAGATGCGCATGAAAATCGTATTCAATTTTTGCACAGCCCTAATCCAAAAAGCAGTACATGCCAAATAAGTATATACAAGTCTACAGTTTTATGATACAGAAGACAAACAATAACCTGATGACAGACTGCTTTCACTGAGATTCTGAAATGTGGAACTAGTGGACTAGTGTTGTCACGGTACCAAAATTTCAGTATTCGATACCGATACCGGTGAAAATCCACGGTTCTCGGTACCAATTTCGGTATCAGAGCAAAACACAAAAATATGCTAATTTAAAAAAAACACACACTTTTTATCACTAAAAATAAAACCAATGCCATTCTTTATACTTATTTACAATTGTGTTTAAAGTTTTTCTACAGTATACAAGTATACAAATTATGAAAAACAGTAAACAAGTTTCACCTAAATTTAATTTGTCTTTTAATTAATGAAATTTAAACACATTTTATTTTTTGGTAAATAAAGGGGATTTGCTATTAAAATTAAAACATGGAAGAAATATTGTGTGATTTATTTCTTTAAAAAATAAAGTTTTATAAATTTTTCCAACAGTAGTATCACATACATTCTACTAAATAATAGTTACATTTCTAGCACAATGCCTTTATGTAAAAATGAACTTTTATTTTGACGGGTTGCCGTGAATACCTTTAAATTGAAACTGGTTTTACTCAAATAAAACGGTAAAATGCTTGTGAAGAGACTCAGAACAGTTCTGGTGATGTTGTTTATGTATTTATGTCCTCATTGAGATGGCAGATGCTGAAATTACTGCAAGCGTCACGCGCTTCAGTCTATGTAGTAAACAGACCCGCACGTCTCTGCCATTCATTCATTCATTCACACAGAGACGCGCAGAACATGCAGGATTCATATTTCAACCAACTTTTGCGGCTTAACATTTACAGATACTGGTCCATATGGAGATTTGATTTGATTGATTTGCTAACTTTGACAAATTCCGTGACTGTCCATATTAAAATGTAAGTTTCATTTTCATGACTGGATTCTGAGATTCCGTCCGCGTTTTCTGCTTCGTGGAAATCATAGCGCTGTATGCATCAAGAACCGGGTTGACCGGGTACTCGGTACCACCGTTACTTAAAGAAACCAGGTACTGTGACATTTTCATTTTTTAGTACCGACTTGGTACCGAAGTACCGGGTCTTTTGACAATACTATAGTGGACATTTCTCATGAGGGCACAAGACCTGAGGCAGCTGTCAGAACAAAAAATAAAAAAAGTAATGATTAATTTATTTTCACAGTTGCTGTTAGTATGTCACAGGTTAAATAATATTTGGGTCAAAGAAGTGACTATAGGGCTGCAAAATGAATTGAATTGTTAATTGTGATTACAATTACGGATGCCGCAATTACGTAATCATTCAAAATGGCAATCAATCTTTCAAAGTCCACTTATGTTATTCTGAGTGCTTGTGGTTTTTTTTTTTTCTTTATACAGGTTATCTTAAATAAATGTATAGTTGACATTTGAGGCTTAAAGGGTTAGTTTACCCAAAAATTTAAATTAGCTTGCGTTTTACTAACCCTTGAGGCATCCTAGGTGTATATGACTTTCTTCTTTCAGACAAATCCAGTCAGAGCTATATTAAAAATTGTCCTGGCTACTCCAAGCTCTATCATTGCAGTCAGCGGGTGTTGCAGTTGAACAGTCCACGAGTCGTCAAATAAAGTGCGCGCATTCATAATAAAACGTGTTTCACTCTGCTCCGGGGGGTGAATAAAGGCCTTCTGTAAAGAATCCATGTGTTTTTGTAAGAAAAATATCCATATTTCAAATGTAATAAACACTTTTCTCTCACGTCATCTATCGAGAAAAAAAAAAAAAAAGGTGTTTTGAACAATGTTGGTAACCAAACAGTTGACAGTAGCCATAGTATAGAAGAAAAAAAACACTATGGAAGTTAATTGCTAATGTCAACTTTCTGTGAAACTTAGTTAAGGTTAAGTTAGGTTAATTCACCCAAAAATAAAAATTCCATTACCATTTCCTGACCCTCATGTTGTTCCAAACCCATAACTCTTTCATTCATCTTCAAAATACAAAATTAAATCATTTTTAATGAAACCTGAGAGATTTCTGTCCTTTTATTGAAAGCCCATTCAACCAAAACTACTATATGGCGCCTTTAAAAAGTTCATAAAGAAATGCAATCCATATTAGTTTAAGTGGTTTAATGCAAAGGGACACAATAGTTTTTTTTTTTTTCCTCATGTCACATGCTGCATTAAAATTTGCATCCAGTAACAACATTATTGCATATATGCAGATGAAGTGAAGTTAATTGTTAAAATATTTCCCCTTCCACCTCATAATGTAGCATGCCCCTATTTGTATTTGATGTTTGTGTTTATCTTAGGTTAATGTGGTGCTACGTAAATGCTTCCAGAATCAGCCCTCTTGTATCTGTGCTTTGCCTTGTCATGTGATCTGGCACTGGGCTGTGAGGGGCTGTTTGTTCATTGTTGTTCTCCAGCTGTGTCATTTAAACCCCATCTCTCCTTTTAGCCAAGTCTGAGAGCAAGATTTAGTTTCTTATGTCTCCGTGTCACATCATGCCTGCTTTTTGGAGCTTTAGGAGACATGGTGAGTGACATCAGTATTTCATGGAAACTTTTTGGGGAAGTCAAAATAAACTTGTAGTTGTCTCTAAAAGTTAAGATGGAATAGGAGAAAGTAATTTAACATTGAGGAACACTGAGAATTTTATATAGAATAGATTGAAACCACAGATGCAAATATAGTTCATCTCGTCCTTGACAAAATGTCACCCTCAGCAAAACCACAGGATGAATTTTCAGAGGCAGATTTCTGAGATTTCTCTGTCTTGTAAACTAAAAGTAGTTAATTGACTTATTGCTCATTAACATGGTGGCAGATTTAAAAGATGAGAATGGTGGAAATCCTCCACAGCAGTATAGGGAAATTATATGTTTTGGATTTGATTAGATCATGATCTTTTTAAAATAACCAATGCAATGGGCAAGTGTTAATGACTCAGAGTAACTATGGGCTACAATGTAACCATAACTTTGTTATGAGTTATGTTATTGCTTATGTTATTGGTAAAAACATAAGTGCCTTTTCTTGATTAGCCACAGGTTTGAGCCTTTATCCTACTTCAGCCTTTAGTCTTGATTCTAACTCTATGGCCTTTTTCCTATCCCATCTTAATATGCAGAGACAACTAAACCCTGTTTTTAAAGACGTATTTTTAGTCATCGTATAAAGCAGTCAACAACACTTAAGTAATAGTTAACTGAACATTGTCAATGAAACAAGAAGAGATGCAGTTTGAGTGTTATTGTTGTAGCTGTTCCATCTTAAAAGGGTGTGAAGGGTGTAATTTCTGTGATGCTAATTACAGTTTTTTTTTTTTTTTTTTTTTTATAAACAAAGATTGTTTTCAAAAAGATTTCCTCAACAGTCCCCCAGTCTGCCATTGGCTTGATAGATGGATAGTCCTGCTCTGTCAGGCTGGTCTGGGTGTTCAAACAAACAGAGCATTGTTTTGATAGCATGACAGAGCCACAGTGTTTACACTTTCTCTTTAAGCCCAAAATACACTTCAGCTTTTTGCACATGGTCTAGGGTATGCATAAAGTGTCTGATCAGTGTGTTACCCATGTTGGTGTTAGCTGGCACTTGTTTTTGCTACTTGAATTGGCATTTGTCAGGTCTTGGAACATATGAAAAGTGACTGTTCTCATTTAGCTGTCGCCTTTGCTCTGTGTCTGCAGGTGTGGGGTGAATTAGCCTTACGGATGATGGATTTTTGTCATAACTGTGAAATGTGAAATAAATGAAAATTGCCATCACTCACCCTCATATCTTTCCAAATCCATAATAAGTGAAATATAAAAGAGTTTTAGGTAAAAGTCTGTTCAAAGTTCATTAAAAGTTCATGAAGACATAGTGAACATAATTCATATGATTTAAGAGCTTGAATCCATGTCTTCTGAAGAGACACAATCATTTTATATGGTGAACAGATTTAATTAGGCTTGACACATGAGAACCAGTGAGGTTTGTTTTTGCATACTGCTCAAGCACATTTGAGCTTCTGCAAGAACCAATTAGGTTTGTTCTTAATTGTCAGGGAAGTAGGGTTGAACTTCCATTTACCATATTTGATGTATTATATATATATATTTGCATTTTTTTTCAGTGTATGTATACAAAAGCCTAAATTAAATATGTTCATTGTAAAAAAAATCAAAAAAACAATTGTGCCTCTTCAGAATACTTGGATTAAACTGCTCGATTCATATAGATTACATTTACAATGTCTTAATAAACTTTCGGAAGTGTTTTGAATGAATGGAGGGACAGAAATCTTTCAGGTTTAATTAAAAATATCTTATTTTATGTTTCGAAGATGAACAAAAATCTTGTGAATTTGGAACAACATAATGATGAGTAACTTAAAGAAAGGGTGTTACCAAGCCCTTGACAGGGTGTAAGCTTCCAAATGGATTATGTAACATACACTACGAGGCCAAAATTATTTAAACATCTCCTAATAAACAGGTTTTACAATTCCAGATACACCCGTTACTTACCGATGCATATAATCAAGTATACAGCCATACAATCTCTTTAGACAAACATTTTCAGTAGAATAGGATGCACCTTTTTGTTCCTGGGAAATAGTCATGCAAACATTGTCTTGCAAGGGTCAAAATAAAACATCTTACATATTAAATACACTTGCCAAAGATGTGTTTGAATAATTGAAGGAATTAATTAGGATCTGAAAAGCCTCTCACACTTCCTCTACAGTGGAATTTCTGAGCAGTCCATAACTGGACTTATCACTGATTTTGTTATCTTTAAAATGGATTTAAAAAAATGGGACATTATGTCTGTTAAATGCAATCTTCTTGTCTTGTCTATACATTTAGTACAGAAGCAAAATTGTTGTATGTTATAGAGCTTGTTATTTCAAAAACATTTTATATCCTAATTGAAGTATTAGTAAAGATGCAGAAGATTTTTGCTAGTTAAAAGTGTGATATGAATACATGCAGATATGCACAAATTATTCTAAGAATTGTTGTATGATGTAAATTCTGTACTATTATGTTAGACATTAGACAACGCTGATATAGTTAATATAGCTGATATAGTTAAGTTGTGTCACATATGTTGACCATGTTCTATTCTGCAATAAAAAAAAAATAATCACAAAAAGATATTAGGCAATGCTGTAATATTAAAGTGGGGCAATCGGCTTTGTTTTCAACGTGTGGAGTTTGGATCACATCTGTGTGCTGTATAAGCAAGCTTTTTACTCTCAGTGTCAGATAATAGAAGGAAATTATTAATACACTCAAAAGCATCCAAAACTACAAAACCAGAGGGAGAGAAAATCCTTGAAGATATCTTCACAGAAAGTGCAGACTTAAATGCTAGGCTGTTTATATAGTGTGTACGGAAAGTATTCAGACCCCCATAAATTTTTCACTCTTTGTTATATTGCAGCCATTTGCTAAAATCATTTAAGTTCATTTTTTTTCCTCATTAATCTACACACAGCACCCCATATTGACAGAAAAACACAGAATTGTTGTTTTATTTTATTTATTAAAAAAGAAAAACTGAAATATCACATGGTCCTAAGTATTCAGACCCTTTGCTCAGTATTTGGTAGAAGCACCCTTTTGATCTAATACAGTCATGAGTCTTTTTGGGAAAGATGCAACAAGTTTTTCACACCTGGATTTGGGGATCCTCTGCCATTCTTCCTTGCAGATCCTCTCCAGTTCTGTCAGGTTGGATGGTAGACGTTAGTGGACAGCCATTTTCAGGTCTCTCCAGAGATGCTCAATTGGGTTTAAGTCAGGGCTCTGGCTGGATCATTCAAGAACAGTCACGGAGTTGTTGTGAAGTCACTCCTTTGTTATTTTGGCTGTGTGCTTAGGGTCATTGTCTTGTTGGAAGGTGAACCTTCGGCCCAGTCTGAGGTCCTGAGCACTCTGGAGAAGGTTTTCGTCCAGGATATCCCTGTACTTGCCCGCATTCATCTTTCCCTTGATTGCAACCAGTCGTCCTGTCCCTGCAGCTGAACCCCCCCCCCCCCCCAGAGCATGATGCTGCCACTACCATACTTCACTGTTGGGACTGTATTGGACAGGTGATGAGCAGTGCCTGGTTTTCTCCACACATACCGCTTAGAGTTAAGGCCAAAAAGTTCTATCTTGGTCTCATCAGACCAGAGAATCTTATTTCTCTGTTTTTTTTCGTTAAACTCCATGCGGGCTTTCATGTGTCTTGCACTGAGGAGAGGCTTCCGTCGGGCCACTCTGCCATAAAGCCCGACTGGTGGAGGGCTGCAGCGATGGTTGACTTTCTACAACTTTCTCCCATCTCCCGACTGCATCTCTGGAGCTCAGCCACAGTGATCTTTGGGTTCTTCTTTACCTCTCTCACCAAGGCTCTTCTCCCCCGATAGCTCAGTTTGGCCGGACGGCCAGCTCTAGGAAAGGTTCTGGTCGTCCCAAACGTCTTCCATTTAAGGATTATGGAGGCCACAGTGCTCTTAGGAACCTTAAGTGCAGCAGAATTTTTTTTGTAACGTTGGCCAGATCTGTGCCTTGCAACAATTCTGTCTCTGAGCTCTTCAGGCAGTTCCTTTGACCTCATGATTCTCATTTGCTCTGACATGCACTGTGAGCTGTAAGGTCTTGTATAGACAGGTGTGTGGCTTTCCTAATCAAGTCCAATCAGTATAATCAAACACAGCTGGACTCAAATGAAGGTGTAGAACCATCTCAAGGATGATCAGAAGAAATGGACAGCACCTGAGTTAAATACATGAATGTCACAGCAAAGGGTCTGAATACTTAGGACCATGTGATATTTAAATTTTTCTTTTTTAATAAATCTGCAAAAATGTCAACAATTCTGTGTTTTTCTGTCAATATGGGGTGCTGTGTGTACATTAATGAGGAAAAAAATGAACTTAAATGATTTTAGCAAATGGCTGCAATATTTTCATTTTCATTTTCATTTTATTTTATTGGTCCATGGTAAAACACAAAACATTTCATTTTCTTCTTTTGATAATTTAAATTCCCATGTGCAAAAGGGATCAGAAAGAAGATAAAATCTTATAATATCTGTCCCCTATTCCAAAAGCAAAATAACCTTTTTTAAGAGGGATAAGAAAGAAGTTAAAATGTTATAATATATGTTGGTTTAAAAATCAGCATTCATGCAGTATAATAATTCAGGCAATGCCCAAACAACAAAACAACAGTAATCCAATACATACATACTGACCAATATTACTAAACCCAATATATATAGAGCAAAACAAAACCAAGCAAAAACCAAAAACAACATAGACCTCAGCATTCATACAGTATAATAATTCAGGCAATGCCCAAAGAACAAAACAACAGTAATCCAATACATACATACTGACCAATATTACTAGACCCAATATATATAGAGCAAAACAAAACCAAGCAAAAACCAAAAAAAAAACATAGACCTCACCATATTAATACTGACTGAATATACTCTGTTTATACTTATACTTAAACTGACCAATATTACTACAACTTTTAAGATTATCATGCAAGGAGTTCCACACTTTTACTCCCATAACTGAAGGGCACATTTGTTTTATTGTTGTACGTGCAAATTGATGTTTAAAATTATACCTTCTCCTACTGAACTCTTTTTCTAACTGATAAAGGTGTTGTATTTTCTCTGGTAACATTTTTATGTCTTGCTTTAAACAAAATTATTAATGTTTGAAACTTAACCAAATCTTCTAACTTTAATATTCTGGATTTCGCAAATAATTTACTTGTATGTTCTCGATAGTTAACTTTATGAATAATTCTTATGGCTCTCTTCTGTAGAATAGATAAAGGTTTTATATTTATCTGAAATGTGTTCCCCCAGACTTCTATGCAGTAAATAAAATATGGTACGATGAGTGAACTATAAAGTATTTTCATTGTTTCCTTATTTAATACCTCCTTCACTTTGTTTAAAACAAAAATGTTTTGGCAGATTTTTCTTTTAATGTGTGCTATGTGAGGTTTCCATGATAACTTATCATCCATAATTACACCAAGAAAACGAAACTCAAACACTCTCTCAATATCAACTCCATCTATGGATAAGGCAACAGATTCATTTATTTTCCTATTTCCAAAGACCATAAATTTTGTCTTTTTTAAATTCAATGACAACTTATTTACATCAAACCATTTCTTCAGTATAACAAAGAATGAAAATTTTAAGGGGGTCTGAATACTTTCCGTACCCACTGTATATACTATATATATATATATATATACACACACACACACACACACACACACACATGTGCTGACTGCTGATCTGCTGACTGCAGACAAATGATCACTATAAATAACAGGCTATGTTTGTTGGCAAAATCATTTGTTTCTAAGGAAATGGTGACTGGGTGTGAGATCCTCATGTTCCCTTTGTTTTATGGCCTGTCCTGAACCAGAGGAAGTGGATTTATTTCCATATTTCCATCAAAGGCCCAATTAGCTATACTTGCTGTTGGTGCAGTAAATTCGTGCATATTGCTATGAAACAACTTTTTCTTTATTTATAATATAAGGGCATTTACAAATCACCCAGTAAAAAAAAAAAAAAAAAAAAAACCTTTGTGTACGTTGAGTATGTCTTGAGTCTTGCACAGTCCCAGGAAAACTGTTCCAGAGTTTAAAGGATCTGCCTCCTTTTTGTGGCTTTTGAATTTTTGGGTACTGTCAGTAAACCAGAATTTTGTGACCACAGTGGCCGTGATAGATTAAAGCATTATAGAGACTGAATATGTACTGTGGAACTAGGCCGTTCAAGGCGTTGTTAGTAATTAGCAAAAATTTGAAACTGATATGAAACCTGACAGGTAACCAATGTAGAGATGATAATAATGGGCTAATTTGATCATACTAAATGAACAGGTAAATGAATTGTTTGGCATCATAAATGGCATGTGTTGTAGTTTATCAAAGTTACTGAGGTGAAAGAAAGCTGCTCTACAAACATTTGGAATGGTCTCTGTAAAGCATAACACTCAGGTTTTAAACTGAAAAGGATGACACAATGGTACTGTACAACCTTTGACTCAAGTGATATTCTAGCATATTTTTCTTTTAGATGCATTTGTTTATTAACATCTGGAGTTTGTCTGAATTCAAGTGGGGGAAATTATTAGTCATTTAATCTTTGATTCTACTAATGCAATTTGCTAACTTAGAGAATTGAGAAGCTTCATTTGGTCTGGGTGAAAACTGATTCCATGTTTCCTGATAATGCTCCCCAGGAACATTTACTGTTCAGTGAAAAAAGCAGGTGGCCTAAAGCTGATACCGGTGGCACTCCATTCCTAACTGACCATACCTGTTTTATCTGACATCTCTCATTTATGCAAATAAACTGATAGCAAGGATATAAACCATGCTAATGCCTGTCCACCAATGCAGGGCAATGCAGACATGGTCAGCTGATATGAACAGGGTATTTGTGATTCTGACAAGTGCAGTCACGGAACTGTGGTGGGGTTTAAATTCTGACAACAATTTGTGACATTGTGACATGCTCTAAGGAAAGTGAAGAGTTGTTAATATGGAGAAGAGGTTCTAAGATTACAGGAAGCAGAACTTTCAGTAGTTTATTGGGTAGAAGATCAAACATACATGTTTGCTTTGAGGATAGAATAAATGTTGTTAGTTCTTTCTGTTATATGACATTTAAAAATTTAAATTGTATACTTATAGTGAGAGGATGTCTTCAAAGGAGATATAGTATTTTCTTTGATGCCCTCAAATTTATGATTGAAGACACTGATAAAATCATTACTTCTGTGCTGTGGGGAAATCCAATTCAGTTCACATTTATTTGTATATCCTAGTGCTTTTCATGATACAAATTGCAAAGCAGCTTCACAGAAAATTAAAGTTTCTATATTATATTTAAGAGTAGCTTATCAGTGGTGATTACTGTATGTCAAGGTGTGTCCATATGGCAGAAATGTACTGTAAAAATCATGCAGTTAGTTAATGACATATTCAAACAAATGGTGAACTATTAATCAGAAATGATTATATGTTGCGATCAAACTTTGGTAGTTTTGTAGTATGTTGGTTTAGGGTTGTTATCATCTGAGATTCTGTCATAGCTTTGTTTTTGTCAGCCTGTGCTGAATGGAATCATATGATTGTTATGGTTATTTTCTGTGAGAGCACTGAAATATGGTTCTTGCAGCATTCCGAGCAGTTGCAAAGCTAGAGTTTTATACATGGGGCCAAGGCTAATTCATGGGGTCCATAGACCATGACAGAAAATCAGTACATTAGTGGTTGGAGCAAAATATCTATAATTAACTTGTAGGCTACAGTGTATTTTATAAATGTTGTTCAGGGAGCCTAAAACTTTAAATTACTTCAAATAGGGCTGCCAGCTTTTAAGTTCAGCCTGGAGTGAGAATTATTCAGGAATAATTAACAAGCCTGCGATTAAGTACACTATCAGTCAAAACTTTTGAACAGTAGATTTTTAATGTTTTTTAAAGAATACTCTTCTGCTCACCGATTTATTCGATCCAAAATACAACAAAAGCAGTAATATTGTGAAATTGGCCTATTTAATTGTCCTATTTACTATTTAAAATAACTGCTTTCTATTTGAATATATTTTAAAATGTAATTTATTCCTGTTATTTAAAAGCTGAATTTTTGGCATCATTACTCCAGTCACACGATCCTCAAGAAACATTTTATTATTATTATTATTATTTAAAATAGTTGAGTACATTTTTTCCAGGATTCTTTTAATGAATAGAAAGATCCAAAGATCAGAATTTATCTGAAATAAAAAGCTTTTTTAACATTATACACCATAACATTTAAAAGCTTGGAGTCAGTATTTTTATTTTTTATTTTCTGGGGTGGGGGGATTAAATAAATGAATACTTTTATTTAACAAGGACGTTTTAATTTAAATTGATCAAAAATGATGATAAAGCCATTTATAATGTTACAAAAAATTTATATTTCAGATAAGTGCTGTTCTTCTGAACTTTCTATTCATCAAAGAAACTTGAAACAATTCTAGCTGTTTTCAACATAATAATAATAATAACTCTTTTTGAGCAGTAATTAAGAATATTATAATAGTTTCTGAAAGATCTGTGACTGGAGTAATGATGCTTATAAAATTCAGCTTTGAAATCACAGGAATAAAATATAGCTGCAAGCAGCGATTAAAGGGGTTCAAGCACTTTAAGGCCTTTGAGGTGGTCTTGGCCAACCTGGATGTATGGCTGACAGTTAAACACATCCAAAATGGAGAATAGGCTCACAAATACACATACACACAAACTGAAATTAAATGACTAAACGAATAAATTAATACTCTTTAAGCATATTCACGTAGACACATACACACAAAGACACAGACATACACAGATATACATGCACACACATTTTGTTGCAGATATAGATATTTGAAGTAAGTGATAGGTGATACAAAACTTATTGCAAGTCTTCTCTTTTTAAGAGTTTAGATGTCATTTTCAGGTTTCACTCTAATCATAATCTCACAAAATTGTAAAAACTGATATTTCTGTATGAACAAAATTGTTAACTTTGACTCAATGAGATTTAAAATGTTATAACAGTGATTTTATAATGTTTAAGCATGAATCCATCAAACCTTTGAACAGTACTGTTTAAGTTAGCTGAATGAGCCCATTAGTGGTCTTCCGCTGCCATCTAGTGGTTATAAATTGCAATTTCTCATACTACACTGTGTTTTTAAACTTTTAACTATTAGAGTGTTATTTTTTGCGCAGTGTCTCTTAAATTTTGCATGATTGTTTAGAATGAAATTATGCATTATTTCACACAGTCTTGAGAATTTGTGGGCTTTCTGTTTGTATTAATAGGCCTTTGGGTACACTACGTAAATAACATATTATAAAATGACCGGTTTATAGTTGTCCAAATACAAATGTTAAAATGTTTTTGATAATTATTGAACAAGAGAGGCTAGAGAATTGTACTGAAGTGGTTTTATTGATTTTCAGCTCAAACCCTTGAAAAAGTTCGTTAAAATAGCTTATTTAATTTATTTTATATAATATTTAATTAACAGTTTTATTGACAACATTGGTCCCAGAGGCAAAGTTGTTCAGAATGAGGATATCTATCATATGATATGAAGATCTAGTGTTTGTGTGAATATATGAGCATTTTCAACCAATTTGAGGCCATTTACCATATAAATCTTGTTTTTGAGAACTTTTCTACTGTTATAGCGCCACCTATGGTTCCGATCTCCATGAAACTTTGCATGCTTGTTCAGAGTAATCTGACACAGGTTTTCAGCAAGTTTCGTAAAGTTTTTTTCGTTTAGGTTGTATAGGCTTTTGGGTATTTTGGCCATGCCCCTTTTCTAAATTAACCTGTTATAGCTAACCAAAGGACAAAATTCAATTTATTTGATAATTATTGATCTAGAGAGTCCAGAGAATTGTTCAGTAGTGGTTTGATCAAGATTAAGCGATAAACCTAGGACTAGTTCACAAAAGTACGTTTTAAACTTATTTGTGAATATTTAATGAACGATTTGATTGACAGCATTAGGCCCAGAGGCAAAGTTGTTTGGAATGAGGAGTTCTATCATATGATGTTAAGGTCTAGTGTTTGTGTGAATATATGAACATGTTCTACAATTTGAGGTCATTTTCTATAGAAATATAGTTTTTTGATGCCCTTTTAACTGTTATAACGCCACCTATGGTCCGATCTCTATGAATCTCTGCATGCTTGTTAAGAGTCATCTGCTACATATTTTCACCAAGTTTCATAAAGTTTTGAGTTTTCATTTAGGTTTTATAGGCTTTTGAGTATATTTGGCCACACCCCTTTTAAAAATGACCCAGTTATAGCTAAACAAAGGACAAAATTCAACATTTTTTTGATAATTATTGATCTAGGGAGTCCAGAGAATATGACTGCAGTGGTTTGGTTTTGATTGGGCGAAAAACCTAGGACTAGTTCGCAAAAGTAGGTTTTTAACATATTTGTGAATAATTAATGAACGATTTGATTGACAGCAATGGTTTTTGAGGCAAAGTTGTGCATTATGAGGAGATCTATCAAATGATATGCATATTGTGTGAATCTGTGTAACACCACATTATTACGGAGCCAAAAAACTCAGCGCCAACTAGTGGCCGATTTCTTTCAAAATTCTTACAGACCTTTAGGGCCATGAGTCAAACATGCCCACCGAGTTTTGTTCCGATCAATCTCTGTTAACCTTGTTTAATAGGTGCTTAAAATTTTTTGGCCAATGGCGGCCATGTTTTTTGAGATATGCAAATGTCCTCATAGACACTTGTGCCACTTGGGACCAAGACGCTGCATACCAATTTTCAAGCCGATTGGACCAATGGTTGCTTAGTTATCGCTGAATTTATGCTTTTTCAGTCTTATAGCGCCACCAAGTGGCAGAGCTGTGCAATTTTTCTTATTTGACCAAAGATTGAGCTTATACTTGTATTGTGTACCGAGTTTGGTGAAGATATCTCATTCCATTCAAGAGTTATGCTTCAATTAACATTTGGCTAACGTTAGCATAGACGCTTTTTGGCGTACTGTTTCGCGCGAAAATCAAAATTTCTACTTTTTTCGATATTTTTTGATATTCAATGTCCACAGAATATTTCTGCAGTGGTTTGGTTCGGATCAGGTGAAAAACCTAGAACTAGTTCGCAAAAGTAGGTTTCGGATATAACAGAAATGTATGCTTCACTTTTGTTCGGACTGACCCAAGGATCACAACGATGTAAAGTTTTTGAGTCTACGTCAAACGGTTTACGAGTTAGGGCCAAAAATGTCTGAAATGATTGTTTTTTGCACTGTAGCGCCCCCGTTAGGCAGATTGGGGCGAGATTGATAGGTTCTCCCCAAATTGAGCTCTACGATCTGTCCAAGTTTCAAGTCTCTAGGCCTTACGGTTTGGTCTGCACGATCAGTTTTAGGGGATAATAATAATAATAATAATAATAATAATAATAATAATAATAATAAAAATCTTAACAATTTCAATAGAGTTTCAGCACTTCGTGCTTGAACCCCTAATGACATTTTAAAATATATTCAAATAGAAATCAGTTATTTTAAATAGTAAAAATATTTCACAATATTACTGCTTTTGCTGTCTTTTGGATCAAATAAATGCATTTTTATTCATTGTAATAAAAAGAGCAGTTATGAGTAAATTTATAAATGTAATTTTTGCAAAATTCTCTCTACTGTACATTTTTCTACTAATTTATGGACACTGAGTGGATTTTCTGCTTTAAATTATTTTAGCTGCTGTCTTTCAGTGGTTGAAACACTCATTGAATGATTACATGATACACTGTACATTCAGTAAGTTGTAGTGTATCTTTCAACATGGATCAGATGTTCATTCAATCTTTATTTCATGCTAAAAAGAATACACTCCTGCTTCGCTAGAACTTGAGAAAAAGCTGGAGCGCGCATGATCCGTCATGCTACTAAAAGCTCCAAACTGTATTTATCGTTTGAAATTCTTTATAAAATTTAAATGAATAATTTGAATGCTGAGACTTTGTTTCCTTCTCTGTCGTGTACGTCAGCTTGTTATCTTTGTCCTCTCTACATCCTTGAGTTCGCGGCTAAAATAAATGCTTCTTTCAGTACGATTAAACAAAGAAAATGAAATAGTAGCGTAGTAATTATTGGGGTGGCACCCGGGGTGGCCTATCAGATGTCAGGGGTGTCCAGTGCCACCCTGGACACCCCTCTGGCTCTGCCACTGATTCTGAGCCCATGTAGTTAGAGACACTATTCCTTCCATGCCTCTGAATAACATCTAAGTTTGTACTCCTTTTACTTCATTTTATAAGCAGCCTACTTAGCCCCATTGGTGTGGTTGTTCCACAGTGTGATGCAATTTTCTTTAATTCTCTTTAATTGTCTTGAATTAATTGAATAATGACAAACCAGTTCACTAATAGAATCTGAATCAAAGCTATGAATCTGGCGATTGAATCAGGGCAATATTTGTCAGAGACAAAAATAGTGAGGATCCCAATTAGTGTGACAGTATTAAACAGGATTTTAAAAGATCAATTAACACAAAATATTAATCAATGAAACACCAAAATGTATGTAACCTGTGTAAAGTCAAAAACATATTGATCAATAACATTATTTAGTGTAAGAGCTCAGAGATGTTCACTTCATATTTTACTCTAATTTACAGGAGTGAGGCCTCAGTGCCATGCCAGAGAAACCCCATAGCACGGCCTATGAAGTCCCAATGGGTGAAGGTAAGACTGAACTCTAATCTGTACAGAAATTGTGCAGTTAAATTTCTCACTAAGACAAGGCATTACATAAACATTTAACGTTACACCTCTAATGATAAGACCATCATCCCATGTGAGTGTACATAATTTTTAATAGCCTTCAAAATTTCTTCAAGTGTGAACTCTTTATCCAGTTCCTCTCTAGCGACTTCACCAAGCTTTGGAACACAAATAGAATCAAGAAAATCAGTAATATCTGAGTCAGGCACATTGCATTTTGAAGTAAAAAGATTCTTATAAAATTCCAAGAAACAAGCATTAATTTCCTTTGGTTTAGTTAGCAGTACACCAGAGCTAGACTTAATTTGAAAAATAGCTCTGTTGGCCTGCATGCCTCTTAGTTGCCGAGAAAGTAATCTTTCAGGTTTGTCACCCATCTCAAACTGTTTGCGTTTAATTTTAAGAAGCATATTGCTGACCTGTTCGCTCAAAATATTATTGTACTCGTATTTCAGTTTTAACATGGCATTAAGATCAGACTGAGATTTGGACAATCTATATGCCTGCTCCATGGCTGGAAGAAGGGCTTCAATTTCGGCCAGACGTCTGCGTTTTTCTTTCTTCCTGCTAGCTTCATATGCAATTATATTACCCCGCGCTACTACCTTAAAGGTCTCCCAAAGAATGGAATCAGACACATCGCCTTTGTCATTGAATTCCAGAAACTGCTTAATGTTAGACGAAGTGTATGTATTAAATTGCTCCTGTAATAATAAACCAGGGTTCAAACGCCAGCAGTACTTAGACTGAGAAGAGAAAGCTTAAACACCATGGAAATCGGGCTATGGTCAGAAATTATAATATTATTATACTTAGTCTGTATAACATTAGAAATAAGTTTAGAGTCAACAAGAAAATAGTCAATTCTAGTGTAAGATTTGTGTACAGATGAAAAGAATGAATAGTCTCTAGCAGATGGGTTTTGTAATCTCCAAATATCAACTAAATTCAAAGATTTACATAGATGATTTAAAGTGCTGACTGAGTGTAAAATATGAGGGGCTTGTGTTGAAGAACGATCTAAATAGGCATCAAGATAGCAGTTAAAATCGCCACCAATTATTATATTTGTAGAACTGGGGTCAGGAAGCAAATCAAAAACCTTTCTGAAGAAATTAGGATCATCAAAATTTGGACCATATATGTTTAAACAGGTAATTGGAAAAGAATTTATATGCCCAGATACTAAAATGTATCTACCAGAAGGATCAGCACTGACAGTTGACAAACGAAAAGGGATGGATTTACGAAATAAAATGGCAACACCCCTAGCCTTTGAGGAAAATGAGGACTGATATACTTGGGAGATCCAATTAGATCTAAGGCGTCTCTGTTCTGTTTGTTTAATATGAGTCTCCTGAAGGAAAATAATATCAGCAGAGAGGGATTTAAGATGTGCAAATACTTTGCCTCTTTTTATCTGGTGTCCCATACCTCTAACATTCCAAGATATAAATGTGACATTTGTCCCACCAACAGAACTATATGCATCAACCATTATCAATTAAGTTGAGTAGCATTGGTAATGTATCAAACCAGGCAATAAACTCTACAATATAATTAGTCTGGAAAAACCCATCACAATTTACCCCCCACCCACGTCCGTTTCCCCAACTGAAACGGCAAAACTCACCCATTACCTGGAAGGTAGCGGAGCACAAGGAGAGAAAACAAGGGGACTTACAACAAAACCAATAGGGGGAAAAAGTCTCAATCATGCTCCTCTGCTGTTAACAATGTTCAAAACTTAAACCGTCAAGTTCAAAGGAGTTAAAATATATTTAACTTAGGTTAAGCTCTTACAGTCTACCCTCAGACCTATGCAGCATCCCAGTCAGAATTACTAAAGTGATGTCATTTGGCAGAAAAAGAGTCCGCAAATTTTCGTGCTTCCTCTGGTGAGTCGAACATTGAGATGGAGTCTTTGTGATTAACTCGCAGTCTTGCAGGAAAAAGAAGAGAGCAGGTCACCCCCGCTTCCCTTAAAACTTTCAGCACCGATCCGAATGTGCGACGTCTCGAGGTAACCTCCACTGTGTAATCCGGGAAAATATGCACTTGTTTCCCCCTATAATGTAACGGAGCATTCTCGCGGCTCAGACGGAGGATCGGTTCTTTATCACGATCGTGATGTAGCTTCGCAATGATTGGACGTGACCTCTTGTCATCTGAAGGCTTTGGTCGCAACGACCTGTGAGTGCGATCCACTTTGACCGGCTTAGGAAATTTGTCTTGGCCAAACAGCGTGGAGATCAGCTCAGTTATAAAAGCAGTAGGATGACCCTGCTCCGCTCCTTCTTTGATCCCCACAAATTTCAAGTTAAGCCTGCGAGATCGGCCCTCCATCATTCATCTTAGCACGGAGAAATTTGTTGTCAGAGCACAATTCCTCACAGACTTTCTCAACTTCTTCCAAGCAAGAATAACAATTGGTCACGGCTAATTCAATCTCCTCAACCCTTTTCTTAACACCCGACTGTTCAGACTGTACATTCGCCAGCACGGCATCCAGTGCATCAAGACGAGTGTTGATTGACAACTTAGTATCCTCGATAAGCTGCTTCAGATCGTTGCCTTGTTTCTCAATAGCGGCGAGTATAGCGTTGGCAGTTGCTGAGGAGAGGGAATCACTTGTATCATCGCCATCTTTACTCTGCTGCGCGGTCTTCGAGAGCTTCTTGGAAGTCATTGTTTGATTGTCCAAAATAAAAACTTAAAACACAAATGCCAACAATTTACTAATGAACAGAGTATTCACATTTAGGGTGAACTAGTATATTGATGGGTATATTAAACAAAAAACAGAAGGCAGCTTGAGGAGACTCAAAAAACTATGTCTACTCCATTCGCCGCTCGCTAGCGCCCCCCTTTGGTGAGCTTTTGGGCTGGAAATCATTCACCTGATCTGGCTAAACTGACTGTGAGTCTGTGACTGGTCCAGATATTTTAGCATGCTAAATATCTCAGGGGCATCGGCGACACATCAGCGCTTCTCTCAGATTGCATCTTTGATAACAAACACTACACAATGCCAGAAATGTGGACGAGCACCGATTTGCCTCTGATTTTGTACATTTGTAGGTGATTTCTACAAAACTGTCTGTGTTAGAAAACTGGGACTAAAATTGTGCAGTGTGAACCCGCAATAAGCAGTTTAAATGAAAAGTTAATCGAAAGTCATGGCTTAATACTTGTACAAATAAAACAAATAAAAACCCATTGAAACCAGGCTATGCTAGGGGGCCAGGGCTATGCAGTCAAAATATTATATCAGTTATTTAGTATATATGTTACTGCATTGAACTGTAAGCGTGTAAGTGTCTGTACGTCCATCCAGGTTAAGTGAGTGGTAAAGTGCAGGGGACATGTCTGATAAAAGCAAATCCAAGAAGTCAAATTCCATTGTGATGAATTAGTGATGATAAAAATTTGGAAATTTGCATCCCTTCAATCATTAATCCATACTTAGTTTTGTGTTATCAAGTTGCAGTAGAGGACAGGACATGGGTTATTTGCCTGTTCATGTAAAACACCTGTGTGTGTGTGTGTGTGTGTGTGTGTGTGTGTGTGTGTGTGTGTGTGTGTGTGTGTGTGTGTGTTTGATGAACTTTATTTTTATGAGCACTGAACCAATATGCAAAGTGAAAACTTTAGTGAAAACTAGATTTACTCTTGATCATTAACATCAAGACCTTATGGTTTTACATTTTATACTGCTTTTTTCCCACTTCCTGCAGCAAACCACTTAGAATAATTTTAGGAATATGGTTAACAGAATATTGGTTCACCAATAACTTTGTGGTCTTAAGGTTTTTTTTTTTTTTTTTTGTATTTTTTTTTTTTTATGATGGCATTGATTCACCACATAATTCATTTTTTATTTTGTATTTATTTATTTATTTTTTGTGTGTGTTCTTCAGTATATAGTCCATCAATTGCAATTAAACTTTTTAAAAATTAATTATAAGGATGTGCATGAGTAGATTAGTGACAGCAGTGAGAAATCATGACCAGTCTGGTCTCATTATTTATACAGTACAATTATTATTATTATAATTTTTTTTTTTATGTGACATTTAGAGGTGACATTTACATTTAATTAGTTACAAAAACAATATGGAAATACTGGAAGTATCTACAAAATAAGCAATATTACATATTTAAATATTTTTTATTGTGTCCCACGTCAAACAAAACAAATATTGCAAAGTAATGTCCTTAATCATAAAAACAATAGAATCAGCTGATTAATTCCATTAATTAAATATTCATAGATTAAATTTGATTGGTAAAGTTTTTCATATGTATATTATTTACATTTTAGATGCTTCAGTGTTGTAGTAGAGCTACATTTTACATAAAATACAACAACTGAGCTCACATTGGACATTGTGAGGCTTTGTTTTGGTCTGCTAGCCTGACTACGTCAGACTTCGTACTTCCGCTCAATTTCAGTTCACTTGTGTACTCAGTCACAAGTTATGTTAATGTAATGGAAACCAACAATTGAATGTTGGGATGTAAACATTGGGATGAAAAGTTGTCTTGGTTTTTTTTTTTTTTTTTTTTTTTTTTTTTTTTTTTGAGCAATAATTGTATTTAAACAATAAGGCCCTTAAGGCCTTGTTGTGATTTATAATTGCTTAAATGCTTAAATTCATTTAAATGTGATGCATTAGAGATAAAAATTCTAAATTATTCAAAATTTTGGTGTGATGTTGTTGGCATATTGTGAGCTTTATGTACTCCAAATTATGTCACTTCCCAGTCTTTGTTTATGTGCACTTCTAAAGCAACCATGTCCTCACACATAAACACACAGCATATGTTACACAACACAGTACAATTGATTATCATTAATGTTACGTTTTCTGAAACACCGTTAAATTGTGTCTTAATGAGTTCTCAGGTGAGCTGTAAGTTGTGTCTCAGTGCTGTTGTTATGCACTGCGGTGGCTATGTGAGCGTGTCGTGGGATTCAGGCTCTAACTCTAACTGTGTGTGTGTGTGTGTGTGTGCTGTAGCTGTCATTTCTGCACAGCTGAGCCGTGAGTGATGTATTGTTGCCTGTTCTGATAGGGGTGGGACGCCACTGCTGCCTCTAAACTCTTAATAGTTTCATAGACTATTCTACATCAGCAATGTTGAAGGAGACCAGGCAGTTAACATTGTAAGGTGGATTTTCTGTCATGTGATGTGTCAACTTTATGGTAGGAGATTGTGTTTGTCTGTAGATTCCCTAAATGCGTCATGTGCACCTGAGTGTCTTGGAAACCATCAAACTGAAAGACAGAAGACGGCGTTTCAATATCTCTCTTTTACAGAACAATAAGTTCGATGAAGACTTCAAAGCTGGTCTGTCCGAATTTCTTTCATTTAATGTTGGTTCGGTTGAAGACCCTATTTTTGTCTGAGAAGCTACGGAAAGGTTTTATCATCAAGATTTTTCTATAGCCTTTGCCTACTAACATAAAAAAGGCATATAATCAAGAATTGACCATTTAGAAAAAGAATGTCAAAAACTTGATTTGTCACTAAAATCTTCTTTCTCTAATTCAAATTATAAGACAAAAGCATGATCCATATCAGGCTAGATAGTAAAAGCGATTTTTAACTTATTTTACATGTAACATCATACGATGCAGTATATTTAGAAGTATCCAAAGGCATCTGGTTATCTATTTACAAATAATGCAATTATCAGACACAGATAATACCTGTCACTCTCACTGTTATCCTTTCTTGCCCTCTTTGCAAAAAAAGCTGTGATTTTTCCACGACTAGCTTTCATAGTTTTGAAAGATAAAATCATTTTTTGATAGACCTGATAATTATTTTAGTATAATCATATCAATTATAAAGTAGCATTAAAAAAGTAGTGTTAAAAGGTGTAATAGTGTAATTTTTTACCATATAAAATTTAATAAAATTAGCAGCTAGCTAGCAACAGCTTGCTTTGTGCTTTGATCTAGTTTCATCTCACTCCAGTTTAACTTTAAACTAAATGTTTTTATAGGTAATTTACAACACACTGTCATAGGCCTATACATACTGTGGATTATTAAGGCTAAATTTTACTAAACACTCTTGCTAAATGGGGTAAGCACACTTACTTTCTCATTTCAGATGTGTATGTTCTTCTAAGAAGTAATGATTTGTTATACATCGATTCAGACACTGCCGGGCAGACCAATTGCTTTAACCATTCATTATAATGAATCGGTTCAAAGGAGTCATTAGGTCGCGAATCTGACTTTAGCGGACGTGTTGTGGGGGAATCCTAGCTGTTAGGACATCGCGAAAGATTTGTCAACACACACACACTCACAAAACACTTCATAACTGGATAGATTTTTTTTTTTGCGTTTATTTAAAGTTATGTCAGCTCCATGTGCAGAATGCTTGTCACAAGTTGTAAGAGAAGATAAGGCAACTTTTTTTTCACTGCAATTCACACCCAGCAGTAATTCAGGAAAAATATTCTCCGAATGCACCACGTGAAACATGGATTCGGTCTTCCGACCTTTAGGATCAGTTGATTTTGATGCGAGGGAGAGAGCAAAGACAGAACTGAAGACGGAGAGTGCGCGCGGGGGAGGGGCGCTGTGCTCGTTCTCCGTCACTCCGTCTGTAGCCTGCTTCACTCACAAAACACAATTACACATCAAATAAGACTTGGGCGGGACAAAAAATCGTTTTGGCGGCCGCCAAAAAATTTTCAATGTAGGAAAAACCCTGAATTTGTGATTCACAGAACCAGACAGTCCTATTACTTTTGTGGTGCCAGACCGAGCAAACTTTTAACCTTAAGACTGAAGCAAAATCAGGCAAAAGCCTACATTGAAAAAATTAAGCACCCTTCTATAGGATTGGTTGGGAATAGCAAAGAAATTAATTCCTCGTTTTCCGATTTCTTTTCCAAACTCTATACTTCACCAGACTTAATCCCTCAAAGTTCAAGTTGTACGCCTTTTTGCATTCTCTTACTCTACCTCGACTTAGTCATGAGGAAGCTGAATCTTTAGGACAGCCAGTTACTTTGGAGGGCAAAGAGGGCATTCTGAGGGTGCTAGAAAGGCAGAGGCGCCAGGCCCAGGCCGGGATCCTGGGGTATTTCTTAAATGTTTTGATCTTCTGGGACCATGCTTCCTGACTGCCATCCACAGCAGTGGGAGGTGGGAAAAGCCTTTCATCTGCAGATGAATCGCGGCACTTATAGCTGATACCCAAAAAGGGGAAGATCATACAGTTGTGCAAACTACAGACCCATTAGTTTGCTAAACACTGATATAAGTGTATGCCAAATTCGCCTTGCGACTACAGCGATATGTAGATTTTTTTGAGTCCATCCTGGCCAGTCTGGCTTCGTACCTAATAGAGTGCTTGTGAGGACATTAGGAGACTATTACATATCATTCATATGAATCCCAGGGGTTGTCCCACTCCAGCTACTTGTGATTTCTTTAGTTGGATACAGAGAAGCGTTTGACAGGCTGGAGTGGGACTTCTATCCTGAGTCTGTTTTGGAGGTGTTTGGCGGGTCTGGGCAAGGCTTCATAAACATGTTAAGAGTTTTATCATAGAAACCCACGGCCTCTGTTATGACTAATGGGAGTACATTCTTTGCCTTTAATTTACAGAGGAGGCACAAGACAAAGAGGTGCCCATTATCCCCTATGCTGTTGCAATGTCACTCGAGCCTAGCCCAGCTGATAAAGAAGGAAAATATCTGTTCAATCTCAGTTAACTATCTACTAAGCAACATATATCACTCTATATAGATGATATTTTACTGTTTTGTCTCAGGATCTTCAAGTTTCATTTCCCCAAATTACTGAAGGTATTTGAAAGTTCAATGGAGGCTCTCTGGAGTACAAAAATGAATTGGGATAAATCCTCTTTTGCTTCCACTTAATAGCTTTGACTAAGAAAGGTAGGGCTACCTTGTAACATCAATCTTCACTTACTAAGTTGCTGAAGCATTTGTTGTTCACTCTTCCATCCATGGCATACCTGGTGCCAATTATCCTACAAATTCTAACTAAGGTTAGACAAGATCTCCAAAAAATGGACCTGCGTTGCCATTTATCATTTACATACCAGAATAAGCGAGTGTTAAAATTGTGTGCTGCCACGAATCCAATTTTCTTAGCTCCATGATTCCGTTACCTGCACCTAAATGTTTTGGCATAAGCTCCAATTCTAATATTACATTAAATTCTGTCTAGGAATGTGAAGTACCTTAGATTGGAATTTGAGAAAAACACTGCAGGCATTTTTAAAACTTATAATGGTAGATTAAGCTTTTGAATTTCGAATTGTATCCTTAGGTCCTCTCTCAAATCAAATTCATTTAAGGATTGGCTAGACCCGCTCTCTAGGGTTCCAACACTAAAATATGGACAACAGTTGCTGATAAGGTCTCCAGGTATATTGCTGCAAAGAAGCAATGTTCAGGACTCAGTTTGAACACTTTACTAACTTACTTTATCCCCATTTCTTTGTATTTAATTCTCTTATTTTTTTATTGTTTTTTATAAATGTTTTTTACCATTCCTGTTGACACAAGACTTTCTGTAGACTTATCTGTTCATTCTGTACCCCATTAAAAAGAGAGACATTACACTTGGGGTGGTGATAAGAGACCGCGGGGTGGGGTGTTGTTTGTTGTGTTTCTTTTGTATTTATTGTCAAAAATTGAAAATTTAATAAAAAATAAAAAATTGAAAGACAAAAGCTCTACATGAAGGTGTGTGTGAACTATCTTTTTGATTTATTTTAGTTAGCTAGATTAGACTGTGTTTAAAATAATTTGGAGACATTAAATATTGTGACAGATAAAAGCATGAATAACATTGCAAAAAAACAAATTAGAAGAAGGCCAGGTTACTGGGATAGGTAGTTCTCTCTTTCTCCTCTTTCGAATTTTTCAAAATTCAGAAACCACAGGAAGTTAGACCGATGGATGATTCAACACAAGTTGCAATTTTCTCTGGACACAGGGGGAAAGCCAACCAACTCATTATAGATGAAATGTGGACCTAAACAACATTATTAGTATATAAAACTAATGCGTTTATAATGCAATTCAATCAAAATGTCATTATTGTTTCACTTACTATAGATTTAATATTACATGTTTAAAGATACTGTTTTAAGTCTTTAATATAGAATATCGTCTTTAATATAGAAAGACAACTCACAATTTTAAAGAAAACTTCAAAAAATAACTTGTTGTAAATTATATAATTGACCATTAGATGACAAGGCAAGGTAGTGAGGTTGTAAAACGCATGGGTGCACACCCCAAAATTATAATTATGCTCAAAATTAATTTTGGGACAAACTTCAAAGATACTAAATATATTAACTATTATATATATATACATATATATTATATTAATATATTATAGACTATATATATAGATATATTAGGGAGAAAGACGGTTGACATGCCCTGCCCTTGTGTTTGCAGTTGCTTCGTGACAAACTGGGCTACAATATTATTGTGTGTAATAGCAGGATGTGTTTTTTTTGAGGGAACGAAAACCTTTCCGTGTGGTTAGTGAAACCTACACTTTGAAAGTCACTGACATAAGTCCAAGCCACAAGACTGTCAAAAACCTGGACCTTGTAGCCTAGAATTTTGCTTCAAACTGATGTGACAATCATGTGTTTACTCGCTCACAGAAACCAACGATGATTTAAATTTTCTAAGACACTTTTGTTTCGAAAGGGCATTATGTGCGTATGCGTGATTGACAAAGGCCCGCATAATGAGCTGCATAATGAGCCTTTCAGACAGGTGTGTGACCAAGAAGAAAGAGTTACAACAAAGAATGTGAGGACAAAATAAATGTATATTTTTTTAGGTTTGTAGTTTATTTGGAATATATTTAATTATCCCACAGAATAACTTGAGATTCACTTGCGAGTGCAGTTAAACAGTTTATTAGGAACAATCAAAGCTTTCTTTCAAAGCTGAATTTTTAGCATCATTACTCCAACACACGATCCTTCAGAAATCATTCTAATATTCTGATTTGCTGCTCAAAAAATATTTAATATTATTATTAATGTTGAAAAGAGCTGAGAAAAGGGCATCTCAGTCGTGGTATTGCTGACCCGAGTCTCGAACCCACAACCTTAGGGTTAGGAGTCAAACTCTCTAACCACTAGGCCATGACTTCCTTAAGACTTAGGCCACGACTTAGGCCATGACTTTTAAACTGCAAAAGTTGATTTAATTATGAATCCTTCATGTTCTGCCTGACTCTAATGAATGGCGCAGTCTCAAATAGTTTATTTTACCAAGCTGTGTGACGCTCGCGGTGATTTCAGCTTCTGTCGTCCCTCTAAATGAGGGACGGTTCAGGTTTTTCTGAATGAAAGAAAGTTGTATTTGTAACAGTTATTGTATTATCATCACTTGGTGCTAAATAAAAGTTTTATTTCTATATACTGACTCCAAGCTTTTGGACATGGATAGTGTTATTGTTACACTTTGAAGTAAGCACTGGAGTAATGATGCTGAAAATTTAGCTTTTGATCAAGGAATAAATAAATTTTTTAAATATATTCACATAGAAAAGCAGTTTTATTAAATAGTAAAATATTTTCACAAGATTACTGCTTTACAAATGCAATACTTTGTATGTATTTTGGATCAATAACTAAATGCAGGCTTTGGTGAGCCAATGTCACTTCTTTACAAACACATGACCAATCTTACTGTTCGAAAGCTTTTGGGTGGTATTGGTATGTTGAAAATAAAGACATCACATACCATAATTTCCAAAGTGTATATTGCTTATGGGCTCTGAGGACATACCAAAATTTCTTGAATGGGGTGTGTGTGTGATAGGGTGATGCTGAAAACATAGTTTATCGGCAAAAATCCATGCCGATAGTTTTCCCGGGTTGCGTCCATTGCTGGAGCAGCTGTGAAGGGTCTGTTTTCATTATACAGTGCGAGAGCGGCCTCTAGTGGTTGAAATCACTGAAAGCACGTGCTATTTGTTTAGACTTGTGATGCTGCACGCTGAACAGCAGGAGAAACTTCAGACCCGGATTTAAATGCAGCTGACAGAAAATCCTGGAAAGTCATGGAGAGCCACAGTGCGCGTTTTCCATTAAATTACATTATATTTGCCCTGAATCGTTGTTAATGTACATAATGAATTGTTATTGAGCATTTTCATTGAAACGTTTGTAATTGCGAGGCTTCTAATAAGTCTGTTATTGCTTCATTTATAGAGCTTAATATAGGATCGTTCTTTCCCATTGCTTCCATTTTTTAAACACTGAACTTCACACTAGGATCGACTAAATTGTTTCGTCTTGAAGTAAGCTTGCAAAATAAAAATGTTTTAGACCGCTGCCGAGTTGAACGCGATGCGTCAGGAGTGTGTGTGATACCGGTGTGTTCTCCTAGGATCAGCGCTGATCCTTTATTTTGATTAGATACTCATTAAGTGTTCAAGAATAGAAGCAAGTTAAGTGTGAGAGTATACATTGTGTGGTATAATTGTAGTGCCCTGTGATTCTGTGATGCAAGAAAACGCGGACGAACTCATGGAACCAGTCATAAAAACACCATAAAAATTGCATCAGTAAACATGGAATATCCGGAATTGGTCAATTTTTAATTATTATCAAAAGTAGGTTCATTACTAAATCAGATCTCGATATGGACTAGATCGGTTACTGTTAGTGAAAAAAAACAATGAAAGTGACGTGATATACCGCCAAGTATGTGACACAGCATTTAACCCACCAAAGTGCACACACACAGCAGTGAACACACACCTAGGATTAGGAGTAAAACTTTCTAACCACTAGGTCATGACTTCCCTGTGACTTAGGCCATGACTTCCCTGTGACTTAGGCCATGACTTAGGCCATGATTTTTAAGCTGAAAAAGTTGATTTAATTATGAATCCTTCATGTTCTTCGTGACTCTAATGAATGGCACAGACGCAATATTTTATTTATACTCAAGCGTGTGTGATGCTCGCGGTGATTTCAGCTTCTGTCGTCATTCTAAATGAGGACGTAAGGGTCTGTTCAACATCTCCAGAACTGCTCTGAGAGAGCTTTTATGAGCTTCTGACAGTTTGATTTGAGTAAAACTGGCCTCATATCACATACACAGAACTGTAAATGTATTCAGGGCAACCCGTCAAAATAAAAGTTTGGTCTATTTTTCAGTAGAATGTACATAGCCTACTACTACTACTACTACTAAAGTGAAACAAACATTATTTTTTAAGGAATAATCACACAACATTTCTTCCATGTTTTAATGTTAATTCACGAGTTCACACTTAAAGTTTAATGCGTATTTGGCGTGCTGTCTGGAGGGAGGGCTCCGAGCTCTGAGTTCTCCCCGAACCCATATTTCTCCCCCCTATGTAAGTGGTTCAGGACTAGAAGTGTGGAGAAGGGGTGGTGGGCCCGAACCTAGAGTATTCCCCCCAAAAAGCTAAAGAGCAGAAGGGACGGCCCGCCCAGAACTAAAACCCCCCAGAGGTGCTGCATTTGGCGGGCTAGCATCTCAAGAAGGCTCTGGATGTTTGGCCAGGGGGCCCATGATGGCTGACTCACTGTACACGGACTGTGGGCCCTCCTGGCCTGCAGCGAGGGGGGAGCAGTTGGTGGGCTGACTGTTCAGGCTGAGTTTAGCCTTCTCCGCTGTGGGGCCAATGCTCGCCCTGGACAGAAGAAAAACAGAAAGAGGAAAATGAGAGTTTGACGGGAGATTTTCTCACACCTCGTCTGTTGTGAGACCCAAATGCTTTCAATGGACGCGAAAGAAAAGCGTAAGTGCTCTACCGGGAAAGTTCTAGCTGCGTCTGCTGTGAGACCAATGCCGCTGGACAGGGAAAAGTGGAAAGGAAAAACCGGAAGAGGAAAATGAGAGCTGACCGGGAGATTTCCTCACACTGCGTCCGGCTGTGAGACCAGTGCTCGCTGGACGAAAGAGAAAACGTAAGTGCTCTACCGGGAAAGTTCTTCACTGCGTCTGCTGTGAGACCAAATGCTAGATGCACTGCGTTGAGACCATCGCAGAGGACAAACAGGAAAGAGGGAAAATGAAAATGAGCTTGACCGGGAGATTTTCCTCTACAACTGCCGCCACTGTGAGACCAGATGCTCACTGGAGGCAAAGAGAAACGTAAGAGCTCTACCGGGAAATCTTCCTGCATGCGAGACCAACTCTGTTTTTTGTTTTTTTTTTTTTTCTTTCTGTTATTCAAGAAGGGTTTGGTGCTAGCTTTTTTAATGTGGAATCAGTTGGTCCTGATATAACTATGGAAAGCATCTGAGGACCATCTCCCAAGGGCTTGGATCTGCTGTTGGGAGAGGCCTTTTGGGCTGCTGAAGTTGCTGCCCCCAATACGGAATGATGTGGACTTGAAACATTCTTACTGAAAAAAAATGACAATAATGAATGATGTTGGGGAACAATTTGAGGTGTTTCCTGGAACCATAAACGTGTCACAGGTTATGTCTTGGATTGGTCTATGAATATGGGTTCCTAGAGGAGATTTAGGCCTGAGCGCTTCTCCCATTGGTGAATATGGCAAGAATTGTGATTGGTTATGGTTGGATTGGGCTGATGAGAGATTAAACACATGTAGATGAAAATGATCTTTTGTGGTTTTGGTCGGATCTTACTTGTTTAAATCAAATCTGAAATTGATTCCCCATCTAGTACTGATAAGTCCTGAGATGGGGGGGTGATTTTTTGAAGTCAAATTTGGAAGTGATGGGCGAGTTCCGAGAATCTGAGAAACACCAAAAAAGGCTAGGATAAACATTAGCGTCGAGTGTTCTTGTGAGCGGGTACTGGCGATGGGCTGCTGTAGCCTGCTGACTGAGGGTGTGAATACATTTGTTGAGAATGTCTAGCGTTATGGGTTTTGTTATGAGCGATCGGGTTTGAGTGGGGCTGGGATCTTTGAATCCCTTTGATCAGGAGGAGGTTTGTGAGGTTGTTTATCTCAGGGGAAGGAGCGCCGTACATCAATTTATGGACAGAAACTGGATGCAGCTCAAGTAATCTTTGATGGACCCGACTTGAAGGCCCTTAATGCTATTAAGGTAGGAAATATACAAGAGGTGACTGAAGAAGAGAAAAATCAAGGGAAAGGCATGTTATAAGAGACATGGAATGTTTTTAAACATCTCCAAGCCAGTCATGTAGGATCGGAGGGTTCTGGGAGTAACTGTTTGAGGATAGTGTCGAGCGATGCGTTTCAAGCAGGGGTTTTTAAAGGGTGAGGTGTGTTATGGGAAATTAGTTCTGAATAGCTGAGGTACTGGAGTTGCGGATTGATTCTGCCTCTGGAGCCAGCGTCCTGAATGTTCTGAAACAGAAGAACGAGACAAGGGAGTTCAGCGTTTTGGTTTTCTGAACCCAGGATTGAGGTTTAGCAATTATGATGAATTGGTCGTCAAGCTGAAATCCAGGTGAGACGCCGTAACAATGTTGCAATCAGAAGCAGGTGAATGGGAACGGCCTTTGTTAATTGCAAATGCACTGTTGCGTCGTTGTCGCAATGCACTAAAATGCTACTAGCGGCCCATTCGTTCCTGCCCCCACAAAAAAGCTGATACTACGAGAGTGTTGTAAAGCTCGAATAGAGTGAGGCTTGAGATATGTCCTGGGAGCTGCGGTGGCCACAGAGCCGCGAACCAACGACCTTGAAAAAAGCCCCGAAACCGATTGATGGGGGCGGGTACTGTGTACAGTTGGGATATCGGTTGCGGGATGAAACCCAAGTTGTTATAGAAAAGGATAGGCCGTTCCTCTGGTTTAGAAATGTTGACCATAGCCTGAGTTGGCATCGCAAACATGCTTGCGTTTATTGAAATGATGGTCCTCTAGTGAGTGAACGGAGGATGCAGTAAGAGAGGCAATGCGATATGAAGGGAACGGCCTGCGAATGATGCGCCTGCGAGTTTAAATGTCCGAGCGAGGGTTAGGAGTTCGAATTGAACAATAGATTTTTCAAGGAAAGTAGAATGAGACGAAGAATATTCGGTCAATTTTCTCTTTGGGCAGGGATGCTTGGGAAATGTGTTCTGAATTCAAATTAATTCCTAGGAACTCAATGGATGTTGCAGGGCCAATGGTTTTTCCTTCTGCGATCAGGAATTCCTTAGATCAGAAAAAAACGTTTTTTGGACTGTGAGGATGTGTGCGGCTGGGATGCAGGGAGGCGAGATTATTAAAAAATCGTTCTAGCAGGTGAATGTGAGGTGGGAAAGGCGTAGTTGTTCGCCAAAATCCGGACGGGATCTGATAGCATGTCGAAAATTTAGGTCTGGCTTTTGCTCGAAAGTTAAATGGCACTGCGAAATAATATTTCCCAAGTCAGTGAACTCCAAATAGGTGCCAATGCATCTGGATGGATGGGCATTACTTGAAAGCAGATGTTAGGTCAATTCTTTTGCAAGCCAAGCACCAGACACCTGGCGATTGTTATGTCGATGAGGCCTGATCTATGTCGTGGTATTTTATGCAGCGGGAAAATTCAACGAGCGGATCAAGCTGGATGTTGGGAACCGGGGACTTGTGTGGGGCTGACAGATCGATTATTAGGCTTTTTTTTACCCGAGAATTTCTCTGTAGCCACTCCAATGGGGCTAATCGAAAAAACAGATCAAATGGGTTGTCAAACGGGCCGATCCTGAAGCCTGACTCAACGTCTTTTTTGATCGTTGTGTATCACACTCCAGGTTCTATGAGGGCGGATTGAAGATTATTACCTGTGATTTGTTGGGGAGAGAGTGTGCATTTCTAAGCCGGGTTTAAAGCCAGTATTTAGGGCGCTTGACAGGGGCAGATTAATGAGTACAATCAGCGTCCGGGTGTGATGAGCTAGTTTGAAGTGCATGCGCGCGAAATATTTACAGGTAGTCCGCCAAATATTGTTTTTATTTTTTTAATTCACAGAATTTTGTTAAACGGACATAGGATGAGGGCATGATGAGTGACCGCCACAGAAGCTACAGATGTGCCATAATAAACCGGCAAGCGTGGGCTCTGTACATTTTACCTTTGTTAAATGATTACAGGGCTGTCTGCTTTTCGTCGAAAGGGGAGTGGAGTCCTGGTTTGCATTGGTGGTTGCTGCCCGAGGCACGTAGCTGGTGGATTTTACCGTGTTTGTGTTCAGAAGGGAAGAGAGGAAGGGTAACCTAACTGGGCATGATTGCAGTTGTGACGTGCGTCACTGACCTGCCAAACTGTGCAAGTAATGTTTTTTGCAACCCTAAAAACACTCTGCTTTTGAGATCTGAGAGAGTGTGCCCCCAGTATGTGCGCTGATTCCACTGTGGACTCGCACGCACTTTTTATGGAACTGCAAAACCCGTTTATGGTACAATGTAGAATGGGGGCCTACACCCCCATAGGACAGCGCTGCGCTTCAGCTATGATTTGCTTGATTAATCGTTCATTTCGCTGCCGCCTGTTGTGGAAAGCTGAACAGATGATGTCAGTGAAACGGGGAAAAAGCTATTGCAAATTCAGAAAAATGAAAGAACACGAGATAAAGTGAGTGCTTGTTGTGTTTTTCAGGGTAACTGAGAAGCACCGCAATCTATTTGGCGGTCTGGTTCCGTTGCTGGGAGTAGAGGGAGACAAGAAGAGAAGAGAGAAGAGAGGAAGGTCTAAATCTGCACCTGAGAGGAATCTTGTGCGGCGGATACCTTTTGGGATACTGGTGGTGGTTTTTCCATGGTGGACTGAGTGTGGATGGAACCGGCATCGGAGTTGCTGTTGAAGAAAGAATATGGTGTGATTAATTTGTATGAGAGAGCCTGGGAAGGGTATAATCCGGGCTGCGAATGTCGGCGACGGCCTCACGCTTAGATGCCCCGCGGTGGCTTAAAAGGAAAGTTAGCTGGAGAATATGATGAAAAGGGAAGGATTATGGATGAAGTGTGGGCTTTGAGCTGCAAGCGGAGGCGAGCCTGCGCTTGTTGAGCTACTGGAGCTGCAAAAGCCACTGGAAGTGGGTGGGCGTTATAACCAGGTGGATATGAATTGTTGACTATGCTTGGGCCTGTGCTGCTAGAAGCAATGGCCTCCGCGCTAGTGTCTGCAACGTGGGGCTGTAGGCCCCTGAAAGGCAAAAGGGTTATGAACCCGTGGAGTATAAAAATGAAGTGGCTGTTGGAAGGCCGCTGGGCACGGCTTGCATGGCGGCACTGCGGGCAGCAGAAACCGTGGTGGAGGGCTGGGCCTCAGCGAGAGGTGGCGTGTGGACCTGCCATGGCGGACTCTGGGTGTGGCCCAGGCTCGCTGAAGGCCTGTTGCGCGGCTCGAATGGGCGAAGCGAGAGACGGATCCTGTGCGGGAAAACACGACGGTGATGGCTGGGCAGGAGAATTTTGCGGCCCTGCCCCGCCCCTTGCCTGCCTGCCATGCCCTGCACGCCCTGCCTGTGGGTCGTTTGGGGGAGTTGACTGTAAGGAAACGTAACAGATCATACAAGCCGCTTTGTCATTTTTTCATATGAAAGCTGTGATGTCGACAGGTTGCCCAGCGCTTCCCCTCAATCCAGCTACGGCCATTTCCCGAGAGGTGGGATACCGTCGCGGTACGGCCGAGTTGTAGGAGGAGGCTGGGGAAGAAGTGATAGCCTTGCCGGGGGTGTCGAAGATGGCCTTGGCATCTTGGGGTGAGTGTAGGCTGTTCGGGCCGGTGGGTGGGCGCGTGGAAGAAGCCTGGGGCTCAGTGCGATGTTACGGCGTTGGAGGGAATGGGTGGGACCGCGGAATGCGAAGGTGCATCCCTGGTGATGTTTACTTCCTCATCGGATGAAGAGCTTAGGTGTTTAGACCTTATGGTAGCAGAGCTGAGACCAAAGAAGCTACTAAACTGCTGCAAGACTGTCAAATGAATTGAGGTGAGACTGCTGTCGGATGAAGAGCTTAGGTGTTTAGACCTTATGGTAGCAGAGGGTTATTATCTGAACATGCTCCTCCGAACTTGTTAATAAAACTCATTAAAACGTAGAAACTTTTATTTTGAGATTTACTATTACTAATAGTAAATCCCCTTTGTTTGCCCAAAAAAGGTTTGCTTAATTTCAGTAATTAAAAGATTAAATGAAATTAATGTTTCATGCCTCATTTGATAACCAGAAAAAATTTAAATAACAGACAGAATATTGAGGGGAAAAAAATCACACGGCTTCTTTAAGAAAATAATCAAATAAATAAGTGTTTTATGGATTCAAATAATTACACATGCTTACACACAGAATTTGGTAACAATAAAAAATATGGTAGAGAAAAAATAAAAATATTTCAATGGGCCCTAAACATGGAATTTTTGCTTACGTGGAATAAACTGATGTGAAAAAGGTAGAAGTTTCATGGTTTTAAGTAAGTGGACTCATTTTTGATTAATAAACTTTAAACTATTAAAACAGAGTGGAGAAACTTTTGGAAAAAAAAAAAAAAAAACGGACTAGAAAACAGAATCAGAAATAGGCAAATGGAAATACCCGAATTTGAGAAAAAAATAAAAAGCGGAATGTAGGAAAAAATAAAACAGATTTTGGGGTAATTTCACCACATTTACTAGTACTATTTGCTACTTTTATTATTATAACTCCTACTAGTATGATCAGTACGTCGTTTAAACGTAGACCTTGTAAAGCTTCTTTAGCTATACTGTAAGTATTTTCGGTGTTGATCAGGAGAAGATGCCACAAATTCCTTGTCCGGGTCCTCTGTGTCTGTCCATCTCACCATATGCTGTGTATGCTCTCTGTGTCATCCACGCCAACAAGGATGCACACAGCGGAGGACCGGTGACAAGGAATTATTGAATTACGTCATTATTTTTGTTTTCTTCGCTTACAAAAAGTGTTCCCGTCGCTTCATATTAAAAACAGATTGCCAACATCTGATGGCAGGTAGAGTATTCTGAAGTGGACTTTCATACCTTTTCTGGACCTTGGCACTGTTATTTATGTGCGCAGTCTATGGGACAGTCATCACAGGCCTTCCAGTTTTCATCCAAAATATCTTTAAATTGTGAAGTTGCAAAAAAACGAAACGGAGCTGTTACGGCTTTGGAAAACGACATGGAGGTGCAAGGATTAATGACAAAATGTTTATTTTGGGGTGGAGTTTCTCTTCAGGACACCACTATACAAATGCTGCATTATGTAAGGGAATTTTCTGGGACACAACCTCAGCAACTCCATGATTCAGACCCCGTCGAATTGAATGTATCTTTCAATGCACCGCTTGAAGTAATGATTCAGTCATTCAATTCAACACTAGGGGTTGTAATGATGTACTCAACTCTAAGATGCTTATAGGATTCTGATATTGATTCTAACAATTACATTTTCTCACTATTGTTTTTAAACACAATTAGATTAAGTAATGAAAAAGATGTACTTTTATTATTTATCAGACAAAATGCTGCACATTCTCGTTAAAATTGAAATAGTCAAATAAGACTAAATTTAAATGTTAAAACAAATCCTGAATCCAATTATAGAAAACAAACTTTGCCTGTGTCTTCCTTTCTAAAGTAGAGGCAACCCAGCTTGAGTAATCATAAATCCAACCAAATGCTTCACACATGCAGCTGATAGTTTTGATTCAAATTAGATTTAATAATTTCGAAATTTGACAGCAGAAAAACAGAAGAGGTCTAAGTTGGTAGCATTGTGCTGAAACGATACTAAATAAAGCAGGTGGTAGCGCTGATGGCACAGCAGCGATACAGCAATTGCCTTGGTTGGCGCTGTAAACAAAAAAAGCGCTGTGCTTTGATAAATACTACATTGAAAGACAGAGGTTAAAAAGAAAATCCGCCTTCTAAACTTCACTGCTCTGTAGAAGGAACATAGTCAAGTTCCCCTCAAAGGTACGCTTAATATCATAAACCGTACCGCCCAATTACGTATTAGCGAAGTCAGTTTGAATCAATCTCACACATTTATATCGACATGTACTTCCAACCAGCGCTCAAGGGTTTGGCCCTCATTCACATCCAATACATTAACACACATTTACTTACCAGTACTTCAGAATATATGATTTATTGTGTTTTATTTTTTTTTTTTTTTTTTATAATAATGAATTAGCTTGGACTAGATTATTGACATCTCTAAAAACATAGATAAACACTGTATTTTCATTGTAACTATTGTTTTTTTTGTAATGTTGTTGTTGTTTGGTCTTTATCAATCATGTGTTAATTTCAGTTACTTATTTTTATTTCTGTGCTTTAGTTTGGGTTAAACATTATGTCATTAGGCTCATTTCCACAGCCCATGAGCAGTCAGTAATGTTCTGCGTTGGACACCAGATGCCTTCTCGTTCTGTATTTAGCGACACCAGTGAGGTCTGTTGTGCCAGCAGTGATGCAGAGGGGACGAACAAAACAATATAAGATGTTGCCGTTTAGTCTGGGCTGCGGAAAAATGCATTCGTACTGACAAGCTTTATCATCTACCAGGGTGTAAAGCCTGGAAACAAAGCGCCTAAGCTCTCTAATTGAAAGGGATCAAGACAAACAAGTGTTAAACTAATTATTTATCGGGTGCGTGCTTGGTTGGTAGGGGGAGGAGCTAAATTAGGTCTGTTACAGCGTGGTGTAATATTGGAATCTGTATCTTTTTGCTATGATGTATCTGTTTTATTGACAGGGTTATTAGAGTATCTTGGTGGTGATGGCTAGACTGCTAAGAAAGTGGTCACCTATAGGGCAAAGCGTGCGTTAGAGGACCATGAAAGCAGGAGGTCTAACCAAGCTAGCCAACAACAAAGCAGACAGCTAAAGAGCTAAAAACAAAGATGTTCAGTGGACCTGTCAAACATCATCAATCTGGTTATTAGCCAAATTAGGAAATGCCACACCTGGAATCACCAAAACAGAAGACTCCAAAACAAATAAGAAATTATTAAACACAATGACAACAATAGCCATACAATTAAAAACAAGATCTGGTTTGACTTGATGTTTGTTGTACCCTATTTGACTTTTGTAGTTACAGAGTTGTTGGTTACTTAGTTGCCAAAAAAGTTATTATCATGACAGATCTTTGTTTACATTATCAAATCTCTTCAAAGTAATTCTTCACATCCATAGTGAATAATATAAAGTAATGCTTTAAATTTAAAAAAACCAGTAAAATTTATTAAAAATCTTAAATTTGGGGATTGAAGACAAAAAGTTGGTTATTACTAATTATAAGATGAGTATATTCACGATAAACTGTTAAGAAATTATTTTCACTTTCGGGGGGGGGGGGGGGGGCCCTCTGGGGGGGGGGGGGGGGGGGGGGGGGGGGGGGGGGGGGGGGGGGGGGGGGAATGTTTAGAACACTCTTAAATAATAGTATAAAATATTTGTTTTACTGAGGTAATTAACTTTAATAGGAGCGTTTTGAAATAAGAAGATATAAATAACAGTTAAGAATTGTTTTTTTCTTAAGAATTTTCATTAATCTTGTCCCAGATCTTACTACCAAACGAGCCAGTATTGTATAATGTGCACAGTAAATAGATGTGTATCTATATATAACTTGTGCTTCCTGCTGCATTTTTAAGTTTTTGTAATGAATACCTGCCATAGTGATCACACTATGGTGAGTGAGGTACAGTTGAGAGTTGTACAGAAAGACGGAGGTTTACTATCTATGTACGATTAGACATTTAAACCTCACCAACCTAAATCACCTGATAGACTGGAGTATGTGTCCTTTATTTCAATTTACAATGGACTTCTACAGATAATTCAACCTTCCTGGTAGTGATGTGAATGTATACGTCGTTTTAGAATGATGATGTTTAAAATTGTACAACTTACACCCTTTTATGTAAGTCACTTAGACAACTTGGCAGTAAAACAACCCCAAAAACTAACCCAACCAGAGGTGAAGGATTGGCTTGGGACCAAAACTTAAAGCCACTAGACTTAAACCAGAAAACATATTTGCAGGTGTACATTTAACAGTCTATCCTTTTTGTATGTCCATTTGTCAAACATATGACATTCATGTTTTGATCCTTCTGGTAATACAGGGTTGTTGTTGTTTTTTTAAAATTAAAATAATGATCGATATAACCATGTGAGGGACACTCAATATCAAAATAACACTAATTAAATGGGTTGGTTAGAATTAGATCATGTGATAATTTAAATACATCATTAATATAACAACTGATGGTTTTCTGGTAACACATAGATGCTAATAATTTGGAGAGTACAGATACAGACCTAGGAGATAGAAACAGTCCATGACAATATTTACACTTACTCTGTCAAACACAAAGGAGGGTTAGGAAGACAACAGCTTTTTCTCTGTCACATTATTTGTACTGAATCCACAGTTTTAGAATTCCTTGTCCAATATCCATTACAATAACAGGGAATATCTTGTTGCAGTTTTTATGTTTTTGTTGCTCTCCACTTGGAGGGTTTGGAAAGGTATTGATTGCCGATACCAGTAAGTTCCATGAGTGCGACGCGCGTACCTCGTTACATTGTTTTCATTGAAGCCGTTGTCAGTGTTAAACATTCATACCTCTTTCCATGCAAAAACATCACCAGCAATCCCCAGATTATTGGTGATTATTGGTGCTGCATTTTACTGCACGTCCTATTATCCAGAGATTCTTATTTGAACTTGACAAACTGTGTAGCATTATAAAAGATTTACGGACTGCAACTTCAATGTTTGATGATGTTTTTGATAAAACGTGTTATAGTAAATTTGCCATAATTTTCTAATTATGTCAGAAGTGCAAAATCAACATGCAAAGTAAATCAGTAGTACTGATTTTTTCAAATACAATTACAAGACACCAACATATTTATCTGACTATCTGCATTTATTTGTGATCACACCAGCGCTTTTGCTAAACATCTGTCATTAGGATTTTTAGTCCAAAAGGCCCACATTTGAGAATAATATAATGTCTGTTAAGTTACCACTAAATTCTATTGATCAGATGTGCCATTAGAGGATTCCAAATGCTGCGTTTTCTGTCGTCTCTCTTATCCAGAATGAGTGTGTAGGACTCAGGGCAGAGAACAAACTTGCTTGTAGCTCCATCAGTGTATATTACATGATCATATTACACCTTTCCTTATGATGGTTAAAGGTTCCAGTATAGATTCCTTATTCCTGTCTCTTACACCAACGGCAGTGTTGCTATGTCATCCTGCTGCGGTTTAACTTTAACAGGCCAGTAATTTTCTACATGTTGAGCATTTTCCTGTTTAAGTGAATATCTTATAATATGTTTTTGAAATATGTAGCCACGGTGGTCTTGTGAGGCACAACATGTATTTCCTTTTTATGTTTACACAATAAAAGTATAGCAGAATGATAGTACATCTCACTTGAGTATCACTCAACTTCTGGTTCTTGCCAGACAAGGTGGGGGACAGACAACTTATTCTGCTTATTCTGTTCAGAATCAAAAGTTCAAGGTGTATATTTGGGACCATCGTGAACCATCTGTACTTTACACTAAGACCCAAAACAAACACATCTTTGTTGTTGTCTGTCTAGATATTTTATTAATGTATTAGTCAAAAACCAAATATACTTCTGTAGTTTATCCTAGTGACTTTCTAGGTGCCGTTTTTAATAAACTTGTTTTCGGCCACAGTTTTGAATCAGGCCCTATTTAAAGTGGAGTCTGTTATAGAAGTGTTCAGCCCACCCATCATTATTGTTTATTTTCAGAGTGGGCTACAGTGGCTCCTTCACACCAAAGGAATTTGAGACATTACTGTAAGGAATTTATTTATGGTTGGTACTCACAGACTTACTGCTGATATGGTTCCCTTTGTTCTGAGATATGTCAGATGAAATACTCAGAACTCTTCCGCCTACCGTCTCAGATAAAACATTAACACCAGGGAAAAACTTTTCTCTATCCTTTTCAGCCTCTTACATTTATATTTTGATTCTAGAATTGTGCCTTTTCTGATCTCTTTGAACACAGGGTTTATAGACTGTGTAAGCATTCATACTGCCATATTTTGACTAATATTGCTGACTAATAATATTATTAACTAAGTTAGCAGCTTCATTGGTTGCAGTGCAATTTCCCATTGCCAACCAACTAAGTTGCTAAGAGGTTAGCAACTATGGTTTTGGGAAACGCACCCCAGAGCAGTAAAACTACTCTCTATATCATTAAAAAAAATCTAGAAACGCAAATAATATCAATATTGGAGCAAAAGTACCGTTCAGTTAAAACATTCAGAAAATGGTTACAGTGCAAGCCCAAGCTACAGTTGCTGTAGCCATGTCGGTCCGGGAGATGCTGTGTTTCGTTGTGAAAGCGAAACTACTTTGTTGTGTCTTCCAAAAGAGGGACACAACTAGAAATCAGTGTTAAGTGTATTACAAACACGGTTCCAGAACAGGTTAACCCAAAAAATTGTGTGTGTGCATGCATTTTATGGGATGACTGTTTCCTGGAACCTGGGAGAGTAGCCTACAATGCCGGTAATTCTGACTCAACAGCCTCATAAGTATTTTTTCATATTTAAAGAATTTGCAATGATTGATTAAAAAAATGATTTTTGAGCAGTGTCGAAGCAGCATGTTGTTGCTTGTCACATTCTCCAGATCCCAAATGCAGACAGGTTTTATGTTGCTTACGCCGTGGCATGCAAAGCAAGGTGCAAAACAGCACATTATAAGTCATGTTAATCAGTAATTAGTCCCCACTGGATGCAACAAAGCCTCCTGTAATGGGTTTTATTGGTTTTGTCTCATCGCGCCGGTTAGAGGGTTTATACCCCCCCCCATCACAGTATGGTTATTATGGCGGGGAAAACATTTCCGGTGTTTCACACTTAAGGCATTCAGACAATCACAAGCACTGGATAGCCGGGCCAATCACGGTTGAGCCCACGTACCTTGCTTTTTCGCCCCAGCTTTGTAAAAACGATGGATGCGTGAAGAAAGGCGGGGCATAGAGGGGAAAAAACAATAATGTACAGTAGTGTAGGAAATAATGTGTTTTTTGAAACTCAAAACCACCTCATAAACACATTTCTTACACCAAATACACCAAATAATGTTTCTTTTTTAGCAACGTTATTAGGACCCCTTTAAACAAGAAGTCCTTTATAATTAGGGCTGATTTGCTTATAAAATTGTTGGTTTCCTCAAAAGATGTCCTAAAATTGCTTCAAAATATATATTTAAAGTCAAACATGTGGCTCGGCCTTTATTTAAGTATGTATACCCATATTTTAGAAAGACTGGTATCTTATCTATTCTATTTATTATTTGAATATCTTTAGTATTGTTGTTATTATTTCTATTTTGACTTGGTGCCTGAATAACGGTACTCTTGGCAACCCTTGTATAGGAGATTTTTTGGACAGGACGGGCCAAGACCTTGTGGCAGAACAGTGACCATTTTTGACCATCCAACACAACTGGTCCTCCTGCCAATTTATCTCCCCTAGGGAAACGCTAGCCTGTTCAAAGTAGTAATAAGGGCACCCGTGATGTTTGATCTGTTACCTCTCTGGCTAGAGAAGGGTTAGGAAAGCTTGCTTTTAAAATACTGAACAGTGAACATTATGTGTTCTCCCCGCAGAAGTGCATGGCCACATACTTGTATTATTTTGGTTAGCTTTAAGATTATGAACGAGGTCTACGGGTGGTGGACCGACATGAGGGTGAGTCAATAAGGACATAATTTGTATAATTTTTGGGTGAACCCTCACCTTTAAAAGGTATGTTTCACCCAAAAAATGAAATTATGTCATTAATGAATCATCCTCATGTCGTTCCAAACCCGTGAGACCTACGTCATCTCGGAAACACAGTTCCGTATATAAGATATTTAGATTTAGCCGAGAGCGTTCGGTTCCTCTCCATGAGGATTTGCATATGTACTGTATACTGTCCAAAACGTCCCCCAGAAAAGGTAATAAAAGCATCTTCAAAGTTGTCCATGTGACATCAGAGGGTCCGTTAGAACTTTTTGAAGCACGAAAAGACATTTTGGCCAAAAAATTAGTCAAAAACTACGACTCTATATAGCATTGAATTATCACGGCTGTTATGAGCGCGTTCAAAAGCAATCAGTTTTATGATCTCCGGTTCGCGACGAATCAGTTCGATGATAACCGGATCTTCTTGAACCAGATTCATCCAAATCGAACTGTATCTGTTTTGAACCAGTTCACCAAA